>NC_037646.1:7793005-8457380 GCF_003254395.2 Apis mellifera
TTTCCATAAAATAAGGTCACGAGAGGTCCCGCAAACGGAACTATCAGATACTACAGCGCAACGAGACGTTTTCAATGAGATAGTAGCGTAGAGTCGTCTATAAATCAGAAATAAATAGCACATCGTTGTATTCTAACGTTTAACGGAGCTTTTAGCAAATATGGTAGCGCACAGAGGTCTTCTTCTACGGTTAAACGATTGAGTGTTAGTACTTACATATATATATATATATATATACAAAGCTTTCGTTCCTCAAGAGAGAATGGAAACAACTATCTTCGATACGATACGATCTCGAACAGGTCGAAGAAACCCTCTAATTTATAATCAAAGAGAAAATAACGTAATGATTGTTATACGTTTTCGATAAATCACAAGAAAGTTTGTAGTGTTGTCTTTTAAATACAGAGAACATAATTAAGAATTTAATTGTAAGAAACTAGTCATTGTAGTAGATTGTCCCACGAGTGAAGAAATTTAATTTTGATGTAAAAAAAAAAAATAACAACCTGATAATTATGATTGTATTTTAATAGGGCCGGTGATTCATTACGTTTTTTTTAAAAAAAGATCCTCTGTCCAGATGCTTTTACTCTGATCTTGACTAGAAAGTTTTTCTAGATGAGTGTATCAAGATAATTCCAGGATGGAAATGGTTAAGCCGTATTAAATTACCTTTGATAATGGAATTAAAATTATTCTCTCCTGCTGAAAAAATATTTTTTAAATGTTAATGTTAGTTATCAATGTGAAATGAAGATAATAATTTTTCAATGATCTTCAATAATGTTCATCGCTCGCAAATTCAATTTTATTGTTACGTATTTTTTTTATACAAGTAATATACATACTTATGTATATATTACAAAAAAAAATGGAAGTTCATTTATAACAGATTGAAATACAAAATGTCACAAACCTTTCTCATTAAATCTCATTCTTCAAGCAATTCTGAAATCTTATTAATATTCATCATGGACGCATGCGAAGAAGAAAAGAAATCACATTTTTTGCATAATTTTTTTTCCGCAATTACAATAATTATACAAAAATTTGCAATTCTTTCAATTACGAGTTAATAAGGTGGACAATACCTTTTGAACAGAAAGGGATAAAAAAAAGGAAAAAGACATGAAAAAAAGGAATTCAGGATCTGATGTAATGATTTACAGGTTAAATCGATACGTCTTACCGTAAAACAACGATTTCTAGGAAAAGGCGGTCGTTCGTACTGTTATGGTAACTCTCGGATTACCAATTGACAGTGCTACTTTCAAACGAATCTAATACTTTCTATCGTTCGATTACATTTGCAGGCTGTAGCAATTCGATCGATTTATTCATTGAATTGCACTCGTCAAGCATTATCGTTTTAACCACTTATCTTGAAAACACCGGGCAAAAAGCATCTTTGTACAATGGTTTGCTCCGTTGATTATAAAAACCAGCTACACATTTTATGCGATTGTCAATCCTATAGAGAATCTAAATTTCATGATACAAGTCTGATTCATAACCGCGACGTGTACTTCATTTCTTCAATTTGTCACACAGATTGATTTCATCGAGTCGAAGAATATATGTACTTGTTATTTCTTTATCTAACTAACCGCTAAAATATCTCTTCGAACACTTAACAATCACACAGACGGTTTAATAGCATCTCTCATGTTATCGTTACAATCCATTCCCTTCTATTCCGTTACTTTTAGAAATCGGTGTTAAAATAGTTAATTCTTGATCCGAATTAGGTGGTGTTAACGTATCAGTAGGTATTCTCGAGATTATTCGCGCTTGTACAGTCTTAGACGAATCTCTCACAGTATCTTCCAATTGCGAATTTTTCGTTTCCATCAGATTATTAACGGTACATTTTTTAAAATGAGTCCTCATATTACTACTTTGAGAAAATCTTAATCCACAATTTGGACAAGAATAAGGTTTGGTCCCTGTATGATAATTAAGATGAGTTTTTAGATGATGTTTCTTCGTGAACGCTTTAGAACATAACGTACATTGATATGGTTTTAATCCAGAATGTAATCTCGTGTGTAACGTCATATTCGATCTATCGGCGAAAGCTTTTTGACAAACTTGACACTGATATGGCCGTTCCCCGGAATGCGTTCTAAGATGTTGCTTTAACAACATTTTCCTAGAAAACGCTTTTCCACATTGTTCACATTGATGCGGTTTTACTCCGGTATGGATTCTAACATGCATGTTGTAAGCGACTCGTTGATTAAAGCTTTTACCACACTCCGCGCATCCATATTCTTTTCGGTTACGATGAATCTTCATATGGGAACTTAGATAGCCACGGTCGTTGAAATATTTGCCGCATTCTGGACAGGTCGCTGCGAATTCCCTAGTGCCCTCATGTACGCTTCGATGGTACTTGTAATTTCGCAGTTGTGAAAATTGTTTACCACAGTCGGTACAACGAAAAGGTTTTTCTCCTGAGTGCGTTCTAACATGCACCTAAATTTGCAATGGAAACGACGAATTTTTATCACTTGTAGATTTTTTTTTATTAATTGTAGCTAATTTTAGTAATTAATTTGAGGAATTTTTATAATAAAATAAAATAAGGATTGTAAGTTGCAAAAATTTGTTATAATGCTTAGAAAAAGCAATAGTTTGAGTGGATAATGTAGAATAAGAAATTGTAAATAAAGTATTATAAGTAAAAAAAAGCAGAATTTTCATATTTTGTAGGAATTATTTTACAGGATAAAAAAAAATCAAACTTTATTACAATAATCTGTTCCAATGATAATCATTTGAAATTTTAGCAATACAGGATAAGGAAGTGTAAAAAAAAAAATCGCAACAATACCTTATACCGACAGTCGTTAATTATAAATGTCAGTAACGTGAAGTATTAGACAAAAACGGAAAAAAAAAAAAAAAAGCAGAAAAAGTTATCGAAAGCCAATCAATCAATACCTTTAGAGAGGCTTTGGTAACGAAAGTCTTGCCACACTGATCGCACCTATGATTCTCCTGTGTTCCTTTTCCCCTGTTTTGAACAGCATCCTGACTAACGATGGCATCATTATTGTTCTTATCACTGTTGATAATGACTCTCTCAACGAGCTTATCGTCGATCCTCGCCTCTTTCTCCGAGTTCTCAGCATCTAGGTTTGTAAAACGATCGATTTTACCGGTCGACTCGATCGTATCGCACAATCTGCTAACAGGGTGAGAGATTTCCGGCTTCTGCGGCGATTGAGGTAGCGTTTGCCCGAGATAGCCACCCTTTTTATTGATATTCATCTGACTATTCTCCATAGGACACGGCAACGTTCTCGTCGTTAAAGAAATTATATTATTTTGAGATTGTAATATCGTCTCGTTGTTTACGATATCATTGTTTATCGATGTGACCATTTGAGTATACGTCGACGAAGGGATCTGAGGGGGATAAAACTCTTGAGGCCTCGACACCAAGGTAGAATTTGCTTCCAATAATTTGCTACCATTATGGTAAGTGACTTCGTGAGTAGTAGGAACTTCAACACCATAATAATGATCCGCAGAGTTTTTAGAGAACTGTCGATTAGGACTGGTAGAGATCACAGAAGATCGCGTGGTCTCCAGAACACGTAAATTTTCCTCGCTTCTCTGAAACAAAATCATGGAAAATCACCTTTACTTCCGTTCTCTATCTTTAATCGCTGATAATTAATATTAGTAATACAATTTGTAATCTTTAATTAATCTCCCTCTCTCTTTCTCTCTCTCTCTGTTTATCTGATTTCTTCGTTTAACTTTAATCACTTTTTTAAAACGATCAATTGATTAGAGAAAATCATTAGAAAGAGATTGAAGTTAATTTAGCTTAGAAAGAAGTGTAAATTCGATCGATATAATTATCAATTCCTAATTAATTTTTGTATTCAAGTTACATGACTCAATTTAACTATCTTATACTTTGTAAACATTTCATATATCTATATTTGATTTTACCTTATCGGCTTCGATCCGGTTTTCGCAATTTATCATTTCGATAACGCATCCATGGATCGGTAATTCCAACAAAAGCAGATGGAAATTAGAATGTACGGTTATCTAAGTGGAATATTACGCGAGGAATATATTAAACGATAAAAACAGTGATTTAACATTACATTCTCTAACGATATTTAATCGAATTATGTTTACGGAAAAGTGGTGACAATTATTTTAAAAAATATAACGGGACACGAGAAAATAATATTGCATAAGATTGAGTAGCAACGTATCCTTGCATAATCTTAATTTATAAAGTAAATAAATTCCCAAGTAATTCCCAAAAATATTAAAAATCTTTCACCCGATTTCTCTACTTGATAGCTCGAGTATCAATTTTCGCATCGATAAAAATCGTGCGTGTACGCGCAACAACAACATGCTCTTTTAAGAAAGAAAGGTGTGCATCTTGGCGCAACTTGTGAGCAAAGAAAGAAAAATAAAGAAGAAGAAGAAGAAGATTTCGCGTTGAGATACGCAGAATCAGGTTGCGCAAGGTTGTAAAGTAATCGGAAAAAAATCTGGAGCATATCAGTGCACGTGTCGAAAGAGAAAACGCTCCTCTCCAGATTACTTGTAATAACACGTAAAAGGGTTTCTCGCAGCTGGCCGGTGCTACCAGCTGGTCTGGCACCTTCTGGCACCAATCTGGAAAAAGAAACGGAGTGGAAAAAAAAAAGCAATGCGACAGAGAACGGAGGGGGGAGGGGAGGGGGGAAAAAGGAGGAGGTCCAGACGGAAAGGGAGAATGAAGGAAAAGGGGAAAAAAGAAAAGAAAAAAAGAAAGAAAAGAGCAAAGAAATTCATCGTGGTGTAACTGATAGTTTCATTAATAAGAATGACATTGGTCCCTTGCAGCTGGTGTTGTGGACACACATCTTATCACCTGGCACCATCGAATTAACCGTGGCCCGTTAAATGTGTGGCCTGCAGAGGTGCACACCCGGAGAAGCACTGATTCCTCTGCATATTTCAGCAGAAGAAAGCAAAATGAACGGCTGGCATATCGGGACGCGCACGATTCAACGGCGTGCTTTCATTTGTGGTGAAAGGTCGATGAAGAATAAGTGGGTCCTGCTTGTACTCCCGGTTCTTCTCGCTTCTTTCTTGTTTCCTTTATAAATAACAAGCGATCGGTTTGTACAGGGTGGTTTGCATCAATCGGTATTCACATGATATTCGCGAGCAACCGCAATCGATAATTTAATAGAAAGATTGAATCGAAAAATCGAAGGATAATACCTCGAAAGTAATAATCTTTTTCTATGTAAAAAAGAAAATCGTTTAACGTTTTTCCTTTTTTTTTTTTTAAAATCGTATTAAAAGTCACTTTACAATTCTCTCACTTTATATAACCGTGTCTTGTCTCTAACATCGTAGCGATCGATTTTCGTTAGAACAACGGTTCTGGTACGTATTTGATAGGGACGAGTAACTTCATGTTTTATCCTCTTACTTTTCTCTTTCTACATCCCTCTCTCATCAGAGATAACGATCAAAATAACGATATATTTTGAAGATACCGTCGATGAAGATGCTAAACTGTAACACTTTTAACAATATAGAATGATTGAAAGATACGTTTGACGAATCACGTTCGATCGATCAATAATGAATTGTATGCAAACGATTAACAGGGGACCCAGTTTCGTTTTACCGATTCCGATCCCCCTTTATAGTTAGTACGTTCAAATGAACAATTTCTGCTCTACTTGCATCAGCAACGATAGGTACATTCTTCTTTTACGATTGACACGGAAGATAACGATTTCAGTCATGAAGCAGAAATAGGATTGGCAAAGTTACCGGCCCGATTAACCTTTTAACCGGACGATTTGGAATAACCAATATTTCATGTGCTCGGCATGCGAATAGTTAAATCACAGATGGCGGTTCGCTGATCGTGGTATCGCGTGTGCATTCGTTACGAATTCAGCAAGTAACGCGCTCATGTAGATTTTTCTTCTTCTTCTTCTTCCTTCTTTTTTTTTTTTGATAAAAAATAAAATAGAACGTTGGCAAAAGTCTCAAAAAATCCGAATAAATCCAAGAAGAATATTTAAGCTCGAAAATTTTTATTTCTAAAATTGAATTATTCGAGGAAATTGCACTAACGAAACCGGTGATTGTTAACTTTCGAAGTTTTATTGGATGTATTATTCAATCAAATTGAAAAACACGAGTTAAAGAAGAAATCGAGCTGTGAGATAAATGAGATAAAATATTCTAGCTAATCCTAAGGAACGAGTTCAAATTTTAATAAAAGTCGAAAAGATAAATGGTGGGAAATATATTTAAAACGTCCAAGGCATGGAACGTTAGGCCGATCGCGGACTTTCCATGAGTGTTTTATTCCTGAAACGGGGACGATCTCGAGCAATACAGACGGGTGAATGTTATGCAATGACCCGAGCATGTTCGGAGAGATCATCAAACGCGAGAGGAGGAAAAGGAGGAGGTGGAGAAGCAAAAGAGCGGAATGCTGAACGCGGCGATTTCGCAGTAAAGATTTGCAAAATGAAGGGAAGGGGGAGGGTTAAAAGAAGAAAGAAGGTAAACGTGCATTAAACGGTCAGCTGATTTTACGATGAAAATACGAGGATATAATAAGGAATCCCGTCTCCTTTTTGCAGCGATTAATTTGCAAAAATAAGAGAATATCCAGTAGATAATTCTGGAAAATAATTATGGAAAAATGAGAAGAGTTGGAATAAAACATCCACGTTATTTCCACTCAATTAGCTTTTAAAAACGATTCATCCTGCCGGCGATCCGCCGTGTCGCGATAGAATAATGCAAATATTTTGTTAATCATTGGATAATCGTTGACGATCCGAATCAATGACATCTCCAGCTTCGTGAACGAGGAAAAAGTTTCAGAAGTTGCTTAAACTTTTTATCTCTGTCCGATCATTATTTCCAAGCATTTCCATTTCCTGTTCAATTTTATTTTAAGAGTGAAATAACGGTCCTATGGATAAAATTGCTTCGTCATTTGCCACGAATACTAATAATTTAATCAACGATGTAGAGGAAATACGCGTTCAAATTAGACGCTTCAAATTTTTCGGCAAATCTTTTTCAAAAAACGAGGGGAGAGATTGCGTTGGAATTGAAAAAATTAAGTTTAAATCTTGTCTTTAAAAATATTAAAAAAGAAAAAAATCTCCTTACTATCTACCATATTACCGTATGGAAAAATCTGGAAAAAGGATGAGAGCACGGTTCCTCCTTCTTCTTGATCAAAAGCCACGGATAAACAAGTTACTTTCTGTACGAAAGGATAGAGATTGCTACCGAGTAAGATTAGTAACCCGATCTAAGCGAGATCCGTGTATGCGACGTGATGTAACAATATGAAGGCACGGAACAGAAATCGGTAATTGTATCTGGCCGATAATCGACCGAACAAATTCATCGAGCGTTGTGCAATTGAAAATCCGACGTATTACGAAAAACTCCTCGAGTTACTTATCGTGCCGAATTTTCTGCAATCTCTTTCTCTCTCTCTCTCTCTCTCTCTCGCAGCGCATCAAAACCGGTGCTCCAATTTTCATGAAAGTAGTGAAAGGAAACAGCTATCTATCTCGGCAATATCTTATGATCTTATTTTCTGATGGAACAGACAGTCGGACAACCGAGAGAAAGAGAGAGAGAAAAAATCTGAAAACTGTTACGAAGCGGCTCCATTTTAATTTTTTATCACTTGGAAAGATTACAGATCAATTGTAGAAAACGTTTCGTGGATAGATGCAAATGTATCCACACTGTAACGAATTCCCGTTCGTTACTCCTCTCTCTAATATACGTTCAGAGAATGGAATCGGATATTCGAAGAACGATAAATTTATGAGATAAATAATATTCTGAAAGGAATAGTGTAACGGAGAAGTGTAATGGGCACCTTGAAACAGAAATCTCGATTCGCGTATAACTTCAAGCAATGCGAGATGTTTTCAGAATACTCAATCCCGTGTACAGCTAATGGAAGTTGCGCAGGATCGTTTAAATTCTCTTCTATTATTTATACGAAACGAAAAATTCATCGTTAATATTTCAAAGTTTCCTTCGATTCTCATCAAATGAACGTGGATAAAAATCCGTTTGTATTAACTCCACAAATGGATTCAAGTGGATTCTTTAAATATCTTTTAATTTATATCAGAAATATTGCCAGGCTAGTTCGTTCAAGTATCGATTATTTGATACAGATAATTAAATCTCTTGATCCATAATTTTCCTTGTACAAGGAATTCGTAATCTCCTCGTAATCATCTCTAACATTTGTAATCCACTCCATTACATCCTATTTTACTGCAGAAAGCAGGATTATCGTGTAAAAAGAAAGAAAGAAATCATAAAAGACTCCAATATTCATAATCCATCCCACTATATCCTATTTTACTAAAAGCAGAATTATCGTCCAACGTAATCCACCCTGCTACATTCTGTTTTACTACTACAAAAAGCAGGATTAACAAAAAGAAAAAGAAAGAAACAAATCAGAGAAGGACACTTACAACGTTCTCGGCGTGAGGCTGGAGAAGTGCCATCGGCTGCACTTTTGGCAAATGATAAGGCTTGACGGTCTGTTTCCACGGCGAGTCTATCACCCTGTTCGCCACTTGTCTCCTGGGCGATCTCCACGCGAAGCAACCCTCGCGACACGTCAAATCTTCACCGTGATCCGCCCTTTCGTAGGATCCGCTGGATACGGCTCTAATCTGAGCGGAGGCGTCGATCCGGGACCGAATCACGCTGAGACGATCCTCGTGAATTCTCTCCTGCTCCGAATTGCAATCACCGTACGTGGACAAATCGTTTCCCCCCAGAGCGTCTTCCTCGTCCCCGATCCGCGCATTTCTCATCCTCGCCTCGGGCTGTTCCGATCCACCATCGCGAGGAGAAGGATCGTAGGAGAAGGATAAGAACTCGACGCCGCGGTGTCGAAAAGGCTTGTCCGAAAAATCACAGCCGTTGTGATGATTTTCCCAGTGGCGGTTCCCGGTCGGGACGTCGCCAACCCTATCGATCCTCGCCACCACGGAGATCGGGCGATACCGCGCGGCGTCCGGCTCACTCGTCCTCTCCTTGCCCTTATCCGAGTGCTGATCTACGCCGTGAGCCATCTTTTCCCGCGCGACGCTCGCGAAAGGAGGTGGAACGGGCCAGTGCGAGGTTGTAGAGCAATATTTACTCGGCCCGTATCTCGATCCGGCAAAGTTCATCGATTCAGGAAGCGGTCCGATTTCTCTCCCGGTTTCCAAGGACTCGATCGCAGGATAGGGTTCCCGTTTGCCCGCGGGATCTTCGTCTTGATTTATCGAACGGGGACGGTGGAAGCAACGGGCGCAGCACGGATACTGATCGCGCCGAAGGTACTTGGGGTTGATCTTCACGTCCTTGAAGTCGTCTTCCTGCTTGCAGTCGGATTGCGCGCAAGTCATTACGAGGGGGACGGGAGGGAGGGCGATGTGGAGGGCCTCGGCCGCGTGGAGGAACGCGTTGAGACGGGGGCGAGGGACCGTCGCGCTTCCCGTGTACACGAAGCCGAGGATCGCTGCCAATTCCGGGGCCTCCACCCCTGCAAGGATCACCGTGATGGGCTCGCAATGGGTCGACGTTTTGCTGTGAGCGAGCAACACCTCCTGAAAAAGAGAAAGAAAGAAAAAAAAAAAGGTCGAAAATTGGATCGCTCGATCGAGAGAGAGAGAGTTTAAAATCGCGAAATATATTTAAAGAAGAATTGTAGGCGAAATTGTGAAATTTCGTTTGCGACGTGGCCAACTTCCTGGCTCCGGAGTGGCTTGGACGAACACACGGCTGCATTCCACGCCGAGAATTTAAATTCCGCGTGTGCGTTCCAGAGGGGAGAGCCTCTTTCGGCTCTGGGAAAAGGTCAGAGATGATCTCGTATCCTAGATTCGTTCGTCTTGAAAGAGTAGCCTCGTCTCTGCTAATTTTATTCAACGCGCGACCCAGGAAAGAATTTAACCGATCGTTTCTTAAGATTTTATAACGCGATGAAAACAATCTTTTTTTCGCTAGGCGAAAAGTCTTATCAGTAAGTTCATCTCTCGGGGTTTCAATATTTTAACTCGACTTTTTATCATAGATCGAAGACGGTTTTTAGTCGGGACGTTTATTTTCCTTAATGAGCTTTATTAATTCGATTGGCCGTATAAAAAGGATTTTATATCGAGATTTATAACAGTTATAAAATTTCATCGAATGTATCCGAAAATATTTTACTTCTACCTATGAAAGAAATTTTATAATATAAAATTATAACGAGTTCGTCGCCTCTCTTTATCTCATCTGTTGCGCATCTTATCTATATCATAAATGAATTTTCGCTCGAAACGAGAGCGAAATGAGTTGTATCTACTCTTCCAATACGATTGGAAGGAAACGTGCAACTATGTTTCTAATGCAACCGAACGCGTAAGCAGAATCGGTTCTCTAAATGGCTCGGCCGGATCGCGATCCACGTCTGTGCGCGCGATGCAAAACATTCAACGACGACGCAAGCGTTATCTTGGATCATAAATCTTGAGAATAGAAGAACGCAGAACGATCGTGCATTCCGAATTGGCCAAGAAAAGAATATTCCGGCTGGTTGTACGTGGTGAATGAGAAAATTAAATGAATCGAGATATATTTACCGTATACAGTATACGTGTAATGAGATTGTGAAAAGCTCGTTATGATTATATAAATTACTACAAAGATAATCGAATATTAAAAAGCAATAACTTAGAAAGATAAAATAAGTAAAAAAGTTCAAGGCAGACTGGGTTAATAGGTTGTATGCCTTGTATAACACCGCTATCGATAAATTGCTATCGTATATATATAATAGTATAATATCATTTTTATGTTACATTTGCAACGAAAAATAAACGATTTGATATGTCCTTTTCCTATGATTCTTTCTTATTATTTCGACGATTCAAAGAAATTCTTCTGAACAGAAAGCAAAAAGAATATATATGTAATTCCTCGAGTACAAAAATTTCGAATCTGAACTTGTCAAATGGACCAATGCCGGCCGTGAAAATGTCAATTGGATTCTGTTACCAATTATACTTTTTATTTTTTACTTACTAATAGATAAAATTAAATATCGTTGCTGCTGAAAGCAGTGTCGTTCTTACTTGTATCATACGAAATACATTAATGAATGCAAATAAATATATCGGCGAATCTATGAATAATCTATGTATAAAAATAGCTGCAATGCTATCAGATTTGAGTTATTCATTTTTTTTTCTTTTGGATTACTCTACGTACAAATTAAAATCCAAAGAATATTTTGCAATATCGTTCGTGAAACGATAAAATAATATGCGAGATATAAAACGGGTATAAAATAAATAAATAAATAAATAAACTAAAATATACGAAGAAAACCCTAGAAATCGGTAAACATTTACAAGAATTTAAAGTGAAGAGAAAAACCAGCTGAAAGTTTCGAACACTTTTAACGCGTAATTCATAGTAGAAAATAATTTAAAAGATAAATTATTCGATATCAACGACTCTTTTTACACGTAATAAGAAACGTATAATTATTACACTAATTTTCTAAACGAGATAAAACCGTGGAACGATAGCACGACGTAAGTAATGGCCATCATTAGAGAACCGCGGTGAACTTTTCTTTGATGCGTAACCAGCCGATGTCACGATGAGAGAAGCACGCGGATGGAGAAAGGTTGCCGATCGATTTCGTACCTCGAGAAATCATTTTCAAACGTATATACATAATTACCTAACCCGCAATTCTTCGTTTTTCCCGTCTAAAATAAAATATAACAACACCTGGAGAATTCCACGAACATTCTGAAAATAACATTTCCATTAATCTATATTAAAATTAGAACGACGTGGTTATAATAAACTTCCGCTGTTTTGTACGAATAAGGTCAAATTAATTAGAATTGGTAACAACGTGGTTATTATTTTCACTACTGTTTTTTGCCGGTTATTTTTGCGAGAAATGTAGAAAACAACATTATTTTCTTTCACTTTCTACAATTTCCGGTGTTAAATAATTAGTAGAAATCAGCTCGATATCGACGAATCCACGATTATATTTTTCACGTAATACCTTCCCATTTATAATCAGATCAACTAGCAGACCTCTTTTTCTATTCATTTTTCTTATTCCATTCCATCATGAGATGTGGCGCATCAAAAAGAGAATTAGTTTTCGATTATTTGTTTTATAACCAATGATGTATTCAAGATGAGATGTTAATATGGCAGATTTAAAGTAATTACTGTATTAAAAAAATCAAAGAAAAATTTTTAAATAAAAAATTCCTAATTATGAAAGTTTTGACAACAAATATCGAATTTCACATGAAACTATTGTAAAATTATTGGGAAATACAATTTAGATAATCTTATAGAATCAAAAATATCGCGATATTAGTTTTATCAATTATATCAAGTTAAAAATATTATTTAAAATTGAAAGAATACAAAAATCTCTAAATATGTTTTATCAATCATATCAACTAGTTGTAAGTTATAAATTGAAATTATACACTTGTTGCAAGAAATTGTTACACAAGTAGTATGTAGTTCCTGGATCATTTTATATTATTTCTACTTGTAATAAATAATAATCATCCATAATAAATTATTTTATTGAAAAGCGGCACTATATTGTTGCATAAAAAATTTGACAGCTTATATTAAAAAAAAATTAATTTGAATCGAAATGTCTTGTAAAATAATTTCCGATGTCGTTGCATGTAAGGATTAATCATGATTTTACATAAGAAGTTGAACAAATATATATCTGTAAAATTTTTGTTATACATCTAATATAATATTAAATTGTTTTACAATTAATTCTGTTTTTAATTACCAAAATTTTGCAATAATTCTTCAATGGCTTTTTCATATTATATATTTTTCATATATTATTTATCATTATTTATCATTTATTTATTTATTTATTTTCATTATTTATCATATATTTTTTAGAAAATATCTTCATCGATAAAATAGAAAAGTAAAATAATTATTGATTAATGGTAATTGATAACAGGTAAATCTAGAATTGCGATGATTTAAATACATCCTACGTATATAATATCCATTTTTATCGATTTTAATATCGATAAAATTTTAAAAGCTTTTTTTTATCAAGTGATTAGAAGAGCAATATGCATTAAATCGCAATATGTATATATTTAATAAAAGAACATTTAATTTCATTTTATGAATTCATACTACGTTTTACCACTTATACCGTTAAATCTATAAAAAAATAAAAAAAAATATTTTGCATGATTATCATTAATTAGAAAGAATTTAAAAATATTAAAAGTCCATCCGATGCGACTATTTGATTTTAATTTTAAATTTTCGACTCGAAACGAAGATAAACTCACACATTCCGTCGTGTCATCATTTTTCAATTCTCTAAAAATCAATTCACCTATTAATTTCTTGACTAATTATTATTAATTGATTCAATTTGTGAATCCAAGATAATAAAATTATTAATTAATTTCAATGAAGAATTTTATTACAATATTTAAATATGTACCGTGATAAAAACATAATGTGCACACGTATACACATATAAAAAATAAATCAAAAAAAATAATGAATGAAATTTTTTATATATCGTTTAAAAATATTTCAATTAATAAATAGAAAACAATTTTTAATAAAAAAACAAATTCTACAGTAAATAAAATCTTAAAAATATATAATAAATAAACAAATATTTTAATCAAAATTTTCATTTTCTTAAAAATAAAATATGTGAAACAAGTGAATGGAGTGATTTCAATGCATCTATAAGAAATAAACGAGCATAATATAAATAACCTATATATATATATAATATATACATCTATATTTGTGGCACATAATTGCAATAAGATAATTTCATCTTTCATTTACAAAAGATACATTGCACATGGAAAAAGATCAACAGCTTGCATACACGAGACACGTCATTCATTCTTGTTTATGACAATTCTCTAGAGAGGCGACAACGTGTACTATCTTGAATATAGTGAATCAACTGCTATAAAATAGCTGCGTGCAAGTATTTTAATGGTACCGTAAGCCGCTATCTGGTAGATCAAGCGCGGCGTTTAGCATGCATCAACTGGCTTAACGCGTATAGTCCTACGTGCTAGAACCTCTCTTGTGCTCTTTTCAAGTGACCGAAACGGTAAATGATATCATTAGAGTGCACTGACCCACGAATATCGAGATAGATTATCAACATAGATATATATTATTTATAAATGTTATCGAGTTTTTTCCTTATAAAACTATCTATCAATATCTAGATAATTTTTCAAAATATATTCTGTTTATCAGTTAATTAATTGTCTTAATTATTTTAATTATCTTTATACGTATCTTGCCAATTACAACAAAATTTTAATTTCAATTTAAGATTAAATCAATACTTTATCTCGAAATTATAATTTTTAATATTAATTAATTTCGAAATTAATATGGAAATTAGGACAATATAAGTTAAATTATTAAAAAACTGGTTTTGATATTCTCATCATCGATCTCTAAGGTTAAGTAAAATGAAGGAGTTATTCTGATCGAAGATTAAGTAACATTGTTTTTCTTCTCGATTACGGGAAATGATTCGCTCCGCATGGAGATACTATTAGATTCTAACTCAACTACCTATCGTTCCAGCTACTTTTCCATTTTGTTCGTCAATTATATCAAACGTAAAACACGTTCCATCGGGTTTTGGCGTTGACTATCTAAAAATGGCTCGAGTCAGGAAGCGTGACATTGAACAGTAGTAGCCCATACGCGGTGGAAAGAAAATTTCTGGAATGGTATAAAATAAAATGTTTAATTATTTAAGTCATCCACGTAACAGAGAGATTGTAACAGAGTGTATATTATGGCAATCAACCGGATGACAAAAATGGTAATGAAAGAAAACGAATTCCGTAAATAGTATTCATTATCGACCGGTTAAACGTGAAATCCGAAATTAGCGATATCGAGACAATTTTGTCATTTTGTATGTTTGTTTTCTCGAAGAGAGAGAGAGAGAGAGAGAGAGAGAGAGAGAGAGAGAGAGAGAGAGAGAGAGAGAGAGAGAGAGAGAGAGAGAGAGAGAGAGAGAGAGAATGAAATAGAAAAAGGAAAAGGAAAAACAACAAATTGTACGATGCATGAACCAAGAACCTTTCATAGTAGAGATTTGCAAGATGTAATTTTTAAGATAAGTTCTCCAGTGTTTACCGGGTGAGCAATCGAAAACGATTACCAGAAAATTGTAGACTAAGTCAACGGGTAAACTAGAAACTTTGTAAAGATGTGGGATAGAGCATGGTGATTATGTAATGGTATGGATGGATTAAAGTTCGATGAAAAACATATCGGCAAATAGAAAGGGAAAAAGAAAAAAAAAATAAAATCTATTTCACGTATCTACCGAAATAGAAAATTTATAAAACCTACCATTAAAGATTTAGAATTAAAATTAAAGTAAATGTAATTGTTTAGTATAATTTCGAGTATTATTTAATAAGAAAATAAAAAAATAAAATCTTTTAATTTCTAATTCGATTTGAATCGATTGGCATCATGATGATATGAAAATTGAATGATTAATTTCTTCTGTTTGAAAATTAATTTTTATCTTTGTTTAAAATCTAAAATTGTCATTGTAATTATTTTAATGCATATTCATTGAATACTTCTAATTATCATAATAGAAACTAACTAACAAAGAGATTTTTACCTGTGATAATTTAATTATTTCAATTAGTTTTGTTAACGTCTAAATGATTTTTAATTATGAATTAAAGATGAATTTATAAGTAGCATTATTCTATGAAATTTTTGATTTATAACTACATCTCACATGTGTAATACTTTCCTGTTTCTTGCCAATTTCTTAGAATATTCTTTTCGTTTCAAGAAATATATCATTAACGATAAATTCTACGCATTTTATTAAATCAATTAATCATCAACCTTGTACTTTATGATTTCAATGACTATTAGACTTTTAAAATACATTTTATTTTATTGGGATTATCCGTGTTTATTGATCTTCTTTATTCGCACGTTTATTATTAAAATAATGAAATTTATTTAACGGAAGTAAAATTTTTAAAAAAACGAAAAGAAAAGAAAAAATTAATTTCAATTCGCTTTTATTATCTATTTAATTTCATATAAAGCAATTCTATTTGTATCGCTTATTATAATTGAATTAGAATTAAATGGTTAATGATTAATGCGATTCATCATATCTTTAAATTAAAATCACTTTAAGATGGATTTTAATCTCCATTATAATATAAATATTTGATTGCAATCAGTATATTTGGAATGATATTTTTTTTCATATATAAATAAAGAAGTTACATTTATGAATCACCGATATAATGTATATACGTTTCTTTTTTTATTTTTCAGCATTTGAAACACTTACTCCCATAAGTAGCAATAATTGATATTACTATTCTATATATAATTATTGATATTAATTATTAATTATTAACTAAATCATTTTAAAATAAAACATTTGTATAGCGCACTTACATTTGGATAAATTTTGATAAATTTCTTATTCTATCTTTTAAAATTATCTTATAAATTACAAAATTTTTTCTTTCTTTTAAATTCTCAAAAATGAATATAATATATAACACCGACCTGTAAATAAGGACTGGCAGCTGAAAGAACCAAACGATGTGCCAGGAATTTTTGTCCACCAGGACAACAGAGAGTCACATCGGCAAATCTTTGGGACAGCATCGCTTCCTTTAGAAATTCTCCAACATCCGGTGCCCGTCCAGAAACCCGGATCACTTCTCCCATCATGCTCCAATTTGATTACGATAACACACTAATTTTTATATTTTTCCGTCGATTTAAAACAATTTGAAAATCACCATGTGTTCCAGTTTTTTTCCATAATAATATATTTTATTAGCAGAATGTATTTGTTAAATGACGTCAATTAAGACATGATTCCATTTTATTAATTCACGTTTCACTTTAAAACACTGATTTCCTTAATATGCGTATCCATATGATGAAATAATCAAGAATTGTTATTGAAGTTTCTTGATGTTATAAAATCAGTTATCTGTAATCAGAATAATTCAGATGTCCAATATAACCAGTGCTACAATAGAAAGAAATAAATTCTGATCAGATATGAATTCCAATAAAAAAATTTGTAAAATTTTTAAAATAATTCTATATTCAAAATCTAATATAATTTGTTTAAATAATTTTTCTTATAACTTTTTATTTATATATGTTTTTATAAAATGCAGCTAACATGTAATTGATAACTTTTCTTGATGGTTTGACATATTTGAAATATTTTATATTATGACTATTAATTTTAGAAAATTTTTTTCTAATTTCATTTAACAAATTTAAATTTTATTAAAAATAAATAATTAAAATATATATAAAAATCTTCTCCATTCATAGCTCAGAAATAAACAATAATATTTTAAAAATATAAACATGATTTGGAATATTCTATGTATCACAAATGACAAAGTATATATATATATATATATATATATACATAATATATACATTATTTATTTATAAGCTGTAAATATCCACGTGTAAAGAAATAAATTGCCTAATGATTTCTAGAATGAGATAACATCACTTTATAATAACAGAAATTGATGAAGGCATATATTATTATTATATTAATTTACTATTTGATCTAGCGGTTTATGCAGACCACGACTTAATACCATTGTACTGTGAAATTAGTTTGTGACCAAGAAATTGATATTCTATAAAATAACACCCTAGCAAGCAAAACGTAAAGCACGTAAGTAGATTAGACCCTGTTATATATGTGGTTGAAAAATTTCTCACATGTTTGCGATTTTAATACATACTAGTATCATTTTGCATATGCTTATCAATTAGAAATACATAACGATAGTTATAACCTGCCTATTTAAATAGCACGTTATTAAATATAAATTTATTATATAATATTTACTATTTATATAATTTATTATTATATAAATATGATAAATTCATTATTATTATTATATACATACATTAGTAATCATGATATAAAAAAAAATTATTTTTTCTTAATATAAAATAATTTTCTTAATACAAAAAATAAAATTCATTTTAAATTCTCTTCTTCTTCTCTCAATTTCTAATTGTTATATTCTTATTAAAATTTTTATAATTAATAATTTACTTTTAAGATTATTATACTCTTAAATTTTTAAAGTTTTTGGAATTTTAAATTCTTTCTCGATATTGAATTTTCAGAAAGTTCTGAATTATTATGTTCTTCAATTTCCAAATTTTTTAATTACTTAGTATCTAGATTTTAAAATCTTTAAAATTCATAAATTCTCACATTCGAAAAGTTGCATAGAAATAAACAAAATATAATATACAAAATACATACTAATTATAAGATAAAATTGTTCATCTCCTATTAAAAAAATTAATTGTTAAATTTATAATCGAACGTATACTTGTTTCCTTGTCAAATAATTGCCAAAATGATTTAGAATGATCTGGTGACTTTGATATGTTTAATTATTATTACAATAAGAATATTAAGCTTTCAATTTGAATCGGTATGGAATTATTACTTTCAAATTTGTTTAAATTTACAGAATTAAAACAATCCACAGAATATATAGAACATAAATTAAAAAATCAATCTTATTGTAAAGTTAATATTTTATATTAATTGTTGCAGAAACATACATGTAAATATTAAATGTTCTAGAATTATTTACCAATTATCATAATTTGTTCAAAAGAATCAATGATTAATGAATAATTATGTTAAGAGATTTCAATTGTTTAACAACTTAAAAAATAATTTGCAATATTTTTAATAGAATAACGAAATAGCAAAATGTTTTTACAATGCATAATATATATATATTTTTTTTATACTATATCCATTATTTGTTTTTTAATTCGAATTATATTTTAAATTAATTTGATTAACCTATATAATATTGAATACATATTAATATATTGAATAGAATATTATTACAATAATATGAGTTAATTAAATTTCCACACCAAATACTTATTTTCATAATTAATCATTGTGATCATATAAATTTTTAAATTATCGATATTGTCTCGATATTTTTTTCATATTTATAATACAATCAATTGCTACGTTATTGCAAATCAGTTTATATGATAATTATATAAAACAATTCATTAACTCATAAATTTTGTACATATATTTTTGTACATATAATGACTTTTTTCTATGATTTTCCACTACACTATTTTTTTCCAACTTATTATCAATATAGAAATTTATCAAAGTTTGAAAATTTTCACATTTATCTCAGAATTATATAATTTTGCTTTATATTGAAACATATTTATCAATTTATTAATTTATTGTTTCACACACTTCGCTGTCTTTATACACTCCATATAATTTTAGAATTCATTTATTTATATTAATCACTTTGTTAAATTGTACTATACTTTACAATAACAGAAATCAATCGAGAATTCAATTATTTAAACTCGAAGTTTGCAAACATTTTCATTGATTTGATACTTCGATAATCGAAACTTATAATCGAAAGAATTTAAGGTAAAAATTTTAAATTTAACCAACAAATTCAACAAAAAAATATAGATTTATTAATATTATATAAATAAAATTGTTTAAATGAATGTTTAATTTTTATCATATAAAAAAAAACACTTTCTAAGAAATGTTCACTTTCGTTGATCCAATTGCAAACATTTCGCATTGCATCTAACCTCTTTATGTCGTAAATGTAATTGATTAGTTCTCTAAGAAATTGTTCAATTATTTATTTTTATTATTTTTTTATATTTTCGGCAAAAATTATTACAATAAAACAATTAAAATTGAAATATCAATCAAAAATTTTGTTGTTAGATAATAATTTGTTTCGAAAGAAAATATTTCCGTGAGAAGAAATAGTTTTCAAAAGGAATGACAGATAAAATAACTAACCGTAGAAAACGCGTTTATCTCAGATGATTCAATACTGTGCGTGTTAAAACAAGTATAAAAATCCAACATGATAAAACAATATGCAGAATAGAACGAGAGTTCAACTGAGAACTCGCGGTAATTCTGTGAATCACAAAATGATTATGAGATACCCGTCGCTGAACAACTCAGCACGGCGACTGCCATATGAAATCTTCAGGTGAGTACAAACCACCTCTGCTCCTTGCAGTCTCTCAACGGAGAGAGAACTCGAAAGAACTCCTCCCATATCAATGTTTTACTCCCTCCTTAAAGAGTTACGTTTCCCATTTTGCTACCACAAGTCACCAACTATCACACCAATTCAAATTGATGATTAAGTAGAATATAATTATTGTAATTTTTTCAATACTATTATTTGTAAATTGAATATTATTATTTGTAAATTGAAGTTTGCTAATTTCGTTGTGTTATTTTTTTTTACAAAAAATTCGATTATATTTTAATTAATACGTGAATAACTAAAAAATATATATTACAATACAATAGAAAATATTAAAATCGAGTAAATTACATCATACTTTTTTATAAATTACATTTATAAAAAAAAAAAATTTTAATTTTTATTATAATATATATAATCTTATTAATATATATCGTCGTAATTTATTATTTGATGTTTTGCAGGAAGAAGAAAGTAGAAATCTACATATATGTATATGTATCAACATTCCATTGAGAGCGATTCGATTTCAGATAGGACTCAATTGCTATTTTGTATCAAGAAATATTGATGAGCTCTTTAAATTTTTTAAAAAATCATCTACGATTAAGTTAATCATCTACAATAAAGTTAATGGATCATGATTTATAATTCTTAAATAGAAAATACGTAAAAAAAAAAAGGATTTAGAGTGAAAGCGACAACGTCATATGTCGCAACTTATATATATTTTAACGAATATTTTATCAGGGTCATGATAATTAAGCGAATACAAGTATTCATTTCCATTTATATCGTTCAAAAGAAACTGACAAATCCCTAACCTATCTTATTATCCATTTTACAGAATTTCAAGAATTTAATTCAATTATCAAGAATTATATTAATTCATCAGTTTTAAAAAATAAAAATAACCATATTGATTTATATTTAATTAACAAAAATATATTCATATTCTATTAACAAATATGTATCCAATAAATTGTGAAATCCATAATTTCGATACAAATTCTGCAAAAGATTTGTAGGATATTGCTAATTTCGTCTCGAACACGTGGTATTCGCATGTAACATTAAATTTGTTAACACAAGGTGAGAATGTTTTCCAGATTGATTATCGGATAAATACAAATTATGTCAGTTCCCGTTATATTCATATTATATTATGAATTATTGAAATTCTAATTTCTCAAGCTTTTATTTATACTATTATTGTTATTGAAATAAAGAAGGTACGTAACATAGATATTTACTAGTTTCATTTCTTTTGTAAAAAAAAATTAATTTTAATTAAGTTAATTTATTTTAATAATATCTTAATAAGTTTCAATAAAACTCATATCAATGATATATTAGCTTTTAAGAAGTCATTTTGATTATAGTATAATATGTGATATCGATAAAATTTATCGATTATTATAATGACATTTTATTTTATATTTATATCGATAAAATTTTAACTTCGAGTTTGATATCGATATTTATCGTCACTTGTTTAATTTGATTCTTTTTAAATAGTTCATCGTTTTTATTACGTTTGATTTTAATAATTTGCAAACGATCTTAAAATAATGAGCACAGATACAAAGGTGAAAACATGGTCACCTGCGGTTCCTTGTAAAATTCCAGACAATATTATTTCTTCACAATTCGCATCCCAAAAAGTGTTTATTCCGTCTTATGAAAAGTGCGTAAATTAATTAAATTATAATTATATTCAATATTTATATTTCTTTTATTAATATATTAGAGAAAAACGTCCTTGTATAGAACAATTATTAACGAATGAATACCAACGCATATGGTGGCAAGAAAAGGAATTATGGGATAAAAGATATGGAACAAAGAAAACTACTAAACAATTATTGCAACGCATGGTAAAATAATAGTATAAAAATCTTTTTTGATAAGAACTTATATAACTTATATTATGATACAAACTTATATTACTTATATATATGATAAGAACTTATATTTTTTGATAAAAAATATTTATATAAATTATATAAATTAAGCTTATAAAAAATAATTTTGTATAACTTTTATTAAAGATAATCAAAAAAAAAGTAAAACCTGTTATCGACATATTAACAAAAAATATAAAACCAAAAAGGAAGAAAGGAACAACAAAAATAATCCAAACAAAAGAGCCAAGGGATATTACGGAAGAGAAAGAACAAGTGTCTCCGAAAAAAGAAAAAACACCAGAAATCAATGAAATCAATGAAAATAAAAATGAAGAATCAATATGAATTTCAAAAAATTGAATTTTAAAAAATTACCGCTATTTATATTTAAATTTAAATTCAATTTTTAATTCTATAATAATATATAGAATATATTAGAATACTGTGGCTCATAATTCAACTTCAATGCTCATTGTTATTATTATCCGAATTTGAAAAATCGCAATAACTTTGGTGCAGCGTTCATTAATATTAAATTGTATTTATTTTACTTCTATTCATGAAATATTTTTTGTATTTAAAAAAAAATAAAAAATTTTAATTATTTTTAACTAAACCGTGAAAAAAAGTGTTATTCGTCAATTAATTACTATTCTTAGATTTTTCAACAAGGAAACTGAATTATAATCCTAACAAAAATAGATATAAAAAAATAATATTTAAATTCAGAATATAATAATCGTATATTAATGATTATTTTAAGAAATAGTTATATAATTTTAATAATATTTTTTTATTTTTATAAATAAATTTTTATAAAGATTTTTTAATTACTTACCAATCTGTTATAATATGATAAGATTACATAAAATCGCATTATACATGATTGCACTTTGTTGAAAAACGAAAGTGGAAAATGCTGATGCAATTAGCAACTATAGTTGAGTTTGATTTTCAGCATGAATAGAATCAATTTTTATGGGGAAAAAGAATGTTGTATTCAGGTTTCATAAATTTTTCAATTACATATTATAACATTTGTCTTATTTTATAAATACTGAACAAATGACATTTTTATTTCTCTTAATATTTAAAAAATATATATTTTAAAATATGTTAAGTATATATAAGAGAAAATAGTACTTATCTTCCATTATTTATTGTATTACTTTAAATATTACTTTTTTATTTAAATATTTTATGTGTGTTCATTTTTTATTTTTTTTTAATCTTGAACAATATTTTTGAAAGAAAGGTCCACAACTTACTCAAGGTAAACAACATACCTTTATCTATCAATTAATTACCTGATATTTCATCTATAAAACAAGATGAAATAATCAACATTATTGCATCATAATGAATTTATTTATAAAATAATATATTCTCTATTTTAAATAATAGTATGATAGCAAAAATATGTTTTATAATAATATTCTTCTGAAATATCAAAAAAATATCGTCAAATATGTATTACTATATGTAAACTGAAATATATTAATAGCAACAATACAAATATATATATATACATACGTAATTTGCAAAAAATGATATATTTAAAAAATGCTAAATTTATTTTTTAAAATTTTTTTTTGTATATTTTTATATTTTCAATAAAAATATAAATAAATTTTAAATAAATTTAATTTTAAAATTAAAATTATAAAAAAAAATTGATTTTAATAATATATATAATCAATTTGAATTTTGAATGAAAAAAATTCTTACATTTATAGATAAATTAAAATATGATTAAAAATCAAAAAAAAAAAAAAAAAGAAAAAATACATAAAATAATATAATAAAATTTAATCACAAAATTCATTAATTGATAAAATTAAAAGATAAAACAGATTGCAGTTTATAATTCTATATATATATATATATATTTGAATCTATCTTTAGTCATGTTCCAGAATGAAAAAAAATAACATAACTACGTATGTACAACTTCATTCGATATCCTTCGAATATAATGTTACAATTCATGCTAGGCCATATTCCATTTCTATCATTTTGTTGCAAAACTAGATATTTGATTACGTTATACTACCGCATTAAATAACAACTATCGACAATTATTTTCTATATGAATGAAAATCGAAGTAAATTATCATAAGTATAATGCAATTTTGCATTCGATGTAGATATCTAAATGTTATTTTTATAGAAAAAAATTAAATTTACAATGAAAAAAATTGCATAGCTTGAATACTTTGAAATATTGAATAACTTGAATGTTTGAGAATTATTTATTTTTAAAAATATTAAAATTGAATTATTATTTATAATGTCACTTTAAAAATTGATATATTTTTTTTACAAACATATTGCATTATAAGAACCAATATAATAATGTATTGTTGAAATTCCTCAATTTAGTTTAATTCTATTAAAAATTCTATTAAATTACAAATATATATATAATAAAAATTTATTAATAAATAAATATATATATAGAATAAAAGCTTATTAATAAATATATATATATATACATATATACATACATACATATATATATATATTTAATAATAGGCTTTTAAATTTACTTATCAAATATTAAATATATACATATTTGACAAAATTGGCGCGTGAAAGACAGTGCTGCCGTCTGACAGAGAATAATATATTTCTCAGCACCATTTTAGTTCATTGAAACGGTTAGTCATTTCGAAAGCGTTACAATTCAATAAAATGTATTCGAGAATACTTTAAGAATTTTATTTCCTGGTCTAAAAAATCCGTGGTAATACAAAAGTGTTTACGGCAACGGAACGTAAAGTGTACAATTGTTTAAGCAATTCTGATTTTGTTCTTCGGTATGTCAGAAGGCGAGGCTACAGCGTCGCAGAAGAAACAGCAGCCATTTCAACAACAGCCACAACTTGGAGTAGGCTCAATGGCGAATATGGCATGGCAATATCCCTCGCCAAACAATATCCATAATATGTTTTCTCCATATTCAGGGTAATTACTGATTTAATCATAAAAATTATTATTTTATAAGCACATAATAAATAACGCAACATTTTAATTAGAAAAATCTCATAAGCATATTAACAACGCATATAGGCGTAACATTCAATAATTTAATAGTTTTTTACTTTACCATCCACCTTTACCGTTTTTACATTCTTTATTAGATTTAAAAAAATAAAAAACAATTATCAAAAAATAATATTAAAAACGAAAGAAATGAAATATATGTGATATATATTATATATGATATATATAAACATTTTATAATAGCCTAATTTTAGATTAATGCATATAATATATATATAGAAAATTATAAAACTGGATATTTCATAAACAAAATAAATTGCAATATATATGAATCAAAACTAAAATAATATCTTCTACATATAATTTTTTTATAGACAATTGTATGGACCAGGGTATCAAAGTGTACCTCATCAAGGACAAACATTTAGTTATTATCATGCAATGATGCCTGGATATGGACAACCTTTTACTCCACAGCAGATGCAACAGCAGCAGCAGCAACATCAACAACAACAACAGCAACAGCAACAGGACAACAATCAAGGAAAGCAGTTACATCAGCAACCACCAGTACCTGGAACTCCAATGTCTTTAGATGATGATTCTGAACTTCCTCCTTTACCTCCTGGACCTCCACCATCTGTGCAAACATCTCAACAACACAATAATCAAGTACAACCAACAATACAGCCTCATCCAGGTTATATGTATAATGCATTTTCATATGGTACTTGGAATGGAATGCATAATGATATGTCTCGTAAGTTTGCTTTTCATAGAAAATATAAAAAGAAAAAACATTTTCATTTTATATATAAAGTAATATTTCTTTTTATCTATTTTTGTTTTAGAATATAATAATCAAATTCGTTTCAATGTATACAACAAAAAGAATGGTTTAACTTTTCTCTCTCCATCTGGCAATAGTGGAGCTGCAAAGAAAAAACGTAAGCGGAATAAAAATTTAGCAGCTCAGTTCAACAATAGCTTTCAGGCAAACAGTTCAACGACGAATTTTGTACCGGGTCCTAATCTGAAGACCGAGTTACCACCTTTACCTCCTGCACAGCGTGAAGTAGTGGCTCCTCTTCCACCAACTGAAGAATCCTCCACTCCTACTACACCCACTATCACAACTGTTAATAATACAATTCCTAGTGCTGGTACACCAGCTGTAGGTACTCCCTCTATTGTGACAAATCCCAGCCCAGTTGGTGATTGGCCTGACAGCTTGAAGAATTATGTAAATAGGTGTTATGAAAAATGTAAAACAGCAGTGGACAAGGATCAAGTTGAGATTATATTAAAAGGAAAAATTACGCGTGCCGCGAATGATGGCTCACTTTGGGTGAAAGATTGGGACCAAGAACCTTTGCCTAGCATTCATAGTGAACGTATGACTATGACGATAAAACCTCAAAAACCGGCCTTGAAATTAAATAATTTACCAAATCCACTGATAAATGCACAGGGAGGCTTGCGCAAGCCAGGTCTCTCCACTTCTCTCGGGGCTCGGCTTGGCGCTCGTCTCTCTGTGAATTACAAACGGTCAAGGTCGAGGACTAGATCAAGATCAAGATCAAGATCAAAGTCAAGATCGAGGTCGAGGTCGAGATCGAGGTCAAAGTCGAGGTCACGTTCAAATACACGTAGCCCACCATCACGAAAATACAGACGTAGTACATCATCGTCGTCGAACGTTAGTGATCGGGAACACGATTATAAATCATTAAAAACGAAAAAATCTATTAAAAGCAAACCAAGTCACAACAGCAAGAAAACAAAGAAGACTAAACAGATGAAATCACATTTCTATTCAGAATTTGGTTTAGCTACAGGAAACACTGAGGAATTAGGATCCAAGGAGAAATTACAGCAACGTGCTGCAAGATTTAACGATACTATTTCTAGGACAGTCAGCAATGGTGTTAAAGATGATTCTTCTACAGATTTTGATTTTACTGGACTTCACATTGTTGGAATATGCAAGGATATAGAGAAACCATATTTACGTTTAACATCTGTAAGATTTCTTTTAGTCAAATTTTCATCAGTTATCAAATTTATTTGAAATTAATCTCTATAAACTGGATTAAATATTTGTTACTTTTATATAGGCTCCAGCTCCCTCCGCTGTTCGACCGGTAAGTGTACTCCAAAATTCTTTGGCACATGTCAAGAAACGTTGGGTGGCTGATCAGGACTATAGATATGCTTGTGATCAACTTAAATCTATTCGTCAAGATCTTACCGTCCAAGGTATTCGAGATGCATTTACAGTCCATGTATACGAAACACACGCTCGCGTCGCTCTAGAAAAAGGAGACCATGAAGAATTCAACCAATGTCAAACGCAATTAAGGATGTTATATCAAGATGTTGGTGGAGAAAATCGATGTGAATTTATTGCATATAGAATATTATATTATATTTTCACGAAAAATACTCAAGGTTTTTAATAATTTTATACAATTTAACAATACAATATTTTTTATATATAGAAATTAAAACAATTAATATTTTTGTTATAGATTTAACAACCATTTTAGCAGCTTTATCAACAGAAGACAAGAATGATGAGTGCATAAAGCATGCATTAAAAGTACGTTCAGCATGGTGGTTAGGCAACTTTCATGCCTTTTTCAAGTTATACACTTCTGCTCCAAGGATGGCAGCCTTTTTAATGGATTGGTTTGTTGCAAGGGAACGCAAGAATGCACTGAAGAGCATGATAAAGTCGTATGTACTAAACTCTTTAGAAATAATCATTCGTATTTGTTTTTATCAATAAATTTGTTTAATATTTTACAAAAAATTAATCATAATGCAAAAGAATATAATCAATTGAAACATAACATAATTCTATATTAATAGATATATTTAATTGATAAATTGCTAGTTAGTATAGTTTTCAACTTTAAATTAATTTTATTTAATAATTTTTTTGCAATTTTTTAAAATTAATGAAACATATTTTTTATTTTTAGACAATCTTTAAATATATTTCTATAAATAAAATTGATAGAAATATATTTAATTGTTTTTTCTCAAATCTTTATGGATAAATATCTATTGTTAATTTGTAAAGAAATGGAAAACTATTTCAGAGATTAAGCTTTTCGAGAATGGGAAAAGTGAAAAATTGCAAATAATTTTTTTACAAATAATTATAAATTAAAAATTTTTGCAAATAATTATAATTATATATATAGATTTCTGTTACAGGACATCGTAGCCGAAAAATGACTAGTTTTGTAGTTATTATTTATTTTCATTGTACTATATATATATATACATATATATATATATGTTTGTACATTTTTTATATATATATATTCAATGCATGATCTAACGATACATTTCTTCTGCTGTTTAGCTACCGGCAAAATTTGGCGGTTGATTTCATCGTAGCAGAATTGGCCTTTGAATCTTTGGACAAGTTTTATGAATTTGTCAATGAATTGGGGTTGGTTTATGCTGATCCTGAACAACATCTAATCGACTGCAAGACAAGCAGTGGTTCTGTAGGTGCTTGGTAAAAAAGCAACATCACTCTTTTTTCGTGGAAGATGTATAAACAAAAATCATTATTGTGCACATTCATAGGCACAAATTTGTGTGTGTATATGCATATGTTTTCCAATTATGCATATGTAGGCTTAACATATGCATATGCATGTGCATATATTTAATTACACATTGATCACTGATAATTCTTACCATCCCCTAATCATTGTTCTCTTCGTTGATCGACGCTACAATAGTCGAGCAACAATTTGTAAATGAAAGTTTTCCCCGCAATAATTTGTACATATACGTGTCTCAATCTCAGCCCACCGCAAATGAAGAATGCATTTACAGGCTGATGTGAATTGTACAAAAAAATTAGGATGACCGTTTTAAAGTCGTCCGTAACTACCTCAATAGATTTCGGTATGAAACCGAGTTCGTAGTAAATTACAAAAAGAGAAAGAAAACAATAGAAAGTTATCTTCAGAAAACGAATACTTCTTGTTTGGTCAAAACTTCAAATTTCTTTGGTCACAGCTGATCGATTCTCTACAATTTATTCATATATGAATTTTTAGTCTTATCTCTGGTAATTCTTTTTCCAAACAAGATCCACTAAAAGAAGTCGGATTTTTTTAACTATTTATCAAATCTTTTGCTCTATACAAGGATCTACGTTTCGTCATTTCGAAGAACTATCGATTCGTAATTATTTCTACGATAAAAAATATAAAGAATTGAAATCAATGAAAATGAATATATGTAATTACTATGAAGGGTTT
Organism: Apis mellifera; assembly: GCF_003254395.2. NCBI lineage: Eukaryota > Metazoa > Arthropoda > Insecta > Hymenoptera > Apidae > Apis > Apis mellifera. The sequence continues at coordinate 7,822,439 of NC_037646.1, forward strand.
TTTGGTAAAAATTAAAATTATTGAGGGTTTGACAAGAAATTGGCATGCTCGACATTTCGTTGATGAAGAAAGAAGAGAAGAAACATGGGAAGACATCAACAAGTTTTGATTTGGTGGTAACAACAACATGAAATATATGTTCTAAGAAAAAGAAAATATTCGATGAATCGTGTTCAAGAATCAGCAATTAGAAACTTTTAACGGGACAAATGCATATTGGTATCTAAATCATTCTCGTGTGTGAAGAGTGATTATTTTTATCTTTCTAAGTGTTTACTACAGGACAATGTTTTTTTTCCTTAACAGTTTGTTGTCGATTCTCGAGTGTCGAGAATTTTATCTTTATGTTTTATCCAAAACACAGGAGTACAGAGGTATATAATGAAAGAAGAAAGATTTCATTGTACGATCACATTTGAATATAGTGTTGTACGTAATAAATTATTTAATTTTTGAATATTATATTACTTTTTAATCTATATTTAAAACCTAATATATTTAGATGAATCTAAATTATGATTTTATTATTAATAAACATAAAATTTATTATGCATATTTAATATTTGGACAATGAATGATAACTAAAATCTATAATTTTTTTCTAAGTCATTAAAAATTATACTTTGATATATAATAGTCAAATCTATTTCCAAATTATATATAGAAGTATAATGGATCTTTCATAAATTATAAATCTTCAATCATTTATAATACAATATATATATATATAATTTTATTAAAAGATTTAATTGATAATTAATTAAAAAATAAATACATACTTTGCTATAACTCTTCTCTGTGTTAATAATTTTCTATACAGAGGAAATGAGTTTATTTCAATTTAATATTTATTTTTTACTATATTTTACTAAAAATAATAATAAATATATATAAATTTTTTTTAATATTTACATGGAACAAAATAAAATTTTTATTATATAATAAAAGTAATAAATGTTCAAAAAAAATTTTAAATAATATATTGTGTTAAAAAATACAAATTTGTTGCAATTAAATTATTAATTATATTGCAGATATGGAAATTAAATAAAGCATATTTTAATTTCATAATTTCATAATGATCAAAACCTGCTTTTTTATTGAATTTACAATGTGATAAGTTTGTATAAGCAATCAACGCAATTACTTAATAAAGAATTTTTTTAAGTTCTTGTGCATAAATTGCCAATAAAATTGTGCGATGTTACAGCTGAATTTTAAGTTTTTAAATTCATCGGCACATAAGTATTTAAATTACATATTTCTTTTTATAATTTTTTTTTCTGATCTCATATATGTGTAAATTAATCATTGCATGTAATATATATAATCATGTAATATACATAATAATTCTACTTCATATGTTTCCAAAACTATATAAAATTCATTTAAAATAAATAGAAATATTACTATAATAGAAAATGAAACCTATGATTTAATAACATAATAACATTTTTTTTATTCGTTCCATTAAAAATCGAAAAAACTTGTCAAGTGGAATTACAGTTATTAAATTGTTTCCAAATACTTTCACAGGTTTCGAGTATTTTAAAGAAATATGTTTATGTAAAAGTAGCTAAGATTTGATCTTTATGACGCCTGTATAGCAAGTTACAAAGTACGTAATAACCTGATATATTACGAAATTTAATTATTTATTTTGCGTTATAAGAATTATATATGTTTTTGCAAAAATATGTTAGTTGCATTAATATAATAAACAATAAAAATTTGTATAACAAAAAAATTCACAAAGAAGAAAGATAATGTTTTTGAATTTTAAAAAAATCATTTAATCTAAATTTAAATTTAACTATTTAATAATAGTATTTTTGTCAAAAAAAAAAATTTTTTTAATAAAATTTAGATTCGTTAGAAATTTGTTTTCAAATTATCATTTATCGTAATATTCATGATATGATAAATATAAATTTAATAAACAATTTAATATTATTTAACATATATAATTCTTAACACGACTATTATTAGTTATTTGATATGATACAATTACTTACATTATTCAAATAAAAAATGTTAATAATGAAACGTACTAAAAAGAAATTAAAAGCTGATAATATCGCTGATACAGTAATTTATACGGATAGGGACACAAAACTATTATACTGGGTGATGTTGCGTTTTAAAATATCTGCACACGGTCCTAAAACTCGTTCAAATCTTGCTCTATCAAGTTTTACACACTTTAAAGGACCCCGCGCAACAACTGTTGCTGCTCTTGGCCTATCCAATAATAATGCAATTTCACCTAAAATCAATAGAAAATTATTATTGGCATAACATTAAATTCGTTTTCAAAATTTATAATTGTTTAATTGCATAATTATTAATAATAATTTGAAAATAGAATATACCAAAATAATCAGATGGTCCTAAACGACCAACTTCCGCTGGTTCTTCACCTTCTGAACGCTGTTGTAAAACAACAGCTGTACCCTCGACAATTATATAAAAATCTTCACCTGGTTCACCTTGTCGAACTATAGTCTCACCATCATCAAATGCCACTGGTTCTAAAGCATCAGCTACTGTGAGTCGTTCCCACTTATCCAAAGATTCTAAAAATAAAAATTTTGTATAAAATATTCATAATAATTTTAATATATTTTCATGAAACGTAAGCATTATTTACCCAAAATTGAAACTCTGGAAAGAAATTCTTCGTACATCTTTCGTTTTCTTATAGTAGAACCCATAAGGATTCTTCGATAAGAATCTCTATCAATACCCCATAATTTCACATCTGTTTTTGCTCGAACAGTTGCAGCACGAGGAGTCCCGTATATTAATGCAAGTTCACCGAAACTTCCACCTTCTCCTATTGTTGTGGCTAATTCACCATTAACAAAGATCTCAACTTCTCCTTGATCGATTACATAAAAATTGTCGCCTTCATCGCCTATTAATATTTGATAAAAAATATTTGATTCAAGCAATTAAAAATACTCGATTAATTATTGTTAATTAATAACAGGAATAATGTATTCAATATATAGTTTTTTAAATACCTTGCCGAATAATTGCTTCTCCAGGCAAAAAAGTAACCGGGAACATAGCATCAAAAATATCAGAACGTTCATTCTCATCAAGATGAGCAAAGAGAACGTTTTTAGCAATCGCTTTACTCAGGGCAGCCATTGTTTTATAATCCTTAGGTACGACTTTTTTGACATAACTAGTCGCATCTTCTTCGGAGACTGGCTCCGCAGAGATGCCTCCTCTGCGTCTGGGAACTTGGGGACCTTGTTGCCCAGCAGGTATGTCCTCGGTATCCTCTGGACTAGTTGCAATCTGTTGCTTAGCATCATGAGCCTGCTCCTGAAATAAAAAAAACGAAAATCAATTGAAATCATTTTTATTATATTCGATATATGTTACACATATTTTGGTTTTTCTCAAAAAAAAGAGTTTATCAAAGAAACCATTTTTTAAATTTAATCTAAAAGAAAAAAAATAAGTATATATTATTCTATTTAAGGGATATTCTTTATTCGATTAGATAATTTTATTTTCATATCTATTTTCTTTTGTTTATATCATATAGATTAAAATATTATCAATTAAAAAATTGAATGCTGTTCACGTATTTTGCTTTACTTGCCTGTTGTACCATGTCGAAAGCTGATGTTTTCCTGTTTTTAATTACTATCTTCGATTTTATATCAAATCAATAAATTTTTTTTTTAAACTTTTGCTTATTATTTATTTATTCCAAAACGATGCAACCCTGAAAGATTCATGTAAGACAAACAAGCCGCTTTTATAAGTCGATTTTGCTTAGACATGCGCAATACACAATATTGTGCCCTTCTTTTAATGAAATAATATATTCTCAATTTCTTAAATATACATTGCAAATATAAATAATATATATTAATTAAGTTACAAAAAATATGTATTATTTTTTCCAGAAAATTTTGCATTTTTTTACAGAAAAATTTCATATGCCAAAATTTCTACTTTTTTAATTCATAATTAATAATTTTTAAATGATAAATAATATAGTTTATTTTATTTTTAGCACTCTTAACTTTTTCCAATGATAAAAAATATCAAATGTTTAAAAATTCTTTTTTAATTTATAAAAATTTAAATGATTAATCTTTCAATAATAAAGAATAATGAAATATATTACATGAAAAAGCTAATCAGATATTTATCAGATATTTTAAAATGAATTTCGTTATATAAGTAAGTAAAAAAATTTCTATTGAATATTTTATAAGTATCATTTTATGTTCTTCGAAAATTGACTATTTATTATAAAATTATATTGGATAAAATATTACACAGCTTATGAACGATGAACATCGATGAAAAGGTGAGCAAATAATGTCATAGGTCACTTGCCGTTTTTATAGATGAATGCCACTTTATAAATGCGCAATATAACATAAAAACATTATAACAATATGATTTTTTTCTGAATCTTGTATATTTTATTAAAATTCAATTACAGTTGAAAACAAGATAAACATATCGATATATAACAAATTTTTATTTCATTCATGATTTTTAATTCTCGGAAATTTTGATAATGTTTAAATATTCGTAGAAAATGAGATCTTGAATTTTTTCTTACATATACAATCTTATATATATATGTTAATTGGCCTTAGTTTTTGATATATTTGCAAACATAATTATTATTATTATAATAAAACTTAGCATTAAGCATTAAATAAAAATCATCATATTTTATATTTATCCAAAATATAAAACAATCAATTGAAACAACAATTATAAATATAAAATATCGACAATCATAATAAATCGCATCTTTATATTGACTAAAGTTGTTCACAAACTATTTACAAACTGTAAAATTATATAGTATAGATTATTCATAAACAGATTCTTATTTAGAGATGAATTTGCTGTAAACAATTTATTTAAATATTCACATTGTTAGTGATCATGTTTTATGACATGTTCGTGAATAACAGTATGAACGCGGTTCATATATACACACTGTCAAGGACTTACAAGTGAAATTCAATATAGTAGTAGCGTCATTTTTTGCAAATATTTTAAAAACAAAGATTGTATATAAGAAAAAGTTGTTTAAAATTTTATTTTCTATAACATATTTAAAAATCATCAAAACCTATAAGTATCTATCAATATATTAATCAAAAATTTATATACTCGTAAATACTAAAATAAATTAAGAATTATTCATTTTTTTTTAAATTATAAATTATATTAAATTATATTTATTTTTTTTAAATTATAGATTATATTTAAAAAAGATCGATCAAATATTAATTTATATCGAATAAATATTAGCAATTACAATTGTTTCAAATTAATTATCAAAAATCTTGTTAAAAATCAATTATAATTTTTTTTCTTTTGCCACTCAATATTATGTTTACAGCATTATATTTTTATGTTAATAAATTCTTAAGTATTTGAAACAACAACTATTTATAACAAGTATATATTTATTTTTTATTTTTTAGATTTTATTAACTGATATTAATTAAACGAACTAAATTTTTTAAAATAAACTATAATAAAATAATATTTTTATATAAATTATATAATAAATATATATTGATATATATAGATGATTTATGCAAAATATATATATTTGAAAATATATATATTTAAAATAGCACTATCTTATGAAAATTACGAATTCATTGACAATAATATCAAATTTGAAATAAAAATTTGAAATAAAAAAAATAAAACAATTGATCAATGATTTTAACACGTGCTGAAATGATATTTATTTGACATGCGTACAATTAAATATCATGTGCGTTATATTATAAAGAAAAAAAATTCACATCTATCATTCGATTATTTTTAATAAATTATAATAAAATTCTATTTTATATTTTATAATTTTTCCTCATAAAAATTGTATAGAAAAAAATATAAAATATTATCGTTGTTGTGCATAAATTACTTAATGACCATTAAAATAATAATATAAAATATAAATTTGAAATTGTTTCTCACTCAGTAAACAATATTCAAAAATTAGAAAATTATATATAATGATATAATATATGCAGAAATGTTAAAACATAAAATGCATATTGAACAATATAAATCTTGTATAAGATTCGATCATACCTCGTTCATTATTTGTTGATAATAACTCAATATTTAACACAAAACAAGGAATGTCTTTTTTATTCAATTATTGCATAAATTTCTTCGTTAACACTTATTTCACATACCCGAATAATTATGAACGAAAGAAACAAATCACAACTACGAATCTTTCCTTTGCGTGTTATATATTTAATGTGTGTCGCTTGAATTTTCTAAGGTCTCGCCAAATTCGATTAATGTGACACGATCTTTCGTAGTATTTACTTGTAAAGTTGGTACTGTGTGCCAGATGATATTTTATGTTATAAAATAACGATATTTTTCGTTAATGCAAAATTGGATCGATAGATAATTTATTTACAGATAAAATGCGAATGAATGACAACGTACTTCCGGTATTGCTTGTTTTAAACGCATTATCACAGCGCGCTTCGTACATTTTCGAGGACGACACGTTAAATACCTATACAACTTTTGTAGTTGTTGGCTAAGGTTGCGCGCTTAGTTATATTTCGAGCATATGCTATATTTAGAGCAGCCCCTGTAGTCACACATACTTTCTTTTGATATATGTGTATAGCTGTACAGTAATAAGAACTGATGTCAAGTTTCTTTTTTTGTTGTTTTCATATTATGTTTATTTCAAATGAGAAATAAAAAATATTAATCGTTTTATGATATGATTTTATCCACGATACAATAAAAAAAAAGAAATAACTAAATATCCATTGTTTGTTCCATGAAAATTTTAAATCTTAAGGATAATGTTACAGAATTCCAAGGAAAAAATATATATTTAAAAATTCTATATTTTTAATATAATTATTTTAAAAATCTTTTTTCATTATATACGAGAATAAATTAATTAAAATATAATATGTTATTAAAATAATTATTGTTTATAAATATTTATATATAAAAACACAAATATTTGATAATAAAAATAATGAAAAATAATACTTTTATAACTAACAATATTTACCGTCATTTTCGCTATTTATCAACATCTATTTAAAAAAATTAATAAAATGAATATTGAATAAATAAATAAATAGTCAAATAGTTAAATTAATATTAAAAAAAATTTATTTCGTGATCACATTTTACGCTTTACTTTAATTCATTCAACAATTTTTAAATGGTTGTTTATTTAGTAAAAAGTTATAATATCAAATATTTATTATTTTATTATAATATTAAATATTACGCACATATATAATATATAAGATTTTTTTCTATAACAGCATTGGTGTATTAAAGCTTGATATCCAAAAAGAAAATAAATAAATAGATTATAAAATGTACAAATTAAAAAAAAATATAAATTATTAGAAAATATAAAACATAATATTATTTTTAAATTAAAATGAAAAAAATTAAATTTTTGTTGCATTTTATTTATATTATATTAAATGCATTGAATACATTTTATTTTTATTATACAATGAATACAATGAATATAATGAATTTTCAATTTAATTATTTTTTTAATTAATTAATCATGTATATAAAAAATGTATTTAATTATAGCTATATAGTATAATTTTTTTAAATATAAAATTTTTAATTATAAAATAAAATTTATTAAATTATATATATATACATATATCAATCTATTTGTATTGATCAAAATAATTTATTTATAAAATTGCAAATAAATTTTTTTCATAATAATTTTATGCAAAATTAGAACTTTGTATTAATAAAATAAAATAAAATAATAAGATTTAGTATAGTACAACATATATGTATGTAGTTTTATTAATTTTAATATTTATTAATCCTTTGACAAATCTACAATGTAATGTATACAATTTATCTAACATTTTGATATTTTTTTGTTATATTTATTTGTAAATAAATTATTGTAAATAAATATTCATCTCTAAAATAAGAGAAAATATATCATAAAAAACTAAACTACTAGATTTATAAGTAACAATTAAATAAGTAAAAAAATAAGAAATCTGAGGTTATTTTAACAGGATATGATTCAATACATACCCGTTCCAGTTTTTGAAAGTATTCTCTCAAGAAAGATATGGGATTTTCAGGACGACCTACACACAGCTGCACTATACAGTCTTTTAAAACTTGTTGAATATTGTGTCTTTGTACGTATTCCTCGCACTCTCTTAAACTTTGCTCTTCTTCGAGATTCGCCGCCATATTGATACACGAGTTGACACGTTATAGCAAATACCTCTTCAACAATTCCGTTCTTGGCTTTAATAGTGTAAATATATTATTTCTTATAGATAACTTCAATTGTTTTATATAAAAAATATCGATACATTTAAATATTTATATTTCTCATTACAATCTATAATTAACAAATATCCTTTCTGAGATATTAATTTAATAAAGAATATTGGTATTACATATGTGTAAATTTAAAAATAAATTTTCTTTTATTTTATTTTTGTTTCAAAAACATATATCTGTAATTATTTAAATAATTTAAATAATATAATAAATTTTTTATTGAAATTTAATAAAAAAAATTTTCTAATTCTAACTTTTATATATAAAATATTATTTTTTATACATAAATATTTATATATATAAATATTAAAAATAATGAAGTTTTTTTTCTTTTTATTATAAAAATATAAATAAAAAATTCACTACATATTATAAAACATAATATAATTAAAATATAATTAATAACATGTACTATATATGGATAGGTGGTTGATAGGAAAATTAAAAAAAATATTATAAATTTACATTTATAACTTCTAACAATAATATATTTTAAAACATATTGTCAATGGGTGGATAAACATTATAATATATAAACTATATTTTAAAATATAAGATAAATATTTTTTGTATGTTTTCTTGTCCTTGATAATTATATCTCTGTAATCCCATATCATTCTGATGTCAATTTAAACAAAGTTTTTCATTATTTAAATAAAGAAAAAGAAGAAATGGGATTTCAGAATTATCAGTTTTAAATTAAAATATTATTTAAAAAATGTATATATATTTTATATACTTAATGTACTTAAAAAAAAATATTTATATATAAATATCAATATATTATAGAATTCACAAAAATTATATTAACATTATAATGAATTTAATTTAAAAATACTTATAGTAATATAAATTATCATCTATATTACTATATTACTATATTTATGTTTATTAAAATTATAGTTGATTGTATTATATTTTAATTAAAAATTTACCAAATTAGATATATTGTATTCTTTATATGTATATACAAATAAATATTTATTATTAAAAAGTTATTTATAAGAAATTTTCGTGAATTCTTCAATAATTTTATTTAAAAAAGTAATTTCTTAAATAATAATTAATGATAAATAAATATGTTTATCATTGTTCAATTTTTAGTTCAATTACTTATTTTACATATTTAATCTAATTGTGCAGTTTTTTTAATAATAATCTAAATTTAACTATAGAATACATGCGATGTATATATATAATAAAAAATGGCAATGTTACAAAACATTGCAACATATGCATCTAATAATTGCAATTGCTTTAGGAATGTATGATTTACATGCATATTGGAATTACTGTTATGTTTCTTTAGATATTTTTATTAAATTGCAAATCTAACAAGTGATTGACTATGAATAATACTTCCCTGTATCCGATTTTTTTTTATAATTTTGATCATTCTAACAACATTAAAATTTATAAAATTCACCGCAATGTTTCTGTAATTAAATTCAGTAATTAGTTGCATTTAATATCTAAATTATATTATTATTCAATATTATATGCATATGCTTATTTTATAAATAAATAAGATTAAAAAACATATTTTATAAAAAATATTATAAAATACTAAAATGTAATAGAATAATTCTTTCCAAAGTGCCTTTTAGCTATAATAAATCATTATAATATTAAAAAATATAATATTAAAAATTCTGACTATGATAACAATTTAGTAGTTTAATTAGATTTTGAGAATAAAACAAACAAAATTAATTACATTTTATATAAAAACAATTTCTTTTATGATTGTTATTGTAATATATATATATATATATATTTATAGGCACTTTTTATAATTTTAATTGAATATTTTTAAAATGTGCAAATTGGAAATGAAATTTTTAATAATTTTTTTATTAAAATTCTATTAAATTTTTATGTAAATGCTAAAAATGTCTTTTTTAAATAGTAATCATCAACCAAGAAAATTAAATAATTAATTAAAGAATAAATTATATATATGTAATTATAAGCATATACAGATTTATTATTTTTTTGAAGTGATTATGATAAAATTGTCATTATATTTTAACAATAAAAATTGTGTATCATGATTAATATAAAGTGCAGTTTGTAATTTAAACATTTGTTTTGTTTCTTGATTTATTATACATTTATTGCTCTAAATAGATTTGTAAATTGATAGATTAATTGCACAGAATGTGATATTTGTTTTAAGTAACTTTTAATATAATTAGTAATTTTACTTTTAAATGAGAATGAAATCATACAATGTAATAAGTTATCATGCATAATAGATTCATTCATATAATAAAAAAAATATCTAATAAACAACATTTTAAATCTATTTAGATTCATATTGAATATAAAAATGAAAATTTATTAAAAAATGCTAGTATTCAGAGAAAAATAATTAATAATTTAACTACTTATTAAGTTTATTAATGCTAAGTTTCAATAAATTAATTTTTTTTCTTGTAATTTCTCTCTCATTTATATATATATTTGTAAATAAAGTTGTTTAATAGATGGCCACCATAATCTACTATTAATACTACTTATTGCTATTAGATAGTTACATCATAATTTATTTTCTCTTAAGTAATACTGATTTATAATTAATATCAAGTTAATATAATTTTGAATCTGTGTTTAACATAATTTTCTAATATAATGCATATTTGTTAATATTAAATGCATAAAATTTGCTGTTCTAAAGAACTATGCTTAACTAATGAATTTGTTTAACTTATTAATTACATCTTGTTCATGGTTTTTAAGGCACCAGATATACATGAAAAAAAATTTAATACATAATGTGCAACTTATTGCTTAAAAAAAATTGCCTTATCATTGGAACTTAAAAATCATGAACGAGTACAAGTTTTTTTTAAATTTCTGACTTAAGATTTTTCTTTTCATAATAAATGCAAATATGATTGTTATATAAAAGAAATTTTAAAATAAAGTAACAATATTTGTATTTTATAATGGATTTAAAATATATCAACAAAATATAAATTTATTAAAAAAATGTCTAATATATTGAATATAAAAAATAAATAGCAATACTTAATTAATAGTAAGGTACACAATAAATAAAATAATTTTTAATAATAAAATCACTAAATATGAAATTTCATTATTATTTTATATATAGAATAAAATTATAGAAATTATAATATATAGAAACATAAAAATAAAATATTTATACAATTTTTGTTCAAAAACAATAAAGAGCTTTTTTAAAAATTGACTAGTATTTTATGTTGTTAATCTAACTTATTAATTAGAATATTTCTGTTTATGCAAATATGCGAATTGAACAGTGATCCATTTTCTGATTTATTTGGCAATAATACTTACTTCAATTTTATGGAGTTGTTGATGTTAAAAATGTTGGATCAACTGCAGCAACCTTTGCAGTTAAAAATGCATGCATACAGAATAATAAATTCTGCAATTGAGAACATTCCAATTCCTACAAATGAAATATAGAGAAAATAAAATTTATATATATTAAGTCTGCTTATAATAAATAAATACCTTTGTCTCAATAGCAATACTATCCGATTCTTGAAAATGTAATTTTAATCTACTTTTTCCATCATCACTAGATCCTCTTAATTGTGAAAATTTATAACGCCATACAGTCTCTCCAATGTCATCATAAGAAAGTGTAAAACCTTGAGTCCATTCTAGAGTTAAACCTGCACTTTTTCCATTAAAAGTAACTGGAAATGTTTTACTCTATAAAAAATAAAAATATGTATAATAAATTTTAAAAATAATTTTCAATGAAACACATAAGAATCGATTACTAACTTTCAAATGTGTAACAGCCGAACATACTGCAGTATGCCATGCTGCTTCTACTCTTAATAGTTCTTGTCTAGTTTCGACACTTAAATATCGCGGTGGTTTACCTGGACTTTGTGCTAAAAAACAATGTTGTCTTTCATCGACATTTTCAGATTCTCGCATTACGCGAAACATTGTTTGATATACTTTAAAAGTTAATGCACATCGTGACCAATCTCCTATATTACACTAGAAATAAATTGTTAACATTTATGCACAATATGAATTGTTAAAATTTATTAGATATATGTTAATTATAATATTATTAACACTTACAGGAGGGGTTTCAAATAATAACAAATCTGGTCCTTTTAATGCTAAAAACCTTGGTCTATAACTTTGCCATGGTTGATTACTATTACTTACTGCTTCATTAACCCATCCCATATATTCTATACGTTCACCAACTCCAAAATTGCGGTTATATAATTTCATCTGAAAAATAAATAACTTATAAACAATTATATAGTTATTATTAATGATAATTAAAATAAAATTCAGAAAAGAATATTTTTCACCTGTAAATGCGTTAAACCTGTAATGTTATCAGTTATATATTTTAACCATTGACTTAAAATGGCACTATCATCACAATGAATTACACCAGTACGTGCACCATTTAATCCTCTTACTTCAAACGCATTTCTTCTTAGTTTATCTGTTCCAAAGATATATCTTGTCACATAAGCCATCATTAATGGAACTAAAATTACATAATATTTTTAGAAAAATTTCATCTTTATCTTAAAAAATTAATTTTTTCAAAAAAAAAAAAAAAATCAATGATTGAAACCTGTTATAATATCTATCCATTTTTTATATTGCATTGAAGTGGCAGATGCATTTGAACTTTGTCTACTATGACCACACCTAGAACTATCACTTTGTCTATTAGATGATAACCATTCATCTTCTGATCCTCCATTTGCAACATTATCTAATTTTTCTTCTTTTTCTAAAAATTATATTACTATTTTAAACCAAAATTATAAAAAAATGCTTAAAATTTATTAAATAATATTTACCATTTTTTTGTAGAAATGGCTTTGCTGCACGATAATGTTTTACTGTTAAAACTACTATATCACCAGCATTTCTTAAAATGTTGACAGCATCGTCATGATTACATGCAGTTATATATTCTCCATTTACTAAAATAAAAATATTATTTATGAAATTAAAATTATATATCTTACAAATAATTTTATAACTAAAATTATTTATTAAAATTTTTTAAGATTGAATTTCTTTAAATGAAATAATTTCCATTATTTAAAAATAAAATTTTATAATAGTATAAATGAATAGCCAACATAAAAACATTATTTCAAAGAGAAAAATCAACATTGACAGGTCTGACACAAATAGGCATTCAAAACTATCTATTATATAAAACAGTATATGTTCAACAGATATAATTTTCATTGATATATTTTATAAAAATAAAATCTATATCTATATTATATATTATATTGTATATATAAATCTATATTATTTATATACAAAAATTTATTTTTTTAATATAAAAAAAAATATTAAAAATTTTATGAAACTTTTTAATAATTAATGTTTAATGTATTACATTAATTTTATTAAATTTAATAATATATATTAAATTTACCTTTAATAATTGCATCTCCTACAAATAGTTGGCCACATTGATCAGCTGCTTGGCCTTTATAAATTCTAGATATAAGTACAGGAAGTTTATGTTCTGCTCCTCCCTTTATACTTAATCCTAAACCTCCAACTTTTTGTCTTGTAATTTGTACCATTCTTTCTTTAGCATCTAATGGTGGTTTATTATGATTCGCTGCCTGCTGAAAATCAGTAGTGTTTTTTATGTATGCTGTATAAACAAAATCTTATGATATAAAATAATGATATTATAAACTTTACCTCTAAATCTTCTCTTTGAAGTTTTAAAACTTCCATAGATAAATGTAAACGCATTGGTACCGGTTTACTTTTTCCATCACTAACACTCACCATCCCTGTTCTTACCTTTTCAAATGTATAATAAAAATTAAATCTTGCATATTTTAATTAAATTAAATATCTTTAAATTAAAAATAAAATTTTATTAAATTATATTATAATTGTTATATGTATTGTTTCAATAATTTGTATATTTATTATGTTTTAAAAATATATTTACTATATATATAATTCATTTTACAATTTCATATTATTATTTATATCATTTCTAAACTAATATCTTTTTTTTTATATATTTTATTATTTACATAGTTTTTAGTATAACAGTTTTTGAAATAAATTGCAATTGAAATATAAATGTAAAAATACTATTATATTATATAAATATATTATATAAATATTATTATATAAATAATAATATTACTATTATTACTAATATTATTTTTAAAATGCACTTGTAATATAAATAATTTCTAAAATTAAAAAATATAATTTTATGTTTATTTCATCATTTTAACTCAGAGAAAATCAACAATAAATTTGATTATAAAACAAATATTATCTTTTATATTCATTTAAAAAAAAATAATAGGTAAAATATATTTAGAAAAATATTTAGAAAAATGAAAAATATTAATTTCTTACCTTCAACTTCTGATCAATCTTCTCCTCGATCGGAGTACTCATTTTTGTTGCGTTGATTCTCATTATTTAATATAATTATGCAACTAATAAATGCAAATCCCCGTATTGCTGAACGCAAATTGCCGGGGTTGATAAAGCTTCGTAAATTGGTAGTATAACAAGGAACATATTAATTTCACACAAATTGCTCAACACAATTACGACAAGTATTCGAACAATGAAAAAATGAGATCATATTCTTATTGCTTATTGAAAAAAATGCATCAATATATTCAATGAATATATATAATCGAGACTATTTTAATATAAGACACATTCATTATAAGTTTTTATTTTTTAAATTATACATTATGATGTTTTAAAATACTCGAATGAAGCAAAAACCTCGTAAACCGGGACGCAGAAAAATTGGAGTAGGCTAAAAGTAGCTAAAAGCCCGCGGCTGAGACGCATCGATTTATACAATACAGCGCGCATTAATGGTATTTCATTTGCTTCAAATTGCGGGAAACACAAAAATTGAAAATTGCAGTCTTAATATCAATTATTCGAATATTATTTATATTTTATGCATTATTTGATAAAATTATAATATACGATATATTCAAATTAATGCATGAAAAATAGAAAATGATATACAAATAAAATAGATACTATATTTTTTGTAAATTTAAATTACTGAAGCTAATATTTTATTGTTTATTGTATTATAATATACAATAAATTACAATATTTAATTCTACTTTTAGAAACACAAAAAAAATGTGCATTACATATATAGAAAAAGTTATTAAGACAAAGTATTTTATCATATTAAGTAATGCACATTTATTACATGAAACAATATTAAACAAAATACATAATACGAATTTTTATTAAGTATGTGATTTGATTGTTATTTAATTTTCTTTTTTTAAATGTCTAATAATTAAAGGAAAGAAATATTTTTTCTTTAACAGTGAATAAAAAAAATAAATCTATACAATTTCGTACTTTCTTTATATAAATCATTTTATAACTAAGTTTATTAATTATAATTTACATTGATTTGTTTTTTAAATAAAAAAATAATTTTTCATAATATTTTTATCATTACTTTCATTTATTATGTTTTGCAGTTTGCTATTTCATTGCAAGAAAAATGTGCGATTAATAGTTTGAATAAATTAAAAAATATATGTATACATATTGTACAATAGAAATATTTTTTATTAAATAAATTTAAATAACAGTTTTTGAAATAAATTATTACGAAAACATGATTGTTTTTAGAAAATCATAAGATGCATTTATAACTCCCCAACTTATAAATGATCTTATACAATTTAAATGTACACCTTTGTAAAATGACATTACATTTCTATTTCTTGCAATGTATATTTCTCGAGTAACAGTCATAAACTTTTCAAAGTTGCCTCCTATTTTTGATTGCATATGTATTTTTATTACATTCATAGGATAAAATACAGTACTTGTGAAACCACCTATTAGAGCACCATTAATAAAACTTGTAGATAATGATTCTTGTTCACCTATCAATTTTTTTGATTGTTCTTTCAAAATAAAGAACATAAGATTAGAACAACTATTTCTATATATAATTGGGACTAATCCACGATAACATTCTGATATACCATGGTTTTTTAATAAATATTTAAATGCATGAGAAGTATTTTTAAATTTATCATGATACCGCCAATCTTGTAACAATGTTTGTACTCTTTCGAGGGGCATAAGTATAGCCTCAACAGTACCAGCAAAATGCGCTGCTAATATTCTAGTTAATACATCATTATTTGTTAATGTACACAAACGTTCCTTGCAACCTTCATACATACTAAACATTACACTAACCGAAAGAGTTTTTTGACAAAGAGGTGGTAAAATTCCACGATATATTAATCTTATTCCTTCTCTGGATATTTGTTGAAACGCAGTATTGACTGGAACATCTTCTAAAATCTGTCATAATGATAAAAATTTATTTATTTAATATATATTTATTCAAAATATTAAAATATTGTTAAATAATTTTTCTTATATACCTGTCTAAATATAATTTTATTAATAGGAAAAGTAATAGATACATTAATTACTGCAGCTCCCCAACCACAAACAAATTCTTTAAAATCATTATTATTAAGTGTTAATAATGATCTTAATGAGACATTTTGTGAAGCAATGTTACTCATATTAATATTTTATGTAATAATTCTTTTTGACTATAATTTAGAATATAGAATTAATCATATTTATATCTTTCAAATCATTTTCCTTAGAAGGTTTGAACTAAATACATCGTTTATCTGTAATTAATAAATAACTATATAAATTCAATAATTAAAATATTTAAAATATTTCATTGTTATTCATATTATATAGTTTTTAAATATTCTGATTATCATAAATCACAAACATATGATTTTATAAATATATAACTCACATTTTGTGCGATTCATAATTCAACCCATATCTTACTTTATATATATCATAAATTTGACGTAAATATACTTTTTAATTCACCAAATTTCTATCATGCATTTCCTTCTCAGTACTACGAACAGTACTAATTATTCATGTGTTGGTTATGTTATTAGGATTTTAAAGTTCTTTAAAATGAAATAAAATAACCAATTAAAACTATACATAATGTGTATATGTGAACCAATCAAAATTTTGAAATAAAAATATCAAACTTCAAAATCATTTAGTAATAATGGTTGTATTTAAAAGAAATATAACTGTAAAAATGTTGAATATTTTTTTAGATATACGTTTATAAAAGTATATATACTTTTTATATATTTTTTATATAAGTATATAATTTTCTAAGAAAATATAAGATGTTAAAATAATACATAAATAATTTTTTTTTAATATCAAAATATTAATCACATAAAATATCTTTCTAAATACATCTATAATAATTCGTAAATATTCAATTAAAATATAAAAATATAATTATAAAATAAATGTGTGTATATATATATATATATATATATATATATATAATATATAAAATAATTTAGATTAGCTATTATTGTATAGTTAGTTATATACATTTCTATATTATAGGTAAATACATAAAAAACAGTGTCTTTTTAAGATAGTTCTTTTTTTGTAATATTGTAATATTGAAAAATTAAAAATTCTTGTTTTAATTTCTTAAAAATATAAAATATATTATTTTTTACTTATTTAAATTTTATTTTAAAATATAATAAAATCATTCTATTTTATATATATATATATATTTTTTTAACAAATTTAATCAAATTTGTATATTATAAAATTTTAAAAATGTTACGAATTACAAATTATATTCAAATAAAATCGCAAAATTTTATCAAAATCATGAACAAACACATGAATACAAGGTAAAGTATTTTACTATTATTATTAATTGTAATTGTATAATTTGTATTATATTGCATACAGTTAACAAAATTATTGCATTTCATTTATATGTGTGCTATTTTAAAATTTCTTTTTTAAATAATTAATAAAAATTATTTTTATTAATTAAATTATTATTGTTGTGTACGAATTTACAAATTCGTTTTTCAAATATTTACTTAGTAAAATACATATATTGTTTTTGCGTTATTTTAACATATGTTATATGATTTATACATACATACATATATATATATATGTATATGGACTTTAAACAATTATATATATATTTTAACAATTATATATATATATTTATACATGTATGCAAACTATACTTTATATAAATGGATATAATAATAATTTGATAATTAATAAATAATATATATAAGATGCATATATAAAATTATTATAAATTTATATTTATA
This sequence comes from Apis mellifera, assembly GCF_003254395.2. Lineage (NCBI taxonomy): Eukaryota > Metazoa > Arthropoda > Insecta > Hymenoptera > Apidae > Apis > Apis mellifera. Next base: position 7,841,020 of record NC_037646.1, read on the forward strand.
AACAATTATTTTTAAAATGAAATAAATAGATATAATATGTAAAAAAATGAATAATTTTTTATTTATTTTTGAATATAGATTTTATATAGATTTTATATAAAAATTTATAAAATTCTTTTAATATTTTATAATTTAAAATTAAATTTAAAAAAATTATTAAAAATGTGATATATTTTAGATGTTTTGTTACTCAAGCTGTTGTAAAAAATATAACAGAAGAAAAAACAGAAAAAAATACAGCTATAAAATATCAATCTTTTGTCAAGAATATTTTTATTAGTGAATTAGAGACTAGTCAAATATTTCCATTTCCAGAAGTGTTAACTGAAGAGCAAAATGATACGTTAAGATTATTAATTGATCCTATGGAAAAATTTTTTGAGGTAATAAAATTATAAGAAATGAATGAAAAATCTTTTTTTTTTTAAATTTATAGTTGCAATTTATTATTAATTGATTATTATTATTTAATTAATTAAATTTTTGCTTAAAGAAAGTAAATGATCCAATGAAAAATGATGATAATGCATCAATAGATGAGAAAACTTTACGATCAATGTGGGAACTTGGAGTATTTTGTCTTCAAGTTCCTCAAGAATATGGTGGATTAGGATTAAATAACACTCAATATAGCAGATGTGTTGAAATATGTGGATATAATGATTTAGGTATTGGTATCACTTTAGGTGCACATCAAAGTATAGGATTCAAGGTATATTTTTATTTACACAAAGAATATTTTACATGAATATAATTCAATTTAATTTATATAGGCAATACTTTTATATGGTACACCAGAACAAAAAAAAAAATATCTTCCAAGAGTTTGCAATGGTGATTATGCAGCATTTTGTCTCACAGAACCAAGTAGTGGTTCAGATGCTGGTTCAATTCGTTCTCGTGCAATAAAATCTGCAGATGGTTCACATTATATTTTAAATGGCAATAAAATTTGGATATCAAATGGTGGTTTAGCAGAAATAATGACAGTTTTTGCTCAAGTTCCTGTACAAGATTTAGAAACTGGTAAAATTAAAGATAAAATTACAGCATTTATTGTTGAAAGATCTTTTGGTGGTGTAATAAGTGGACCACCAGAAAAAAAAATGGGTATTAAATGTAGTAATACAACAGAAGTACATTTTGAAAATGTTAAAATACCAGCAGAAAATATTATAAAGGGCGAAGGACAAGGTTTTTCGGTATTAATTTGTTTACATAAAAAAATTATAAAAAACTTAAAAGAATATTCAATATATATTTTGTATTTTATTAGGTTGCAATGAATGTTTTAAATAATGGTCGATTTGGTATGGCTGCTGCTCTTTCTGGAACTATGCGTTATTGTATTAAAAAAGCAGTTGAACATGCAACACAACGAGTACAATTTGGACATACAATAGATTATTATGGAAGTATTCAAGAAAAATTAGGTCGTATGGCAATGTTACATTATGTAACTGAAAGTCTTGCATATTCAATTGCGGGTAACATGGATAATGGAAGTCAAGATTATTATTTAGAAGCTGCAATTTCTAAAGTAAGATTACTTTAAAAAGATAAAGTTCATATCATTATTTTAAAATAATTGTTTTAGTGTTTTGCATCAGAAGCTGCATGGTGGGTTTGTGATGAAACTATACAAATATTAGGTGGAATGGCATATATGAAAGATACAGGTCTCGAACGAGTTATGCGAGATTTACGTATTTTTAGAATTTTTGAAGGAACTAATGATATTCTTCGTATTTTTATTGTACTTTCTGGACTTCAACATGCAGGAATTCATTTGCAACAATTAATGTCAGCAATTAAGATTCCTAGTATCAATTTAAGATTAGTATTTGAAGAATTAAGCAAAAGAGCAATGCGAACAATTGGATTTTCATCAACACGTAATCTTATTCAATTAGTTCATCCCAGATTACACAGTAGTGCTACATTATGTGCTAAGGTTTATATTAGTTTATAATAATCGATATTAATAATTAATTATTAATTTATAAATAATTATTTATAGAGCATAGAAGCTTTTGGTCAAACTATAGAAGGTGCTATTATTAAATATGGACCAGGAAATATTGTGGAGCAACAATTTATTCTTAATAGACTAGCTCAAGCAGCATTTGATATATATACTATGGCTATTATATTAAGCAGAGCATCTACATCTGCAAACAAAAATCTTCCAAATATGGAACATGAACTTCTTATGGCAGAAACTTGGTGCAATGAAGTAAATATACTTAAAATTAACTTCAATTTATTTTTATTTTTAATAAATGTTATTTTATTATAGGCAACTAATCGTGTGAATAATAATTTAAAATTTGATAAAAAATTGGATATATTTAATAACTTAAGTAAAATTTCAAAGAATATGTGCGATGTTGGTGGATGTGTTCAATTAAATCCATTAGGATTTTAATAATAAAATCAATCAATAACTAATCAATAAACATAGAATTGTAAATTATTTACTTAAAACAATAATATAATTAATATTACAATACTTTAAATATATATGAACTTTAAATACATAAAATATTTTAATATGAATTAAGGTGTAATATTAAAGTTTAATAGTTTTGTAACAAAATTAAAATTTTTTATACGAAATAGATATTATAAATAAACTTATATAAAAAATATACACATGAAAGTAGATGCTGTTTATTTTTCATTGAATCTCATAAAATAGTGAATTAAAGAAATAAAATAATGTATAATAGCTTATGTAGTTATTTATATAATAAATTAAATGTAAGTATAGAATTTTTTTTTATCATACATTTCAAAATGTTTGATAATATTAGTCTATATATAAAAAAAAAATACTATGGTATTTTAATTTATAATTAATATTAATTTTCGATTATCTTCATTTAATTGTAATATAAATGCACAATTTAACAATATCACAACATTACATAAAGGTAAGAATATATTTTTTGACAATTTTTTTATCTGTCTATAATATGGAAGCACATAGAATATAGCCATTGTATGATTTAACTTTTACAGCATCCATATAAGACATTAATAACATTAAGTGAAGTGAAATGAAGTACATGCAAAAACAAAATTGCATATCTCTTTATTATGAGAAATGTACTTAAGTTTGAGAATCAAATCATTAATTTTTTTTTTATATAGTGTATGAAAAAAAGAAAAAGTTATTATTGATAATTTATATATTTAATCATATTGAAATATAAAAATTATAATTTTAATTTATTTTGATCATATTGAAATATAAAAATTAAAAACAAAATAATATATAATACCTGTTATTTTGTTTAATATGTAAAATTTTATAGATAAATAATACAATTTGATAATAAATATATCATTAAGATTTTATAATTAACATTGGCAGTGTTTTTCTCCAATTTATAATTAATTTGAGTCTCAAACTTTAAGTTGTTAAAGTATTTAACACATATAATAAATATTATTCAAATGCAAATAAGATGGCATGAAACTATTATGATGAGGTATGATTTTATTATTAAATGTTAAAACATGAAATTGGAAAGAATTTACCATTGTGGACAGATATAACTGTAATTCATAACTTTTCAGAAAAATAGAATATTAGATTATTTCTTGATATTTGTGTTACTCCAGGTAATTTTATCTTTAAAAACATATGAATTCCATAACATGAATTCACAATTTGTAATATATTTGTGTTTCCCCTATGTACTATACCTTATGGTCTAATAAGCCTTTATAAGAATATCGGTAAATATATTATATCACGAATAAAAAAAAAGAATAATTAAAATTAAATAAGAATCAATATATTAAAATATAAAAATAAAGAACGATTTCACGATTAATCATAATAATATAATAATAATTTTTAATATCATGTTTATTTCATAAATTTTCTTCTTTAGTATTAATTTTAATTTTCATATCAAACTGAAATTTTTTTATAAGAAAACAACATTGTTTATATTTTATTAAATTATATTTATTCTGAATAATTTATGAAGTTTGAATTCATTGAAAAATTGATTCAAATATTATATAATTGATGTATTAATTTTTCATAACATTTTTTAATGGTAATATTATTTTTTTTTACATTTTTATAATCTGCTTATCTATTATATTTTTACGAAAATAATAACAATGGAAATGTAATTTTCTGCATTTTTTAATAATCTAAATGATTGTTTTATAAATTTACAGCAGTTGTATTTTAATTAAATCTTAAATTTATATAAATGAACATTTATAAAATATATTTTAAAAATGAATATTTTAAAAATAAATTTTCAAAATGTATGTTATTTTTTTTTTCATGTTTAAGTGAAATCACTCTTTCGTTGTATTTATTATCTTCATAAGAAACTGCATATATAGAACTAATCAATAATTTGTAATATTATTTAAAGTTACGATTTAGTAGGAAATTTATAAATGTAATATATAAAAGCTTCCAAGTACAAAGTAGTAAATAATATAGGAAAACAAAATTGTTAATGCTGAAATTAGTTTTAATTAGAAAATTAATTTTACAGAAAATATAAGATAAAATTTTAAAAAATGAAATATTACACAATTGAAACTTTGTATTTTTCAATGTTAGATGATTATATTTAGTTGCTCAAAAAATATGAAAGAATTTTAAAATTTCAATAATACTATTTTAATATCATAATATTTATAAAAAGATTATTACCAAATAAAATTAATTAAAATTAATTTTTGTAAATCATCATTATGTAGTTCTATAAATTATTTCTTCATAATATTTTAAGGATGAAGTATCTATATGATAGAAAAAATTATATTATTATAAAGCAAATATATTATTATAATAATCTATACCATAAATTTATGATTAAAACTTATTCATTTTAATAATAAACAATGATTTTGTATCATTAGTTACCACATATGTACTTATAAGCTTAAAGATTTTTAATGACACAGTATCACTACCTGGAGTAACTTTTAAGAGTTAGAAAAGCTAACCCTGTGCTATAGATAAATTTTTAAATGTTTGTCCATTCCAAGCAACTGAGATACAATAATGTTGCAATAATTGAACTAAAAGTTCTCGCTCATCCAACATTTCTATATGTTCGATTCGACTACGATCATCTTGAGGCAGTGAATCATAGACTTCTACCATTGTCCATGCATTAGAGCCTTCCCAACTGTTTATTATAAAACTGAAATATATAATTTTATTTATATAATTTTTATAATAAATTCTTATTACTTGTAAAAAATAAACATAAAAAAAGATAGATATACCGTCTTTGTTGAGTTTCCAAAGATTCACAATCTTCTACACCTGCTAATAAACATCCACGACTACGTAAATTAGACAACATAACTTGACCAAATTTATCTTTCATGTTCACTTGTTCATAATTAACAAAAATACTATTTGGAAATTTTCCAGCAAGCCATTTTAACAATGCAGAAGCTGCACTAGTGTCTATGTATACTAAAACACATTCTGCAAGGAACATGGTTGGAAGATTAAAATTAACTTCTGCTTGTGTTAATTTATTAATAAGTTCAGATATGTGCCGCAGATCTATTCCCACCAAATGATAATTGGCAGCATGTAGATCTGTTGTTGAAAACCTAATTTCTCCATCTGCAAAATAAATTTTAATTAATAAAAATTTATGTACAAAGATAGAAAAATTGTAAAATTAATTAGAATTTAATATTATAATTATGTACCTTCTGTATTTAACATATCTATCAATTGTTTATGTTTTTTGATGTGATAACATTTTCTAGCAGTAATGCTAGGAAAATCAAGTTCTATAAAATTTGCTGGACTTTTTCCTGTTTCCTTAAGTCTCCAATAAAGTGTATCAAATCCAGCACCCAAGTTTATAATTTGTCCTTCTTCACCAGATAGCTATATCACAAATTAATTTTATTTGTATATTTTATAATAAATAAATATTTATAATAAATAAATATATCTATATATTTATTTTTATTTAAATATAAAATTAAAATAATAAATATAAAATTTATTTTATATTTTAATGCATTCTTTTTTTTTATATAAATTAAATTAATTAGCAATTGTAAAAAAATATATTTTTATATATATTATAATTTTATAAATAATAACATGAAAATATATATACATTATGCTTCAGTTTTATTTGCTCATTATAATTATATATTTTGAAACATAAATAATTAAAACATAATTTTTTTCATCTTTTATTAATTAAAAAAATTTTTTAAATTATTTAAAAAATATAGTACACTCAATTATTTGTTATTTCTATACAAAATATCTAATGTGTATAAGATTGACCTATTTTATTGTTTCGTGATAAAAGGAGAACTTCGAAAATTAGGACAGGGCCTCGGCCAGGTCAAGGTTTCCGGCATTGCATGTCCTTTGCTACTCAAATCAGCTGTATCCCGGATTGTTTCTATCATGTTCTAGGTTATGCCAATTTTGAAGATGCAAAAACGAAATCTAAAGGAAAAAAACTAGTACATACCTTAAGGAATTTGTCAACGAACACCTCAATTCCTTTTACTCTCGCATAGTAACCGCGATTGATTTCAGGTGCTTTTCGACCAGTTTGTTTTACGAAAAAGTTGATAAATGGATCGGACCAGTAACTAAGTTGCACAGCATATCTTTTACACTCACTTGCATCATCATTAGTGGCCTGTATGGCCTCATCATCAGCCATATCTTTGATCATTACACCAATTTCGGTTCACTTCAGTTATGATAAATCATTATTCGAAGTTTTCTTAATGTAGAAACCGTTACTTGTCACTCATAGAAAACTGTACAAGCGACCATACTGCTTAAGACTATATGGAGACTGCCGTAGACTCGCATCGCATCTACTTGCGGCGCAAGCTTGCGCCTGCTGTGCGGGTTATCTGACAATAGGGATATATTCCCTAACCAGTATTTTAATACGTAATAAATTTTATGCGTGTAAAACATTAATATATTTTAGTATAAATTATTGTTATTTGTAATTTATTTTAACTTGCAACTTTTATTAACTATATTATATTATATATTATTATATATGATAATAATTATATTTATTATAAATTATTATCAATTAAATTAATCATATTAAATTGATCAATAAAATTATAATAAAAGATTTTCAAAAATGAGTTCGAAGTATTTTCGGAAAATTGAAAAAAAAAGTAAAAAATAAAATTAATATAATTATAATTGATATTAAATAAATTAGATTTAAATAAATTAATCAAAAAAATACATTTTTATATAATAATGCATTGAACAAAAAAATAAGTAATTTCATTATTTATTTATCATAAAATTAGATATAATAAAATGATACAATATGATATTGATATACTTAAAATTAATTATTAAATTTTGTTTACAAATTAAAATGAATTATTTTTAAATAATAAATAAAACTATATCTTTTGATTTTAATAAATGTATTTAAACACAAATGTCTGACAATTTTTTAAATTAAAAATTTATGTGATGATAAAATGATTATATATGTGTATATGTATAAATATAGATACAAATTGATACATATAAAATGTATAAATATATAATTATTCTTTATAACATTTTTTGATCAATTCAATCTGTAAAGATATTTTTTGTGCACTTTTATTAAAATAATATATATTTTAAATTAATCAATCACAGCTACTCATACATATGTTATTAAATAAGTTGAAGCTATATGAGTAAAAAAATTAGTTAAGACACATTAAAATAATATATATCATTATAATAATTATAAAAAAAATTATTACTTCAATTGTATTTCATTTTAATATACGCAAACAAATAGATAGGATGTAATATAAAAAAGTTTTATTTAGTACTGACATAATTAAAAAAAGGACTTATGTATAATAAAATATATATATAAATTATGAAACAAAATATTATATTAAAATAATAATGATATCTAACAAAATTTCAAAATATTCAAACAAATATCAAATCTGTAGGTGATACTGTTTAATATATATTATAAAGTATAAAAAATTAGAAAAGACTAGTGCGTATCACCTTTTATTCTTTTTATAGTTTCTAGAGTTTTTAAACTTTCATGTAAAATATTTAAATAATTATTGTCAGTTTTTATGATATAATTACTATTCTATGTCTGATTTTTTAATAACCGATTTTGCAGTTTTCACTTTTCTTTTAGGTGGAATTGGAGTTAAATCAGAAGTACTAGATGTTGGAATTTCAGGAACAATAGTATCCGTAGAAGTTCTTTGTGAAGATTTTATACCTTTTTTAACTATTTTTAAAGTCTTTTTTTGTTTATTAAAAGAATTGCTGTCTATATTATCATCTAGTCCTTCTGATTTTAATTTTTTCTTTTTTACTATCTTTTTTATTACTTTTTTTTCAATATCATCATCATTTGCTTCTACAAGTTCTCCTACTGATACTGATTTTTCTGTAGATTTTTTTACTATCTTTTTTATTAATTTCTTTTGACTTATTGAATCAAATTGTCTAATTTCTTTAATACTTGTTGAAGGTGAAGAATTTAATTCTTTTATTCTTAAAGGTCTAACTGGAGTGTTTAATATTTTATTTGTTTCATATTCTGATCCTATTTCATTTAATTTCATTGTTTCTTTTATACAATATTCATTTTTTGTTTGTTGTTCTGTTTGTTTTTGCATTAATTTCTCTGGTATTTCAAAATTATTTGAAGATAATGTAGATTCAATTTCTACAAATTGAGGTTGAATTTGTTCTACTGTCAATGAGATTTGTGAAGTTTCTTTTGGTTTTATTGATAATTTGCTTAATTTATTGATACCTTCAATATTTTTTACATTTGTGGTATTATCTAAATTTAATTTCTCTTTATTTTCTATTGAAAATCTTGAATCATTAATATGTATTTTATTTTCTGTTTCTGTTAAATGAATTGGTTTAATTGTAGAAGAAACAACTTCTTGTGATATTATTTGAGAATCTAACATAGATTCTTTTAGTTCCATTTGTAATACAGATTCTGCAACTTGAATTGGAACAGGGCTAACTGGTAAAATTTGAGATGCAGTTAATAATTCTTTTGCATATTTTTCATCTCTAATATCTAATTGATTCATTTGATGAATATCTATAATAATTTTAAGATCTTTATTCTGTTGTAATTTGTTTTCTAGTTCTTTTGTTGAAATTATTATTTTCTGTTCTCCAATTGAAGATTGATTTAAATCAGATGATATTATAGGTACACTAGTCTGTTGTGAAATTTTATTTAATAATTCAGTTGTATTATGTTTTGTTATTTCTTCATGAGATGTTTGTAGAGAAAAATTTGTTGCAGGAGAATCTATAAATATATCATTTTGTGATTCTCTTGAAATATCATCTTCATTTTTTTGATCTTCCAATAATTTAGGTACATTTGTGATAGGAACATTATTAACTAGAGATTGTTCTTCAATATGACTGCTTGTTTGAGCTAAATAAAGAAAAAAATTATATTATATTTACATGTATATAACAATTTAGAAATGTAATTTAATATATTTCTTGCTTACATTTAAATTTTATTATCTTAACAAGATATTTAATAAAAATGAATTCTACATTAATAAAAATGATGTGTAAAATATTAGAAATATGATATTTATAAATAATATTTTATCTGTTTAGTTATTTTTTTAATATATAAGATATAAAAAATAATTTTAATTCTAATTCTAATAAAGGATGATAATTATGAATGAAATTGTTATAGCAAAAGTGCTCTTATAAAATACTGTTTAATACACCAGATATTTTAAATTAATTTAAAGCATATGGAATATAAAATTAGTATTTTTACTGCAGTATACAAGCTTAGAAATGCAAATGATAAAAAAAAATGATAATAGAAATATCATGCACATAGTAATTATTATTTTAATTTTTAGTGCAATATTAAATATATAGCAAGCTCAAGGTATTTTTGTTATTAATATAAATAAATCACATATATACAATACAAAATCACAAAACATTTTTTATAAATTATTCTAAAGAATTTAAAAAAATTTATCAAAGAATAATTTCAGAAAAAAATTATATTTATAAAATTTTATGTTTTACATTTCTTTAACTTATAAATTAAAGAAATTAAAATCATATATAATATTAGAATATTATAAAAAATATGATTTATTATCAAATGATATAATTTTTATGATGCAAGTTTTAACATATAAATGTGCTTATTTAGTTATATGTCACAAACTCTTTTAATTTATTCAAAATTCGCGAATTTATGATGATGCGAGTTCTCAAAATATTTACCCCATTAAAGCAAAATGACATTACAAGACGTAGCAATGCTATGGCGCCAGGATCTGTTAGTTGCTGTCCTCCGTTCCTGTTTCAAACACTTAAACTTGATAAACTGTATAAAAAACATATTGTTTCATTTGTTTAAATTATGTCAAAATTTTGCATATATTATTAAATATAATTTGATTGTGTTCAAATTAAATTCCTATAAAAATCTCCATGGATATAAATGCCACATGCTGTATTAACAGGGAATAGGGAGGAAATAAAATCGCAAAGCATCTTTATAAAAACAGTTAATTAATGGCTTTGCATTACGAGCACTTTAATTTTTAATTTTATATGTATACAATTTACATTATCAGAAAATTTTATTATATATAAACTAATATTTTGAATTCTTCCTGCTTTTATATAATAATTATAATTATTATAGAATAAAAATTTATTAACTTTAAAAATTTTTTATTATTTTTAATTAAATAATTTTTGTATAAAATATTTATAAGAAATAATATAATAAAAAAATAATACATACCAGTTCTTTTATCCACTTCATCTGTAGATTTAATAAATTGAGTAGTTTCAGCAGATTTAATAAATTCATCAGTTTCATCAATTTTATTTTTGACAGATTTTCGAATTTCCTAAATCATATATTATAGATATATTTCTGAATAAATTTTATTTTGATTTATTACATATTACTTAATTAATTACTTTAGGAGGAGATGGTAATCGTGGAGGTGCAAGAGCAAGAGTTTCACAAATTTTTTTCCAAATGTTATCAAAACTATCTCGACCCATATAGTCTATTTGACCTTGTTCCCAACTTTGCTTTCGCATATGTTCTTCTAATGCAATTTGTTCAGAGCTTCTGGGTTCACCTAATGTCATTTGAGCCAAGGCACCAGCAAGACCAGCCTATAGAATCAAAAAAAGTTGTCCTCTTAAAAATTTGTAATATAGTAAAATTAAGAATATAAAATATAAGAATATAGATTAGAATTATCAATATACATTCAATATACAATATTAAAAAATTACCTTACACGATTGTCATATCTAATAATGAGACTCTATATACATATAATGCATATACCACAAACATGAAACAACACATAAATTTAATAACACAATAATAAAAATAGATCATATAAAATCATAAAATTATAAAGTTATTTTTAACAATTATTATCTTCTAAAATCATTTTCTTTTCTTTATTATAATATTGAATATGAAATAATACAGAAGAAACTAAACTTGTACTAATATTAATATTATTATAATAATATTAGTATTGTAAAAATATATAATAAAAAAAATTTAGGCAACTATATTAAAGCTGCAAGTAATGTCCCAAAAACTACTAAATATACAAGCAATATATTTAAAATTACAATGCAAGTGCTAAAGCAATACAATAAAATGATTTTTAAAAAATATAAATAAAATTTTCTAAAAAATAATAAAAAATAAACTTTAACTTTAAATTAAAAAAAAAAATATGTGGGAATAATTACTTACATTTGAATTATTTAGATCATCCATTATATGTGGATCAGATTGCGTTGCTACATTGTGGAAATCTATACAAGGTTTGGAATCAGGATGAGGACTAGTAGATATTAATGTGCATGTTTGTTTGTCTGTAACGTTCATATTTTCATTTTGTTCAATATTTTCTTTAATTAAAACATTATTCTGATAAGTTATATTATTTAGCATAATATAATGTTGATCATGAATAATGTTGACATCTAGAGAATCGCAAGTTTGATTTTTTTGTTCATGATGTTGAAAACATTGTTTATTATTTATATTATCGAGCATTTGATAATAATGATCATCATGATGATTATTATGAAGTTTATGTGAATATTTTACTTCTTCTGACAATGATTTATTATTATTATTAGAAGAATGTTGATAAGTTTGTTCATAATTAATATGTTGTTGTTTTATTTCTTTTGGTAATATATTATTATTATTATTATTATTATTATTATTATTATTATTATTATTATTATTATTACTATTATTATTATTACTATTATTATTATTGCAACTATTTTGAGAATTGTATTGATAGTTGACAGATTTATCTTGACATTCACTAGAATGATGATTTTGTATATGATTATGTATAGGTATACATTTTTTTACATTGTGTTCAAGTTGAAAATAATTTGGTATATTTAAAATAGTTGTATCATCAGAATTAGAAAATGAATGTCGTTTTTCAATTTTATTGATAAATTGATTAGATTGTTCTTGATGATTTTGATGATATTGAGTATGTAAAGAAAAAATATGTTCATTGTATTGTTGATTATGCTGTAATTCCCTATTATATTTTGAAGATGATTCATGAATCTGTTGAACAGACTTCAAATAACTAAATTGTTCATTTAATACAGATACAGGTGAAGAATTGCTGTTTACAGAATAATACTGTTGTCTTTCATTATTTTCTGCTTTATAAATAATTGAATTATTTTGTACATAATAATTTTCCCATGGATCTTGAAACTCTGAGAAATCTGGTGGTTCTAGATATATGTCATTTTGCATTTTGTCTTGTATGTCTGTACAAATGGGATTTTTTGGAACATAGGATTCAAAAAACATAGGAGAAAATTCGTGCCAAATTGGTGCCAATGTGCTGGTAGCCTATACAAGCATCATGCCAAAACAGAAAAATGCACATTCAATTGGTTAGTGGGAAAACTAACTTAACAGTGTCCATTTTTCTAATATTAAATTTAATACAAAATAGTATTGAAGAATAATTATAGAAGAATTTTTAGCATACTTAAAAATTTATATGTTTATTTATCTTTTATATTTGTCTGTAACATTCATATTTTACATATTTGTATATGTATTTTATTTTTTAAATAAAAAATTAAAATATAATTTACATGTAATATTTACATTCTAATATAAGTTAGCATATTATTGCAATAATTATAATAATTATATAAAATATATATATATTTATAAAAAAAATAGTAAATGTTACAAATATATGTATGAAGGAAAAGAAAAAATGGACACTGATCTAAAAAAAGATTACAAAAAAAAAAAATAAGTTAAAATATACTAATAGCTGTAATATTTCGACAATTTATAACATTTAATAATATTCTACAAACATAACTTTTTTAACATAATTTTTTTATATATATTTATATAAATGTACATATATGTTATATGTACATACATACATATATACAATGTACATATATGTATGTATGTATGTATATATATATATGTATATATATATATATATATATATATATATATATATATACATACATATATTAGTTTAATTCAGCTATTAATATTTAAATTAAAAAATATATTAATATGAAAAATTATAAATATATTTTGATAAATGTAAAATTATAAAATAGTATTTTTAATTAATAAAAATAAATATAATAATATATTAATATTAATAATATAATAATATAATATAATAATATAATAATATATTTGTAATAAAAATATTGTGTAATTATTCATAAGTACTAGTTCTTAAATCAATGATATAAAAAAAAATAAATATCTATTTCTAATTCTATTTGAAATTCTATTTGAAATAGTTACATGCACATCAAATTTTAAAAATTTAAAACTTCTAAAACTGAAGAATTAATAAAGATTAGAAAATTAAATTTTTTTAAAAATCTCTTAATTACTTATTAATATTAATCTTTTAAATACTTATTAATATTATAAAATATTAATTTTTATATACATTATAATAATACATTTTTATTATGTACAATATGTACAATTTTAACTATATTTTATTAACCATATTTAATATTTAATTATATAATAATATATGATTGTGTTTTTTAAAATGTATCTATAATATTTCTATTCAGAAAATGTTTACAATATAAATAATTTGATACTTTAACAAGAGCAATATATAAAAGCATAATATAGCATAAACCTTACCTGTTTTCTTAATATAGTGAAACTTATAAAAAAATAAAAAAAATTAAAAATTAAAAAAATTTGAGAATGTTATATAAATGTTAAATTCTATAATTTTAAACATTTATAAATTATATATTAAACTCACTGACATCATAAATTAAAAAAAATTTATTAAATTAATTATAAAATTAAAATAAGATTAATTATAAAAATAAAATAAGATTTATTAAATAACTCACCATTACAGGTGATAATTGAGAATGGACTTTTTCACAAAATATGTTCCACCATAATTGTAATAATGGTTGCAAATGTATAGAACCCATTGGTGGTTGAACAACACCAGTTAATGTATCAAAATATTGTAACCATGGTTTTGTAATACCAATAAAATGAATTATTCTAACATCATCTCCAAACCTAACAAGCAATATATATTATTATTTTATTCTTGTTTATGTTATTCTTTATATTAATAATAAATATATTTTCTTACTGCTTGAATGCAGGTAGATAAGAGTATGTAGCAGTAGAACACATATTATAAATAAATGGTAAATGTTTAGAAATATCTTTTCTAGCCCAATCACTGAAATACATATTCAATAATCCTTGGTCACCACCATCAAATGAACCTTTAGCAGCAGCAAATGCAGTAATAGAAGCGAAAGTTTGTTGAGATGGTCTATATACAAATACACCAGAATTAAAACAATCAGGCCAACCCACATCAGGAGCAGCAGATAGTTCTTCTCTCTCAAATAGTTCATCACAATTTCTGACAACCTAAAATATAAGCAATATACAAATTAAAAAATTCAAAATTGTTTTAAAAATAAATTAAAATTAAATATTAAAATTAAAATTAAAATAGAAATTAAAAAACTCAAAATTCTTTTTAAAAATACAAATAAATTTTATGATTAATACATTATTTTATAAACTTACAAGTGTATCTGCATCAAGAAATACACACTTTTCATATTGAATCAATCTCCAGCAATGAAGTTTGGTGAATGTAATACCTAATTCTGGTCTAGCTAAAAGTGCCAAATTAGCTTCATCTTTTGAATCAAGTACATTTACTTCCATTACTACAGAAAAGATTCCTAAAAGTTTTTCCCTAAATATAAATTAAAATTAATATTTTAGTTATATAATAATAATAAAAAATATAAATGAATCATAATTTTATTATAAAATTTTATTATATTATTATAAATTATAAATTGCATTTAATTTATAATATGAATAATATATAAATATGTTTACAATCTTTTTTTTTTTCGTTAAAAAATATTTGTTAAATTAATTCTTTTATTATGTACATATACACGCATGTCTATTGAAAAATATCAATATAATTAATAAAAATCATTCAAATTTAGCCTACCTCATTATCTGCGTTACTCCAGGAGTAATCAAAACAGCCAATTCATATTTCGTACCAACTCGACGTAAAGAATGTGCTAAAACTAAAGCTCCCAAAGAATAAGCATCATTGGTAGCTAATGTAACCCAGGCATATCCTTAAAATGAAAATTAAATTATCAGAAATAATTAATTAGTTAAATAATTAAAAAATAATTGATATTATTATTTATATAAATTATACTCATATATATATATATATATACACAGTATTTATATTCATATAAATTTATAATATAATATAAATTTGTTGTTGATAATCTTATTATTCATTGTATTTTGTATGTAAGTTGATAAGTCATATATAAAATGAATAATCCGACATTGAAGTATTGAATATTCTTTGATGTTGAATATTCTTTGATGTTACATTATTAACAAAATAGTTAAAATTGTTAGATTAAGTAAAAAGTATATTTTAATACATTTAATAATAACTATTTCAATAATAATATATTACAAATAATATTCTAAAATCTGCTAGTATTATTGATACTATCACATTTTATTTATTTGTTTAAAAAGAAGAAATTATTATATATAATATAAATCTGAAAATGATTTAAACAATTATCTAATACAATTATATATAATATATAATTATAAATAACATAGAAACAAAAATAATTTCGAATTGAAATAAATTTTTCAATTTTTTATACTTATGTAGGGATTTATATATATATATATATACAATATTTATATACAATATTTAACAAATATTTTTTATTATTAACATATACAAATCAATATTTATAATTATATTATAAATTAATATTTATATTTATATAAATAAATATATTATATAATATTTATATATATTTTTCAGAAAATATTTTAAACTTAATTCCAGAAGCACAGAAAATATGCCTTGAATTTCTAATAGGATAAAAATAGAGGAGGATGCACATGTCAGAGATTCATTTGATTTAAATAGACAAACTTAAATATGTTCAACTTGTTTTTCAGCAATAAGAAATCCAACATTACTGTTTTATTTATAATCCTTTCTATTTCTATTTCGTAAATGTCATCATAGTTTGTTCTAGTTAGTTGATAAATTTTAAAAAATTCGATTCTTAATTGAATAATAAAAATAATATTTTTACTTATTTATCTAAATAGTATTTTTATTCCAACAATATGATAAAAAGAAAATATAAAACTAAAATATAAAACTTAATACATACATTGTAAAAAAAAAAACATTTTATTACATTTTTACAAGATAATTAGTTATAAAATTTTCAATTTTTTTAAAAAAGTATTTTTAATTTTTTAATATATTAATTTAATCCAATATTTAAATTTAATCCAATAAATTATTAAATATTATTAAGATTCATATTTTTTTTTAAAGACAGGATTATAATAAAGGATAAGAAATATTTTTAATTTATTGCTACTTCATATTCAAGAAAAAATTATTTGAATAAAATTAACATCAGACTATCTATGAAATAATTCTATATATATAGAAGCATTAATTAACGAATTAATTATTTATAGATTTATAAGTACTTATTTAATAATTAATTGTTTTCTGAAAATATTTATCTAAAAGCATAATCAATATAGGAAAACAACTAATAAAATTCAATCAATTTAAAATTTACTACGCAATATGTGTTTCATGAAATGAAAAGTAGCTTCATATAATTAAATCATATACGTAATAATTCTAGAATTATTCTCCCCTTCTTAAGCCTTGAAAATATACCGTTCACGTTTCTGGAAAGCGTTATACGTATCAACATTGAATGAGATATTAAGTTTCCAGCGTTAAGTAGATTTTATGAGATTATCATTATAATCAAAGAAAAGATACTTTCGCAAAATATTGTCATTTAATATGATGAATTAAAATTCCTTCAATAAATAATTATCAAGTTATTGACATTAAATTATATTAATTAGAACTAATATCAATCGAATCTATTATATAATTCACTAATAAATATAATTTGCATATTTAATTATATTATGATATAAATATTAATTCCATTATCAATATTATCAATATTATTTTTTATATCTGAATTTTATTATAGATTTATTATTATTATTATTATTATTATTATTATAGAGTTTTATATATATATATATATATATATATATATATATATATATATAAATGATTTTTATTAGTAATAAACAAGTTTATTCTTATAATCAGTATTTGACGAATTTTTTTGAATGATTAATAAAAGTTCAGAGTGTTTGAATAAAAAAAAATTCATTATTTCTTTTTAATATTTATAAAAAATGATGTAAAAGAAATTTAATAAAATTTATTAACTCTAGGGTCGTTTCAATTATTATCTATTTCAGTATTAGTTGGTATTAATTTAAATTATGAGATTAACAGTTTGTTATCAAATTCATGAAATATTTAATAGCGTTTCAGAATTATTGTGAGTAACATTGATAGGATTTCGCAATTTATCGCGTGATTTCTTAAATATCCAATTTATAAAACATCATTATTAATATTTTTTATCTATTACAATTAAAAATTTTCATGAAAGTAGATTACAAAGATCTGAAATTAAATGCAAGGAATGCAAAAGAATTATAAATCATGAACATAAAAAGAACAATGAATGAAAGAGAATAAATATAGAAGAAAAGCTCGAATTTCTGCTATCGGTACATACACCGAAACAAATGCGGTAGATCGCATCGAATTTTTTTTAAATCTTAAGCAAAATTTTTTTATTTTTTTATATAATATATATAATATATAATATATATTCATAATATAAATCATTATAAAATTGATCAAAATTAAGAATAAAAAACTTTTAAAAATTGATTAGTTATGAGTATTGAATAGTTATTTAAATCATTATCATAATTCTCAGTAAATTTATCTATAATATAAAATATAGTACACTATATAGTATATATAGATTTATAAATAATTATTAATAATATTTTTAGTGTAATTATATTAATTACTTAATATTACAAAACTTTTAATATTGAATAAAAATATTATATTGAATATATTTTTGTCATTTCTAATATTCATTTACTATTTCTACACGATAGTTAGAAACATTAAGTATATTACTAATGCATATTCATTTGATATTTTTATTATTAATTATATTATTTGACCAAGAATAAATAAATTTGATCCAAATTACAATATAATAAATATAAAAATTAGATTCATTTTTTTAAACAAAATCTTATGAAAAATTCTTATAATTTGTTATATTCACTTCGTAATTATATATAAATCTAAAATAGTTTATGATTATGATGCATGTTAATTTCAAGATTTCTAACGTTCCTTGAATTTGGCAATGGTAATTTTTTATTTATTTCTGATATGTCGACATTATTGCAAGGTAAAAAACATTTATCTTGAGTATGAGAAAGGTAGTGCTCGGCTTCTCGCATATTGTAATACGCAGACGAAACCCGAGAGGCAGAATGCCGGCGTCGTTGTGCTACACAGGTTTATATTTATACAAGCCGGCCAGCTTATAATAGCAACCCAGCCTCGCGTTTGTACAAAATGCATTCATATAGCTTGCCTTAGGTCAAGCACTTGTCTCTTAAGTCTGACCAGATTTCCTTATACAATCATACTTCATAGTAGACATACGTCTACGAATCGACACTTTCTCCCGCGTGCTCTTCTACGAACCAAATAATCCATTGTCATTATTGCGCTTATCTTGATATGATGTTCATAAGATGTAATTTTCTCAATTACATAGTACTTTTAATTAGAATATTTATTGAATTTTTCGTATTACGATATTAGAGATTAAATTTTTTTGATTGAATATATCTGAGAGTTATAGAATCATAGTTATAGAAAAGAGAGTTATAGAAGTTATAGAGAGTTATAGAAAATTTTAAGAATTCTTTTGGAATTTTAAAAAATCAAATTATTCTCAAAATCTTTTTATTTAAAATTTTTTTTTGGAAATTTTTAAAATTCTAAAATTAGTTTACATTCAAACTTTCTAATTTCTCTCTTGTTTTATCTTAACGAAAAATTTAACGAAAAAAATATAATTTGCAAATAAAACTGTGAAAATTAATATTGAATTGATTTATTGGATAAAATTTCATCATTAGTATTCATCATTTGAATTTAATTTTATGAATTTATCTGCGAATTGTTATGAAATTTTATAATTGGAAAAAAAAAATTATGAAATGAATTAAATTTAAATTGTTAAATTAATTATTGTCTATTAGTAAATACAGATATCGAAAAATTTTTATGAAAAGTTCTTTGATTTAGTAGATATATATTTATAGAAAGATGATATAAAAAAATTTTATATGTAACTTGTAAAAAATAAATAAAATAAAATAATGAAAATTAATAGAAATTTAAAAAAAAAAAGTAAGTGAAGAAAAAAATTTATGTTATTATGTTTAATTAGAGTTTTATAATATAAAATTTGTATAATTATATAGGAATTTTTAATAATAAAAAAATTCAATTTAATAATCATATAATCAGATTATCAAGAATGTATAAAATGTATAGACTTGAGAAATAATTTTTATTAAGTTCAATTTAAATAATTACTATTTTAAATTAGTATATATATAATTATATAATTAATTTTTTCAATGTTTTCATATTCATAATAAATTTGATTTTATCAAATTATACTTTTATTCTTTCTTTCTTTGTAATTCAAATATTATTGAAAAATGCCTCTAAATTAAATATCATTGTGTATTTCGTAAAAAACATTATGATCAAACGATATATAAAATTAAAAATAAAAAAAAAACAAGGGACTCGCTCTTAATTAGAAATTCATTCTATAAAAAATACGATTACAAATCATGAGATGCACCTAAACTCTAGACGAACATTGTAATCTAGAATTCCGTCCACTCTAGACAAAGGTCAAGATTGAATCTATGTGTATAAAAATAGTGTATGATTATTTTGTGTCAATCATAGTACAATGAACTTAACGATTTAAACTTTTGTTCTATTTTTAAATTTCTATAACGATGTTTCTTCACATGCAATGCTTTTTTTCTAAAAATTGTATTCTAATATATTTCATAAAACTGAATTTAAGTAAAAAAAATAAAAAAAAATTTGATGTTAAATTTTTTTTATTCTTTGCAAATGAAAATTCCTTAAGCACATATCATGGTTTGTGAGTTACGTCATCATAACGCGTCGATCGATAAATGTATTAATATTAAGTAATCATTAGTTACTGAAATCTTCTATTCTAGGTAATATAAAAAAAAGATATTAAAACTAAAAATAAACATTTATACTAAAATAAACATAATGAAATGTAAAAAATAATCTTATTCTTTTAAATAAATAAATATATATATATATATATATATATATATATTAGATATAGATATATAATATATAATATAATACATATATACATATATATGAATAATATTAATAGAAGAAAATAGATTTTTTATTAAGTCGAAAAAATTTCATCAGATTCAAAATAAATATGAAGAAAGACGAGGTTTGGCAAAGAGCCGTAATTTCTCCCTCCGACTGCTAAGAATAAACTAGTAGGAATCCAACAGTTATCTTATTTTATGCAAAAGAAATCTTATTTTTATAACGAAAAATAATAAAAAAACGAATACACATAAACAATAAAATATCTTTATAAATATTTATATTTCATATTTTAAGCTGATGCAATGTGTATTTAAATATAATCTTTTATAACTTAAAATATAATTTTTATGTAATATTAATGTAATATATAAATTAATTATATATATAAAAACGTTTCTTTTGTTAAAATATTGAAATATTATAATTTAAAGTCTATATTTTATAAAAATTATAAAAATATGACACACATATTTGTTTAATTATGCTCATATAAGAACATTTTAATTATATTTTTTATTAAAAAAAAAATAATATTTTAATAATATATATAATCAATTTTAAAATAAATAATAAAAAAATTATAAAATACAAAATATCAAATTCGCGCCAAGTTTCTATTAGAAAGAAAAAAATTCACGCATGCGTATAAAGAAAATATTGTAAAGCTGAGCGCGAATTGGACCGATTTTTGTGAAATAAATCAAAACAAAATAAATATAATTCAAATTGTAGACAGATATTATAAGAGAGTAGTTTTTTTTAAATGTAAACAATAATTTACATAATTACAATGAAATCAAAATGCGCACATTTTTATGCATTAAGAGGTTATTGTACATTCTCTATGGAAGATGTAATTCATATGAAGGTCATTAGGTCAAGACCGGTTACCGGCAACATTATCACAGATCCTAAATGAATTCTCAATGAATGTAACTTTTGAACAAAATGCGTAAAAGAAAAAAAAATAAGATATATAAATAAGAATTCAACTTACCACCCATGGTTTTAAAAGTTTTATTTCTTTGTCAATAGACTGATTTTATACACTCAACACTTGCTGTTGACCGCTAACAACTAACAAGCGGTACATCAGTACCTCATAAGCGCTACAAAACGAGTGACGATTTGCGACTCTCCTTCCATGTTACATCGCTCTCCCCACTCTTAATACTATTCAGTACTTATTCTATATTATCGACTGAAGGTTTTGCAGATATTATTACTACTCCATGAACAAAATATATGATAGATTTTATGATATTTATTTTTATTTTAACATATATAAATATACTATTAACTATTTTGTGATTTTAGTACTCCAATTTGATTAAAATCTAAATTTTAAAACGATAAATGTTTTGAATTGATAAATTGTGATCATTTTTTTGATCATTTTTAGATATATTTAATAAACTTATAATTTATAATTAAAAGAATTTATATTTTACTTTAATTTTATTTTAAATTTATTTACAAAATTTTACATAAAATTTTCATGTTAAAGAAAAATTTTTAATATATCTTTATATACCTTTCTCTATATCTAACAATATATTAGTCAAATAAAAATATATAAAATATATAAAAGAAACAAATAAAATAAAAAATATTTAATCATTTATTTTACACATAATCGAATAAAAATTAAAGTTATAATAAACAAATGCAATACAATAGCATTTAATAATTCATATCTGATAGTTGTTCGCGACATCTATCGCGAAAATACTGCAGTAAACGATGCGTTTAGTTCCGGGCGTTGCTCAACACAAACAAACATGCATCGTGTAGCGGGAGACGATACGATAGTGAACGAAATTATAGCGATTTGTTCGTTTGTGCGCTATAATTCTTCCAATTTTGGTGCAAATAGTTTGACACCGTAAAATGTAGCAAATCCTTTAGAACGAAATCGTCGTGGCAGTTGAACACTGCAACTCCACGAGATCAATTCCATTTCTATCTCCAGCACGTTGACATTTACTGAGGAGTGGCGCGCAAAAAGATGGCTAGCTCGCCGACCAGTATTGAAAATCAAATAGACAGTTTTTTGGAACAATTCAAACGCAGTGCCTCCCGCGCGATGGAGGACTCTCATAGATCTACTTACAATGCATGCAGCAGTAGTATCAGTCATAGCCGGAGTGGGAATCTGGATCTCGAGATCTTGGAAGCTGGTAAGTTTTCAAAATCTTGTAATTTTAAAACGATATATTGTTTTTCTTTTATCATGTTTAAATTTTAATTATTTTTTATGATTCTTTTTAATATTTCATTTGCTATATATACTTTTTTAATTTTCTACTGTTGATTGATTTTTTGGGCGTTTCTTGTATATTTTGATGCATTTATTTTTTAACAATATTGTCAATATGAATATATTTAATTTTCTCTGTTTTTTTGTTATGATTGTTATTAAGTTATATTTAGTATAATTTTGTTTAATATGCTTTATTATTATAATATTATTACAATATATTCAATTTCTTAATGTTACCAATACATATTTTTTGATTTAATTGTATCAATAATAAATATATATATATATATATATATATATATATATATATATATATATATATATATATTAATAATTAATATATATTATATATATGTATATATTGAAGATAGAATAATAATTATTCGATTGTATTTATCTTTATGATATAAGTTAAAAACTATAATATATGTAAACAAAAAATATAATTATATTTTATATATCTTTTGAAAATAATTTTTATTATGGTTATATCATACAATGAAGAATATAATGAGAATATTTTTTAACGTATAAAGAAATATGTTAATAACTTTAAATAAATTTTTTATAATTTTTGTATCATTGTTTTCAAATCGATAGTAAAGTAATATCATAATGAAATTATACATACTTTACTTTAATTAAACACTTTACAATGACACGCTGCAAGTCACGTGTAGTTGCCCCTCTTTAGCAATTGAGTCTTTTGTGATTGGTTGTTTCATCATGTCTTTGCTTTACATGAACATTATGGCGTTATATCTTTCTTAAGTTACGATAGAGGTCGTTGTCTGCTGTAGCTGTTTTATAGTGAGGATTGAGGAGTAATAAAGCAGTAGTATAAGATGTATTCAATAGGCTCATAAAAAAAGTATTAAATCAATGTATTATATTTATTTTATAATTATAAATTTTGCATATAAAATATAGAAAAATTAATTCAATATTTTATTCTTGTGAGAAGTGCGAGAATTATAATTATTTTGAAATATAAATGTGCATAAAAATAATTGAAAATATATTACAATGTTCAAATAAGAAATAGAAACCGGCACCATCATGAAATTTTGTTAAATTATTATATATGATGAAAATTAGAATGTATGGTGTATTAATAAAATAATTTTGTAATATAACAATATTAAATTATTACGTGAAGTGTTGAATTTAATAATATCGTATAATATTTTGTAACATAAAAATTGAGTAGTGAAATAGAAAAAACAGCATGATTCTTCGACGAAAATCGCATGGTTGCAATTGTCCCTGTCATCAGCATTGTTCAACAAAATGTACAGGTCTGAATTATACAGATTTTTAATATTATCTAGTTTAATTTTATTATTAATTTCATAATTAGAATTTTAGCAGATTATTTTATTTTCTTTTGTAGTTTGAACTAAAAATAGATTATTGATTTATGGGAATACCTGATTTATTTATATGTTATGTTACAAATAATCAATATTATAATTATAAATTTCTAATATAATTTAATTTGTTTAA
Organism: Apis mellifera; assembly: GCF_003254395.2. Lineage (NCBI taxonomy): Eukaryota > Metazoa > Arthropoda > Insecta > Hymenoptera > Apidae > Apis > Apis mellifera. The sequence continues at coordinate 7,865,855 of NC_037646.1, forward strand.
CAATTTGTTATGAATTTCAATTTCATATTATATAACAAATGTGTTTTTACAGTGTTAAAATATATGTATATCACATGAACATTGTATTATTTAACATATTTTTAACATATATTTAACATATCTCAAAATTTTCACTATTTAAATATGTTTAAATATATCATGAATTGAAACTAATGAATTATTTTTTAAATATTTAATTTATAAATTTTACTCAACTACTTGTCCTCTATATAATATATAACATAAATGTCATTTGTTTAATGTTATGATTCAATGCAACAATAGATTTTTCTTGATTAAAATTTTTAAAATTTAAATAAATTATTGAATTGTTATTTAACGATATTTTTGTTTTTAATATATACGAATAAGTGATGATTCTTCCATTTATACGGGGCTGGTATCGTTATCCCCTCCACCAAATATTAAGAACTATATAGATTCGCTATCTCATTGAACGTAGTGCTTTATAATGTTAACCGGTATTCGGATTTATGAGAAATTATTACTATGACAGCATATATTTTTAAATGTGGCATTTTTTAAAAGATATTATAACTTCGTGAAAATAATTGTGAAGTTCAGTTAAAAAAAAAGGTAAGTAAAATTTGACTTGCCACATACCATAAAAATGAAAAGCCATTGTTACGTGTAGCGATTTTTAACCATATCGATATTATAATATATTTTTTTAAATATAAATCGAAAAAATATAAATTTTAATTTTTTTCTTTATTATTTATATTATTTATTGGATTTTTTATTGTTCTTTATTTTTAAAACAAATAACTTTTTTATTAACAAATATATTTTAAACAAGTATAATTAACATGAATACATAAATAATATTATATCAGCTGATTGTTTAGAATCTTATTCGAAATTTTTATTATAATATCTTCTAAACATGATATTTAATTTATATTTTTAATTTTTATAATTATTTCTATTCTATTCGTATAAATTTATGATTGAAATATTATTGTTTACTAGAATACATAGAATATTAAAACACCTAACTGTATAATATTAAATGGAATATGGATACTAATTTATGTGAAAAAAATGAGAAAAAAATGCAAGCAGATGTATCTTTACAAAATACTTTACATAATAAAAATCACAATTTAGAAGTAACTAATTGTCATTATATGGTTAATGATGAGTTGACATATATACAAGCAAGAGAAAAGGTAAGTGAATTTATTTTAATCGTATAAAATAGATTATTAAGATTTATATGATAATATCAATATCAATATCAATTAATCATTATTTTTATAATTTTATATTAATATAATATTAAAATATAAATTTTTATATTAATTATATGTTTTTAATATTTTGCATAATATATAAAGGTTTTTTATATTACAGAAAATACATATGGATACAACAAGTAATATCAAGCCAAAGAAGAGAATAACAAAAATGAAGGTGAAGAAATATAAAAGTGAAGGAGAATCAAATTATGAATCAACAAAATTAGAAGATAGTTTAACTCAGGTATTGGAAAAATTTAAAAGAGGATGCGAATGTCAAGATGATCAGTGTTTTAAAGGTTTAAATCCTGAAACAGTATATCGTCACAGACTAAATATTGCAGAATTAACCAAAGCTGAACATGATATGTATTTAATGGGTGTTACTATGGCCTGTTTAACCAATCCTTATGAGACAGCAAGACATACAGAACGACGTAGATTACGAGCACAATATGTATATCAGGGTAGAAGAGTTTGTTTAGATGCTTTTTTATATTTAGAAAACTGTACACATTATCAAATAAAACGAATTAGGAAACATTTAATGACTCATGGTGTCACTCCACGAGTTCATGGAAATCATGGAAAAATTCCACATAATACATTTTCATTAGATATTTATAAAATTGCTACAGAATTTTTAAAAAATTTTATTGAATTACAAGAAACAAAACAAAAGACTAAAGTTGCAAAAAATGCACAATTACATCTTCCATCAGACATTACACGTAAAGTAGTATATGATTCCTATATACAATATTGTAGAAAAATATCTCCTGATATAAAAATAATGGGATATTCAACATTTAGAAGATTTATGAAAGTCCAGTTTCCACAAGTAAAATTTGCTAAATTAGAATTCATGGTTAGAAATCAAAATCAAGGATATAATAAAGTTGAATTGGACAAGAAAAATGGAACTAATGTTGAAACATCTGAATCAGCAGAACTAATAACAGAGGGCAGTGCCTTATTACCTTTATTAATTGCTAGTGAGACAGGACAAAGTGATACTTATTTTTTAACACCAATTAGCAAATTACAAGATGGTATGAGTTATCAAATAACTACAAGTGGATTTCTAGTCAATAAATCACCATTACCTGTCTAAAATAAATAATATTTAAAAAAAGTCACTTATATTATTAGTACAATTATAAATATAATGTATGTGAAAAAATATACATTTAAAAAATTATTTAAATAATATTTTAATCATTAGGTTTTATATAATAATGTATAGATTATATAATAAAACAAATATATTTTCTTCATATATTTATATTATCATTATTAAAAATATATGAGGTAAATTATTGAGTGTTCAAGAAATAATATATTAATATTTGCATTAATTTATAAAAAGTTATTACTTATTAAATATTTTATAAGATTATTCATATAATTATTTTTCAATAAAAAAAATAAGTATATTTTTATGTAAAATTACATTTTTCTATGCATATATAAAAAAATAGTTAAAACTAATAATTATAATTTATGTAATTATATATTATGCAATTATGTAATTATATTATATTGATACTTACAATCTGTAAAACAGATATGTTATAAATAATAGAGATAATAAATGATTTATATTTTTGCAATTTGAATTTTTTCTTTATGTAATCCTATGTATAAATAAGTACACATATGTAAATACAATAAATAAAATTATTTTATTAAATACATTTAGTTAAATTCCGATATATATAAATGTTTGGAATTTTTGCAAGAAACATTTGAAGAATCAGTAATGCAGTGTTTCTCAAATTATTTTTAAGATATGTTACATATTAAATTAATATATTATTTTATATACTGTTAATTAAAATCAAATATCTTTTTATGAAAACCAAAAATGAAAATTACTCAAAAAAATTGTATTAAAAATTGAAAATAAATAAATATAAAATAAATTGATTTATAAATTAAAAAAAAATATATATATATTTATTTTGCAATACTTTTAAATATGATATATTAATATATTTTTATTTTTTAAAATTTTGTTTTATATAAAACAGTATTTTATAATTTATGTTCTTATTTTATAATGTTAATTTAAAATCATATATCTTTGAGAGCCTTTTACTTTACAGTTATAAAAACATTGTAGGTACAGCAGAAAACTGTAGTTTCAGTTAGTTGGAATCAAGGTCACATAAGTAAATATTACATAAGTGATTGTCTATATAATTAGATAATATTATCAAAATATTTATTTTAAATAACTATAATTGTAAGACTCAATAAATTTTTGTCAAACATTATTAATATTTATTTATAATTTATTTATTATATAATTTATAATATTTATTTAAAATTTATTTAAATATTAATTATTTTTAAATATATTCATATTAATTTCATTTATATTACATTAAACATTATTTAAACATATATTTTTATTACTATATTTATTATTACTATAATATATATATAAATATACATATTATAAATTATATGTATTATTATTTTGTATTTTTAATTTTTAAATTGTAATTCATTTGAATTCATTTGATTTCATAGAAGATGTAGAGAGTATGACAGGTGAGATTGAAAATGGAGATTTGGCAATTCGGGATGTTGCAGACCTTCTTCAATCACAATATGCTATTATAGCAGGTATATTAGATAAAAATTAATATTAGATAAATATCAGATAAAATTTAGTCATATAAAATTTAATGCATTATTAAAAAATATATTTTAAACTTATTTTAAATTTAATTTAAATTTAAATAATATGCATAATATGTCTAGGAGGAAAAACTCGAGAAGGATGTCCCATAATTACTTTTCCTGATAACGGTAATTTTCAAAATTTATCTGATTTGGATTATCAACGTCTCATGCTATATCTTACATCTGTACCAACGTAAGATTTTAATTATTATATTATATAATATTATATAAAAAATAATTTAAAACATTATTGAATAATTTTTAGATTACAAGAAGCTGATCTTGGATTTCATTTAATAATTGATAGAAGAAATGATAAATGGAACTCTGTAAAAACTGTGTTATTAAAAATTTCTGTAAGTATATATTTATATATAAATATATATTAGTATATATTCATTACATATATATAAGTATATATTCAGAAATATAATAATAACAACATAATAAATGATTTTAATGTCATTATTTTATATTTTAGGGTTTTTTTCCTGGTTTAGTTCATATAGCATATGTTTTACGTCCAGCAGGATTTTTACAAAAAGCTATTTCAGAAGTGTCAAATAAATTATTTAGAGAAGATTTTAAATTTAAAGTTATATTTTTAGCAAATATTGCTGAACTTCATGAATTCATAGATAAAGATCAACTAACTGAACAATTAGGTGGTACTTTGCCATATTGTCATCATACTTGGATACAAAACAGAATTGTAAGTAGAATAATGGAAATAATCACTTATTTAATTTAAATTGTATTTTGTATTTTTCTTTTTAGAGCTTAGAAAAATTTTCATCAATGACTCAAGACGTATCTTTCGCATTGGATTCTTTCACACGGCGCTTAGCCGAAATTGAATTTCCTAATAATACTGTTGCAACTACATCTTTATTATCTCAACAACAAATAGAATATAATGAATTAAAAGAAGAAATTCTTAGTGCTGCAAGACATGGTGAAGCATTACTTGATAATGTAAGACAATTAACTGGCAAAGGAACAGCTGATAGATTAGGAAATGTGGCAGCTATAGAAAGGTTCAGGATAATTTAATTTTACATAATAATTTTTATAACTTAGTTTCTCGTTATAAATTTTTAATTATTTTTTTATTAACAAAAAAAGAATTAAGAATAAATTGTTATTTATTTTTAGATTACTTGTTCAGTTAGAAGAAACAGAACGTACTTTTGATTTGTTTTGGACACATCATAGTTCTCGTTTGAGACATTGTTTAGCATTAAGACAATTTGAAGCTGATTTTAGAGAATTACAAGCAATATTAGATCAACATTTAAAAACTATAGAAGAAATGACGGAAGTAGGAGAAACTCAAGCAAGAGTTGAACAATTACTTTGTGATACATCAGCATTTCAAAGAATATGTAGAGTATGTATTTATTTACACACATATATATATTTGTGTGGTGGTGTGGTGTGTGTGTGTGCGCGCGCGCGCGCGCGTGTGTGTGTGTGGATGTGGGTGGGTGTGTATGGGTGGATGGGTGGGTGCGTATGTGTGCGTGCATGCGTGCGTATATACGTGTGTGTTTCTGTGTGAGAAAAAGAGCGTGCATATTATGTGTATGCGCGTATATATATATATTAATTTAAAAAAAAACTTTAAATTATAATACAAAGCAAAAATATATAATAAAAAATATCTTCAATAAAAAAATATATTCCATATTTAAGATAAAAAAGATAATTTATTTAATAAATGCTTTTAAATATATATATATATATCTTAATATCTTAATCATATTACTTTCAATTATATATAATTATTGAAATTATAATCAAAGAAATATGAATAATATTAATATTAAAGCTTTAAGTTTGAGAATGTTCACAATGCACTAAGGCAACAAGGTATAATATTCAAACCAGTAATATAAAATTTAAAAATATTAAAATTATGACGCGTAAAAAAAATAATATTTGCTATAAAAATAAATAACAAATTTTAATAGAAATTCTGGTTTGGATAACTTTATATGTAGTTACAAATAATGCACATCATGCACAAATGTTATTTTGCACCGCTTTCCTCATTTTGTCGATAGTCCTATTTGTTGCATACCATGTGGATTTGGGTCTTGGTAAGCAATCCACTCAACAAAATATATATATTTTCTAATAGATTTTCAAATAATGATAATTTAGTATTTCAATTTTTTGATTCTATTTATTCTATTTTAAGATACAATAAAAATTATTATATTTTATAATTTATGAATTTTATGAATTAAATCTCTATTAAATCTTTAATGTAAAATATATATATATTCAATTATTATAAATTAAAAAATTATTCAATAAAAAGTATAGAGATTTAATTTAAGTTTTGATATTTAATTATGTATTGGCATGATGAACTTTGAGAATGAATGTCATAGTTATGTCACTTTATGTGCACGTAAGATAGTATCTTTTTTGGAATATTTTTTTAGATCAAAAAAATATCAAAACGTGTGATAATTGTAGTTTTTTTTTATTAATATTATAGTTTTAATATGAATAAAATTAAATAAATTTATAGGGAGATATAGAACGAGCAGAAGAAGTAATATCTGCTGGTCAACAATTATTATCTGGAAGGCATCAATGCCCTACAGATGTTGTAGAACCAAAATGTGTGGAGCTACAAAGAATTTGCACTATTTTAAGTCAGAAATTAGAAAGACGATTACATATGTTAACCAAATGTAGAGAACTCATGGAACGTATAGATAAGGTAAATATTTATATTTAAATTTATGTAAAAGAAATCTATTTTTAAATATTCATATTGTATGTGTATAGGCAAATGCCTGGTGTACTCGTGGAATAGAATTACTTGCATCACAAAACAATGCAACATCACCTGATCAAGCACTTCAAGAGTTACAAGAATTAATAGAAGCTGCTGAAGAATTTCATCATCCAAGATGTATTTTTCAAGATTCTATAATGCCAGAAACTAAAGCTCTTATTACTCAAGTATGTTTTTTTAAGGAATAATTATTAGGAATTATATTATATTAATTTTAAGGAATAATTATATAAAGTTATTCTACTTATATAAATATAATAAATATAATAGGTTTTACAAAGAATAGAAGATGTGTCTTTAATGTGTGATAAAAGAATAATGACATTAAAACAACAATTAATTAAACCAGCAAGACCAGTTCAAACTGTAACACCTGAACCAATTAAACCATTGCAATCACTGCCACAAATTGTTAAACCTGGAAGAATTCTTAAAAAAGCTAATACTATGCCAAAAGTAAATTATTATTTTATTCAATTTAATATTTTTATCTATTATTTATTATATTAAATTGATTATATTCTTCTAGATGGAAATGAGTCCTATAGAAGGAGAATCTTCATCACCAGAAAGTGAATCTAAGGATATAGAAGCTTTACGTTTAAAACGTGGACATGTTTTAGCAGAATTAGTTGAAACTGAACGAATTTATGTTGCTGAATTGGGTTCTATAATCAAAGGATATAAAATGGAATTAACAAATGAGGGAATGACTCATTTAATACCAGCAGTATTAATAGGCAAGGGAGATATTTTATTTGGGAACTTAGAAGATATTTACATTTTTCATGGAGAAACATTTTTAAAAGATTTAGAAAATTGTATTTCAAATACCGAACTTGTTGCATTATGTTTTGTACAAAGGGTAATTATTTATAAATATATATATGCATAATTTTAATTAATTATTATGCAAAATTTATTTAAATTTTTATACTATGAAATATATTTACTTTTAGCGTGAAGTGTTCTTCAGATTATATAGCTACTACTGTCAAAATATTCCAAGATCCGAAAGATTACGAGAACAGATACAAAATGAACCACAATTTCTTGCAGCTTGTCAGCAAAGACTTGGTCATAAATTACCTCTTGCTGCATATCTTTTAAAGCCTGTTCAACGTATAACAAAATATCAATTATTATTAAAAGATCTTTTAAAATATAGTGATGAACCATCATGTTGTACTGAATTACAAGAAGCATTAGATTGTATGCTTGTTGTATTAAAATGTGTTAATGATAGCATGCATCAAACTGCAATTACTGGATTTGGTGTAAGTTCACTTTAAATTTATTAAATTTTTATTTTTTTTGTTATTGTTATTTTATTTAATAACATTATAATAAAAATATATATTCTTTTTAGGGAGATTTAAATGCACAAGGTGAACTTCTATTGCAAGGTTCTTTCAGTGTATGGAGTAGCAGTAAACGAGAACGACTTCTCAGGTTAAAACCATCACAGCGCCATATATTCTTATATGAAAAGGCTTTTATATTTTGTAAGCATAGTAAACCCCAAGCTCATAACAAAGCCACATATCATTTCAAAAGATATCTAAAGGTAACTTTTAACATTTCATATTTTTTGTATCAAATTTAAAAGTATGATTTTATTTTTAGATGTCACAAATTGGACTGACAGAATCAGTAAAAGGTGATGCAAGACGCTTTGAAATTTGGTTACAAGGTCGTGCTGAAGTACATACAATACAGGCATCTACAGTTGATGTCAAACAATCGTGGGTGCGTCAAATTAAAGGTGTTTTAATGTCTCAATTAGCTGAGCTTAAGGGAAAACAAAATTCTGCTCTCGGAAAAACAAATCACAAGTATATATTATTATTATTTATGTGACATTAAAAACTCTAATGATAATAATTTTTTGTAAAATGTTCATAGACCTTTACGACAAACGATTTCGTGGGAAGCTCAAAGCAGTATTTCAGGATCTTTGAGAACTCTTTCAGTTGATGGTAGCAGTGTTATATCGCATATTACAGATGTTTCACAATTAACTGAAGATGATGTTGCATGGAGTTCAGAAAATAGTAATACTGATGATGAAGATGCTTTTAGTGAAAATCCCGGTCCTGCTCCTGTAAGTTTTATTTCTGATAATTAATTAAGTAATTAGATAATTATTTTATAAGTAATTAGATAATTATAAATTTTATATCTAATCAGGGTGGAAGATATGTAGCATTAGCTGATTATTGCGCAGTTGGTCAATCAGAAGTTACAATGCGTGAAGGAGATAATTTAGAACTCCTTAAAGTTGGATGTGCTGGCTGGTGGTTTGTAAAATTAATAAATACTGGAATAGAAGGATGGGCACCAGCAGCTTATTTGGAACCAATAAATCGAAAAACATCGCGCAGTTCACAATCAGTTAATAGTCAAGAAACTATTTGAAATAGGCGTCTAACACACTAGAATTTCCTAGTGTGTTAGATTCATATTTATATTATACAAGTAAACAGTATCACTTGTTGAACTGTAGCATTAACAATCATATATTGGAAAGTTTTGTAATACAAAGATATAATCAAGACTTCAAAAATTTTTCATAAAAAATATATATGAAATTTGTTTGTATAATATAGCAATATGTGCTTGATTAATTAATTAATCTGTGAATACAATTATATATAACTTTTGAAATAAAAAATTATGTAATCCATGATAAATTTTAAATAAGAAATCAGGGAATGAAAAAATGCATGAATTTTTTTACTAGATAAAGCATATTATGAAAAAATTTGTTCATGAAAGTGCTTTATGCAAGCAAATAAAAATTTGCATTTAGATTTATTCTTACAAAGAGAATAATATTTATAGAAATATATAAAATATATTTATAGGAAGATAGATTAAACAATATATGCACGCACACATATGAATATTTAAATTTACATATAATATGTTTGCTATAAGTTATATAGATTTCCATTCGATTTAATACATTTCAATATTGTAAAAAAATGAAATGCAATCATTTCAATTATATTTTAATTATTATTTCTATAATTGTTATAATTAACAGTGCAATTTGTAATATGCAATTTATCCATACTTATGACTTGTATAATATTATATATAAATATTCCAAAATTTAAATTAAATTTGGGATATTTTTATTTTGATAATTTATTAGCTATGCTTATAACATTTTTTAAATAACAAAAATCATGAACAAAAGAAAAAAATTAAATATATGTGTTATTTATATTTTTTACTAAAATTATGTAGATACACGTATTATATACATTAAATATATATAAAATTGATTTATAAATTTATTATATTATTATTATATTATTTATAATATTTATTTATTCTTATAAATATTTAATAATTATTTATTCTTATATATAATACAATATGAACTATTTTCAATATTAAAAAAAAAATTTTAAATATGTGTGAAACATCGAAAATCGATTAAAAAATCTTTAAAATTAAAATAAGTAATCATTAAAATATTTATTTAATGATTTTGTAAATGAAAATTTAGCAGTTCTTGTTATTAGCATAAGTGAAAATAAACTGTTAATAAATCTTTACAACCAAATAACTTTATATTAACATATGATTTTAACTTAATAAATAGCTTATTATATATTTCGTTAAAATATTTAAAGAAAAAAAAAAGATTATAAAGTATTAAATAATATATATACAAATTTTCGAAATTATAAAAATTAACACCAAATATCATGCAATATTTAATATTAATAATACATAATAAATTCTAGAAATATATATATAATGTTCCAATAAAAAAAGCAATTTCAATTAGCAATTTAGAATTAATAATTCATTTCTTAAATATTTAATAATAATAAAATAAATGTAATATATAATTTATACTGGAAATTTATATAGATATGAAAGAGCGGAATAAGAAATTATTAAATATCAATTTTTAATTTGTAGATAAATGTGTGCAATAATTATTTTTATTTTATATTTATGTGTATAATTGAAATAATAATTTAGTTACCTGAAAATGTTATTTAGATATAATTTATATATTATTTATATATAACAAAATTCTATTGTGATTATAAGATAAATATATATTGAGTACAAATAATTTATTTTAATATTGTGAATATCATTAAATCATATTATAATATATTATTATAAAATTAATAATTATATTGTTAATATTCTATTAAAAAAATGTTCATTTTTGACCAAATGAAATGATATTTTTCTTTAGTAAAATGAAACAAAAAATATAATTAATTTACAATAATAATGATTTAATTTATTGTATATTTTTATCTATTTATCATTATACACCGTTCTAATATTAACTAGTTATAAAATTTTATAGAATAAATATATTTTATTTGATAATCAATATTCAATTTGTTTATTTTGCATTTCTATTAATATTAATATTATGAGATATTTTGTATATTGAAATATATTACATACAAATATATTACATTATATAACATTAGTAAATGATAATAAAATTGAAAGAATATATTAAATATTTTTAAAAAAATATTACTTTAAATTTGATTAATTAATATTATTTAATATAATGATTAATGTTATTTATTTTCAAAATTTTAAACAATGCAATTTAAATGTTTATTTTTTACAGTTTTCATTATTATTTTTATTGAATTTTTATTTTGAAATATGTACTTTAATATAAAAATAATATTTCAGAATTTTTTGTAGATATATATTATATTGACACATAGACAATAATTATATGCCCAATAATGAAATAATTCCATTACAAATATATTACAGATATTATAATAATAATAATAGTAATTTTTAAAACAAATAAAATAATGTTAATACATTTCTGTTTAGAAATATAAGCAGAAAAATTTTATAAAAAAAGAATATTTTTCACATTTATCTTTTTCTCTATATAAATGTATACTATGATGTAATATTAGAAATATTAGCCTATTTAAAACTTTGAAATCTGAATTGAGTTAAAAAAAATAATTGTAATTAAATTATTGATTTGCGTATAAACTATCGATAGTTAAGTTATAACGCTTTAATGAATTTCTTTGTTTTTAAATAAATTTTAAATAAATTTAATATTTAATTTATTTTCATACATACATAAAAATAACAGAAATATTAAAATTTTTTTTATATAAAATATAATTAAAAATTGAAAAAATTTTAATAAAAAATAATTTAATAAACTTTTGTTCAAATATTAAAATAAATTAATTAGATTAATATTAATATTATGATGATATGATAATATTTTTATTTAAATTAGAAAAAGTTATTAATTTTTAATGAATATGTTAAAACTTATAATACTTATATAATTAATATTGTATTTTGTTTAATATATTTTGTATGATATAAAAATATATATGTATTAAAAAAATATTATTGAAATCTGTTTTAATATAATTTTATTTATTATCATTTCATGATATAAATAACTAGATAAATATATATGTAAATTGCAATAATCTAAAAAAAAAACAAAAATATAAATATGATTATATATATAAAATATTAATTTATATTTTTTAAATTAATTAATAAAAATTAATTTAAAAAATTTTATATCTTAATCTATTAATGATTAGTTAATTTTATAACATCTAAAATTACAATTTAATTCTATATCATAATAATCATAATCGATTCAATTCGATTTAAATCGATATTAATTTAACTAGAGAACGATAGATGAGGTAACTGTATATACATGATATACAACGAACCATTTCGTTGTATTCTTTTGGAAGATTGAGAGGAAATTGATATTTATTCGTTACACTATTTATAATAGTGTTATGTACTCTTGATAGTGAACTTTATATAATCGATTTTGTAAATTTTATTCTTTTTAAATTTTATTAATTGTGATTGATAAAAAATGGCTCCGCGTGTAGAAACAATATCAAAAGAAATTTTAGAATTTCCAAAAGATATACCGAAAAATGGAATTAATGCAGTTTTATTAGGACCACCTGGTAGTGGTAAGGGTACACAGGTGAAATTTATTTAATTTATAAAATTTAAATCTAATATTTTTAAAATATCGATCCAAATTATTTAATTAAATATTTTATTATATTTTAGGCACCATTATTGAAAGAACGTTATTGTGTATGTCATCTATCTACAGGCGATATGCTTAGAGCAGAAATTAATTCTGGATCTGCTCTTGGAGCAGAAATTAAAAAAATAATTGATGAGGGTAAATTAGTCAGTGATGATCTTGTAGTTAATATGATTGATCATAATTTAAACAAACCTGAATGTAAACGTGGTTTTTTGTTGGATGGTTTTCCTAGAAGTGTTCCGCAAGCTGAAAAAGTAAGAAAGTTTAATTCAAAGTTAATATCATGAATAACTATTAATTTTTTTTTTATTTAATTTCTTATAAAGACTATTATATATGAAATGGCATTAAAATATGAAAAATAAAGCAAAAAATATTTAATTTTTTAATTAAAACTATAATATAAATTATTTTTTTTTTTTTATTTAAATAGCTTGATCAAATGTTAAAAAAGAGACAAACTAAATTAGATGCTGTGATAGAGTTTGGAATTGATGATAATTTGTTAATAAAAAGAATCACAGGTCGTTTAATTCATCCTACAAGTGGTAGATCATACCATGAAGAATTTGCTCCTCCTAAAGAATATATGAAAGATGATGTAAGTAATAATAATTATTTTTATTAAATTTGTAATTACAATTTGCAAATGAAATTAAAAATTATGTTGAGCTGCAAATAATTTTTTTGTTAATAGATTACTGGAGAACCATTAATTAGAAGATCTGATGATAATGTAGAAGCATTGAAGAAACGATTATGCACATATCATACAGAAACTGAACCTTTGATTGATTATTATGCTTTACAAGGGATTCACTATTACGTTAATGCAGCTCGATCTAGTAAAGATGTTTTTAAAGATATTGATTGCATTTTCCTAAAAGCAACTAAACAACAGGAAAAAAAAGGTTTCTTTAGTCGGTTCTTTTAAGATGTTGAATGAAAAAAAATGTTACACCTCATTTTTTTCTTGTAAGTAAAAGGGCAATATGTAGTTAATGGGAAATAGTTTTAGAATCAAAATAACTTTCAGTAAAATTTAGCACACTTTAATTATATAATTTTGAATATAAAGACAATTTATGCTATTTTTAATCAATAGAATATATATTTTTTGTATATCTATAGAATATATTTAAGACAAAATGTTAAAAAAGGAAAAAATTAATATAACTTTAATATTACTTTAATTGCCAACAACTTATATATTCAAAACACTGTCACAAGCTAATAAGTCAAATGCACACATTTTAATAATAGAACAAGTTTAATTTAATATTTTGACATATGATTTATTATTTGACTGCATAATCGAATGACATTTATTTTTATATAATAAAAGGCATTATTTGTTTTTTAAAATTCTGTTATAGAATATTTTTTCATTTTTTTCTACTCTTTTGTTACTTGTGTTATTATGTTTATTTTGAAACATATATTTCTTAAGATTTTTATATCTTTTGTATAAAATATGTCATTTCTTATATTTTTTTTTTTTAATTTTAGTTTATATTTGGCAATTTTTAGTATGAAATAAAAAATCCAATAATTAGGATATTTATATAAAATGTAAATATAAATGATAAAATTTTAAAAGAAATTTATTTCAATATTATTTTTTATGTAAGATTTTAATACATATATATATATATTATATACATATACATATATATATATGTACACATATATATATATATATATATATATATATGTATATATACATATATATAATATTTTATACGCACATATGGTTTTATAAATTTTAATTTTGCATTTTAAAGCTAAAGAAAGAAATGTATGAATAGAAGATAATATATGTTTTAGGATATTATTACTAATGTATTAGATACATTAAAATGTTTGTGCATTCTTAGATAATTTTCCAAGATGGCTATAAAATAAAATACAATATATACTAAAATCTATTTTCCATAATTTAAATATATACTAGTACACAATATTTCTGTATGTATATCGAAATATAGAATAAAATTTCTAATATTCTAAAATATTTTATCTTGTTTTTTTGTAAAAAATACAAATGAAATTATAATGATTAAAAATGCGCGGTAAGCGCGCGGAGAGCGCCGCGTAATGTATCGCGCATGTGCATAGATTGCCAATTGTTCGTGAGTTTTGTGAGAAGCAGAGTTTGAGATAAATAAGTTTTTCCGCTTGTCGATTGGAGGGATAAAGGGGTAGAACCAGAGAAGGAGAATTTTTTCAATTTCTCAGTGGAAAACTGTGTTTTCCGTGTGCTGAGGGCCGGTGGCCGAGTGATGCACGCATATGTCTAGGCTCGGGGGAACTCAGGTTCTAGCCACAGCACAGGTGAAGAGGACGGCTGCTGATCACGCAGCGGTGTTAAACTTTGGTGCTGCAAAACGCAGCAAGCTGTCCGCCGTTGCGGTCACGGAGATCAACGAGATTGAAAACATGACGGATACGGCTGCAGCCACGACTGATACCCAAAAGAGAGCCAATTTCTCAGCTTTAACTGTTGGGAATCCAAACGGCGTTAACAAGATTTCACCAAGTTTGGCAAGCGCAAAACCTGGTACAGCTAGAAAACTCGTCATCAAAAATTTTAAAAGTAAGCAAGACCATGGGACTACTTAACCTCAAAATCAGCTGCTACTGTTCATGAAGATTTTTGGTGTAATTTATGATTGGCAATGTGCCTTCGTGGATTACGACATCTTTTTTAACATAATTTTGTAATTTTTGTGATACTCTTTTGCTTCATTATTTAACGAAGGTTAAATTAATTCTAAATGCGATTAATAAAAGTAAGCTAACATAACCTAACTTGACATCATAAAAGAATGAAATGAATAAACGTCTTTAAGACGCATTACTTGTTCTTTATATATTTATTAAAAATTTCATATTAATTGTATAATTCATTAAATATATTAGTTCGTGTATTTATATTTTTAATTTTATTAAATAAAAATAAAGAATAAATACGAATAAGCTATTTTAATAATAATAGAAATTTCAAAAAGTATTTATGATTCAATTTATATTTTTCAATTTATTATTTTTTTATTTTATTTTAAAATAAATTATTTAAAAAAAAAAGGACAAAAGATATTATACCTTATATATGTATTATTAATACATATTGATTATAAAAAATATACTAATAAGTAAAAATTAATTATATATATTGTATTTATATAATAATATTTATTATATTTATTATAATATATTATTAAAAATGAAAATTATATAAAAAATAAATACAAATATTATATTAAAAATTTTATATAGATAAACCAAAATTACCAGAAAATTATCAAGAACAGACATGGGAAAAATTACAAGAAGCTGTAATAGCAATACAAACTAGCAAGAGTATTCGTTATTCATTAGAAGAGCTTTATCAAGCAGTTGAAAATATGTGTAATCATAAAATGGCATCCACATTATATACAAAGCTAACAAGGTTAACAGAAGCACATGTGCAAGCAAATATAGAACAATTTTTAGCAGAATCAATGGATAGGCATATATTCTTAAAAAAAATGAATGAATGTTGGCAATCACATTGCAGACAAATGATTATGATTAGAAGTATTTTTCTATATTTGGATAGAACATATGTATTACAAAATCCAAGTATTTTATCTATTTGGTATGTTTAAAAAATTTAAAAACATTATTAAAAATTATTAAAAACAAATTTTTTTATATTTTTTTGCTCAGTATTTGTATTATTTTAGGGATATGGGTTTACATTTGTTTAGAGTGTATATTGTTTTGAATAACTTAGTTCAAACACGTACAGTAGAAGGATTACTTATGCTCATAGAAAAAGAACGTCAAGGTGATACAGTGGATAGAACACTTCTTAAATCATTATTAAGAATGTTATCAGATCTACAAATCTACCAAGATGCCTTTGAAACTAAGTATGATTTTTTATATATTTTATATATATGTGTGTATATATATATATATATATATATATATATATATATATAGATTAAAATATGTTATATTTTTTTTATTAAATTTTTATTTTTATAGATTTTTGGTTGCTACTGAAAGACTATATGCTGCTGAAGGTCAACGACTGATGAATGAACATGATGTTCCTGAGTACTTAGCACATGTGGACAAACGACTTCAAG
Organism: Apis mellifera; assembly: GCF_003254395.2. NCBI lineage: Eukaryota > Metazoa > Arthropoda > Insecta > Hymenoptera > Apidae > Apis > Apis mellifera. The sequence continues at coordinate 7,882,850 of NC_037646.1, forward strand.
AAGAAAATGAACGTTTGTTACATTATTTGGATGCATCTACAAAGTAAATATTTATTTTACATCATATTAATATTTGGAACTATAATATTATTATTAATTAATGTTAATTTAATATTATAGATGGTCCTTAATACATACGGTAGAAAAACAATTATTGTCTGAACATATTACCAGCATTTTACAAAAAGGATTAAGTGGTTTACTGGATGAAAATAGAATTAATGATTTATCTTTACTTTATAATTTATATAGTCGAGTAAAAAATGGCCTTGTAGAACTTTGTCTAAACTTTAATTCTTATATTAAGGTATTTTATAAATTATTTAAATATTTACAATTTTAATTATATGTAATAGATACATTTTATTTTTGTTCATAGAAAAAAGGTAAAACTATAGTTATAGATCCTGAAAAAGATAAAACTATGGTTCAAGAACTCTTAGATTTCAAAGATAAAATGGACAATATAGTTAACACATGTTTTCATAAAAATGAGAAATTTGCAAACAGTTTAAAAGAAGCTTTTGAAGCTTTTATTAATCAACGTGCGAATAAACCTGCTGAATTAATAGGTAATATTATATTTTTATTTGAATAATAATATTATCCATATTAATTAATTTATTTTTTTTAATTATAGCGAAATTTGTTGACTGCAAACTTAGAGCGGGTAATAAAGAAGCGACAGAAGAAGAATTAGAAAGATTATTAGATAAAATCATGGTACTGTTTAGATTTATACATGGAAAAGATGTATTTGAAGCATTTTATAAAAAAGATTTAGCTAAACGTTTATTAGTTGGTAAATCAGCTTCTGTTGATGCTGAAAAATCCATGTTATCCAAATTAAAACAAGAATGTGGAGGAGGTTTTACTAGTAAATTGGAAGGAATGTTTAAAGATATGGAACTTAGTAAAGATATTAATATTGCTTTTAAACAGGTAATAATAAAACTTATATTTAATTATTTATTTTTAGTTTATTTTTAATTTAATATATTTATAAATTATTTTTTATATATTATTTATTTAATTATACAATTGTAAAACTTTTTTTATATTTTAAATTAGTATGCAGGAAATTTGCAAAGTGAATTGTCTGCTAGTAATTTGGATTTGACTGTTTCGATACTTACAATGGGTTATTGGCCAACATATCCTGTAATGGAAGTAACATTACCACCAGAAATGGTTCAATATCAAGATGTATTTAATAAATTTTATTTAGGAAAACATAGTGGTAGAAAATTGCAATGGCAACCTACTTTAGGACATTGTGTATTAAAAGCTTGGTTTAATCAGGTATTATTAATATATTAATGTATTAAATTTGTATTAAATAGTTAATTATATATTCCATAGAAACATTTCACTTAAATGTCAAAATAGGGCAACAAAGAACTTCAAGTTTCATTATTTCAAGCATTGGTGTTAATTTTGTTTAATGATGCTGACAATTTGTCCTTGGAAGATATAAAAGCAGCAACAAATATAGAAGATGGTGAACTTAGAAGAACTTTACAATCTTTAGCTTGTGGAAAAGCCAGAGTGTTACAAAAAAATCCAAGAGGAAGGGATGTTGCAGATAACGATAGATTTGTTTTTAATGCAGACTTTACAAATAAATTATTCAGAATTAAGATAAATCAAATTCAAATGAAAGAAACGGTATGATCTTTTAAATAATTATTTTCTTTTACATAATACATAATTAAAAAATGTATTATTTATTTTTTGTTCAGAATGAGGAACAAAAAGCTACAGAAGAAAGAGTATATCAGGATAGACAATATCAGATAGATGCAGCTATTGTTAGAATTATGAAAATGAGAAAAACACTTTCGCACAATTTGTTGATTAGTGAATTATACAATCAACTTAAGTTTCCTGTAAAGGTATTGCAATTTATAAAATAATATATATTATGAAAATTTTAAATATATTGAATTATATAATTATAAAAAAAAATTTTCAGCCTGCAGATTTGAAAAAGAGAATTGAATCTCTCATAGATAGGGATTACATGGAACGAGATAAAGATAATGCAAATGAGTACAATTATGTTGCATAACCTGAACCAAATACCAAAGTCATTTTAGACTGGGTGGTCACTGTGTTTTTTAGCAAAAAAAACCAATTTTATTTTGGTGTTTGCTCATTGTGAATGTGACATGTTGAACAAGAAAAAAATGAAAAACTTATAACTGATTGAATGTCAACATAATGTTGCATTATGTGATCAGTTGATAAAAAAAATAGAGTGGACTCTATAAATTCGGTTTTTATAGTGCGTAATAAATACTGGACAATTGAGGTCATCTTTAAGATAGTGCTTTACTGTTATTATTCTTCTGTTTATGAATTTCGCTAAAAAAGGACCATGTGCAAAATATCTAATACAGCATTTAAAGAAATATATCAACAGTTTTTTATGCAGAACAGTTTTTCACAGCATACAGATCTAAGAAGATAACATAGAATATTCTAAGAATTAAAAAAAATGCAATGACCGAAAGTGAATAGGAATGCGTTATTTATAATAATAATAAATAGAAAAGATAGTGTATTATGGATATTGAACTGGTCATTGAAATAATTTTAAATAAATAGAAAATACATTATAAAATAATAATTCATGTATTGAATATGTTCATTACATGAAAAAGTATTTCATTACAGAATTTTAGGAATACCGAAAAAGAAAAACTACGGTATGTTCATATTGAAAAAAATGAACAAAAAAATATTTGAAGAAATCTTATTAAAAACATAATATTATGAATTTCTATAACAAATTTTTGTATATTACCTTATAATACAGAGTTTATAAATCCAATAGGAAAACATACAATTTGTATAAATAATGTCCATTTTTGTCAAAAAAAAAAAAAAATAGTAAAGCAATACATATGTAAATTTATAATAAATTTAATAATAATATGAAACATCTTTCAAATAATGCATGTTTTATTTATAACCTGCATATTATTAAAATTAATATTTTTTAATGTATTTTTCTCTACTAACAAATGTATCTTTTTTATGAAGATAAAAACAACAAATAATAAAAGTGTTTCATATTATTATAAAATAAGTACTCTGCCATTAGCTTTACAATTTTCACTACATATGATAAATTATAATAACTATTTAAATATAAATACAAATAATATCATATTTACTTGATACTTACTTTTTGCATATCTTTTGAGTGAATTATAGCTTGATAAAGTACAAGTTTATAAAAATATATGAATCTTCTATCTTTATATACAAATTAAGAATCAATGTGATATAAATTATTCTTAACTAATTATCAATTTACTTTATACAGATCATAATATAAAATAAAAATTTTAATAATTTTGTTTAGAATAAATTTTTTCAATTTGTAGATTGCAAAAATATTATGTTTTACAGAATTTTCACCAACTATGATTTATTAATATTTCAGGAAGTTTTAAAATTATACTTTTAATAACAATTTCTTTATTTTTTATTATGTAAAATTATTATTCTTTTTTTTTTTAGTAACTCTGTATTACAAGGTTATTTCACAAATAAGTGTTAAAGAAATAATTTATTATTCATGTAAATGCTGTGCAAAATAAAATTTCTAGCAAGATAAAATATAAATAAAATTACTGTAACTATATGCTAAATCGAATACAGAATTTCTTATTATCTTATCTACTATAATCTAAAGATGAAGACAAAAAATTATTGTAAAAAGAAGGTCCAGTGCTTTTTTGTGAATACAAATATCTAATTATATTCCATAAACTACATAAGAAAACATTTTCAAAAAAAAAAAAAAAAACAATTTCATAACGTAGAAATCGATTGTTATTGAAAAAAGAAAATATATATATAAATAAATATATTATTAATAATACAATCAATAAAATTTGAATCATCCAGTGGCTTGTTCAGTCATTTTATGTGTAATTATGAAATAGCTTATTAATGAAATTTTGTATAAACATAAAAAAAAAATGTTGATGAATCATTAGATAATTTTAATGCAAATCCTATGAAAAGTTTTAATATATATTAAAACTATCTCCCAAACGCAGTACATGGTAAATATAAAGAAATCATTTTAAAATAGATTCAAAAAGATAATATTTTCATGTTATTTCAGAATTTTGTTATTTTATTTGATTTCTTTTAGAAATAATATAATGCAAGAAAATTATAAATGATTTAAATTATATAAATTAAATTTCATAAATTACCTTATACTGCGTTTCCTTTGTATTACATTCAAAAACTTATTTTTGTGTAATCGTTCGTAGATTTAACAAGATTGTAAATAGAATAAGATTCCATACTTGTAATAAAATAAAAGAAAAAACTCAAATTATGTTTTATGCATGATATTTACATTTTATTTACAAGATAAAATATTAAATTATATAAAATTATTTATGTTTTTACAATTACGATTGAAATAATAATGTATTTGTACAATATTTATTTTAAACTATAAATCATCATGAATATTTTGTTAAAAAAATTATATACAAGAAAATTTTATAAATATTTCATATCTTTAAAAAGACATTTTTCTAAATATATAATCTTTTTTAGCGGTTTTCTTATCCTCTTAATTTTTCTACGTGTTTGGTTTTTATATCAATTTCGTAAAGCAAAGATTTTGCAAGGTTACTAGCATTAGCCTGTTTATTTAAAAAATCAGATACTAATTTAGAAGGAAGTTTTCCACCTCCATGTGCTAAACATTCTTTCCAATATCGATTGCCTGCCGTTCGATTAAAAGGATCTGCTTGAAAATATGTTTGCCATATCCATGAAGCAATTGCTCGAGATACTAAATAAGAATAATATTTTGCACCATATCCAACTAAATGAGAAAATCTTAATTGCCATGCCTAAAAATATAATTTTTTATTTATAATAATTATATAATAATAATAATAATAATTATTATTATTATTATTATTTATGATAAATTATTAAAACTAAAAAAAAAAAAAATTACATACTGTATTTTCAATATAAGGAAGTTCATAGTATTTTCCTTGTATTTCTTTCAAAATTTCAGTTGATGACTTTTCTAATTGTCCATTGTGATAAACTTGATCTAACATGCTATAATATATCTGATTTTGTAATTCAGAAGCACAAAATATATTTTTTGAAGCATATAATTTATCTAATAATGTTATTGGTATTTGTTCAAAAGTTTGAAAATGTCTAGCAAATGTGGATACAACCTAATTATATAATATATATAAATTATAAAATTTATTTAAAAAGTTGATTATAATTTTTAATAACTTACTCTTGGATCACTTGCAAAATATTCCATTAAAACACTTGGAACTTCTGCAAAATCTGTACTGCATCTAGTTCCTGTTACATGCTGATATTTTGTTCTACCTAGCATAGAATGTAATGCATGACCCATTTCATGGAATAAATTTTCTACAGAAGAAGGACTAAGTAGACATGGCTTAGACCATGTTGGAACTGGTAATGATAACATTAATACTACTATAGGATTCTAAAATAAACATTTGAATAATGATAATAATGAAAAATATTATTAAATTAAAATATATATATACAAGGTATTCATCATTCCATTAAATTAATAAAAAGCGATTCAAATAAAAATTAATCATTCAGTTAGCAATTATAAAAGTTACTAAAATATATTTACTAAAAAATTAAAGTTATCTTACCAAAATACTAACTAATCTTATCTTATTTAAAATATTTATTATATCGATTAAAATATTTAATATCGATTATCGTCTAAAAAATTATGTGATTATTATAATGAATACCTTACATATATATATTTTATATAAATATTTTTTCTTGATTTAAATTATACTTGATAAGATCCATCAGATAATTGCCTTCCACCTCTAATAGTAAAATGACAATCTTGATTAGGTTTTCCTTCTCTTTCAAAAAAATCACAATATATGTAACCCAAAACTGCTTCATTTTCATCTATTACAACAATTTTATGTACATTATTTGCCCAAACTTCACCAGATAAAACTGGTACATATTCCAATCGGATACCATATAATGCTTGTATTAATATATTAATTCCATCCATACAAGCACCAAGAGAAAAATATGGTGCAAATTCAGTAATAGATATATTTAACCAATTTCTTTTTGCTTTTGCTGTAAAATAAGCCGTATCCCATGGCATTATTTTCTAAATATAAAAAATAAAAAATAATGTAAATTATTTATTAATTTAATGACATTTTTTTTAAATAAAAATATTATAAATAATAAATAATATTATAAATTATAAATAATATTTAACAAATTTGGCAAACCTGCTTTATGGGTGATTCAATATTTTTCATTTTTTGCATTTCATTAAAATCTTGCTTTGTTTTAGACTTTAAATTATCATTTAAGATATTAAGAAATTCATATATTACTTCAGGTGTTTCCATAGTACTTCCTTTAACAGCTCTATAAATTGTTTATTTTTAATACATAAATATATAAGTAATACATACTAATTTTAGTTAATTTTAGTTTTATCAATAAATATTTATGAAATCTACCGATGAGCATAAGATGAAAATCCACATAGTTTAGCTAAAGTATATCTAGAATTTAAAAGTTCTTGTAGGAGATATTCTTGTTCTTCATCAGGATATAAAAATATGCGATATGCTGTTTCTCTAAGTAAACAATTAGGAGAATCTACATAAAGTCCTTGAACATATATTTTATTATCCTTTTCTGTGAAACTAAAATATTTTTTAAAAAATATTTTAAATCTTATATTTTAAATGAAAAAATTATTTACTTACGAAACTTACTACTGTCTTATATTAGGTGGAACAATACTAGAATCTACTGCTCTTGTATTACTAGCACCTGTCATAAATTTCTGACCTACCTATTTGAAAAATATAATTATATAATAAATATATATTCTAAATATATATATATATATATATATTTATATAGTATAAATATTTATATAAATAAATAAAATATACTAATTTATGTACTTGTAATATATAATAATTCAATTGCACAACTTTTTCTCTTATAGATTCTGGTAAATGAATAGCACATAATTCAAAATCAGATAAGAATAATGTTGCTACATGTTTATCTACTATAGATGTTTTCTGAATATCTTCGTTATATATTATATGTTTCAATGCATTATATAGTTCACGATGAGTATTTAATCTAAAAAATTTTGTAAATAATTTTTATATTTTTTTAATTTTAAAAAAATTATAAATATTTATTAATTTTTAAAAGTAATTACTTCTCTACAATACCACTAACAGAGAGACAAGTCTTCTCTGCAGCTGTAACAAACTGTTTTTGTGGATGTGCAATTCTAATAAATTCTGCTAAATCTGCAACTTTACATAATGTATCAGACATATCATCAAAAATTTCTACCATTTTTCGTTTTCTATTTTGACTCATAGCTTCTGCTATAAGTGCATCTGTTTGAGATATTGCTTGATCTCTTAAAATATTAAATCCTTCTGATGTTTTTAATTCAGATATTCCAAATAATCCCTATAAAAAATATTAAAATTTTAAAAATAATGTTATTAATATATTTTATACAAATAATTATGAATATTTTAAAAAATATATATTACTCACAGTTTCTTTTCTTAAAAAATCAAATCCATATTTTTCTTTATTAATAGAATTGAATGCTGTTGCAAGAGATGACCATGTATTTACATTTCTATGTCTTTTACAATTTCTTGGAAATTGTTTTTTTAACATTTGGATCATTTTTTTATAATATACTAAAAGTTTTCAAGAATAAAAATTATTATATTCATTCAAAATATTATAAGTCAAAACACAATTTAAAGAATTTTTATGCAAACAACATTTGAATATTAATTTAAATTATAATGATAAAATGTAATTAAATAAAATTTTTTTAAGCAATAAAATAATTCGTATATAAAAACAAAATAAATTATTAACAAATTATTTAATCTTTATTTTCATATATAGTTATATAGTCATTTGATTATAATATTTATTTTTTATGAAATGAAATATTTTTAAAAATAAAATAAGTTTGTTATTATACTTATATTTATTAGAAAATGATATGCTAGAGGTTATAAATATGTATAATGATTTATATAGTGTACTTAATACAAAGTAACAATTTTAGAATACGTGATTCTATTTTTGACTGGATGATGGCATTACTGGTGATTTTAACTAAGTCTGTAGTTATAACTTAAAAATGGTGTTACAAGTAAAAATATAAATTTTCATTAGAATTGTGTGAAAATAAAATTGAAAGTGAAAATGAAAAAAAAATAGAACAGATGTGTTTTAATAAAAAAAATATTCAATTTATAAAATAAATTTCTTTTGATTGACAAAAGTTGAGCAATTTTTCATTTGAGCATGATTTGTTTATTGAAATAATTTATTAGATAATTCAATTTTCTATTATAAATTTTGAGGTTACTTACGAATATAAATGGTGAGGAAATTAATTTTTTCAATCATATGCAGTTGTTTGAACAAAACGAATATAATAGATTTCTATATGTCAAGTAGAAGGGGTACAAGTATATGCTTGTGTACTATACAAGGATATGTCTTATATTGTTCATATATTATTTAACATCACTTAATTTATTCCGTAATAATTTTTTTAATTTATATAATTAGACATATTTTTACTTTTGATTTTATTGAATGTGTAATTTTTTCAATTATGTTATTTTTTTATATTTATTATTGTTATTTTTATGTATAATAATCTTTCATAATATTTGATTTTTTTTTATATAAATTATTTTATTTTTAAATTAAATTACAATATCATATATATATATATATATATATATATATATATATATATATATATATATATTATCAAATTCAGATTTATTTGTTGAAATCTATTTTTTTATTTTTCATTTATATTTATCTTATCTATAAAATTAATCTCGTTTTTGTTTTCTTGCAGTCTAATTCTATGATATGTAAAGATTTATTCACTGCTGTTAAACAATTAGCAGACAGTGAGATTGAATTAATAAAGACTATAGAAAATTCAAAGAAAACAAATAATATTAAGAATATTAAAAATACTATGTCTACAACAGATAAAAAAAGTGTCAAAAAGTCCACAAAAGTATTCAATGTAAATATAAAAATCATAAAAAAATAATTTAATGATAATTGTAAATTTTTTATTTTTTTCATTTGATTAGGTTCGTCCATCAGCTGCTTTAATAGCAGCTAAACGTGAAGCAGCTCAACAACGTATATTACAAGAAAAAAAATCTAATAATGTTTTTATATATGATATATATCAAAAAGCTATTGATGCATATAATATAAAAAGAATGGAAACTGGTATTGTATTTGATCATTCTATGGCTGAACATAAATGTCTTTGGGATTCAAATTATCCAGAATGTCCTGCTAGATTGATAAGAGTTTTACAGAGATGTGAAGAATTGGGCTTAATAAGTAGATGCAAGTTGATAACACCAAGATTAGCTTCAGAGAATGAAATACTTATAAAACATAGTCAAGAACAAATAGATATTTTAAAGAGTACTGATGGATGTACAGATATAAATAATTTAGAATTATTATCATCAAAATATGATGCCATTTATATACATCCTGTATGTAAATAATCATTAATTATAAAGTAAAATAATATATTCATTTTAAATATTTATATTTAAATTATTTAAAATTGCTTTAGTCTACTTATCGATTGTCTCTATTAGCCGTGGGTTCAACAATAAATTTAGTAGAAAGCATTTGCAAAGGAGAAATCCAAAATGGAATGGCTATTATAAGGTAATATATATATATATATATATATATATATATATAAAATATACTTTAAAAAAAAACTAAAAAATTTTTTAAGTATATTTGGTAAATAATTTTAAATTAAAGATATATATTATATATTATGCTTCTTTAAGTTTTTTGATTCATTTAAAAAATAAAATTTTGTATGTTAAATATTTTATATTAGTATTTTAAATATTTTTGGATAATTATCTTTGATTATTGTATATAAAAAAAAATTATAAATATATATTATAAAAATTTTCTACAATATTATAAAAAAATTTAGTTTTTTTAAATAATAAATGAATTAAGATCCATAATGTATATATATTTTTTTATTTACAATGATTTAATATGCTGGTAAAATTTTTCAATTTTTTCTAGAATCCAGGAAAAAAATATTAATATTCTTTTGTTATGTTTTAATGTTCTTTAACTTTTTCCATTTTCTATAATATATTCTAGACCACCAGGACATCATGCAATGAAATCAGAATATTGTGGATATTGTTTTTTCAATAATGTTGCAATAGCTGCTGAAAAAGTTTTATGTAATAATTTAGCTAGTAAAATTTTAATTGTTGATTGGGATGTACATCATGGGCAAGCTACTCAACAAATGTTTTATGATAATCCACAGTATGTAAATATTTTTGTAAAAATTCTATTATTTATAAATATTATAATAGTATAAATTTAATTAATAATAAATTATAAATTTTATATATAGAGTAATTTATTTCTCTATTCATCGTTACGAAAATGGTGAATTTTGGCCAAATCTTAGAGAATCTAATTTTCATTTTGTTGGAGATGACTTAGGAGAGGGATATAATTTTAATGTGCCACTTAATAAAATTGGTATGACTAATGCTGATTATTTAGCTATATTTCAACAAGTTTTATTGCCAATGGCCTATGAGGTAAAAATTATTACATTATTATAATTTATTTTAAGTAATATAATTTAAATAATGTAATTATAAAAAATATTAATATAAATTCTGAAAATGATTTCTAAAAAAAAATCATTTTTAATTATTTCAGTTTCAACCAGATCTTATAATAGTATCAGCTGGTTATGATGCAGCTTTGGGTTGTCCAGAGGTAAAATAATAAATATTATTTATTTTTTTTTATAATTTGTTTTTATCTTAGTTTAATTCAAATTTTGTCATTGTCTGAATTTAATTTATGATTGAAAATGAAAAAATTGAAATATATATCTCAAAACATATTTCAAAACAAATGATATGAGAGAATAGAGAATAATTTTATATGCAAAAATAAATAAATAAAAAAAATATATATATTTTTTTTATTTTTATTTTCGAATTTGAGAATTTGTCATTTAATTAATTTTCAATTAGATAATTAGGGAAAAATCATTATAAATATAAAAATGAACAAAAGATATAAAAATATAAAAATGAAAAAAAAATTAGTTTTAAAGGAAATAAAAATTAAAAATTCGTTTAGTATTAATATTTGGTTACTTTTTAACTGTGTATATTATATTCAATCTCTATTTTTCAAGAATGAAAAATTAAACGTGTATAACATATAGAATAAATTTTTATCAATAACTTTAGAAATTAACTAAATTCATTTGTAAAATTAATATAAAGTAATATACTTTGATTTATTTAAGTTTGTTAACTTTGATTCACTCAATTGATTTTATTCACTTAAGAAATTTTCAAATTTGATTTTCTTAAAGTAAATAAAAAATAAAAAATAAAAAATTCTCTCCCTTTGACTTATGAGACATTGTATATTAATAAAATATATATTTATGAAGAATTTTAATATTTTTGTTTTATTAATATTTAGGGTGAAATGTTGATAACACCAGCATGTTATGCTCATTTACTATCATCATTATTATGTTTGGCTTCTGGAAAAGTTGCTGTTATATTAGAGGTACAAAATATATTTTTATTTCATTATGAATTTTATTTATAATTATATTTATAATTTTTCAAATATATTGTTTTCATTATATTTTTCATTGCAGGGTGGTTATTGTTTAAAATCATTAAGTGAAAGTGCAGCATTAACATTGCGTACTTTGTTAAGTGATCCATGTCCTATGTTAGAAACTCTTACATTACCTTCAATAAGGTAAACTAAAAATACAAACATGTATAATCGTTAATCATGATTATATATATTTATATAATATAATTTTAGTATACGTGATACAATTTTGAATACAATTTATACACATAAACCATATTGGAAATGTTATCAATATCAAGATACATATAGTATTAATAGTACACCAAATAATAAAGAAGAAAATACTAATCAATATTTACCTGTAATTATATTCAAGTAAGAAATTAAATTATTTTTAATAAAATTTATTATTATTATTTTTAATTATATAAATATTTATTTACTTCAGAGAAACTGATGTTAGGCCAAAAGTATATGAAACTCAAAATTGTTATCCAGTTCAAACTCAAGAAATTATTGAAATAATAGAAAAACAACTGAGTACGTTAATACAATGTAAGTATCTCTAATTTAATAATTTAGCAATTAATTATATATATGTATAAAATGTAAAGTTTATAAATGTATTTAATATATATAATAATTAAGTTTATAAATGTAAACTTTTTTTTAGTTACTAATTTGTCTAAAGCACCTAATAAAGTATGTATTGTTTATGATGATAGAATGCTAAAACATTATGATATATCTGATGCTAATCATCCAGAAAAACCACATCGTATTAATATTATTTATAAAAAATTTCAAGAATATAATCTACTTGATCGAAGTTTTGTGCAACAGGTATGTAAATTTATTTTTAAAAAAGATAATTTTTGCACTAAAATGAATGCTAACATTAACATTTTTATTTGAAATATTAATTTTTATTTATCGATTATTTTGAAGGGACGAAGTGCAACAAAAGAAGAGTTATTATTAGTTCATACAAAAGAATATATTGATAAAATAAAAAATACAAAAAATTTAAAATCAAAAGAGCTAAAGAAGCAGGCAGAAACATACAATTCAGTTTATTTGCATCCTGAAACATGGTCAAGTGCTTGTATATCAACTGGATCATTACTACAAGTAGTTGATAATGTTTTGAATGGAGAAAGTCAATCTGGTATTGCTATCATTAGACCTCCAGGGCATCATGCTACAGAGGATGCAGCATGTGGTTTTTGTATTTTTAACAATGTAGCTATAGCAGCTAAATATGCCATAGAATTTCATCATGTAAAAAGGTATGGTAATTGATTTATTTTATATATTGACTATATTGACTATCTCGATATAAACAATAATATAATTTTCAGAGTATTGATAGTAGATTGGGATGTACATTATGGTAATGGAACTCAATCTATTTTTGAAGAAGACTCTAAAGTTTTATATATATCTATTCATCGTTATGATAATGGTAGTTTTTTTCCAAACTCTAAACGAGCAAATTATTCTTATGTTGGTTCTGAATCAGGAGAAGGTTTCACTGTTAATATACCATGGAATAAGGTTAATCTTAGAAAATATTCTGCGAAATAAGTTAATACTAACAAAGTAGAATTATTATAATTATTTGTATTATTTAAATTATAGAAAGGAATGGGTGATGCAGAATATATAGCAGCGTTTCAGCAAATAATAATGCCAATTGCTTATCAGTTTAATCCAGAATTGATTTTAGTTTCTGCTGGTTTTGATGCCTGTATTGGTGATCCTTTAGGAGGTACTATTTTATAAATATTCTTTATAATTGTGAAATTTTATATTAATATTTTCCTTATTTTTAAGGTTGTTTTGTAACACCAGAATTATATGGACACTTGACACATTGGCTATCTTCTTTAGCTAATGGTCGTGTTATTCTTAGTCTTGAAGGAGGTTACAATACTAATTCAATTGCACATGCAATGGCTATTTGTACGAAATCATTGCTTGGTGATCCTTTACCAATATTAGAAAGTGGACAAATTCCATGTGCGAGTGCTGTTCACACTATCCATAATGTTTTAAAAACGCAAAAACAATATTGGCCAAATTTAATATTTAATTTATCATTACCAAAAGAAAAAATACTTTCTAAACCTAAAGTGTCATATAAAAAAACAAATGAACAAATTATAAACAACGAAGAACTTTTAAAATATTCTGAATCTAAGATAGCATTGGAAGAAATTGAGACAGAAAAAATGCAAAATAAAAAAATTGCAACCTGGAAATTCATAAACAAAATTAAAAACGTAGATGAAAAAGATCTTAGTGATAAATTAGATGAAGCGATTGATTCATATTACGAGTTACAAAATATTCAACTTAATGATAATACTTTCTATAACGAAGGTATGATAAATTAGAAATATATGTATATACAAAGTGTTAAAAAAAAGATCTAAACTAACTAAAACTTTAAGGGCTTATAATATTTAAAAAAAGCAAAAAAATATTCAATTATGTAAATTCTGAGATTAATTTTTTCGAGCAAAATCGATTTTTGTCATTTAATATTGGATATTGTAATTAAAATTCTTTGTTATAAATAAAAAGATTTATTCAATAATATATTAGTTCAAAATTATAAACATAAAATTATTAATAAAGATTATTCATATTTAAATGAAGTAAAAAGTATTGGCAAGATATACACAAAATATATTTGTCATTTTCATAATAAGCAGATATTAAAGACTAAAAAATAATTGTTTTTTATATTATATAATATTAAATACATTGAAAATTTATATTTGCACTTATAAAACATCTTTAATATAAATCTTTATTAATATAAATAATAATCTTATGTTAAGCAAATGTATTTCTGAATCAATTCTTCAGATGATATTAAATGTTTATAATGATAAAAAATGATTTTATATCGAAAATGATTTATATTGATTGGATATTTTTGCTTCTTATGATTTATTATAAGTTTTTAAGCTTTTAAATTCTTTTATTAATTTTTTGTATATCTATAAAACAGTTTCTCATATAAAGAATTATTTTTATAGTTTCTAAATATACAAAGACATGTATGAATCAAGATCAAAAAGAAGGACATTCTAATGAAAATTTTACCAGTTTTGCTGCTGGTAGTAGTGGTAAACAGAATGAAAGAATAATTACACAAACAAGTGGCAATAAAAATTTATATGATTATTTTTCAGAAAATTTACAAGTAATTAATATTTAAAATTTTTAATATTATATATTATATATTAATTAAATATATTATTAAATTAATTTTCATTATTTGGAATTTTTTATAAAATTCTATAGGCACTAGTAGCTGGAGACATGTTTGCAGTAATACCTTTAAAAGAATGTCCACATTTAGATAGTATTAGAGATGTACCAGCTTTGGGAATTGATGTACATTTACCTTGTGTAGAATGTGAAAGTACTGCTGAAAATTGGATCTGTCTACAGTGTTATATTATTCATTGTGCACGTAATATTAATCAACATGGTGTATTACATGCTGAAAAAATGGAACATCCATTGGCACTAAGTTTTAGTGATTTATCAGTTTGGTGTTATAAATGTGAAGCATACATTGATAATCCAGTAAGTTTTAAATATTTGTTATAAATGTTTATTTTAATATAACTTTTTTAATGTGTTTAATAATATTTGTAGCGATTATTTGCTGCTCGTAATGCTGCACATCAAAGCAAATTTAATGAGGAATTGCCATGGACATATAATGATGATTGAAATAAAAATATATTTAAAAAAATTGCAACTATGTATTTTATAATATCTGTAAATCTATAAAGTATATGCTTTTATTTCTGTATTATGTTTAGATAAATTGTTAATATAATTTATGTATTATAATTTTATAGCTTTTATTACAGACAAGATACAGAATAGATCTAACATTTAATGCATTTTTTTACTTTATGCCTTAAAGATATTAGAACTTTTTAATCATTTTAGTTTTCTTAATATTATCAATTCAATTTAAAAAAATATTAAAATATTAGTAATAGTTGGAGTAGAAATTAAATTTTTTTTAAAATTTAATTTTATATAAAATAAGAAATAGGAATGTTTATATTATATATTAAAATTAAAAAATATTTTATTATTAGAAAATTTTGTAGGTATATATGAAGTATTACATATATAAAACGTTTATATATATATATATATATATATATATATATAAATTATATTATATAAATGGGTAATTGATTGTTCCATAGTTATATACATATATATATCTTTCATTATAAAAAATTGCTTTTATTAAATGAAGATTAGAAATTTTTATTTTGTAAATTATTTTAATAAAATATTTTTAAGAATAAAAAAAAATATTATAATGATATTATTTGCATATTATTTATAATTTATTTTTTATTTTATTAGATTTTTATTTATAATTTATTTTAAAATCAATGCTCAGTTTTAATCAATTACAATATTAATTTATAAATTAATTTCATAAAAATTAATATATCATATTTTTTTTTTAAATAAAATTACATATTTTCTATATTCTTGAATTAATTGTTTTCTAAAATAATATTTGATTTTTTTAAATATGATAAATTATTTACAATATATTTATTTAAGTAATATGATGAAGTATACATAATTGTAAATTAAAGAATTAGACATATTATAGTTTTAAAAGAAAAGTAATAATAGTAATAAAAGCATATTCAATAGATAATCAATGTTTTATGATCAAATACATATTAAGAGCAAGTGAAGAGAAGAAATAGTGAAAAAAATAAAGATAAGATAAAAATTCAAAACTTATTTAAAATATCGCAAAAAAAATATAAAAACAGGACAAAAAATAATGGAAGAAAAGTAGAAATGAAATAAAAATTGATCATCAAAATTCTGATATTAAAAATATTTTCTCAAAATAGAATAATTTTAAAATAATTAAAAATTAGTCTAAAATTCAAATTAAAATAGCATAAAATTGAAGACCATTTCTTAAACATAAAAAATAATATATTTCTTATAAGATTTCTTATGTTTAAAAATATCAGAATACTGATTTTTATTCTATTTTATTTTGTCTTATAAAGATATTTTTAATATAGATATGCTGAAAATCAATTTCTTATCATATTTCTATCCTTCCATCATTTTTTTCTTTCTTTATATGTTTTATTCATTAATTATATGTTAATGAAAATTTTTGTAAGGAATAAAATTTTTTTAAAGGAAAAACTTCACTAAAATTATTTTTTAAGAAATCTTCACATATGTTTATGTATGTATATATATATTTATATAATCCATAATTATTTATAGTCCTAATTTGTTTAATAGATATATATAGTGGATTCTAAAAATGTAAGAATATTAATTAATTGAAAATTTCTAAAATAATTTCAAATAACAATTTCCTTTACAAAAAGCTTTTTTTCGGCTTTGTTAACGAATTATTAATAGAAAACATTAACCAATTATAATTTATGAAGTAGGTTAATTAGGTATGTGCTATTAGTTAGCTCGAACAAGTTCAAATAATGTGTTAAAAATTTGAATATTTATGGAAAAAAAATTATATAAAATTATATTTTATTCGAAAGTTAACTTATATATTTTATGATTGACCAATGTTTTTTGTTAATAATTTATTAACAAAGTCGTAAAGAAAGATTTTACAAAGAAAAAATTGTTTGAAATTATTTCAGGAATTTTAAATTAACTAATGTTTTCATTTTTCGAATATATTATATATATTATATGTATAAATTTAATTATCAAAATATTGTTATATTAATTATTTAAAAAAAATTGATAAAATGTACATTATTTTTATTTATTAATATATTTTACAAAATTATATTCTGTAATTTTATTAATCTATTTCTCTATATTAAAATAATTATATACTATACTAAAATAAACTTCTCTATATTAAATAACTTTAAATAAGCACAAAATAAAATTATCAAGATTTTTAAAAGTTAAATTTTATATTATATATTATATACTATATTATATAATATACTATATATATGAATTTATAGTGAATTTAATTCTAAAAAATTATTTATTTTAAATAGTAGTATTTTTTATATGTTTTTGTATACAATATTATAATTTTTATATTATGCAAGAAAATTTTATTTTTAGAAAAATTTAATAATATACATTTTAAATGTTATTTTTTGTATATATCAAATATGTTTATAGTTCTTAATTTAATGATATCAATTGTTTAAATATAATAATATTTTTCTGTTAAAAATTTTAAGAATATTTTTACATTATATAATATAATCTTATATATTTAATACTATTACATATAATAATAAATATAATTATATTATATCGATAAAATATTAATAAATATATAATAAATAAATAAATATATATATGTAAATATATATATAATATATATTTCATAATCTATTTAAATTTATATAGTTATAATTATAATAATTTTTTTCAGGATATATGTACAGTTTTATATTTATTATCTATCAAATATTCAATTCGTATTAATAACAATTGGAACTGTTGAAACATTTCCAATATATTATTCATAATTTCAGTCAATTTTTCTACTGAAAATATAGTTAAATGCGTAAAACGCGTAATATTCTTAGTAACTTTTGAAAATGGTAATTTTTCAATAGTAACATGTGGATAAAATTTATGTACAATATGATAATCAAATAAATTTATATTATTTTGAATAAAAATAAACTCTTCCAAATCTGTAGCAGGAAGAGCATAATATAATCTATATGGTACTTTTTTAGTAGCATATTTATATTCACATTCATGAAGTTTTAAAGCAATAATATTACATACATCTTGTATAGATTTTGAACCTTGTTCATAAAGATAAAAATCTTTTATCAATTTATACTTATGATTTCCACTACTTACATATGTCTTTCTAGTATTTCTTAAATGTAGAAGTGCTGTTGGTATAGAATAAGTGTGTGATGTAAATAAATGTATATGTGTAAGATCTGGTTTTGCTTTTAATTCATTTGCTATGTGAGATGATAAGGGTAGAACTCCACCTTGATGAGCAAACCCATAAAAAAATGTTAATACAATGTTACATATAAACCATAAGATCTGTAGTTTATTCAACTTATTTTTTTCTGTTGTAAAAGTATTTTCATTATTTCCAGCAATACGAGTAATAGTATCAACTCCTGATGTTTGATTTATATTTGGTGCATACAAAAAAGTTAGAGGTAATAATGTTGGTATAATAAATCTAGGCTCTTGATGTGGAAATATTGACAACAACATGATAGGTATAATAAAAGATGTTGTCATTAGACCAACAACACTTTGTATCCGTGGCAAGTTCAACCATCGCGCCTTTAAACCACTGTAAATCAAAATTAACTATTTTATTAATTATTTTATATTTCATATTGTATACAAAATATTATTATAACAATAATTTCAATATTTACCTATATAACATTTTTCCAAATGTAAAAAGGCCAATAATTCCAAGAACATTATATAAAAGGGGTACATTTACTATAAAATGTAAATAATGAGGATGCAAACCATGATCTTGTAAATTTTTAGTATTTGAATTGTATCTGAGAAAATTGAGTGGTGTTACCACAAAGTTATTCATGTTAATGTCAAGATTACCTATTTCTGCCATTGTTAAATAGCCAAAATAAAAACTATCAACTAAAATAAAAAAAATAGTAGTAGGTATTCCACAAGCAATAAAAGTAAATATTCGGACATGAAAATGTCCAAATCCTACACTTTTAGAACCTAAACCTCTTTGTAACCAAAAGAAAATAGGAATGAAGGCAAATGCAATAAATGTTGGTCTATTAAATATACCAATTACAGTGATTGTTGCAATTTTTATACAATGATTTAAAGAATGAGGAGGCAATGAAGCTTTAAGTTTATAATATTTTACTCTTTCTATTCCAGTTTTTGCTTTACTATATTTATCCGATAAATAGTCACTTTGGACAACTACCTAAAATGATAAATATTATTATTTTATAAATTGTATTTTATAATTTATCAATAAATGTTATTATAAACATAATACCTTTTCTGAATGTGCCATAGAATATGATGCATAATATAATAATAATGCTGTTAATACCAATTCAATGGTATTTGATAATGTATGAGTAGCATAAACAAGCATAACATAGGAACTGGCATAAATAATCAGTCTTATTTTGTAATTTTGTCCATATATGTAACAGATTTTATATAAACAATAATCAGATATAAAAGATAAACCACATATTAATAAACGTGGAAATAATATAAGAAAATATGGTGATTTTAATGATATACCCAAATAAAAAAGTGTATATTGTGAAAGTTTTTTTAAAATTGAATATGGTATACCAATTATGATTTGAGATATTAAAACAGTTCTTATAGGAAAAGTTGAATTAAATTCCCATGGTTTATTAACATCAATGTCAAAATGATCTCCTATAAAATGATTTTTTAAACTTTTTATATTATTATTTAATTATGATTTAAATAATAATAATTTTTCACCTACCAGATATAACTTCAATAGATTGAAAATATTCATCAGGATGAATGTATCCTGTTTGAGGAATGAATGTTAAAATAATTCTTACAACAACCAAGATCCAATAAAGTCCCATTTTTCTTTTTATTGGTATAGCAGGTTTGTATTCATCTATAGATCTACGATATTCATTTTTGAAATGCATTTTTATTAAT
Source organism: Apis mellifera (assembly GCF_003254395.2). Lineage (NCBI taxonomy): Eukaryota > Metazoa > Arthropoda > Insecta > Hymenoptera > Apidae > Apis > Apis mellifera. The sequence goes on from NC_037646.1 coordinate 7,903,397, forward strand.
AAATAGTTCAGAATAATAAAATTAATCAATTTTTTCAAGATGTCACTTTAATAAGGTTAAAAAAATTGGCAAGAATCTTTGATTTATTAAATTAATCATTATTTTTAATTATCATAAAATATCTAACATATGTTTTAATCAAATATATTTTATTTTATTATATTATTTTATTCAATCGCGAAATATTTAATGATTATTGTTGAAACATAATATTTTTTTCTATAATTAATTGATTTTCGGATTCGTAAACAAAACCACGTGATCAATATCTAAAGAAATTGAAATTGAATACATGTACAAAATAATAAAATAGAAAATTATTTTAAGTTACTGTTTTTATTCACAAAATTATATGTTGTCATTATAAATATGAATAACATAAATATAAACTTCTATATGAACTTATATATTATAAAATCTATAATGATCAGCTATCAATCAAATATAATATTTAATTAATTCTAAACATATTTTTTTGAAAATAAAGCATTTGTTATTTTTGATTTTGATTTTATTTTATGCTCTAAAATCTTTCTTATTTTATTTATTATTATGGATGACAGCGCATGTAAAATTAGATTATATTTGAAAACATTAAAAGTAAACATTGAAAAGTAAAAATAATTCAGAACAAATAATTTAAAAAATAATAAAAATAATTCAGAACCTTTTAAGTGAATAATTATTATTAATAAATTTTAATTAATTTAAAATAGCTATTTAATAAATAATAAATTAGATAATATTTTATAAATATTCATATTATTTATAATAAATAAATGATAGTAAAAAATAAATTATAATTTTTTATAATTAATCATACTATTTATAATGAATATAAAAGTAATAAAAGTATTATATTAATTATTTTTTTTTATAGAAAACTATTAAAGAAATTATTTCATATAAACAAAGCGCGTGGCAATTTATTACGCATGCGCGACCACGTACGATATTTGGACGACAACACAACTGCCAACAAACACTTGTGCCTTTTGATAGTGTTATTTTATTAACTGTTCATTTGTTTATTGCATATATTACATTATGTCCAGTGGTGGATGGGAATTAGTTGGAAGAAATAAGAAGGATAAAAACAATGGAAAAATTAATAAACTTACAAAAGCCGAAAAAAAAAAATTTATCGAAAATGCACCAAAAGTGGAAGATTTTCGTAAGCATTTTTTCCTAATTTTTGTTAATTTTTAATAATTTTTAATTTTTTTATAATACCAGTAAAACTTTTTAACTTCTTTATATAACATTTTTTATAAAATTTTTCTATGTGTTTGAAAATATTTTAGTATTGAATTACATCATATAATAATAATTTTTTTTTTTCAGTTCCTTTAAGTCAAGTAAAAACTTTATATGATAACTTAGATAACAATAAAGAAAACAAAAAGCCACCAAAGGAAAAAGAAAATAAAACAAAAGAAAATGAAGAAAAAAAAAAACAACAAAAACAACAATCTGAGAAAAAAAAACATGAACCTAAAGAAAAACCACCAAAGTCTATAAAAGATGCATTAAATATGGTATATACATATCTATTAAATTTGTCATTTTTTTTAATCTAAATATAAACTTATTATGTGAAACATTATTTTTAACAGATTAATGTAGCAGAGCTTCACAATGTTTTCATTAATAGCCAAACAAGATTTCCTGAAGCTCCATTAATTTGGTTGAAAGATCTTGCTGCTTTTCTTAATATAAAAATACCTGTTGATAAAGAAGATGTAATCTTTTCTGGAAAATCTAAAGATTATCCTTTAAGTATAATACCTAAATCAATTTCTTCCATATTAGAGAAAGCAATTGACATGGCAGGCAAACAAACAGTACAACTTTTTTATGAAAATACTCTTACTAATATGGCTACTGATATGGTAAAAGGGTCTCCTGTTTTTGGTCATAAAATATTTTTGCAACTTTTAGCATATATTAATCCTGAAATGACAATTGTTAACATTTCCAAATTAATCAGAGTAAAAAATTCTTATCAAAACAGAAAAAATATTGGTCTCTCTATATTGTGGGCAATTTCACAAGCTGGTAGAAAAAATTTAGCTGTGGGTTTGAAAGTATGGCATGAAGTAATGTCTCCCATGTTAGAAATAAAAAGTTATTGTAGTTATGTAGCACAAATTTTAAACAATCTTGTGTTTGGACATGAAACATTTCATGATCTCAAACCAGAACTTTATCTTGATATTGTAGAAAATATATGTTCTGGAAAACTTAATGTTTCTGCCTCTATAGGCAGAGAAATTAATAATAGTATTGAAAAATTAAGAGTATGTTTCAAAGTTTCAATTATTGATTATTGATTATTATAAGATAATTTTACTGAAATATAATTTTTCTTTATTTTTTCAGTCAATTTTATTTAAAAATAAAAATATAAATTATGTGAAGTTATTTGAGATGTTAATTACGAAAATTACACAAAAAATACATGCAAATTATAGGGATGAATTAATTAAAGCACTTGTGACTTGTTTGGCTACAGATTCACTTTGTTTTTCTGTTTGGAAATCTATTTATGCCAAAAATTTATATCAATCTCATTTGATTTTATCATATATTGGTAAGATTATATTATTTTATAGATTTATGAAATAAAATTTAATTTATTTATTACTTAATTTTTTATAGATAGTAAATGGCATGTTTTACATGCAACATTGGAAATAAAATGTTTGAAAGAAACATGTATAGTATTTCAAACAATTAATGAGAGATGCAAAAAGACTAAAGATGAAGGTCTTGCTAATAATTGCAGTAAATTATGCAAGGTAAAATTATAATTGTTTTTGTATTGAATATAAACATCTATATGTATTATACAAATAATATTTTACTTTTAAAATTAAAATGTTACAAAAAATGAATAATTATTTTAACATGATACATATTTTTTAAATATAATAATATATTTAAAAATATATTTGAAATAACCGCGTTACTTCTGTTTAGTACTTTATGTTTTACGTATGCGCAAAGCAATGTACTGTTAGAATACGCTACGTAATATATAAATCGTGTTTTGCTAAATTTTCTAAATTTACATATAAAAAGACGTGTTTAAACATATATACATAATTTTTTAGTCATAAATTATAAAATTCTATTTATATTCATATTTATTTTCGCAAAATTGTGTGTGTGATATTTAAACAATTTCGTAAAATTCAAATCCCAAAGTTTAGGGGTTAGGTAAGTTTATTGTTTCGGGAGAAGATTATCGATCGCATATTGTCTCTTCGACATTATTACTGACGATATTAATATCATTCATCACGTTATACTTTTTTTTGTAAAAAAAAAAAAAAAAAAATTACAGACAATATTTTAAAATAAATAATTTAAAAGTTATTTTCTTTTTTATCAATTCTGCGAGTAAGAAGTACGTATTCAAAAATCAAGCATGTTAACACGTTTACATATATACTATATATATATATATATCTATATATATATATATATATACATATAGATATACAATTGTTTTTTATTTTATATTGATCTTTAGACTTGTTAATAAGAATATTTCAATGTTTCAAATGATAAAGAAATTACTACAACGTATAGTATTTTATTAATCATTTATTACAGGTATTATTATTGAAAATGACAGCCTCTGCCAATAAAAAATTTCCCTGGAAAAAGGGAATTATTTTGTTATTACTTTTTATTAGCGTCATTCTTGGTTATGATATTTACAAACATGATGATTTTAAAGGTAATAGATAAAAAAATATTTATCTCCTTTATGATATTAATTATTTATTAACTTTCATATTAATAAATAATTTTTTAGCATCTAATACAAATAAGTTCTTGAAAAGAAGTGGATTATTTGCCTGTGGACAACAATCGTGGATTATAATGCAGGAATATTCTTATAAAGCACTTGAATTTGTAGAAGCTACTTCACCTGAATATTATAAAGCAACTATTGAAACATGTCAACCTTATATCAAATTAACCGGAAATGTTTACATTATAATAAAAAATCATTTTCTTAAAATTTTTGACAATATTCTGGAATATATTGAAAAAAATAGCCCTTTGATTTTACAAACAGTAAGTATTAATGATTTTAATATATAAATTATATATAAATAACTATTTTATATATTTTATATATTTTACAGATAGAACATTATATTCCAGGAATGTTAGATGAAATTAAATTACGAAGTAATCAAGGATTAGAATACATGAAAGTATATTCAAATTTATGTGTAGAAAAATTAAATGAACATTCAATTGCAACTCTTCAATGGTTAGAACATAATGTTTTTGTGTGAGTAAGATAAAAGAGATCTTTGATTTATAAATAGTTAATAATAAATAGCTTTAAAATATTTTTATTTTTTTAGTGGAAAATTAAGTCCAGAAAATTTGCAAAATTATGCTTCAAAAGCTATTGATACTACACAGACATTGGCAAGTCAAACTTATGATTGGGTCTATGAAAAAGTGCAAACTCTTTCTAAAGTTCCATGAATGAAATTTATCAAAAGTTATGTACCAGTTTTATTTTGGTGATAAGGAAAATCTCCTCTCATACCTCTGCATTTAGTTCTATAATTCCAAAGTTAATATTACATACATTTCCAAATATATTGTGGTGGCCATTTTGCCTGTGATATTTGAAAAATGTATTATATTCTGATTGATTGACATTTTAAAGATCTACATATTTAATGAAAATGTCAGTTTCTTTTTTACGTTAATATTGTCAAAATACTTATTAAAGTAATATATAGACTACACTATATGTAGTACAAAACTTAAAACTTCTTACTTTATACATTCATTAATATATTTTCATTTAATGTCTTTAATATGGTATTCACAATGATAATATAAAAATTGATTTATGATCAGACAGTGTATTTAATGAAATTATTTTTTGGTATGTTTTTTTTTTTTACAAAAATAAAAGAGGAGTATAGAATAATGGTTAACATTATAATACATATAGAGTATTAAGTTAATATCATTGGATACAGCAATAAAAAGAATAATAACATTTATAGGACATATAGAATAATGTTGATAAATATAGATATAATAATATAATTATTATTTTAATTATAATTATAATAATGCTAATAGTGCTGCAACTCTAATGATGATGATTATAGTGATAACGATAATTTTAACGAAGAAAAAAATAAAATTAAAATTTTATATGAAAAGAGATCTGTGGAATGTGATCCATCACATCCATAGAACTATGCATATAAAAATGAATTCCTTCATTTCCTTGCTTTTCAGAAATGAATTTAGTAGAAATTATTTTTTTTTCTTTATATAATTTCACAGCATTTTTCCCTGATTATATGTATGAGCATACAATACTAAAATGCACACTGATTACAAAATTAAATCAGTCTGAATTATTGTGTTAGAGTTCATGAGGAAAAAAAACTTTCATTGTGTTTTTATATATTTGATTGCATAAATATTCTTCTTCTTCATCTCTAATTCGTGCAAGTATTTCCAAAATTTGGCTGTAAAGAAAAAAAATTAAAATTCATTTCATAATTAAAATCTATTTGTTTTTTACTACATAATCAATTAATTATTACTATATAATCATTTTAAAATTTACTTTAATAATTGATTAATATATTTACACTATGGTACATGGTTCATTTCTTCCTTTAACCATTTTATCGGGTTGCCATTTTTCTTTTTTAATACATGGAAAATTGGTAATAATATCTTTTGCAGATGCATGTGTAGGTCTTATTTCACACCATGGACAATCAGTTTCTATCATTAATTTATCTGATGGTATAGTTGTAACAGCAAAAAGATTTTCTTCTGTTTTAAGAGAACTGTAAATAAGATTATATTAATTATTTGATTTTGTATAAATTTATTATTTATATAACATACCATCCATTAATACCAATATATAATCCCATTTGTAAAATGGAATTAGCTTCTTCTGGATTCCCATCAAAAGAATGTACAACACCAGCTGTTAAAGAATCTTTATGTTTTCTTAAAATTCTTATAAAATCTTCACTAGCATTACGACAATGTAAAAACATTGGCAACTTCAAAGTGGTACATAAGGATAACTGCATTTCAAAATATTTTTTTTGAATATCTTTGGAACAGAATTGTAATCTGTCATAGTCTAATCCTATTTCACCAATAGCTACAATTTTATCTTTATTGCCTGCAGCTAGATCTGATAATGATTTTAGATATGCTTCTGGATCATCATTTTCTTCAAATTCGTTACAACGTGTTGGATGACAACCAACTGTAGAAAATAGTCGTTCTGAAATATATATAAGAATTAATATGTAAAAATATTCAATAAAATAAAAAAATAATGATATTGTATGTACCTAGATATTTCCATTGACATACATTTTGTTGTTGGAATTAAAGAATAGAATTACAGCAACCATTGCATCTCTCTTTCACTGGTTTCTTCATATGCAATGATTGTATTTCAGTTTAATAATAAAAAATAAATAGTAGTTGTACATTTTAATACATATAAGTTTTACCCTCACAGTTGAAAGCCTGCAAGGTGTATAAAATGTTAATTGTATCAAAATCATTATATGTCTCTAAAGCATTAATGTCTCTATAGATAGAAAAATAAATTAAAAAAAACTATAAAGTATTATTGCCTGTGATAGAGAGACGCGATAGTATACTATAAATTAAATTTAATAAATATTTTTTTTCAATATTTTTAAAAAAGTATCTCACCATCTGTTCGTGCTATTTCGAGAGCCTTTTTACTTTCTTCTATATTACCGGCAGTGATTATAATTTTTGAAATATTGTTATTCCAACTTCGTTCTAAAACTTTATCCAAATCTGGTAGATGTTTCTGTGACCCATGATAAATTCCTTGATACATAGGATCTGTCAAATTGGCCCCAATATCTATATTGAAATTAACAACGGTAGAATATATTATCTGTTAAATTATAACCTTCTTGAAAATATCTTTAAAAATAACATAAAGATACACTATAGTTTATGTAAAAATATTGATCATTAAAATATTAATACAATCACTAAATAAAAAATTTATTTACCTATAAATTTTCTTAAGTTACTCATTTTATTTCTAAGCATTCAACCTTTCAGTGAAATGACAATTTTCTTAAACACGATACTGTTTGAAAGGTTAGCAGGTGTCTTATTTAACCGGCGTTGTATACTAATACACGAGTTTAGTTGATGTTCCATGAAAATAGAAATTATATTTTTTTATCATTTTATATATGCAACAAATTTAACAATAATAGAAATTAATGTAATTTCTATTGTATATATTTTATTCTTATTATTCTTTCTTATTATTCTACATATTAATTACATATTTTTACGTATTATATTCTTATAAAAATTTCAATTAATGAATTAAAATGCACATTTTTTAAATTAATATATTATAATTTTTAATAAATGTTAAATGTATAATTTATTACAAATTATGTTTATTACAATTTTTTGAAATTACAAATTTTAATTCATTATAGAGGAAAGGTAAAACTTATTTAAAAATTTTAGCTATTGCTAAATTATTTTTATAGAATTTTTTATTTTCAAATATTTTTTATGTCAAAATATTTTGAAAAATTTTATTACTGTAAAGATTTTATGATAGAATTTATTTTCTCAACACAATCTTCTTTTTTTTTTGTGATAGCTGCTTCTGCTTCTACAAATTGTTGACGTCCTATCTTCCCTGGTACTAATTTGTCTACATATAATGCTTGTTGTTGATTATAAAGTTCTTTCAAATTTCTATCATATTTTTGTAATTCTTGAACACGATCATATACATCTATTGATTCTCCTTTTAAACGTTGTATAATTTCTGTAATAGAACTTGTTGCATTCTTATATTCTTGATTAATACCTTTTACCACAGATAAGAATGCATTGGCATCTTTATTTGCTTTAAGATATGCCAATTGATCATCTAATTCATTATAAGAAGTTACTCTACGATCTTGTGCAGCTAAGATCTTTTCACATTGTCCAGCAATTCTTAATTTACTTTCTGAAACTTCATCTTTGTCAATTGAAAAGTCAAGTCTAACATAAGTAATTACTAGCAAAAATAATAAATATAAAGCAGCAGCTACAAGTAATGGTTCTTGTAACATCAATATACGTGGAAATGTATATTTTAATTTAAAATTTTGAATATGATTTTCAACTAAATTTTTTTTAGTAACAGAAATTACTGGACGACCACTAGTATCTAAATAAGTATAATGAAGAGAATCTGGTAAACGTGTTGTAGGATATGGCAGGCTAAGTTCAATATTTTTAGAACCTTCTGGCAAAATAATCTTTACAACTAATTCATCTATAACCATATCATCAAAAATATGATCCAATAATCTCATTTCTAAAGTATATAAATCTCCAGAATGAAATAAATATTCATAACTAGGTACATTATATCCAACTATATATTTAGTTTTCCAACCTCCAAAAAGTGGAAATCTTGGGCGAAGATTTAATTCAACTGAATCTTTCTTAATACGAGTATGTGATGTTGAAATGTTACCAATTTCATCTCTGTAATAAATATCTGAGGCAGCTGCAGGTAAAATAGTATCAAAACTTTGAATACTTGCTTCCCATGATTTTGACTCTCTGGCAAATTCATATCGTGAAAATGAACCTTTTAGTAATGCTCCAGTATGTAATAAATCAATGTGTTCTTCTACTGCTATATTACCCCAATGTGATATTTCAATATTTCTTTCAAGTCTGGTAACAGTAAGGAATTTATTGTTATTTTCAAAATGTATGTTTAATTCCTCATAAGAAAATGGACTAAGTTTCTCATATGGACCATATGTGATAAATGAATCACTTTGTGAAACAGGTTTAAATTTAGTATAGCTTTCAATATTACGTGATGGTAAAGATACAGTAGTTGTTTGTTTTATTATAGTATAAGGTGTATAAAGATAAATATTTCCTATGTATTTTACTAATTGCTTTTCTTTTTGTGTAATCTCTTTGGGATGAGGTATAAGCTCATGTGTCAATATCCATTCTATTTCAACAGACATAGTTCTCCCAGGAGATAATGGATCTTTTAATTCAATTTGATAAAAAATTTTATCTGGATAAGCATTTACCTTTGCCTCGCTTAATTTTAATTCAACTCGTACTGGTTCTCTATAAGCAGCTATATAACTAAGACTATTTTTTTGTTCAGGTTCTAATGAAAAAAGAAAATTTCGTATGTGGCGATCTTTACTTCCATTTTCTAATACAAGTCTAATTGTAATTTTTGTTAATTGAGATTGCAAATCGATATGTTTTTCCACATTCTTAAAGTTTAAATCAGGATCGATGATATTGGTAGCAGTAAAAGATTGGATATATAATCCAAAAAATAGCGCGAAATTCCATATTAATATAATTAAACTATTATTAATCATATTTTTTTTATATAGGAATTTCTTTCACTGCTGTTTTACACTTTTAACTAACCGGCAAACAGGTTACAATCGACATATCATAGACGTGGCGTTTGAAATGAAACTATATATAAACTAGATAGGAAACTGAGTTACAAAAAACAGATTTTCTAACAAGAAAATAAATAATTTTTAATTTTAAATTTTTACTTTTTTAACAAAAAAAGAATAAGAAAAATAAAGAAGAAAAAGAAAAGAAAAAGACGACGATAAATTACAATTTTATATTTTATATATGCAATTTCATATTTTATATTTTAATTTTATGATGGAGAATAATCTTAACCTTTTTAAGTTTATTATAATTCGTATTGCAAGTAGAATTAATACAAGAGTACGCTTCGTATAAGTAATGAATATTCGATTTATATTAATTATTTGAAAGAGATATAAATAATAAAATTAAAAAAAAATGATATTATCTGAAATTATACCTAATTTAAAAAAATTATTATACAGTCAGTAAGTAATATATTTGTTTAAATTTATTATATAAATATAAAAATAAAATGTAAAAATAATTTTGTTTATAATAATTAATAATAATTGGAAATATATAATTTTAATATATCATATTTTTATTGAACAGTTTATATTACACAAATCAATATATATATAGATCAAATTTAAAGAAATTTTACAAATATCAAACAATATTTTATTCTCATGAAATAAATGCACAATATAATGAATTTAATATTGTAAGTCTTAAAATTTTTACCTTATTTAGAATTAAAAAAAGTTAATAATACTTAAATATATAATTATATTATTTTTTTTAAGTTAGGTGATAATAAAAATAAAAAGTTTAAAAAAATAAACAATTTGACAGAGGTAAATATATTAAATTTAACTATAATATCAAATTTTATTAAACATGATATTAATATTAAATTAACATAATAGGAATATAAAAAAAATATAATAAATTCTAATGACTATATGATTACACAAAAAAGTAAGTAAAATAAAATAATATTAATTTAGTTATATTTATGAATGATATTATAATAATATAATATATTAAATTTTATTAATAAATATTCTTATATAATAAATTTCAGATATTGAAAAATTATATTCAAATCCTATAAATGATCTTACAAATATTTATATACTTGTAAATAGAGAATTTAACAAACAATGTATATTCTATACATATACAAACTTAACAGAAATGAAAATAAAATGTATCATTGAAGTCACATGGCCTCGCAAAGCATGTTTTTCCAGTATAGCATTACAAAAAAAAGTAGCTACTAAGAATGCAGCATTACAATGTTTAAATTGGTTATATGAATGTAACAAGATCAAAGGATTGAAACCTATATTATATGATCCTCAAAATATGAATAATTTATTAAATTCTCAAAAATATCTTAATATTGATCTTATATCAGATTTAAAAATTGAAATACAATCTCTAATTGATAATTTTGATAATGTAAAGTTTATAAATAAAAATATATAATATATAAAATTTTAATATAATTTTAATATATTGTAATTTTAATATATTGTATAATAATGATTATAGGAAATAAAATCTATAACAACAATGCCATGTACTAAAAATAATAGAGAAGATAATTTGGAAGAAATAGTGAATGAAAAAGAAGATAATTTAAATGCCAATTTGTTAGATTTCAATCAAATATATTATAATCGACTTAAAAATTCTAAACAAAAGATGAATCAAAATCAAAATTTGCCTGTTATTGATTATAAGTATGTATATATGTATATATATATTTATATATAATTTATTTAAAATTTAAAATAAAATAATATAAATAAATTTATTCTTTCAGGGAAGAAATTCTTAATAGTTTACAAAATAATCAAGTTCTAGTGATTAAAGGAGATACTGGATGTGGTAAAAGTACTCAAATTCCACAATTTATATTAGATGCATGTAAAGAACAAAATAAAATATGTAATATAATTGTGGTTGAACCTCGTAGAATATCAACTGTCTCTTTGGCTTATCGTATTGCACAGGAAAGAGGTGAAAATATAGGCAATACAATAGGTTATCATATACGATTTGAAAAAAAAGAACCAAAAGATGAATATGGTTCAATTTTATATTGCACAATTGGTATATTTTTGCAAAAATTAAAGCATAAGGATTTAAAAGGAATATCACATATAATTATAGATGAAGCTCATGAAAGAAATTTACAAATTGATATAATATTGAAATCACTTAAAGATATATTGAAACATAATTCACATATAAAACTTGTAATTATGTCTGCAACTATAAATGCAGAAATATTTCAACAATATTTTTCCTCTGCACTTATTAATATTCCTGGAAAATTATATGATGTAAAAATGCATTTTATTGACGACATTCATTTTTTATTCAAGGATAATTTATTAGATTTAAATATGAAAAAAGAAATTCCTTTTGACAAAATAGTAAATTTAATAGCATGGATTATTAAAAATAAACCACGTGGAGCTATTTTATGTTTTCTCCCAGGTTGGCAAGAAATTAAGTATTTGCATGATATGCTTCAAGAAACAAAAATGAATGATTTATTAATACTACCTCTTCATTCTAAAATACCTATGCATATTCAAAAAAATGTTTTTAAAGAAGTTCCTAATAATAATGTTACAAAGATTATTTTAGCTACAGATATAGCTGAAACTGGTATTACAATAAAAGATATAAGATATGTTATAGATACTGCTATTAAAAGAGACACACAATGGAATGAAAATAAATCTTTATTTAATTTAAATTTTAATCACATATCACAAGCTAATATTTTACAGAGGTAATTTTTATCCCATATATATATATATATATATATATATATATATATATATATATTGCGATTTGATTTTTAAAGAAAAAAAAATTCAAAGAAAAGATTAGAATATATATTTATTAATACATAGGAAAGGAAGAGCTGGACGTGTACAATCTGGTGAAAGTTATCATTTAATTACTCGAAGTGAATACGATAAATTAGATTTATATCCAAAACCAGAGATACTTAAAGCCCCATTGGATCAGGCAATTATTATGTGTAAAATATTAAGTGATGAGAAAATATATGATTTTTTTAACGATATGATTGATTCACCTAATAAAAATACAATAATTTCTACTGTGAATACTTTAAAAAATCTTGGTATTCTCGATGATGACGAAAATCTTACAAATTTAGGAAAATATATTTCATATATTTCATTAACTCCAAAACTAAGTAAAGCAATAATATTGTCTTGCATTTTTCAGTACGTAATATAATTAATAAGATTTTCTATAAAATTAATTATTTAAATAATTTTTTGAAATTTAAATCATATTTACATTTTTTATAATTGTATGATTTTATGATTGCACATCTTTTATTCAGTATTTTTATATTTTCATAAAATTATTTTTAATCGTATAATTAATCTATACGATATAAATATATTTGAATTTATTTTTTTCAGATGTTTAAATCCTATAGTATTTATTGTTACAGCATTTTCTACCATTAGTCACAGTGTTTCATTAGATGAAATATCAAATATACGTACAATTTCTAAGAACAATAAATTGAAGTATCATAAAACGAGTGATCATATAGCTGTATTAGAATATTTTAATAATTTAAAAAAAGATAATTTATTTTCTTCTATTTTTAATAGTGATACTAAAAACTTTAATAATCATGAAACAATAAAATTTGTGCAAAGTAAGTCTATATTTGAAGATATATAATATAATAAAATTAAAAATAATTATTAATTATTTATAGGATTATGCATAGTACATATAAATGAACTTATAAACAGTAAAATGATTTCATTTTTGTGTGATTTTAATTATTTAAATAAAAATTCTAAAAATAATGAATTAATTCGAGCGGTTTTATTTTCCGCTACAAATAATTTGATAAAAAGAAATGCTTATGGTTATAAAAAAACCTATTTTACACATCAAGCAAATAATCTAATAATAGAGTTAGTATATTTAAAAAAATGGATATTATAATATATAGAAAAGAGTTGAAATTTATATAATAATAATTTTTAGGAATAATGACATGGTTAAACTTAAGGCTGAAAGTGTAAATTATAATCAAAAAAAATGGCCAAGTGATTTATTAACTTATATTGATAAGATGGATTATGCTATGAGATATTCTTGTTTGATTTCTGACACGAGTATGATATCACCATTATCAGTTCTATTATTTAGTACTGCTGATGTTCAATGTGAAAAAGTATATATTTTTTAAAATATAAATATATATTTGTAAATTTTTAATTTATAAGTTCATAAATTTTTACTTTTTTTTTGCAGATACAAGATTCTTTTACAAAAAAAGAAAAAATTATTATTACTATAAATGATATAAAGAATATAAATTTCATTTGTGAACTAGAGTTTGTATTTATATCTTTATCTTTTTGAATGATTATCTTAATACTTATTTCACATGTTGTTCTTTTCTAGGACTGCAGATCTATTATTAAAATTACGAAATATATTATGGAATGTTGTAAATTATATAATTGAATATGAAAATAGAGATGAAGGAAATAATTTAAAATCAGTTAAATTATTCAAAGAGCATCTAATGGATTTAATTTTAAAAATATTGACAGAATCGTCAAGAGATATTGATGAATTTGATGATAAAAATAAAGATATTATTGAGCAATGAAAAAATTTAAATTAATAAAAATCAATAGATATTTTTAAAAATAAAAAGTATACTTTTAATTATATATAAATATACAAGTAAAAATAATATGCATATATATGCAATATAAATAATATATGCTTAAAATATAAATGAATATTATAACAATTCTTTGTTTTTCATCCATCAATTTTAAGAATATAAATTTTGAAATTTATTTCAAAATTTTTGTTTATTTATTAAAATGTAAAATTTACATATAAATATACATATTTATAGAGTAACGTATATTTCATTATAAATCACAGTATATAATTTTTCTATAAATAATAATAATTTCTCTATAGTCATGTAATGTTTAATAAAATTTATATTGTATAAAATGTTATATAAATAATATATAATCTTTTAGCTTAGTTTAATACTTACGTTTTTTTTTTTATTAAATTTTTAAAATCCTGCCAACACCATTTTCTTCTTTTATAAGAAGAATGTTAAGAAATTGAATCTTAATCTAAAATTTATTTTTCTTAAATCGTAATTATTAATTGTATTAATTTAATGATTTTTTTCATACATTCCAATAAATTTTTGTCATACATTCACAGTGTTTATAATTTTACAATACAATATACAGAACATTCATAGTTTTGTTTATATATATATACATATATTTATTTTTAAGAAAGATTTTTCAACATGAATTATTAGAGGTAGTTATTAAACACTCAAGTAATTATATATAATTAATCAATCGTAGAATTTCTATACATATTTTTGTTAAATCAATTTTTTAATATTTATAACAGTATAATAATATAAGGTCTATAATATTTCTAGTTTTGCATAAAATATATTAATACTCATTTATTGTAGAATTATAAATATATTCAATATATTAAAATCTAATTTATGTACATTTGACAGGTACATTGAAGCGTGCGCTTCTAATATTTTATTACAAAAAACAAAATGCGAGGAATAATCCTTATTGTTCTGCTTTTAATTGTTTAATAATTTAATACTTTTTATTCTTGCATATAAAATTATAATAAATTAATGGAATAACAAAATGATATATATATATATATATATATATATATATATATATATATATATATATATATATTAAAATTTATCGTATTATAAATATAAAATATGTATGAATCTATTTTGATATAATAACAAATATAATAAAAAAAATGGTACGTTTCCACATCATATGATATTATTAAATAAAGCGTAATATTTTTTAACAATAAAATCAATAATGAATATTAAGTTATAATTAAATAAAATTTGAAATAAATTTATAAATAATCGATATCTTGTTTGATAAATATATAAAATGTGTTGTTATAATTTTCTTTATTTAATGACTATCAAAAAAATAACAATAACAAATATTAATAATATTGATAAAATAATATATTAAATTTAAATTTAAATTACTGTATTCTAAAAATGGAACAACTTTACATTATGTAATTTTTTAATGTAATCAATCTTATAATATAATCAATTCTTATATATTTAATATATAATTATATTCTTATATATTAATTTTTTATATTATTTAATATAAAAATTTTTTTTCATTTCTTTAGGAAATTATTATCACATCGACTAGCAATTAAATTATAATCTAGATATAATATTTTTTAATGAATAATCATCTTTAAAGAATAGTAGAAATCATTTTAACAAATATCCATATAATATATTTTTATAAAATAATATTGCACTTCCGGCCTTCTTTCTATTATATTAAATTATATAGTGGCAATTTATAATTATTGTCAACCACATATTTTTTATTCGTTTATTCGTTTATTCTAAGTTATATAAATATTTTTTTCTTATCAATATCAAGAATATAAAAGTAAATAAACATTCCTTTTTATAACTTTAATAGTTTGTTTTTAATATATTGTATAAATATAGTAATAGTAAATTAATAAATGCACATTACTTTCAGATTTATTCATTGTCAGACTTAATATTACCAATTAAATTATATATTTACCCGTTTGGCGAACTTTTAAACGCGTTTCTGTTCTATATTTAATTTAATTAAATAAATTAAAATCTACGCATAATTAATTTTATATCAAGAAAACAAATAAACAAAATTATATAAAATAAAAGGATTAAAATAAAATTAATATAAATAAAAAGAAAGAGATGAAAAAATAAAAAGATAAATTTATAAATTAAAGTAAACTCTACTTAAGATTTTACGCAAGACTATGAAAGATAAGATGCAATTGTAAAAAAGTGGTATGAATATGAATTTACTGGCCTTAAATAATAATTAAACAATTGTATTATTAAACGATAATAAATAAGTATGTGTACAAAAAGATTCGTAGATTGCCATGAAAATCTTTATAGGATAATCTGGATACATGGCAATTTAATTTTGATTTTTACTCATTTCAAATATATTTAATACTGTATTTTCATGTTTTATTTTATTAGCCTTTGAAAAAGATAAAAAAAAAAGGAAAAAAATAATTAAATAAATAAAAAGAGAAAAAAAAAATTAGAAATATGAAGACATAAAAAGATTCTATTACTATTATAAGTTACTATCACAATTTTTAATTGTGATCATTAAACAGGCATAATAATTACCATCTATTCTAATGTACCATTCTAATTTAAGGTTTCATTAAAAATATATATATATAATTTTAATATTTACTTATCATACATAATTAAACTGATTCTCTAGATCCACACGGCGGAAGAACCGTGATAAAACTTTCAGTCTCGCTATCGCTGGTGCTAAAATTTGATCTTTCTAAACCTCTATTCTCATTTTTGGCACAAAATGGTTGAATGTAAGAGTTTTTCATTTCAATTTCCATCCCTGAATCATTATTTTTCAACAAATTAGACACGTTTGAAAGTTTGCGAAAATTTCCAAAGAAAACACTGTCCGTTCCAACACTTTCTGCACCGCTCTCGCTCGCTCCATCACAGACGGATTCGGTTTCATCAGTTTCCGAGACGCTACTCACTTCGTGTTTCAGCAGTTGTTTGTGCGACCCATTACTATCCGTGCTACTTAAATATCCGCTATCTTCTACTTTCATTCGTGGTTGCGGTTGATACCCGAACAAATGATTCGTGGAATTGCTGATGGATTCGCTATTTTTGGAAGCTCTTGTCAGATGTTTTCTTTGGAAATCTTGTTCATTGTGATATTGGCCGAAAAATTTCTTTTTATCCTTTTGAATGAGAGAGTTGTACCATGACGCGGATAAATTAGTCTTTGACTTTTCTCGCGTGCAATTGTTTCCCGTTTGATCTATCAATTGATGCTTGCATTTTGTCATCGACTCATCGGCTTGTTGTCGTTGAGACTTGTCGGAGTAAGAACAATCAGTGGCCCCTACGTGGAAATGGTCACAGGGGACAGGAGAACCGTTGCTGGTCGTAGGGTCACCCGCTTCGGCAGGACTCCTGTCCCACCCGTTTTTTGACGCAGAGTTCGATGATAATTTCGCATCTTTCACACGCCGTGGGGGTTTCGAATGCTGATAGATGTCCTCCGTGGGCGGTAATGGTACCACGTCCGGTTGGTTGCTCGGTTGTCGTTGTCTTTTCAACTGTCTTATTTCGGGTGTTAAATACTTGCATTTCTTCCAAGATACGGAATCCTCTAAATGGCCGTTCAACGATCTGGTGCTGTTATTCAATTCCTTGGAATTGGATTTCAGCCTAGCCTCGTAGATCTCTCGAAGGCTTCCGTAGCCACGGTGCAGACAAGGGCCATTTTTCCCCGAGTCTTGATCTTCGCGAAAGCTACCCTTGCTTTTGAGAAGGATTTGAGCAGGCCTTTCCAGAGAATCGACGTAGATCTCATCGGGTACGTCTTTTTCGTAACTCGCGGCGTCGTTAATTTTCAACTTCATCGGTTTCCTGTCCAACGTATCCGGTTCGTACTCAGACTCGTCCTGTTTTACGTAATTCTTGGGCGAATCTTGTACCTTAATGGTCAAATGTCCAGGATTCTCGGGCTCGTATTGAATCTCTGGCCCGGAATCGTCGCTGCAGGCCGGACTGTCGTAGCCATCGTTCACGTACACCTCGCTAACGAGGGAATAACTCTCCGATTTCTGAGAAGAGATTAGCTCCGGTAGATTATTATAATACCCCCTTTCGAAAATATCTTTATTCAATTTATTCGATATCATCATCTCCCCGGTTCTTGGATTGATCACAGCGTTTTGCATCGTCAATTCTTCGTCCATCGGCAGAGCCGTGGACAAAGCTGGACTCGATTGATCGGTGGATTGATCTGGCGAATTGGACGATTTCCTGCTGGATTTCGACCGTTCCAGGCTATCCACTTCGTAATCAGCTATATTCTCCGATTTCGAGTGATGTTCGACCAACACCTTTGCGTCAACCATTTCACGTATAACGGCATCCATGATACGTTTCGCTGTGTTTTTAGCATTCGGAAGCTCGTTGATCATATCCGGCAATTCTTTCTTCGAATTTTCACTCGATTCGTTCGTTCGTTCCCCCAACGAATCCTCCCTCATCACTCCTCCCTCCTCCTTTTCATCGCCGCGAGAAAGAACCGCGGTGCTCCTCTCTTCTTTCTTCTCTTCTTTCACCGCCGTCCCTTTCTCCATAATGGCGTTCTCCTCCATCTGTTTGACGAACGAGTTTTCGATGGCTTTCCTCACTTTGGTGTTGATCGCGTCATCCCCACCGATCGAAGCATCCCCGTTTCTCAACGAATGATAATTCGATTCCTCGAACATCGATTTGGTGGAACGTTTCGACACGCTGTGCCGATCATCAGTCTCGAGAATTTCGCTTCTTGCCACGTTTTGAAACGTTCTCATCATCATCCGTGAATTCTCCTTCCACGAAGAGAGAATTTTCCCTTTCGTCTCATTCTCGTTCAATTCTCGTTTCGCCAATTCCTTTAAATACTCCAAATTCTTGTTGAACGTTCTCGTGTTCTCTTGAAGGGTCTTTCGTGCCTCTTCCGCGTCTCGCCAACGTTGAGGCGTCGATCTGACGTCCGCCAGCCATGCCCTGACCTTACTCTCGCCCGGGTTCAAGTGATCGGGGTCAGGGAGGGACGCAGGCGTGTCTCTGAGCGCGTCCGTGGTGCAGCCGGGGCATCCGGTGCATCGTTGCGACTTGCGTGACTTGGTGACGGAGCTTCGAGTCGAATTCGAGGCCGATTGCTGATTCTTGCTCGTCGTCCCGTCGCATTGTTCCGTGTTCGTTTCCTCTTCCGGGATCCCTGAATTTGAATCGACAGATCGAAAAACTTTTTAAACATTTTTTTTTCCCAGTTTATTATCAATCTCTTTTCTTTAATTTCTTTAAGAGAGTTTTTGTCGCGCTTTCTTTTTTTTTTTTTTTTTTTAAAGAGAGTAAAATTACTTATTGTCAACTGACCGACGAGGATAGGGACGAATTTCTTTGCAGCCATTTTGTGCTTCGCTATGGAGATGACCTCCCGAATTTTTATAAGAAATTCGATAGCTGCTGGAGGAGGCGCCTAGAAAAATTCCGGGCTGTCTTCAAATTATCTCACGATTATAAAATGAAATAACTAGATGGATAAAATTATTTCTCTTTTTTTTTTTATTTATTTAATATATTTTACACGCTTATCTTTACGTTATCTTTACTAGGTAACTAACGTGATACTTCTTACGAGCAACAATTGTCTGTCGAAGTAAGCGGGATTGAAGTACAACTTTCTTCTCTGAGCTCCAGGCAATACGGGAACATCCTGTTGATTGTCCACCGTCTCCACGACTCGCACATCCTCTTCTGGCAATCTCTCCCCTAGAATGGATCCAGCCCCAAAGCAAGCCTCGGACTGTTCCATGTAAATGCAATGGGGATGAACAATAGCCGAGGTAACCTGTCCAATCCAATGCACAGAAATCAATCAGTTAGAATTATTAGTTAGAATCGTCTTATAATATTCTTACACACGAAAGTGTACGAAATCTTCATCTCCAAGAAATTTCGATCGATCAATTAATTAAAAAGAAAAATTTTGAGAAAACAAGTTTCACGAACATTTTCGAATCCTTGTTCACCGTCGCTCGGTGGAAGATCATCCCCCAGATCGCTCTCCGTTAAACCACTGTTCGTATCGCTCTCGAAGTGTCTGGAAGCAGCGAGCAAAGGGTTGCTCTTCACCAACCCGCCCACTTCTCGGCCAGGGGCCAAGCTTATTTCCGGCTCGTCCACGATCTTCCGCTTCGCCTTCTTGCTGTGCAGGTACAGGGACACGCTCGCGACGTAGATCAGCGCAAGGATGACGGAGGAGAGGCCGATGGCCGTGTACTCGGTCGCGGATAGACCTTGCGACAGTTGCGTCGTCGAGGAGAACGTCACCTCTCGAACGTCTGCAACCAAGTCACCGTCCTCTTTCAATTATCACGCGGTGAGTATTCTTATATATTTAGTCGAGTTATTAAAATTCGATGTATATAATTCAATTTTCTTGTTCGAGATGAGGAAGACAGACGATGCGAATACCGACTGGTTTTGGACTGTGAACCAGCCACCCTGAAGGCCACGCAGGGGGTGAAGACACCGGGGAGCTTCGACTTCTGAGAGGCGTCTCTGCACACGAGTTTCGCTGTGACCACGCGACCCTCGGCCGCTTCTCTCAGCCCAGTTTCGCCGATCCACTGCAACGATTCCAAGAATTTATTCCGTGAATGATGGAAAGTTGATTTTTGAAAAGAAGACGAATCGAAACGAAAAGTCTTTTTTTTCATTCGATTATGAAATACTCGATCGAAGGAAGTGATAACAGTCGTCGTATATTTAGTCGTCCAAGGAAATTTCTCTTCTTCTATAATGAAATTTAAACGTGGCCTTTTCGCAGGCCTCCTTCAAGCTCCCTTAATTAACCTTACGTCGGAGGCTTTACACGTAATGGAGGAGAAACCAGTAAACGGCTGTCTTTCGTTCATATTTCGCTTCGAGGAATAAGTATTTTGAACGACGTTACGACACGACACGCTTCCCGATACATCGTTCATCTTTATTTCGTTCGATCGTGGAAAGGAAGAAAAAGTAAAATATTTCTTCTCTCATCGAATTGAAACGAAGAATTCTTAAATTAAGAATGGAGGATGAAAAATAACTACTTGTCAGCAACGAATAGAAAAGAGACGATTTCTGTGAACGATTTCGAATCGTTGTTTCTTCCTGTATTATTATATCGCTCTCTTATTTCGCTCCAATTTAAAAAAACGAACCTGTAAAAACGTTCTTCCCTCGTCACGGAACAGCCTGAAGGGTGGCTCGGTGTCCGAAAGATTCCTCAACTCCGACCATCCTGCCCGTCCCAATTGCTGAGCCCCAGTTATCCCGCAAACCGGCGTGGTCACACCTTTGCGCGAAAAAGGGGAACGCATATTCAACTCAATGATGTATCAAGCTATTTAAGCAATTACAGCTACGTGCAATAATAACTCGTCAACATTTCAATTCAAGTTGCAAGTTGAAAAATTGGCAGGAGGTAGATTAACTCACCTTCGAAGCGTATTTCCGCGTGAGGATAGATTATCTGGCCACGTTGAGGTAGAAACACGTATGGCACCCTCTCGACTTGGCCTGTGCCGCTCACGAAACCAGCAACGTTGCATTCTACAATCATCGAGAATTTTACTTTATATCTATGACAAACAATGTCAGAATTAAATTTTGTTTGTAATTAAATTTCTTCCTTTCGTTTGTTCACCAATGGATGGATAAATAAGATGTAAATTGGAATAAAACTTTGGAGGAATTTATTATGAATAATTGAGATGGAGGAGGGGAAAAGTGAATTAAGACGTCATTCCGTTCGTGATGCAGTTTCAAATTTTCTCGTGACTGACAATTTTCTGGCGTATGCACGGGATGACGTGCAATTTTCAGGCTTTTTTTCTTCTTTTTCCTTCTTTTTTTATCGCCCGCGGTCATCTGCGGCACAATTATGCAGCTCATTTAAGAATTTCGGATGCCCCGCACGCAAGTGCAATGGAGAAAGCGCTTCCTTTGATCGGGAAACGTACAAAGGGGAGCATAAACGTCGGCGTTCTGTTAAAAATGTTGTTACTTGCCGTGAACGTGACGGGGGAATCGTCTTTTTTGAAACAACACTTGAGTCCGAACTTAAAAATAATAGTTTCCGTTCGTGCAAGGAATTTTTTTTTTCTTCTTCTCTCTTCAGAGAATTCTAAATCTTAATAAAAAAAAAAAGGAGAATAATGTTTCCTGGAAAGAAAGTAAGCAGTCGAAAGAAACTAGGAAGAAGAAGTTTTCAGAAGAGTTATCTGTAAATATGTATCGATTAATCGTTCCATTTGTCTTCGATATTACGAGTACATCGATTCTTCAGGATTAAAACAACAGATCCTCGCATTACACGATCATGGGATTGCGAATTCCACGCTCGAAGATTATTTATGCGCGCCTCCACAGGCATATCGTTGCAAAATACCTTGTTTAATTCGTAATTTAATTCACAATTACGGAGTTAGAGGAGAATCGCTCGTTAAAATGTTAATCATTTCGTCGATGGCGTCAAATTGTCAGGCAAAGTTCATCACGGATAATTCGACGCCTAATAAAAACCTTAATCTTAGAACGTTCGAGCTGGAATGTTTTATCGCGGAATAATGCAAATTAACGAGTCAAATATCGATGTCGAGAATATAAATAATATGTCTGATTCTTGATCTCTGAAAGAAAAAGAGTTTGAACGGATCATTTTCCTCCCAAAATCACATCGGCGTATATTTGTAGGAATTGAAGAATTTATAAGAATTGGAACTGGTTTTGTTGTATTTGCAGAATAATGCAAATTAATGATATCGAAAATATAAATAATATATCGAACGATTCTTGATCTCTGGAAGAAAAATTTTTTCCCCAAAATCACATCATCCTATATTTATAGGAATTGAAGAATTTATAGAAATTGTCTTAGAAATGATTTTGTTGCAAAATAATGCAAATTAATGATATCGAGAATATAAATAATGTCAAACGATTTTTGATCTCTGGAAGAAAATCTCCCAAAATCACATCGTCGTATATTTGGAATTGAAGAATTTATAGGAATTGTCTTAGAAATGATTTTGTTGCAGAATAATGCAAATTAATGATATCGAGAATATAAATAATATGTCGAACGACTTTTGATCTCTGGAAGAAGAAGAGTTCAAATGCTTGAACAGATCATTTTTCTCCCAAGATTCTTCATCGATCATATCGTATATTTATAGGAATTATTTTAGAACTGATTTGTTGCAGAATAATGCAAATTAATGATATCGAGAATATAAATAATATGTCGAACGACTTTTGATCTTTGGAAGAAGAAGAGTTCAAACGAATCATTTTTCCCTCAGATTCTTCATCGATCACATCGTCGTATATTTGTAAGAATTGAAGAATTTATAGGAATTGTGTTAGAACTGTTCGAACTGGAACGTTTTATTGCGGAATAATGCAAATTAACGAGTGTCGATATCGAGAATATAAATAATATGCCGACTCTTGATCTCTGGAAGAAGTTCAAACTCTTGAACGGATCATTTTTCTCCCAAGATTCTTCACCGACATTTCGTATATTTATAGGAATTGTCTTAGAACTGATTTTATTGCAGAATAATGCAAATCAACAAATGTCGATATCGAGAATATGAATAATATGTCGAACAACTCTTGATCTCTGGAAGAAAAATTTTTCCCCGAAGATCACATCGTCATATATTTGTAAGAATTGAAGAATTTATAGAAATTGTCTTAGAACATTTGAACTGATTTGTTGCAGAATAATGCAAATTAATGATATCGAAAATATAAATAATATGTCGAACGACTTTTGATCTTTGGAAGAAGAAGAGTTCAAACGCTTGAACGGATCATTTTTCCCTCTTCATCGATCACATCGTCGTATATTTGTAGGAATTGAAGAATTTATAGGAATTGTGTTAGAACTGTTCGAAACATTTTATCGCGGAATAATGCAAATTAACGAGTGTCGATATCGAGAATATAAATAATGCGCCGACTCTTGATCTCTGGAAGGAAAAAAACGTTGAAACGCTTGATCATTTTTCCACCTCCCCTCCCAACATTCTTCATCGAACGCATCGTCGTATATTAACAGGAATTGAAGAAAAAGAAAGATTGTGAATTCGTGATGGGAAACAGTAGTGAGCCGCGGCGGTCGCAAATCGCGCGACTCGGTACCGGTTCCTTAACGAGAGAACGCCACACGAACAATATTTTCCTGTTTATCAAGATTTAAAACGTTTGAACACGTATTATCCTATCCGCTCGACGATTCGCTGACAATTCGCTGGGAACGGGTTTTTCTGGAAGAACCGCTGCCAGTTCCCCGCGGATCTGTTTCACAAACAGAAATTTCGAAAACGTCGAATGGTTAATGAGATTAACCGGGTTTTCAAAAATTATGCGCGCTTTACCCTTGAAATATTACCCGTTCTAACGAGAGACGTCGGTTTATGTAACAGTACCCGATCGCAACCGATCGCAACAGGTTTACAGACCGATCTCTATCTATCGTGGATTTACGCTGAAAAAAGAAATAATACCGTTTAACAGATTGCTTAATTAGGATCACTCGATGCGTAAAAATGTAACGGATGACAGATCGAGGGCCTCGAATAACAAATAATTGAATAAAGCGCGATTGACAAAGTATTATCGAATGTGGTATTAAATTCAATTCATGAAAGGAATAATGCACGTACAAGCTGAATAAATTTAAAATCAAGCGGCACGACTGGCTAACTATGTATGTAACCGAGTGGAAAGGCTCGACGAGTTACATGTTTGGATTACATTTCATAGTATAGTAGCATTCATTGTTCCTTAAAGGAGAAAGCCGAAGGAAGAGAGTCATTGTACATCTTTCGTCGACTTTTCTTTTTTCGAATACGCAAGATATATACCATACGTGCGCCGAAAGAGAAAATGCACGATCCTGGTCTATCGTGTATATGTATATATATTCACCCTCAGGTCTTGACCCTGATCGCTTCAGTTTATCTCAACGTTCTACTAATTGCTCGATTCGCTTGATGTACGGTAGCTGTGTCGTCGTTGCTCGTCAACTTTCTTCGAGGAATATTTGGAACGGTGTTCCCGTTTCATTTTCGAAACTTTTCCGAAAATTCTTCTTTTTCTGTGACCCATTCGTATTCGTATTCTCGTTTCTTCCGTTTCTCGTGCAGAGAGCTAGAACTAGGAAGAAGTTGATTCTGAATAATCGTTGGAACAAGCGTTTCGAAAGATTCCACACCCGATTCTTTTTCTTTTTTAGAATATTCGGAGATTATGGTGGATTTCGAATTTTGATGGATCTTTTGAAACGTGGTTGATCATTTGTCAGGATTGTCGATTATGTTCTATTTATGTTTGTTATACAGATTAGGAAAGAAAGAGTTATCAATCGATTTTCAATTCAGATGAATCCAATTCTTTCCTACAATTCTCAAAAATGAGATAGAGTGTCTCCTCGTTTCAAATTATTAATTCGACGAATTTTTGAGATAGTGGTCGCCACATTTATCGAAATAATAGGAAGAATTGTCGGTCTTCAATAATCGAATGGAACAGTGAAATTAGAACAGTAAGCAAAAAATCCAATTTTGGATTTAATCCAACTATTTTTCTCCTACACTTCGAACATTTCTAAAAAAAAACAAAAAATGAAAGATAGACGCTTGAAATAGCGTTTCAGAGTCGAAAAAGAATCGATGATTTTGAATAGAAGAGGTTAGAATAGAAAAGCAAAAGATTCTGTTTCAATCTTTTCCTTCTATTTGTAAAAAACCAAAAAGAAAAAAGATGTTCGAAATAATGCTTCAGAGTCGAAGAAGAATCGATGTTTCGAATAGAAGAGGTTAGAATAGAAAAGCAAAAGATCCTGTTTCAATCTTTTTCTCCTATTTATGAAAAAAAAAAAAAAAAAGAAATGAAAGATGGAGTGCTCGAAGTAGCGCTTCAGAGTCGAAGAAGAATCGCATTCAGATCGATGGTTCGATAGAGGCAGGCTCCTACTTTCGATCTTAGGATTTACACGAAAGTGTAAATTCGTAGAAGAGAAACTTGCGGTTAGGGCAAGTTTTCAACGAGAAACCGTTTTCGCGGACGACATTGTAACATGGAGGCTCGTAACGTGGAAATCACGATCGCGAAAATTATAAATTGCGGTCCACAACGGTTTCACTGTTCACTGTTGATCGTAATGTAAATCCTCGTAGTCGAGGAGAATCGATTAACAACGTTTTAACGTTTATCCAAAGAAAACGTAATCGTTCAGAACGAAGGGTATATAATGTATGTAATTCGATTAAACATCTTGGTTTCACAACAACGCTTCCATCCTTTGTCTATTTCTGCTTTCACTTTTTTCGCGGCTATAATAAGACGAATTCCTCGAATTCATCGTTGCGAAAGAACTTTCTATATCTATTATATTTTATATTAATTCAACAAGAAAACAATTGCATTTCCTAATATAACGCGTCTCTTTCAAATTGACGACGGCCGATGCGAGTATTTATTAGTAGGAGTCGAAACCTGGTCGAAACCGGTTATCCGAGGGAAGAACACGAGGCTTATTATTATTTTAAAAAAACGATTTAACATTTCCCCCTCTCCTTGTCCCTTCCATCGCATCTATCGTTATCATTTTTATCCACGAAAATTGTACAGTTGCCCGATCATTTCCGAGAAAAACAATTTCTCTTTTTCAAAAATCCAATCCTCTGAATTTAGACATCAATCGATCAGATCCAAAACGTTTTCTCACCTCGTTCCAACAACAGGAACAACAATTTTCTCACTTTCATCAAGGATGAGGAAGGAAGAGAGCGGGCTTCGGGAACAGACGCGTCTTTAAATCGTTTAAATTAGACACACGCGGTTTTTCTCTTAAACGATTCTCTTCCCGCTCAACGCAACGATTCTCTCACTTTCATCAAGCGGCGAGGAGGAGAGGCGATCGGTCCTCGTTCGATTCTCGGCGACGCGATCCATCTCGTTAAAAGTGTCCCACTCTTCTTCTCGCCGACACGATTTACGATAATCGATGGAAGAGAGCAATTAACAGCCTGCTCTCTTGCGTCCCCGTTTCGCTCGTAGGAGGACGCTCGATCCGGCTACCCGTGTCTCCTACGATCGGGCAAACGGATAACGAGCAGTTGATTAACGATCGGCAAACCCGACGTGAAACTGGTGAACGAGACGATACATGCCTACGCGATGAACCTTGACCTTCGCTCGAAGATCACGACCGATCTTCCTCCTCCTTTTTTCTTCTTCTTCTTCTTCCTTTTCTTTCCTCCTCTCCCTTTCTCTTCGATAAATAGATGGATAGAGTAATGGAAATCGATGAATATATATATTCGCCGGCGAGTGTAGATACGATTTAAATAAATTAAAGATTTAAGGCGAATTCATTCGATTCATTCTAATTTTATTTATATAAGAAGCGAACGAGACGGAGCAGTATGGAAAGTAGAAAAAAACGTATAAAACGATGAATTGGAGAGAATTAGCAAAGCGATTCTCGAGAGTTAAAGTAGCTGCGAGGCGCGTGCACGATTATAGACACGATAGAACGATCAAAGTGATAATTATAGAATCGGGAGGATGAGTTGGCAATTTTGGTAATTTTATTTGGGATGATTATCACGCTTATATCTTGTATATATTGGCTGGTTCGTTAAACGTTTCGATTACGAGAGATTTATTTATCCTAATTAAAACGTTACTTCGTTTACACAGGAGTTAATAATCGATGACGAGAGAAGAGATTTTCATTTCGCTTCTACTTCGATACACGATACAATAATGTATATATATACATATATATAAAATCTGTCGATTGGAAATTTTACTTTTCTTACTTTAATCGCTCGAGTCGATTTCACGGTCCTTTAATGAACGAAGATAATTTAAAGACGGGGATATTCCGTTCTATCAGAATTAGAAACCACGGGTGGAAGAGATATTGTTCCTTGCGGTACTTTTGATCAACTCGTCGCCGCGCGGCCTCCGCACCAGCGACGCAGCTGTACACCGGTGCCGCAAATCTGTTATTTATAGATTGCACAGGACACACACTTTGCGGCCGGGCCTGCAAAACGGCGAAGAGACACGTTTGACACGACCGGTTGACCCCTCGGAGGACGCTGAGGCACCGGTCCACTGGCTTGCGCTCAGCCTTTTTTAATTACCGGCTACCACGAGTTACGTGGTGTCGAGTACGGCACACGGTGAAAAACAGATACGTACCTATTAATACGTCCTCGCGTTTAAAACGTTTCTCGCGTTACGTGTTCAATCCACCATCCTATCCATAAATTATTCCTGCCTATCTGGGAAACGAGAAGTCGCGTGAATTTCTCCCATTATTCACAAAACCCGAATAGAATCTCTCCCTGGAAACCCTCCTTCCAATCAGCCTTTTCAATTTTCCTCCCATTTATTATATATTTCCACGATTCGATGTTCCAAGATTCCTATCGATATCTCGTTAGGATCCCTAAAAATTTTCGAATCACTTTTTCACTCGAATTTTCCTCTCTTTATTATGTATTTCTTCGAAGATCCCTATCGATATTTCCTTAAGATCTCTCCCTGAAAATTCTCCTTCGAATCATTCTTTTCCACTCCAATTTTCTTTATTATATATTTCTTCGATGTTCGAAGATCCTAATCGATATCTTATTCGAATCTCTCCCTGAAAATTCTCCTTTGAATCATCCTTTTCCACTCCAATTTTCTTTATTATATATTTCTTTAAAGATCTCTATTGATATTTCGTTAGGATCTCTCCTTAAAAATTCTCGAATCACTTTTCTACTCGAATTTTCCTCTCTTTATTATATATTTCCTTAACGAAAGATGTTCCATGTTTGAAGATTTCAATGGATATTCTTATTCGAATCTCTCCCTGAAAATTCTCCTTTGAATCATCCTTTTCCACTCCAATTTTCTTTATTATATATTTCTTCGAAGATCCCTATCGATATCTTGTTAGGATCTCTCTCTGAAAATCCTTTTCCATTCCAATTTTCTTTATTATATATTTCTCCAAAGATCTCTATCGATATTTCGTTAGAATCTCTCCCTAAAAATTCTCGAATCGACTTTTCCACTCGAATTTTCCTCTCTTTATTATATATTTCCTTAACGAAAGACGTTCCATGTTCAAAGATTTCAACGGATATCTCGTTGGTCATCCCGTTCTTCGAAATTGAAATTCGCAAGAGGCCATTATCCATTATCCGAATAGAATCTCTCCCTGAAAATTCTTCTTCGAGTCATCCTTTCCCATTCGAATTTTCCCTCTCTTCATTACATAATTCCTTAACGGAACATATTGCAAGATCCCAATCGATATCTCGTTGACCATCCCGTATTCGCATTATCCATTATTCAAACCGACTGAGAATCTCTCCCTGAAAATTCTTCTTCGAGTCATCCTTTCCATTCGAATTTTCCCTCTCTTCATTACATAATTCCTTAATGGAACATGTTGCAAGATCCCGATCGATATCTCGTTGACCATTCCGTTCCTCGAAAGCGGAATTCGCGAGGTGAAATATATTCCTATTGTATTCACTCTGTCCATGTTTCGCAACATCGTTCCTCTCCTCCCTAGGAAAAGTGGAGGAGAGGAAAGAAAAGCGGGGAGGAGGGTTAGAAAATTGATGGGAGGAAAAGCGCGAAATTGGACTCGCTTTGTCGAGGCCCCGAGAAAGGAATCATTCGTCCATCGTGGCCGACGTGACTGATGCCCTCCCCGCTACGGTTCCTTCTCGTGACAGAGCTTGGGGATAATTCTTAATGCGATAATCCACACCGGCGAGGGTACACCGTTAACGCGCCGTTCCGCCGTGCTTTTAACGTGAAATCGATGGAGGTGAACCGAGGGGAGAGATGTACGGCCGCTGCCACGAGCTTCCCGCCCGATAAACAGGATCTCGAATGTGTTAATACGTCGCGGGGATATTCGATTTAACGATCAACCGTGATGAATTTTGAGAAGAAAAACGAGGATGATCGATTTCGATAAAAGATACACGCATACTTTGGCAAAAAGCAGGATTCGAGTGAAAATTATGCGACAGTTTTGCGTGTTATTTAAATTTATTAAACGTTCCATTGAGATAGGATCTCGATCGAAAGATATCTCTAGTCTCTAATGCATGAATTAAGTAATTTATGTCAAAAAAAAAAAGAATGAAACGATATAATTTTTTAATTATCTTCGATTCATCTTATTTACAACGCTCGCGAAGGAAATAAAATCTGGTCAAATCGAAGGGGAATAAGCGGAATAGATAAAAATCCGAATATATACATGTCTCTTTTCCCGAGATAAGCTATTTTATTGAACGGATGGACGATTATCGATGATGGAAATCGCATTGGAGGACGTGAATGTTGAATATAAACGAGATGATGGGAAACCGGACGATCAAGAGAAATTTCGAAATGATCGAATCGCAGGAATTTAAGATATTGATAATTGATCGGAAAGGAAGGATCCCCGGCTAAGAATCTCTCGCTAATTTCGCACGAGGGAAACTCTGAACGCGCGAGACGCGAGCCGAGCAATGAACGAACGTGCGGAACAAGTAGGAAAAAAATGAAAATTACAAACTCAGCCAATGCGCTATTGACGTAAGTAATGCGCGTACGTGCACAATTCACACAAGCGTTATTGCAATTAATATTAAGATTGGCTGGATAGGCATGCGTGGATGGGATATTTTATGGTTTATAGGCACCGGGATGATGATTAAGGTCACGCGTGAAACAATGGGACACTTATTCGTCGAATTGAATTCTCATTAAACGAATGGGTCGAGCTTGAAAATGAAAAATCAATCGTTTGTTGAGAGGAGAGAGATACCATTGAAATTTGCATTGCAGAAGGGTAATTAATTTATGGAAATGGTAACGGTAATAGTTACCACCGCAACTTTCTCCTTGGCGAGGTAGTGGTTAGTAGCCTCGCGCATTTCTCAATCGTAAGAAAAAATCCCCTAAGAAGCGCTCCAAGCTCTGTTCTCCAACTTGTTTCCCAATGAACTTAAGGTCGAGCCATTGTATTATTATTATTATTAGAATAAGAGCTCGAGGGTTTCAGGCCATTGGGAATCTCCTTCGTGACCTTTCGAGAAGATGAACTCGGAACGATAAGGCGATATCGTCGCGATCTCGTAAGAATATCGTTTAAGGATTTTCCAATTAAATATATTTTCGACAATGCGCGCAGATATTGTTTGTAAAAGTAATTCCTTTTAGGAAAAATTTTCCCGCACGATACGCATTAGTCAGAGGTGCGGGCAAACGATGGAAAACGACGTTTATGAAGAGGAAATTACAGCTTGTTAAGGGGCGGAATCCTTTCGCTGCAGCGTACATCAAATGTAAGACGATACGATGTATGAAGAATCTTTATGACTCGGCAAACGAGATATTACTGTATCTAATAACGTTTCTGTGTATATCATGCCGTATCATTACACCTGTTTCTTACGAAAAATTAATGATAACGTATCAAGTTTTCATTGCAAAATTCCTTGCTCTTCGTATAGATTTTCAACGATGTATTCTTTGCACTGTAAATGTCTAACGTGAATTATTCTCATCTCGCGACGATTTTATTGAACATATT
This sequence comes from Apis mellifera, assembly GCF_003254395.2. Taxonomy (NCBI): domain Eukaryota; kingdom Metazoa; phylum Arthropoda; class Insecta; order Hymenoptera; family Apidae; genus Apis; species Apis mellifera. The sequence goes on from NC_037646.1 coordinate 7,935,301, forward strand.
TCTTTTTTAGTAATTCTTCCATCCAACCGACGACGATCTTTTCTGAAAATTCTAGATAATTTTAGATTTATTTATCGTTATTTTGAAATAAAAAATTTTCGACAATCTTTCTCGATGATTTCGAATGAATACCGTTGTACGAATTGAACAATGCCTGGAATCGAAGGTTAACACGAATTCTCGTGCGTTCATTTCTTATGCAGGCATCGAAGTCTCCAGTTGCTTACGCCGCGATTTCGTGCTGTTAGTACTTGCGAATAAATCCATAAAAACGAGTTCGAGATCGATCTCGTAGAACCGTTGCCAAAAAACCGTCGTTAAAAAATCTTAATTGCAGATAAATCGAATATATTAGTATATGAATATATTAGTATATGAATACATATCGAATAGATTACATCGATATTAGTTTTTTCTTTTTATTTATGCTCGAAATTGAAGAATGTAGATATCCACCAGAAATTTCTATTTCACCGATACGCGTGTTTAAATTTCTACTTTGACATTTCGAATGATCCTTTCTTTCTCCCTCCTCTCCCCCCTTTTTTAAACGCTACACATTAAAACATCTCCGTTTTACCGTTATCCGAATCCATCGTGTTAAAATTCGTATACGTTGACACATGTTGCAATTATCCATAATCGTACACGCTTTTGCATTTAAGATTGTGTAGATCCCGCCCATCATCGGGATCGGGCGGGAGTCGATAAAGATAATATTAAAACGTGACGTTATAACGAGATTTTAAGTATAGTGCGTTGTTGAACCTTTCGGTTCGGCTATCGTTCGGCTATCGTCGCGTTGAAATCAGAAGTACAAGGTTTGCGGTTGAAACCGCTACGAGAAATCGGTTATTACAAAGCCCCCCCATGAAACGAGGGCCACACATAAGGCAAAAATTTTAAATTGCAAATTAATCCAATTTGTCAGATCGACAGTACCAGTCAAATAACACCGATTTAACCGCACGTTTTACGACGATTCGGCATGCGAACCGATCAATCCTTGTTCATACATCGTATTCTATCTATCTGGATGTTCGATATATATTGAAAATTTCTATAGAAAATTTCCATCTCCCGGAAGATTAATTTCGTTTCATCGAACGAATGAACGAATTATCGCGATCGATTTCCACGCGTGCAATCTTTCGATTCGAAGCTCATCCGTAAATAACGTAACGTTGTAGCGCGAGGACAATTTGCACGAACAGCTAGAGCAATCATTTCTGATGACACGGTTCAATTGAAAACGGTATATGCACGTGACTGGTAGATCGGATGGAGGTGAGGATACCCGAGGTCTTTGCAACACGGTTGCAAAGGGGAGAGATGCGAATCGGGGAAACGGATACGGAGTGGAATAATGATTACATATCGAGAGAAAGAGAGAGAGAGAGAGATTGAATTACATTATAAACTTTCTTCCAATCACTCGATATGTCCATCCGTGGAAATTTAAAATTTACTTTTCCAAGCTTATTTATACACAACGTGTATAAATAAAATATTCACTTTTTATGCTTTCTATTTTTTACGCATCTCGAGATCCGGCTGTTACAACTTGTTAATTAAACGGAGTCGATAGTTGAAATAGAATATCCTGGAAAACTAGCCGACGAGAATTTCCAGAGACGATATTTTCCATCGATTTATCGATACTTAGGAGGTTATCGACTATATATATATATAGAGAGAGAGAAACGTTGTTTAAAGATTTTCAATTCGATGTAAGGCGTGTTCGTGAACTCGTGGACCATTTGAGGAACGGGATCGTTCTCTCGAAAATTGCAGAGGACGGGCTTCGCCCGGCCCTGGAGGGGATAAGATTCGTCATCGATCGCGTTTATTGGAGGACCTTTGGAGATTCGGGTGAAGAAGATCGAGGAAGAAACGAGGCGTACACGTGTGCGTGGTACCGTTGCGTGCACTACATTCTTACGGGATAATCGTACGAAATCGAGGAGAGGGTCGACCATCTTCTTCCCCTTCCCTCGTAACCAGAGAAAGAAAAAAGAGTCTCGAGAAGAAAAAGCTTCGATCGGATCAAATTGGGAAACGAGGGATGGTTTAGAATTGCTTACCGTGAATATCGTTCACGCAGATGTGAAGATCCTCCCGGAAGGTGGGAAGGCCGTAGTTGCACTGGCAGGTGCAAGTGTTGTTAGGAGGGACGAGGCCCGCGGTCGAAGGGCTACGCGTGTAAGGGCTGGCCGTTCCGCTGCTGAGCACCGTGCAAGCCTCCGTGCAGGAACCTGGATAATTTTTTTAATCTTAATATCAAGAAAGGAAAAGGGAATTAATTTCATTCCTGTAAATTATGAACTATAATGGCCGTTTAATTTGAAACTTTGATTAACAAAGCGTATATTTAGATATATAGGAAGACATAAGGAGCATTGTGCAAGCTTCCGTGTAGGAATCTGGATAATTTCGAAATTTATCTTAATATTAAGAAAGAAAAAGGGAATTAATTTCATTTCTGTAAATTATGAATGATAATGGCCGTTTAATTTGAAAATTTGATTAACAAAGATTTTTTTAAAGTGTATATTTAAATATATAGAAAGGCATAAGAAGCATTACGTAAACTTCCGTGTAGGAATCTGGATAATTTCGAAATTTTTAATCTTAATATTAAGAAAGAAAAAGAGAATTAATTAAAGATTTATTTTTTAAAATTATATTTAGATATATATTAGATATATATTTAGGTATATAGAAAAGGGCTGAATGCAAGCCTTCGTGAAGGAACCTGAAAGAAAGGAAAAAGGGAATTAATTAAAGATTTTTTAAAATTATATTTAAATATATATTAGATATATATTTAGGTATATAGGAAAGGGCTGAGTGCAAGCCTCCATGGAGGAACTTGAATAATTTCGAAACTTTTAATCTTAATATTAAGAAAGAAAAAGGGAATATAAAATTATATTTAGATATATATTAGATATATATTTAGGTATATAGAAAAGGGCTGAATGCAAGCCTTCGTGGAGGAACCTGAAAGAAAGGAAAAAGGGAATTAATTAAAGATTTTTTAAAATTATATTTAAATATATATTAGATATATATTTAGATATATAGGAAGACATAAGGAACGTTGTGCAAGCTTCCGTGCAGGAATCTGAATAATTTCGAAATTTTTAATCTTAATATTAAGAAAGAAAAAGAGAATTAATTAAAGAATTTTTAAAATTATATTTAGATATATATTTAAATATATAGGAATGCGTAAGTGCAAGCCTTCGTGGAGGAACCTGGATAATTTCGAAACTTTTAATCTTAATATTAAAAAGAAAAGGGAAATTAATTTATCGAAGCTTGTTAATTTGTTCACTCGCGCAAATAATTAATGATAATGGCCGTTTAATTTGAAACTTTGATTAATCAAAGATTTTTTAAAGCATATAATTAGGTATATAGGAAGGCGTAAGGGTTGACTGAGCATTGTGCAAGTCTTCCTACAGAAATAATTTTGAAACTTTTAATCTTAATATTAAAAAGAAAAGGGGAATTAAGCTTGTTAATTTGTTCACTCGCGCAAATAATTAATGATAATGGCCGTTTAATTTGAAACTTTGATTGATGTATATTTAGATATATAGCAACGCGGTTAAGAGCTAAGCACCGTGCAAGCCTCCTGCAACTTGAATAATTCGAAACTTTTAATCTTGATCTCATCTTCAAGAAAAAAAGAAGAGATTATTAATTTGTTAAAGCGTATATTTAGATGTATAAGAAGGCTGTATAGAAAGACTGAGCGCAATCCTCTTGTACTTAAATAATTTCGAAACTTTTAATAATAATTTTTGATATATCTTTAAGAAAAGAAGAAGAAGAAGAAGGAAAAGAGGATTAATTTATTCATCCGCGCAAATAACGAATGATAATCGGGGTCGGCCAATGTGAAAGCGCGTTCATTTCACTTTATTTAAGAGAACAAATCGTTCCAAGGTTTCGTGTATATAATAGTAATACAAGTGGTATATCAAAAAATTCTCACTCGAAAAGTAATTATCGATTCGGTTCGAAACAACTGGCTGGTATTAACAAGTAATATTTATATCTTTTGATACTCCGTTTTTTCTTTCTTTTCATCTTATCGTATATAAAACTTGCAGTCTCCTCAGAAGGTGATCTCGGGGGAAAAAATTCGGTATATACGGTACGTAACTGTACTCGCGCACGCTATCTCGCGAGGAGACGTTCGGAGATAAATTTGCAGGGGAAGGGGAGGAAGGATTCATCCGTGGTTGGACGGGCAGAACGCGACATATAATCTGGCCAGGTGAAATACAGCTGTCAAATCGTTACATTGTAATTTCATGGTTAATCTGTTACGAGCTTTTTTTCCCTCCTCCCTCCCCCCCCGGCTTCCTTTGTGCTTGCCACGGCACCGCGCGAAACCCTGCGCAGGCACCGTTCCTCTTTTCCGTTGTTTTTAATATCGGATCCCGTACGATCTCTCCTCCTCCTCCTCCTCCTCCTCTTCCTCCTCAACACGGGTTGCGCGAAATCATCACGGGTGCGCAATTTACGGTTTCGTCGGTTTTCTCTCGGAGAGAATTCAGAGAGAGATGCGCGCCGTAGAATCCATAGTAATTTCCGCTTGATCCTTACCTTCCAACGTGAAAATGTCTCCATCGGAGTGCCTGATGACCGAAAGCTCTTGACAACCAACAAACACGAGAACGTTCAAGATGCCCGCGAGGACGAGGACTAGAAGACGCATCTTCTCCGCTGCATTCTGGAACAAAGTGGAGCGAATTACTGTAATTTTTTTTTTTCCTCTTCCTCGACACGTTGCACGAGAGAGAGAGAGAGAGAGAGGGACAGGGTTTTCGAGAGGATAAAAAGAAGATTGTTTACCTTCGATCTTGAATTTAATATCGGAAAAAAAAGCTGACTTCTCTCTTTTCTCTTTTTTCGAGGGTATAATTGTCGCGAGACGAATCGTCCACGATTAAGGATCCTCGAGGAGCGTATCTTCCTTGATGAATCGATCAAAATATTTTCTTGTTAAAAAAAAAAACAATTGAACGACTCTGCTATGCCTCGTTGAATTTTGTTTAAAGAATGATCACAGTTTTCAAGCCGGATAATTAATCACGGAGGATGATTCGCGTGATTTTTGGCTTCGGCTTTTGGTAGAATAATCGCTCGAAATTAAAGTAATTACAAGGATAGAGCCGTGCAACGCCTCCGTTGACTCCGAAAATTAATAACGATAATTAATCAGCGTTAAGAGGTTTGACGATCGACCGAGTTGCTCGAGTCTTGTTCCCTCCGTCACTTTTGCAACTGTCCACGACTGTTTAGAGATAAATCTCCTCGATAAAGAAGTACGCGCGCGCGGAGGGACTCCTCTCACCGTTAAATCGCCGGCTGTCGGCGATTTCCTCCCGGCAAAAAAATCACCCATAGTTCATCCGTTGGCAAATCTTAACTATTCACCACATCGAGAATATTCTTCTGGTTATCGTGTAAACAAAAGTTCAAAAGGAAAGATTAATTTGCAAGAAAAGAGTATCATCGAATACTCCATTCACAATATTTTTTCGTATTCTTTTCCCTCAAGTAAAATTAAAATCGATTATAAAATTTAATCATCGAAAGGAAAGTAAAGTTTGTTTTGACGGAAAAATATATATCACTGTTAATTAAGATAAAATTTTTCCTCCTCATACTCATAGAATAATATCTCCTCTAATATGATCTCCCTGAACGCGAAATTACTGCTTGTACGGCAGCCTGTCCAGCGAGGCATGCTGCTTCGGTGGTCGAAAGAAAAAGAAAAGAAAAGAGAAGGAAAAAATCGGAGGAAGAATGTTGCAACAAGGTTGAAGGATCGCATCCCACCGCGTTTACGGTAAACTACGGGTGCACGAGGCAGGCATAAATTACACGTTCGATGCATGTCGCGAGCCGCGCATCAGCGCAACGTGTGTCCAACGTTATGCACAATCGAGCCGATGGCACGCGTGAGATAAGGATGGGAAAGAAGGCGTAAGAAGCGGCGTAAGAATTCGATAAGAGAGAAACTGTTTTTTCAAAAGATTTGACCAGATGCCGAGGATATCCGATCCAAACCTCGATCTCGAACGATCTTCCTAGAAATGGCGAATGGTGGAAAAAGAAGGAATGCTTTTTTCCTCCTTTCTTCTCGCTGCTACTTTATAACAGCGGTTCTCAAAACGACAAAATTGTTCTTCAAAAGTATTCGTATCTTTCTCGAAACGTACGTTTTTATGTAATTGAACGAAGAAAAATAGACGAGATTGTAATTGTAAGTTAATTAAACTGGGAATGTATATTATTGTTGGAAGGAAAAGAAGAAAGGAAGGGATGGTTGGATGAAGGATGGCCGACAAAAGTATAAGAGGATTTGATCCATGTATATACATATACATATATCGAGGCTTATACCTTTCTTGGAGACACGAAATGCTCCTCACGATCAAATTTAAATAGTTTGCGGGTAAAAAAGAAGTTTGGTCGGATGCTCGATACTCGTTTGAAGAAACGGGCGCGTTCCTTCACCCCAATCGTTCTCTTCTCCCCTTTTAATTGCTTCCAAAATGAATAGCTTCTCTCACGGGTATCGCGATACCGGTTCCATCCACGGACACGCACAGTCTTTTTTTTTTTTTTTTTTTTATACCTTTTCTTCCGTCCCGTACCAAAAATTTACGACGAGACGTATCCTCTTCAATTTTTATCTAATAATTCCCTCCTCGATATATCCGACCCGTAATATCGGCGCGAGATTTAAAAAAGATTCTTAAAAGAAACTTAAAATCGGCGTTGATAAAATTTCGGTAAAGGAGAGACGCGCGTGTTTCGAAAACTTTCGCGGATATTAAAGTTTTATCGCGCGGCGTTCGCGCGAAAAAGGATATATATTTCCACTTTATGCACACAATGTTTCGGATCGGTCTCGGTTGAATCGCCAACGCGAGACCCATTATGGTAAAATACGTTTCGGCTTAAGCCCGGAGTTACGCAGATGGCCACCGGGTCAGAGGGCATTATTTTACGCGACGGAGAGAAATTTATAACCGATAACGTTTCGCGTTATCGAACGAGAAGTGATATTTTTCTTTCTTCCTTTTTTTTTTCTCTCCTTTATCGCGTTCGAATCTCGAGTTTAAAGTTTCATCGAAGGAATTAGACGTGTTCGATACATCCATATATTTAATCAAGTCAAATGGAGGAAGCAACAATGTATCTCGGCGTAAATCGTAAAATTCGATCCTTCGAATCGGGAATCGATGTTAAACGTGATATTTAATCGAAGTTGGAACACGACAACGATCACGATTATTCTCTGAAATGGTAGAGGAGGGGGGGGGGGGGAAAAAGCTGATTCCGTTCCTCTCGAGCACACAGGAGAGGATATCTCTTAAACGAGATAATTTATCAAGCTAACAAGCTCGATACTTGTTTCCAAGTCGTATACTTGTATTTAACATTTTAACGTCGCGATTAATCACTGTATATATATGTCGTTTTTGAATATTGGACTTGGCCGCATAAAAAAAAATGGATCACTCCGAGGGAACCGTATTATTTAGAGCATCGAGGATGGGAGATCGGCTATTCGAAAATAAGCGCTCGTTACGCATTGCGCATCGTGTAAGATGCAAATCCTTTTTTCTTTCCTTTTTCCTCCTTTTTTTTTTTTTCTTTCTCTCGTATCAACGTAGCTCGGTTAAAAGGTAAATTGAGGGTGTTCGATTTAATGCCCGTCCAGTTAACGGCTCCGTATAATTAGTTTCGTCGTACAAATTATACTTTTCATGATTTTCAACGAAACGATTACTTTCTCGTTACGCGATACGTTACGGCCAAAATTCCCCTCCCTCTACCCTCCCCCTCCTACCCTCCAAATATACCCGGTATATATAAAATCGAGGAATTTCTTCGATCCAAATGTCACAGATTCGATTATAGAGAGAAAATTACTCTCAATTATTTTATTAATCAATTTTATTAATCGTTTCTCGTCGATACTTTCCGCGGTGGATAAGTCGTTCGACGACTTTGCGTGTTCGCGCGACGAATGCCAATTTTGAAATGCCTTTCGTTCGAACATGTATATCGTTTAAAGGCGACGAATTCAAAGGTCGAGTGAAACGTGTCGTTGGAACGCGCTTTTCAATATTACGTATATATCGTAATAGAATATGTAGTAATAGAATTTATCTAATAGATATTTTAATCTATTTTTTTTCTTTTTTTTTTATCGCGTTTCACAATTGCGGAGAGACATTTGAGACTTGATATATTCGATATATATATTTCAAAAATGCGTGTTTCGAAACTCGAGGCTTCCAATTATTTATGACTCGCATAATTCATGTGGAGGAATGATCGTTCCCGTAAATCATCCAAAAATCATCGTTCTTCGTAAATTTCTCTTCTTTTTTGACTATGCAGCGAGTATTATTAATAATAATAAATCATTCATTCATTCCCGAAACGTCGATTGTAGTAAATCTTGAGGAAAACGTTTCATTAAAAATTATTATTCACCCACGTTTTTTCCTTTGGTTTTTAATCAACCAACGAGTCGCGAGTTCCTTCTCCGATTTAATAACCGCCATTAATCACAAATTTCTCCCCCGAAATTAATTCACAATGAACCCGCGACATTGTTACGCAATTAACTCTCCTCTCCTCGCAATAAACTCTTTATAAAAAACTGGTCGTCGCCGCTCCAATGAAATATTTCCCCGTTTACAATGCTGCTTTAGTAACGAGGTTACCCTTAATAAATGAATAATTATCACGCCGTGATAAATTTATAGCAAGTTGGCCGACCGATCCTCGGCCGTGTATCAAACATAATCAATCGATTATATTTCAATTATATCCGTGTACCGGATTCCTACCGAATCGAGCGTTTTCTTTTTTCTTTTATTAATCTCTTACTCGATGATTTATGGACACGATTTCATAAATAATTTCATCAACTTTAAATCATCTTAGGAGATAACTTCAACAATCTTGAAGAATTGATCATCTTCTCTCTCTCTTCAAAGTTAATTGATTAAAATTTAACCTGCGTCAAGGAGAACAGAAATATATATATATATATATATATTCCTTATTTATATTTTTATTAAGAAATTTATTTTATCCAAGACCAGGAACAGGATGAAGAGTATATTGATACCATTATCAGCATACTTATATCATTCATCCCCTTCTGTAGATTTTGCAATTTTTTCTCTTCATATATCAGGAATCTCATCAATTATAGGATCATTAAATTTAATAGTTACAATTATAATAATAAAAAATTTTTCTTTAAATTGTGACCAAATTTCATCATTTCCATGATCAGTTTCTAGCTGGAGTAATTACTATATTATTGTTTGGTCGTAATTTTAATACATCTGATCCAATAGGAAGTGGTGACTCTATTTTATATCAACACTTATTTTTTGGACATCCAGAAGTTTATATTCTAATTTTATTAATGGATTTGGATTAATCTCTCATATTGTAATAAATGAAAGAGGTAAAAAAGAAATTTTTGGTATAATTTATGCAATATTAGGAATTGGATTCTTAGGATCTATTGTTTGAGCACATCATATATTTACTGTTGGATTAGATGTTGATATACTCGAGCATATTTTACTTCAGCAACAATAATTATTGCTATCCCTACAGGAATTAAAGTTTTCAGATGATCAATAACTTATCATTAGCAAAATTAAATATTTCAGTTTTATGATCTTTAAATTTTATTATATTATTTACTATTGGTGGATTAACCGGAATCATATATTATCAAATTCTTCAAATTGAGAGAGAGATGGAGCGATTTCTAAAGCACAGGACAATTTAATTTCAAGGCGTACGCGGACAAATTGTCCACGATACAAGATAAGAAACGCGTGCAATTAGCCTGCATTTTCACGGACACGCGTCACCCGATCGCGATCGAGCACGTTCGAGCTCGGGCGCGTGCATTTCCGTCTTATAATTTCGAAATTATGCAAAAGGGAAGGGTGAGAGCGTGGTGGGCGAGGGGAGAGAGAGGATCGCGGCACGAGATGGTACGTGACCGATTATCGAGCGGAATGTCGCGTTCTGTGTCAAGGTGGATGCCGGTAGAGATTGCATCTGCCTCACGAATCACGCCTGGCAATACGGGATTTATCTACCTCCTCGAATCTGTCAACTATCCGTTTCCTATCTGTGTACACGCTTCCTTCCCCCTCCAAAATTCGGTAAAAAAACGAGGCTGCGTCTCTCCCTCTCTCTCTCTCTCTCTCTCTCGAAGAAAAATATATATATTCTGACGCGGATTAAATTTTAACCAATCAACTTAACTCGATGTTTTAAATTCAGTCGACGTATCTCGATTTCGTGATCGGTTTCTTTCGACTCGATTAAAAATATCAACGCCAAATGGCGTTGATGGACGCGTGCGTTCGTTACGTCGGTTTCTTAAGGAAAGAGGAAGAGGAAGAGATGAAGAAAAATAAAAAATTTCGCGCGTCACGCTTTTAAATCGGACGTTCGAGGAATCGGGAAAGAAATCCATCGATACCGATGTACCGATCGAGGAGTGGGGGAGAAAAAGGGAGAAAAAGAAACGAGCGTGAATCGACACGTTTTGCATCCCGCCTGTTTAACACCTGTTGGGGCTGGATGAAGATGTTTATTAAGAGGAGAAGTTCGACGCGTAATCGATGATACGTCTGGAATGGAGAATGGGTACGAGGATCGTTTCGAAGCTATCATTTTCTTCCTTCTTCTCCTCTTTTTTTCTCCCCCCCCTCCCCCCTCCTTTTGCAGTTATTCGTGTCATTAAATGGCTTGCAATCAATCTGTAAATGGTTCTACGCTGGTTGTCGAAAGAGATTGGAAACGGAGTGGGGATAATTTACGCGAAATCCTATTTTGGCGAACGAACCGATCGATCAACGATCGTAAAACCTTGCGCGCCGTTATCAATCTTCGAAGATGGATCATTCCTCGCGGATGAATCTCGCTCCGTCTTAATTATTTTTCGAAATCAAACGAGACGTGTAGTCGCGCCGCTTGATTAATCGTCGCAATTTCGCGATAATTTTGTTATTTCTTAACACGAATATCTTTGTTCTTTCGTTTCATTTCGCTGAATGGAATTGAATTCCAATTTCATCCTCAAATTATTCGCAGTTTGATACAATTTTATAACACTCTCCCATCTTTTCAAGTCAGATCCATTTCCTTTCCAACGTTGTCAATGATTAAGAATTTTATCAATCAGAAATTAATTAACCCTAGCAGGCTTTCGCGTTCAATAATAATTTTATGGACGTTTACGAGTTTATTAGAACCTAAAAATGGATCGTATAATGGAAATTTCAAGATATAACCTCATCCTCTCTTCTCTTATAATTAATATTATTAATTTATAAATATCTTGTTATATCAAGAATCGATTGTATATAATAACACGTGATAAGATGAAGAATGGATCGTGGAATAAAAGTAGAAAATCGAAATTATCATACTTATTCCTTTTATTTGGCATCAGAGACTCTTAAGTAAGGATTGTAGAATCGATTTTTCTTCGAAATCGGATCCTTTGTTTCTATCATTCGTATCACCTACAAGATATTTGCATTTTCTTTCGAATTACATCTATCGAAATGAACGTAATCGTTCATTAAAAAATGGACAAGAGAGTATAACACGATATTTCATCTCATGTTTTTCTCTTTTTTACAATTCCAATTTTTATAATTACAAATTAATCACGAATAATTTTCTATTCGAATGGCACACGCCACGCTATCGAGATATATCGAGTTGTCGAAATAAACATTCCCGACACAAAATGCTATAAAAATAACACCAACATTCGATCGCCGGGATTTTAATATCCCTAGGAATTTAATACCTCTCCAACTTTATTTGTTTTCGCGCGAACATTGAAAGTTTTTTTTTTCTTTTTTTTAACTGTGTCGATAATGGCCATTAGAACGATTATCCTTCCTTCTTCGTTTATTTCACAAAGCAATTCTTCTATCTCTCCTAACGTTAATGCGTTAAAGTATCGCGTTAACGCGGATATTATTAAAATACCGTTTCGCGGGAGTTGTTCAATCTCGCAGCCGTTAGTTTTTGCGACCGGCACACACATTGTCACGATTACATTTCCACCCGCTGGTGTTAAATAATAGCGTGAAATCAGGCGAATCGCTTTTAACCTGCCGCGCTTCGACTTGTCTTTTCTTTCACGTGACTCGTCGGAAAAGCATGCACCTTTGCACCTCCTTTCTCTAAATAATTGCCAATTTTTATTTTCCGCGTTTTGAAATTTAGGCTGTAAATCAAAAAAATATATATATATGGCTATATATATATTTTTCTTTATCGTCGTTAAATCGGCGCAATTAAACAGCCAGGTCCCCGTCAATTTTACATATTTCCAAGATTACAATGAGATTAAAACTTGTTTCCCTCGTTATGATAAAAACGACGAAAGGTCTATCTTGTTAATTTTGTCGCGCCTCCGACAATTTACGATGAAATTAAAAAATAGTTTTACGACTCAACGTCGTCATTTGAGAATTTCCATTTTTTCCCCCCCCTTATTTTATTAGTTATTAGTAGCCTTTCGAAGGACGATTACTCGACGATTCGTTATCCATCGATATTAATCAAACGAAATCGAATTCGAAGATCAAATTCTATCCAAAACGTATCTACCTGTAAATAAAAAAGAATTCATGAATTCATAAGAATCATGAACGAGACGATCAAAGTTAATTCGAGGAAGGATAGAAAATTTAATCGTTCGAGGACGTAATAATAATCACAAATGAATAATAAACTTAGGTTACAACTATACGAATAAGCGTCAAGCATTTCGACAAGTAATTATTCAAAGTGTCTCTCGGATACAAGATTTCCAATTGTATTAGTAGCGCAACTGTTGGAAGCCTAACGGACGACCACCTCGACGAGCAATTGTCCGTTTCAAGGAGCGTGACAAGGGACAGCAACGTGCTCGAAATCAGTCGAACTTCGAACGAGTGCACGTGGAGGAAGAGAAGCCCTGTAATTCCTCCATGGAACGAAGAAATTTACCATTACAGTTCCCAACGATTCAAGCCGTCTTCCTTTTCCCCTCCGCTCACGGAATTACAGTCAATCAGATCTGGTGAACGGATAGAGGAGGCCGACATTATTTCACACTATTTATTTCACGCATTTTTATCCGTTAAGAATTTCAACGGGAGAAAAAAAGAGAGAAGAGGCGATGCTCGGCTTCCTCCTCTTCTTCCTTATCTCTCTCGAGATAGAAAAATTCGATAGAAATCCTCTCGAAAATTGTACGATCACGTGTCACGTGAGAATTCTCTATATATATATATATCGGTTGTCTGTTTGCCCTACCTACCGATGACAGTTGCTCGAGGCGAGATCGTCCGTGTCTTTATTAACCTATAAATTTCGGTAATTATGTAAATTACTCGGGAGGGTAATATTTACTGGCCGTAGCAACGATGCTCGATAAGCGAGGGGAAAGGAAGGAGAAAAAAAAAAGGAAAGAGAAAAAGGAAGAAGAGAAAGAAAAGAAGGGCCTCGAAGGCAAATGAACTTTGATGCAAGAGAAGACGGGCTCTCCCTCCTCCTCCCCTGCTGCCGGTGGCGCCCTGTTTGAGCAAAGAGAGGAGGGGGAGAGAAGGAAACGTCGTATACACGATACTTAAACTGTGGCCGACACTTGCGTCGTACGTAAGGCGTTAGGAAAATCCTTCTCGAAGCAGAGGATCGAAAGAGAAAACACTCGTGGTGGAGGAGAGGAGCGTGTTTGAGAGGAGCAAACACATCGCGGCTCGTGTTGACGGCTCGACTTCCGATTCCACCTGTTCGCGCGAGATCGTAAAAGAGATCCGTTTAACCAATCCGTTGCAATATTTGCCGGAAGAATATAACGAGATATATATGTATGTATGTATAAACCCTCCCCTTGATCCCCGGGGAGCGAAACCTTCCAGTTTGCACAAGTGAGCAAACTGACTATCTTCTTGATTGTTTCTTCGCGGAGAAACCGAAGAGAATTCCGTTTTACATTACGCCGAGTTAGTGAAAGTTGACGCTGTCCTCCCCTCGAAAAGAAATAGATCTTTCTCACTCTCTTCAGAAAAATTTCACTTCGGAAGAAGAATCGTCGCGCGAAATTCGTCGATGTTTTATATATATAATTAATAGAGTCGGTGATGGGTTTTTCATTATTGCGGGTAACTGTGAATCGGCAACGTCACAAGGCAGCTGGACGGAGCGATGATGAATCGTGCGTTTGTGCGCGGTGGGTGGCAGCAACGCGTCTCTTTATTCTTTTTCTTTTTTTATTTCCACTTTTATGCGCGCCGTTGAGAAACGTATTGGAACACGTATGTGCCAAAGTTAGTTGATGCATCGTGTGAGATTTATACGATAACGGTATTTTATTTATTGTACATATATTTTACATATTTTTTTTTAAATAAAACTCGGCCAATTACGATTTTCAATAGCAATTACTCTTTTTCTTGATTGGCTCATGCAAAAGTTTTAAGTATTCGTTGAATGTCGTTGTCGATCTCGAGGGAACGATGAAGGGAAATTAATTTGGAACAATTTAAAGATGAATCCAATTTGGAAAGAATTACCAGGATCCTTGTTGCCGATTTCTTTCTCTGCTGATTTAAATATCATGATTTCTTTCACCGAGTCATCGAAGAAAAGTTTTATCGCTTTCCTCGTCCCAAGTTTTCGAGTTAATCTTGCAATCTGTTCTTCTGAGTGCAAATTATTACAGATGATACATCGTTAAAAGATGATAATTCGATGGAGAAGAAACGAAATCGTTTGAACATCGCGAATTATGAGATTCTGAATCGTAATTGCAACCTGGCCAAAACGATGCCTCCAAATTTACTATAACTCCTTGCTTACATTTTTACGACTACAGGTGCAGACGTGTAAATAAGAACGAAATTTAATTAATTCCAACGTCGATTGGCTCTCAGATATTGTTTTTGTTCCATTCGATTAAGAGTCATTGTAAATTCTTAACCTCCTTTCTTCTCTTCTCTTTTCTCGAGGAGCAAATTACGAAAAATAATATAATCCTCCCTCTACCTTCGATTTTTGCACGACAAATTTATTTATTTCTCGAACTACAAATATTATAGAAATGGATCTTCAAAAATATTTTGCAAATAAGCCCCAAATTTTGGAAAGAAGGAATAATAAAGCTTTCCAAGAGATGGAAGAAGATGATGAAAAACACTTTCTCAAACTACAAACATCATAGAAACGCGCCTCCAGGAATATTTTGCAAACAAGCCAACAAGTTTGAAAAGAGGGAATATAAAGCTTGGAAGAAGATGATGAAGAGTAAAACAAATATCCATTCGTATCAAGAAAAAAAAAGAAACTTATGGAATATCCTAATAGAAACGCACTCGAATATTTTGCAAATAAATTTTGGAAAGAGGGAATAATGAAGAGAGATGGAAAGAGGTGATGATGAACACTTTCTTAAAGTACAAACATCATAGAAATATTTTGCAAATAAGCTCTAACAATTTTGAGAATAATAAGAGAAATTGAAGAAGATGATGAATAGAACAAATATCGTGTATCCATTTCGTACGAAGAAAAAGAAAAAAACTTATGGGACACCTTAATAGAAACACTCAAATATTTCGTAAATAAATTCCAACAATTTTGGAAAGAGGAAACAATGAGTTTTTCCAAAAGATGGAAGAAAAAGAACACTTTCTCGAACTACAAACATCATAGAAATATTTTGCAAACAAGTTCCACCAATTTTGGAAAAAGAGAATATAATAAAGCTTGTCGAGAGATGGAAGAAGATGATGAAGAGCAGAATAAATATCGTGTATCCATTTCGTACGAAGAAAAAGAAAAAACTTATGGGATACTTTAATAGAAACACGTCTCAAATATTTTGCAAGTAAGTCCCAACAATTTTGAAAAAAGAGAACAATGAGGTTTTCCAAGAGATGGAAGAAAATGATGAAGAACAAAACAAATATCAGCAGTGGAAGAAAAGAAAATATCGATGAAAGAAAATGATGAAGAGCAGAAAAAGAACACTTTCTCGAACTACAAACATCATAGAAACGCACCTCGAGGAATATTTCGCAAACAAGCCCTAATAATTTTGGAAAAAGAGAATAATAAAGCTTGTCGAGAGATGGAAGAAGATGATGAAGAGCAGAACAAATATCGTGTATCCATTTCGTACGAAGAAAAAGAAAGAAACTCATGGGACACTTTAATAGAAACACACCTCAAATATTTCGTAAATAAATTCCAACAATTTTGGAAAGAGGAAACAATGAGTCTTTCCAAGAGATGAAAGAAAAAGAATACTTTCTCGAACTACAAACATCATAGAAATATTTCGCAAACAAGCCCCACCAATTTTGGAAAAAGGGAATATAATAAAGCTTGTCGAGAGATGGAAGAAGATGATGAAGAGCAGAACAAATATCGTGTATCCATTTCGTACGAAGAAAAAGAAAGAAACTTACATGGCTTCTCGAGAGACGGAAGAATTTGATGAAGAGCAGAGCGTTTCCTATACACAACGCGAATATCGTGTATCAAGAAAAAGGAAGAAACTTATGTGACACTCGTTTGGGACGGGTCCTGATTTTAATTCACGGGCAATATTCACGCAACTCGGAGTCGATATGAATCCTCTCGAATGCGGGGGGAACGATTTTCGTGTTCATGTCAAATCGAATTATTCGTGTTCATGTCAAATCGAAAAGCTTGCAACGACGTTAAGCAAGCAGTGTCGATCATCGATCGCGTCCAATCCTCGTCTCTTAATGCGTTGGCTGCGTGATCGCCCCGATAGGGAGAATGGAAACACGTCGAAATCACTAACACGTCCGTGCCCCCTTGCGAAAGTTGTAAATAAAACCGAGAGTCTGCAACTTGTCCCGAACGATCGAGATGGCATCGATGCCTCTCCTTTAATGGTAACTTGGTCCCGTTCCTCCTCGTGCTGGATACTTTTCCAGCATTCAACTTCCGTTTCGACGGAATACACGCGAGAATGGAAATTGTATTTCTGCATTCCGTCACGGATTTTTCTTCGTCGAAAGAAGGGATAAGCGTGCAGAGTTTTAAAAAAGTTGGAAAAGTTAAGTAATCACTTATTGAAGCGCTTTGCCACCACAATTATTCGCAATTATACTTGAACACTGCTTATCGAAATATCGTGTATCCATTTCGTACGAAGAAAAAGAAAGAAACTTATGGGAAACCATAATAGAAACACACCTCAAATATTTTGTAAATAAGTCCCAACAATTTTGGAAAGAGGGAACAATGAGTCTTTCTAAGAGATGGAAGAAAAAGAATAGTTTTTCGAACTACAAACATCATAGAAATATTTTGCAAACAAGCTCCAACAATTTTGGAAAAAGAGAATATAATAAAGCTTGTCGAGAGATGGAAGAAGATGATGAAGAGCAGAACAAATATCGTGTATCCATTTCGTACGAAGAAAAAGAAAGAAACTTATGAAATATCCTAATAGAAACGCACTCGAATATTTTGCAAATAAATTTTGGAAAGAGGGAATAATGAAGAGAGATGGAAAGAGATGATGAAGAACACTTTCTTCAACTACAAACATCATAGAAATATTTTGCAAATAAGCTCCAACAATTTTGAGAATAATAAGAGAAATTGAAGAAGATGATGAAGAGTAGAACAAATATCGTGTATCCATTTCGTACGAAGAAAAAAAAAGAAACTTATGGGACACTCTAATAAAAACACACCTCAAATATTTTATAAATAAGTAATATTTCCAACAATTTTGGAAAGAGGGAACAATAAGTCTTTCCAAGAGATAGAAGAAAAAGAACACTTTCTCAAACTACAAACATCATAGAAATATTTTGCAAATAAGCTCCAACAATTTTGGAAAGAGAGAATAATAAGAGAAATTGAAGAAAATGATGAAGAACAGAATAAATATCGTGTAACTTCAACTGACTTAAATTTTCCATTTTCACTGTGCGAATACTAAAAAGAATTTTGTCACTTTGAAATGCGTCGTGGTCTCAAAAATAATCTACGTAGAAAATGATCTTACAATTACAAGTACAACTTTAAATTTCTTGGATATCGATAGAGACAATGAAGGAAATTTGTTCGTTCTTCTCTCGAGATTCTTTCGAGAGGCAATAACTGTCGAGTTAAAAAGATGAGACGGATGACGAGTTTGTAGGAGGTTTGGCTGACGAAGAAGCAATACGATAAGCGGGCCTTTTAGTGGGTTGGAACGAGTGAGGAATGATGTCCTGTCCGTTTCGGTGAAGGTTGATTAAACGCGGCTGTCTTCTGGCTGACACCAAACTGCTACACGAAACCATCGAACGATTGGGCAACGTGTTAATACAAGCTATACATATATACATATATCAGAAAGCGAGCACGAGCCGTGATTCTCAAACTTTAAATTATTCTTAATCTTTCTATCTCCTTCTCTCGTTTATTAGATGCCTTTCGTAATAATTAAAAATTCTTCCAACCAACGAGGAATCCATTAACCCACTACATACGTACGCTATACCCTCGTCACACATTTAACCGAATATTACCGATAAGAGACGAGCGACGAATCCTTCTTTACTCCTCTAATGCCTTTAACGCAAGGATAAAACCGTGTTTTCACGAACGGGAAGAGATATATACAATCGCACTGATATCCACTTGCCTCGATATCGCGATGCCACACTTTGAAGAAACTCGAGGAAGAAAAGAAAAGAAAGAAAGAAAGAAAGAAAAATTGATGCTAATCTTCGCGTAATGAAGATTGGCTCACGAAACTGTTTAATACCGTGGAACGCTTCCCTTCCGCGGTAATTTAATTCCCGTGGAGGAGGCTTCGGCTCTCAAAAAAAAAAAAAAAAAAAATCGCGGCCATGTTGCGAGAGATATACGCGCAGGGGGCAGTAAAGACCGTCGAGAAACGACCCCGATATCTGGCGGCGCATCGGGAATTTTAACGGATAAAGGCACTCTTCTTCCAGTAAACGATTTACGAAAACTGGACGACCAGCTTTTTATGCAAATAACAGATTAACAGTGGACGCGGTTGGAACAGCAATTCGCTGCCACGGCAATAACGTTGCGAGAGGACGAGAGATGAAGAATACGCGCAAGGATCCCGGACCATCTTGTAATTACAAAGATAACCGCGCGGCTCCAGCGTGAAAATCATCGTACGCGCTCGATGTCAAGCGGATCGGATCGAATCGAGCCGAATCGGGGCCGAATCGAGGATCGAGACGAATCTGATCGTATCGCGATGGACGGAAAGCGAAAATCGTGTCGCTTCCGCATATTTGAGGAGGAGGAAAAGAGAATGGTGAGAATTTCTGGATTTTAAAAAGGATTTGGCTTCAAAACGTGCCTTTATTCTAAGGAATAATTCTGAGAGAGGCGTATTTTCATTCTTTCCATTTATCGTCCGTATCTTTCCAATACGATTCGACGAGCATACCTTTTCTCGTTTTAAGGACGATTCAACGTCGATCGCGACGAGAATTCGTTCTGTTGGCTTTTAAGAAGGAAATACCACGATTACGTTGGCGAGTTATCGGGGGAGAGTTGGAAGAGGTTGGTCGAAACGGGTCGAACGAGTCCGTCACGCGTGATCGCACCGCGAACGAGCTTGTCCCGTGATTATCGGTTATTAATTTTAATCAACTTCCCTTTGATACAACCCGTTGCCTCTGGCCACGGGCTTTCATCCTCGTTAATTCGCAAATGGGATTTGGCACGAAGTGAATTCGTGTAATTAGAACGAGTTCGAGGGAAGATAAACAATAAATGGGCGGACGAAGGAAACGTGTAAAAGGGGAGAAGAAGAAGCTTGAGACGGATTGGATAATTTGTTTACACGTGTATTACGTTAAATAATCGAAAATTTACTCGAGGTTAATTGAGAAAAATTGAAAACTTTCTTTCTTTTTAATTTTTAACAAGTGTTGGTGGGAACAGGTATACACGAATTTCTCTCGAGATGATTCAATACGTTTGGAATTTATAATCGATACGCTTCAGTGGTGAAATGGCGGTGATAAGAGTTACTTTCGGCAAAAGTAAGTATCGCTTTTACCTGTGTTGCGATTTGGCTGGAAAGGAAACTCGTTGCCGATATTGCGATGCGCCTTTCGCATCCCGCCACCACTCCCCAAATTGCTTGTTTTTAGCGATTCCTCGCGTATGCGATAAACCCGGCCACCTTCAACCAGGAAATTGAAATCCCGCTGAAAGATCTATCGAATTTTTCGATAAAAACCTTCCTCCATTAAGTTTAAAACATAGATTTAACCGGGATTTTTGATCCTCTTCTCATTCACGAAATCTCCACTCAAAGTTAAATGGAAACCCGAGGTATTCGAAAAATATCGACGCGTGCAAATACTTGTCACACTTTTCGGCCAAACGGGAATGCAAAGTGTTAAATAAGAGATCGCGACATTGTAAAATTCGTTACGATATAAAACGATGGGATATTCGAATGGAGAAAGGAATAGGAAAGAAAGATAGACGATTAAGCAACGAATTGGAAATAAAGATATCGTTTGAAAAGATCA
Source organism: Apis mellifera (assembly GCF_003254395.2). Classification (NCBI taxonomy): domain Eukaryota; kingdom Metazoa; phylum Arthropoda; class Insecta; order Hymenoptera; family Apidae; genus Apis; species Apis mellifera. The sequence goes on from NC_037646.1 coordinate 7,955,964, forward strand.
ATCGAGAAATTATCTTTCTTCGCCTCTTCTTTTAGATAATTTTTAACTGGAATCCATCAAGATTTTATAATATCAGCATATACAAACGTGCATCCCATACACTTTATCAAATTTTATCTTGGCCAAAGTTAAATGTATTCGAAAATATCGACACGTGCAAAGACTCGTCACACTTTCTTAACGCAAAGCGTTAAAATTTATTTTATAAATTTTGTGTACGAATGTTGTGTAACAAGTATTATAACTATAAAATTATGGAAGAAAATAAAATATTCAAATGGAGGGAAAAATAATTAAAAAATCGGCAGACGATTTGGAAATAAAGATATCGATGAAATCGTTTAAAAGGATTAATCGAGAAATTATCTTCCATTAACTCATACCATCTGTTCTTTCTAACTGGAATCGATTATCGTCCGCCAAGATTTTGCGGTATAATATCGGCATATATACAACGCGTGCATCCCATATATATATATACTTTACGAAATTTCATCTCGGCCAAAGTTAAATGTTAATTCGAGAATATCGACACGTGCAAAAATCTGTGACACTTTTGTAAATGGGAACACAAAGTGTTAAACTGTAGATCGCAACTGAATGAAACTTATTTCTTTTTTCTTGATACAAATATAAATTTTGTCACGAGAATAAGAAAAACAAAACGATAAGATATATTGGAGAAATAAATAATTGAAAAATAGAAATATCTCGATGAAATCGTTTAAAAAGTTAATCGAGAAATTACCTTCCTTCGCCATTAACCTATGCCACCTCTTCTTTTGGATAGCCTCTAACTGCCTGTGGAATCGATTATCGTCCACCAAGATTTTGCGGTATAATCAACACACATCGGGACAACACACAACGCGTGCATACGCTCGGTTTACCGCGGCTGGAAACGAAGCGAGTGAATCACGCGTCCCACGGTGGCGCGTTCGAGTGCATAGTCGCACTTAATGCAAGTAACCGCGACGTTCAAGCACCATCGGATCCATCGATGCGAGTAACACGGGGTTACATTAACCTCGAATCCTTGCGAGCCACCGTGGGATCTCTTATCCGCACTTTTCGCGTCGATGATTTTCTTCCCGATCACTCGAGATATATGATACGTGGAACGAAGATTTTTGATAACTTTTAAAATTAAAAAACATTCGAAAACAGAGAGTCAACGTGGGGGAAAATTGCGGGACGACAATCGTGCTTAGGCGAAAATATTTGCTTGATGGGATGCGAGATACGCGCAATCCCGCGTTGCGGTTTAAGGTTTTTAAAACCTCGCTCGAACGAGGCAAGATTAGACGCGACGAGGCCGGCATCGAATTATTTATGAAACCCGAGAGAGAAAATTTTTACCTCGATTTCCATTATCACCTGTATGAATTTCGCTCGTTGCGAGGCGATATCTCGCGGCCATAAATCGATCCTACACCTTCTAATTCCACCCACCACGCGCAGGTGATTCATAACCGCGCAGTTAAGAGAAAAATCGCGCATCCATAAGAGATTTATAATGTACCTGGAGCGCAACTTCCGCGAGACGGAGCTCTTTGTCTAGGATCGGCCGCCCCTGTTGCACCGCACCACGCCAGCCACTCGAACGCGCCGTGGCGGCAAGCTATGCAGCCCCGTACACGCGTATCTCATGGCCGCCGATGGGAAAAAGGTTGGAAGCTCGCTGGATTTATCACCTTCTCTCGTTCCGCTCTCGCCTACGTAAAGGTCTAGCTATTCTTCACCTTCCTCTTTTCTATACGATTTCACCTTTTTCAATTCGTTGTAACCAATTTCCAATAATTATCCCTTTGTGACTTTTTCGGTCGGGCCAATTCAGTCGGGTGATTTTAGGTGTACACCAATGTCTTACGTAACACTGTCTTACTTATATCTTTAAAAATATTAATTTCTGTATTTTCTTTGGAGAGAGGAGAACAAACTTAGGATCTTTTTTTGTTCCCACGTGTTGAAATCACGTGGAGTTTAATCGAATCTCATTGATCAATCTCGATCTCACTTGGTTGTCGAATATCTTCTTTTAATTGATTAAAATTTTATATAAATCGTAGATTGTATTGCTTTTTTACTAAGTTGTGAAGGATGTGAGAATTGATCAGACAATATCACTATGTCCATCGTTGCTCTCATTATCTTCATTCGTGAATCAGAATCAATCTTGTTTCTCAACTCAATTATTCAAAATTAAATTCATCATTGTTTTAGTTAATTTCATTTCCAAAATCCATTTTTCTTTTTTTAGGGCTTTTAAAAACTTTAAGAAATTATAATACTTTTGCCACGATCGTCGAATCTGATTGAAGACATTATCATGGACTATAGTTTTGGAGGAATTTATGTTCATTTTTAAAGTATACGTTCATAATATTTTCTAATAGAAAAATAAAGAGCTGAAGAATGAACTACTGCGCTCTTATTAAGGAGATAAACGAGATCTAAATAAAGACTGTCGCCTTTCATTCGAGTTGCCTCGTGAAAGGTTTAATTTTATTTTCTATTCTCTAATATTTTAATACATCTATACAATAATATTTCTTCCAATAAATAAATTTTCAATGAAATAACGAATTATAATAAAAAGCAATATACAGTTCTCTATAAATCTTCGATACAATTTTTCAAAATTTCCTCCTAACTTTCGAACCTAACCTAATATGCGTATCTCGAGCGCAAAGGGTTTATAAAACCTCGAGTGAATTTCTTCTTCGAGAAACAATTTCCAATGAAACCTCGACGATTTCTAACGATTTCTTTTGTTCGAGTTTCATTCATCCTCGATCGAGTTCTAATCGACAGCGATGACGTTTGAAAAAGAAGAAGGCGAACATCGCGAAATGATTTCACGGATTCATTTGCATAGAGACGTCCACGTAGAGGTCTAAATGTGTTTGCCGCGCATCGACGATAAAATCTGTTTATCCGGCCCGTTCGTTTCTCGTTCCCTTCTTTATTTGCCCTCCTTCTCCTTCCCTGCTACTTTTCTCCCGTTCCTTCCTCCACTCTTGGTCCTCCCTCCTCCTCCCCCTCCTCTCCTCGCCTCGAACCTGTCGACTTTGACTAAGCAGCTTTGCGCGAAGGAATTGCAAATACCAGGCAGGAAGAAGTCGCGGGGTACGATGCTCTTACGGTTCCAGCTTATTCTTATTCATCAAAAGGGAACGGGAACACGAGCCAAGACCGATGATACGGATTTTTTTTTTTAAACATGGCAGTCTGTGCCGTTCTATCAAAATTAAAAATTTCACCTTTCTTCCCTCCATTGTTATCGACTTGCCTTTTCTCTCTTCTATTCGTAGAGATATCGTTACTACGCCGATTTCTTCGTTTCGATTTAATCCAATCCTTATTTTAATATTAATTTGATATAATTTAATATATTCGTATTACGTGCCATTCTATTAAAATTAAAAATTTCACCTTTCTTCCCTCCATTGTTGCCTTTTCTTTCTTCTATTCGTAGAGATATCGTTACTATGCCGATTTCTTCGTTTCGATTTAATCCAATCCTTATTTCAATATTAATTTGATATAATTTAATATATTCGTATTACGTGCCATTCTATCAAAATTAAAAATTTCACCTTTCTTCCTTCCATTATTGCCTTTTCTTTCTTCTATTCGTAGAGATATCGTTACTACGCCGATTTCTTTGTTTCGATTTAATCCAATCCTTATTTCAATATTAATTTGATATAATTTAATATATTCGTGCCATTCTATTAAAATTAAAAATTTCAGTTTTCTTCTCTCCATTGTTACTGACTTGCCTTCTTTTTCTTCTATTCGTAAAGATATTGTTACTACGCCGATTTCTTCGTTTCGATTTAATCCAATCCTTATTTCAATATTAATTTGATATATATTAATATGATATATGTTACCTCCATTGTTACTAACTTGCCTTTGTTTCTTCTATTCGTAGAGATATCGTTACTACGCCGATTTTTTCGTTTTGATTTAATCCAATTCTTATTTCAATATCAAGCATTTAATATATTCGTATCACGTGATTATTATTACACGTGTCAATATAAAATCAAAGATGCACCGCGTCCAGATTTTCGATCCGATTTAATAAACGAAAAACTGAATAAATCTTCCTCGTTGCTCGTCCAACTCGTTGTTAAAAACTTCCCAAAAAAGTGTGATCGTTGTTCCTTCGACGAATTTATTATTATCGCAACGTTTCAACCATCGATCTTTCCGATCGTTCAAACACTTCGATTCGTCTTTCAAGCAAACGTTTCTTCCGATGAAGCGTAAACCTGTTTCCGATTTATATACTGTATCGAATTCCTTCCCGAGCCTTGGATTCTTTCCTGCCACGTGGTTCGCGCGCTCCAAGTTGTAAAAGGAGTCGTTGAAAATTCGAGGAAATTTCGCGGTTTGAAACTTTAGCGGGAAGTTAGAGAAAAACGAATTAAAATCGACGATCAAAGAAGAGAAGATCAGATTATTATTGGGTTACTACGTTTTATTCCGTTATTCTTCGATAAAGGATAGGAGGCACCGATCTCGAATCTAAAAAAAATAACTTTCATCGAGTCGATTCGATTTCTCCCTTTCGCCGATTTTCCACGGTCGAAGGATGGACAAGCCGCCGCTTATCTATATAAAATTACTCGCCGCTTGTGTTCACGAATTGTGCGCACAACAATCGAGCGCGTTCGAATTCAAAGGAAATTAGTATTTTATCCCTTTGAAATAAGTAATTACCGCCTTTGTCCAATTTTCTCTTATTATCATTGGAATCGACTAATCCAACCGCGTGGATGGAAAACCAGTTTCCCGCGTGTTTCGCGGGAGACGATCAAGGAACGATCCTTTCAAACTCGGCGATAATAATAACCCCGAGCGCAAGAAATGCCATTTTAGCCTCCGCCGCGCTGTACATCTTGATTCATTAGGACTCTCGACGCCTTTGTTGCGTCTCTCTAATCCAGACAAATCCCACGATTAATTTGTCCGTTCCTCATAGTCGTGAGGGTTTAAAAGACAGACCTCTCGATGGACTCGTGCAGGATGGATCCGTGTAATCTCTCTCCATCATTATCGACCAAAGTTAAATATCGATTATCCTTATCCCCTTGTCTTCTTCGAGATTTTCAAAAAAGGGGAGGATTGGATGATGCGTATTTCAAATTTTACTCGACACGAGATCTATCTTCTTTTTCAAGCACGTGTATCGAGGAATCGTGCAACGAAAATTTCTCCGTTGCGATTAAAGATTAAAGATCAAAGATCTCTCTGTCTTTCTCGAGTTTGCCTTTATCGATATCGATCGAAGGTTAAATATCACCTCGATTCTCCTCTTCGAGATTTTCAAAAAAGGGGAGGATTGTTTGAATCTCATGCCTATTTCAAATTTTATCTTTCGAAATGTTTTATAGTAGACTTGAATCGTTGCACGAAAACTTCTTCGTTGTCTATACGATTAAAGATCAAAGATCTCTCTTTCTTTCTCTCGAATCTGCCTTTATCGATATCGACGAAGATTAAATATCGCCTCAATCTCTCTTTGAGATTTTCAAAAAAGGGAAGGATTTAAATCTTACTATTGTTGGATGATGTATATTTGAAATTTTACTCGACACGAGATCTATCTTTCTCTTCGAGCACGTGTATCGAGGAATGGCAACTGTTGCGCGCGCAACGAAAACTTCTCCGTTGCGATTAAAGATTAAAGATCAAAGATCTCTCTTTCTCTCGAGTTTGCCTTTATCGATATCGATATCGATCAAAATTAAATATCGCCTCGATTCCTCTTCGAGATTTTCAAAAAAGGGAAAGATATTATTTGAATCTGATGTCTGTTTCAAATTTTATCTTTCGAAACGTTTTATAGAGTAGACTTGAAGTACTTTCCTCTTCGAAGAATCGTTGCACGATTCGAAGATTGTTGCACGCGCAACGAAAACTTCTCTGTTGCCTATACGATTAAAGATCAAATTTCTCTCGAATCTACCTTTATCGATATCGATCAAGATTAAACATCGCCTCGATTTCCCTCTTCGAGATTTTCAAAAAAGGAGAGTTATTTAAATCTCACTGTTTAAAATTTTATCCTTCGAAACGTTTTATAATAGAAGTCTATTTTCTTCTTCGAGGAATCGTTGGACAATTCGAAGATTGTTGCACGCGCAACGAAAACTTCTCTGTTGCCTATACGATTAAAAATCAAATTTTTCTCGAGTCTATCTTTATCGATATCGACCAAGATTAAACATCGCCTCGATTTCCCTCTTCGAGATTTTCAAAAAAGGGAAGGGTTGTTTAAATCTCACTGTTTCAAATTTTATCCTTCGAAATTTTATAATAGACTTGAAGTATTATATATTCGAGGAATCGTTGCACGATTCGAAGATTATTGCACGCGCAACGAAAACTTCTCCGTTGTCTATACGATTAAAAATCAAATTTTTCTCGAGTCTATCTTTATCGATATCGACCAAGATTAAACATCGCCTCGATTTCCCTTTTCGAGATTTTCAAAAAAGGGGAGGGTTATTTAAATCTCACTGTTTCAAATTTTATCCTTCGAAATTTTATAATAGACTTGAAGTATTATATATTCGAGGAATCGTTGCACGATTCGAAGATTGTTGCCCGCGCAACGAAAACTTCTCCGTTGCCTATACAGTTTGATACGACCGAAGATCAAATCTCTCTCTCTCTCTCTCTCTCTCTCTCTCTCTCGACACGTCGAGTATTTTACCTCCGCGTTCGTCGCCTGTTTTCCTCGGGAGGAACGTTGTCACCGTTTGGAATTTCTACCAGAATCAAGCGGAATCACACGTTCCAGGCGTGTATATAATTAACGAGCGTGAGGGAGAAGCGTTGGGGGAATTCCATTCCACGAAATTACATTAGTACGATATCGAGCGAATCGGATGGAAATATACGAAGGTGTTCGGATTCGGTGAGCGGAACGGGACTTTCATTACGCGCGCGTGTATATATATATATACATATTCATTCGCCCGATCCCGTCCGAATCCGTTAGATCGTTTTCAGTCCCACAGTTTTACTTTTTCCCGCCGCGCTCGTCCAAACTGATCATTTTCGAGATAATTAATTATTTATACACACCCTGACCCCGTTAATGCATCGTTAATATCGCGGGACCAGAAGGGAGGAGGACCCTTCTTATCTCCGCCGATCGATCCAAGGAATTTGCGAAGGGAAACCCCTCCTCGAGCAAAAGTTACGGGCAGATTGTTGTAACAAGGAGAACGTAACACACGTGCCACGTTCGCCCTCGTGGGATCATCCTTGAAGACAAACCGAGTTTAAGGAGAAGTTTAAGGAAAAACCTCCCCCCTTTTTTCGATTTCTTCGATGCGATTGAGAAGAGTAGACAACGAAGGTAATCGAGTAAGCGGATACTTTTAGCACTAAAAAGAGAAAAGAAGAAAAAGTATTTTATCCAAAATGAAATTATAACATGGCTTAGAATATGGCTGTTGATCGACACAATATTGAAAAGTGAATAATTTATAAGTTGTTCATCGAAGTATTATCAGAAAAGTATTCTTTATACTTTACGTTTCAAAATTAAAATTAATATGTTGTTAAAGGGTTAATTGAATCGTATCACGGAGGATCATCGAGAGTTTTCGAATTTTTGAAACATCGAAAAATAACTAAAAAGTATCCGGCAATCTTTCGAGATGTTATCCATCGTGTCAAGCCTTTCTTTCGATTCTCTTAATTCCCTTAATTCAATTAATAAATTAGTCACTTCGAGAGAGAGAGAGAGTTTAATCGTCTCTGAAAACATGATACGGGAGAAATTTAATTTACAGATTCTCCGAACTTTTGAAAGGAAAACGAGAGACTTCTTGGTACTTCTTTGAGCGAAGAATTCCTTTTCACCAAATTTCGTATTAAAGAGAGAGAGAAAAAAAGCGTATGCGTGTTCCTCAGGATGGAGAATTTTGCTGCTCCCTTTGGAAACGGATTCCATACCCGGAATTCATCGGCGTATCCGACATAGGGAAGGCTCGTTTCGCGATTTCTCACTCGAACGAGAGTGGAAATTTCACCCCCCAGTTGGAGGATACCGTGTTATTTAATCAAGAATGACGATAAAGAAAGGTAAAGAAAGAAAAGTACGAAGGCAATAACGGGGAGAGATAACGATTCCCACGAGACAGAAATTCGTGAGAAACAATCTCTATATAGAGCAACATTTTCGAAATTTCACCTCTCGTTCGATTCCCATTTTCCACGCACGCTGCTTCGACAATAATAACAGTTAAATTGGGCAAAATTGTTTTCAACTCAAAAGGAGATTTAATCTTTTGGAAACAATATATTATCGTTTCAAAAATATAAGGAAATATATGAAAAGAAAAGATTAATAATTTAATTGAAGCATAGAGTAAAAAAGAAAAATGATCGATATATAAAACAAATATATAGAAAGATAAAACTTGAAAATTAATAAATGTTTAAATAAAAAATCAGAAGAGAACGAAACAGAAAATTACAGTTTTTTTTAAATATTTTTCGTTAAAAGTATATTTACAATTGAAAATGTTTTAATCATTTCAATCTGAATCCAATGATTAAAAAGGGTAAAACAGGGAGAGAAAAGGATGGGACGATTCGCATTACAAATCGACAAGAGAGAGATCGAATCTATTCTATTGGAAGAATAAAAAGTACAAAAAGTCATTGGTTACTCTCATGTTGATTGAGTAACCGCGCAAAAAATGAGAATGGCAGATGTAGCAAAAAAGTTGTAACAGGCAATTAATTTAGGAAGCGTTTCACGTGCAATAAACTGGATCTCGAGAATTGGAAATAGTAAAGAAAAAAAAAGTTACTATTTGCTACGGGATATCCTATAAATTATCCAATGAATACGAGCCAGATATGAGATTTAAACAGTGATAATTTAAAATAATAATAATAAAAACACTGAGGCTGACAAATTAAAATAAAATGAAAAAAGCATTGGAAGAAGACCATATATTATTTAAATTAAGTTTGGAATATTATTATTACTATCATTATATTTAATGTATATTAAAACAATTATTTTTCTTACAAATTTGAAAACGAATTTCGTCCAGTTACGTTATTCGAACCACTGCGCGTCGATACTTTATTAACACGAGTGTCGTTTCAATCGTAAACGCGCTTTTAAAATTTTTCTATTTTTCTATTTAGAAAGAAGATACGTAAAAAATGGTAGCCGTATTCGATTTCACTTTTTTTCCTGGAATCAAGGCGTGTATTAAGACGTATCGCCTCAACTTTTACGGCCTATCAGATTTATGGACCACAATTCCCTTCCTCTTTTTTATGTCTCTATTTACGCGATACGCGAAACGATTCGAACGAATCTCTTCCCGAGATTATGATCAACTAATAAAGGAACTTTAACGTCCACGTGGAGGAGGCGAGGACTGGTTAAACGTCGCTCGCTTCCTTTTTTCTTTTTTTCACACACACACACACACACAGTCTAACTTATTCATTCGAATTTATCCTTTTCCAACTCGAATATTGCCAAAAGGAGAATACGATTTCCTAAACACGAGAATTAAGACCGATCCTTTTCTTTCCTATGAATTATTATTATTAAGTTATGGATATTTCTTTTTACCGATTCGAACGATTACCTCCTCGATGCCTGTATTTGACACGTACATTATTTCTATATTCTTTTGAGCCTTGAAATATTCTCGACTTGAAGAGATCCGATATCCGATGCGGGCAAGAATTCTTTATCAAGAAGATTTATCCGAACCGCGTCGAATATTTCTACCCCCACAAGCGGACGCCAAGACGAAACGTTAATTTAAGATTAATTTGTAATCAATTTTGCGGGATTAAGTTGACACGTCACGCGATAACTCGAAATATTTCTCTCTCTCTTGGCGACGAAATAACGAGAGAAGGGAGACGAGAAAGGGACGAGATGAAAAGTTGCAATTCCGGCTGGGCGTGAATCCGGAGACAACTTCATTCCCGTTTCGTCCGAACGCTTGACACGCGGAAAAAGAAGAGGAATCGAAATCCCCCGAATGGAGTGGCGATGCTACTTGTCCGCTTACTCGACAAGATAGAAGAAAGCTGCACGATACTCGAGAATCGAGAATATATATATATTTGCACGACTCGCCGCGTACTCTTTCGTGGGAATCGGTTAATGTTACGCATTAATGGGGAACATATGGCGATCGAGGAAATGGATGGATGCGAGTAAGATGTAAGTGAGATATTTGTTATAAATTTAACAGCGGTTTGTATTTAACCAGATCGGATATTTTCGTTCGAATCCGATATTTTAATCTCGTCGAGTCCGTTGTTCGACAAACGGTCCAACGATCTAACGGTGTTTCTTTTCTTTTTTTTTTCTTGCTTTCTGATTTTACTTTTAACAAACATATTTGCCTGGACGATATTTGAATTTCTACGTAACGAGATTGTAATGTTCATTTTCCCGGGGATTTCTCTCTCGTTAAAAGTGCATCAACTGGACAGGGTGATGCTGCGGTTCAATCGCTTTCTATCCTTGCCCGCTTATTATCGAGTTATACCACTAACTGGAAACGATAACTCGCGACGAAAGTCATGGTCGAAGGTAAAATGATGAAAGTAGGCACACCAAGTTGCGCACATTTTCACCCATAAATTTCCCGACGAAACTCTCTTATATAGGATAACACACGTATATTCCCTTGCGGTCGAGGAGTGTTTTTCGAAAAAAAAAAAAAAAAAAGATCTCGATCTTAATTTAAAAGGAAAGGGAATATTTTATATTCGAACTTCGAAATTTCCCTCGAAATTTATTCTTCGATTAAAATTCTCTCTTAAAAGTGGACGAAGAAATACCTTGGCCGTTCGAGTATTCATCCAGTTCCTTTTCTCGAGAAAGGTGTTCGAACGATTCACGACGAGGGGGGAAAAAAGGAAAAGGGGGATCCGAGTATCAATTACCCAGAGAGTATATATATGCAATCACACTTGATCGTAGTTAATCGGCTCCCATTACGCATCGAGTTGCGTTAGATAGATAATTATAGGCGAACGTGTACGTTTTCTCTTGCGATTTTTCTTAATTTAATAGGAAAAATTTGAGAGGAAATATTTTCCACTCCCTCGAAATTTATTCTTTAATTAAAATTCTCTCGAAAATGGAGGGAGAAAGTCATCGTTATGTTCGAGTATTCATCCAGTTCTGTCTCGAGAAAGAGTACACGCGCATCGAGTTGAGTTAGATAGAGAATTATAGGCGAACGTGTACGTTTTCTCTTGCGATTTTTCTTAATTTAATAGGAAAAATTTGAGAGGAAATATTTTCCACTCCCTCGAAATTTATTCTTTAATTAAAATTCTCTCGAAAGTGGAGGGAGAAAGTCATCGTTGCCTTCATCCAGTTGCCTCGAATTCGTACATTTTCACCTATAAATTCTCCGATGAAACTCTCTTATATAGGATAATATAATATGTCTTCGATCGAGGAGTATTTTTCGAAAAAGCTTCCATATTCGATCTTAATTGAAGAGGAAAAATGCGTATTCTTTAATTAAAATTCTCTCGAAAATGGAGGGAGAGAGTCATCGTTGCCTTCATCCAGTTGATCATAGTTAAAACATATCAAGTTGCCTCGAATTCGTACATTTTCACCTATAAATTCTCCGATGAAACTCTCTTATATAGAATAGAATAAACAAATCTTCCCTTGAGATCGAGGATTATTTTTCGAAAAAGCATTCGATCTTAATTAAAGAGGAAAAATATTCTTTAACTAAAATTCTTTCGACGAAATATTTTCGTCGTTGCGTTTCCGTCTCGAGGAAGACGATTCGAACGATTCACGGCGAGGAAGAAAGGAAAGAAAAAAGGGGGGATCCAGTAGCTGACGAGTCAATTATCCAGAGTATATACAATCACACTTAATCATACTTAATCGGCCGGCATAACGGGTCGGGATAACGCAGCGGGATAAAAAGGTTTGGTTCGTATAAGCGGCTGTTAAACAACGCCTGTCCTCCACGTAACGTTGCACACCTGTTCATTTCGTACAGCGCGGAACCAACCGCGATTCGTCTTCGTTAATTTATTCCGTCCTTTTCACCGACGCGCCGACCAATACTTCTCTCCTTTCGAGAGGAAGGAAATTGTGTGCTCGGCTCGCTCGATCAAAGATCGGTCGGACAAAGTCTCAGGGGTTAACGCGTGTTAACCGTTGTTGTTGAGCGATGCAATTACGTAGGTTGCACATTTTATGGAGCTGCATCGAGGACGGTGGTGGGAAGATGGGTGCATCGAGGATGAACCGTACGATGAATTTGCAATAATTGAACACGTGTGGCGAGTGGATAGGAAAAGAGGAGCGAAGGAGGTGAATTTAACTTAACTTTAACTTTTCGATTAATCGCTTTTTTATATATAAATATTGATCGATTATTTTCGCGCAACGTCTTTCGAGAGTTGGACGATGCGCAGGCCAATTTGAAGATTGTCCTTTGATTAAAATCGAGCTCGAGGCCCGAGAAAAAGTTGAGCCCCGTTTCTTCCACGATCCCCCCGTCGAAACGAGAGGGGGGGGGGGCAGCTTTTTTTGCCCGTGTCCCGTGCTTCCCGAAAAGGATGCTGGCCAAATGTTTCTCCATGTATCATCACGTTTTTCTGAACGAACGAGAATTTGTACACGTTTCCGTTTTGCCCGATAACGTGAAAGAAAAATATGGATCACAGAGGAGGGGGACGAATGTTTTCTCAACGAAGCAACGAAAAATGATCCTCGCCATTATCTCTCGCCATTGATGCGGACAAAAATTTCTTCCTTATAATTTGATACTTATTGGACAAAAATGAGAGAGAGAGGCGCGTTATTTCCTCCGCCTCGGGAGGAGGAATAACAGCATCGGTTGGAAGCATTAACAGCGTCGAAACTCTCGGGGAAAAAAAAGAAAAAAAAAAAGAAGGATTCTGAAAATGATGTACGGTTACGCAGCCCGGTTTTAGAACCGGCTGCGGAGATTTTCCACGCAAGGAAAATATTTTATTGGCAAACCGAATTCTTCTAAGAAAATATCGTACTATGTATGCTACTATCGCGACTGTTTTCACAATTTATCGCAGATTACGGATGGATACGCGTTGACTAGTTGTAATTGCTTGCTTGGTTACATTCGATTTATTAATTGGCGTATTTTCTTCAAGATTAATAACTGTCCGAGCCGGAGAGACCTCCGGAGGAGGCGAAGGAGATCCATCCATCTATCCATATCTTTCGAATTTTTTCCCCAATCGATCCAGTCGGTGGGAAAGTGGCGCAAGGAAATCGCGAATCGTGTCTATAATTCTCCTCCCCTCAGTGGCTCCTCGCGCCAAATCTGAGCTGCAAGGATGAGCTTTCTCTCCGCGCAATTTATGAATTTACATCCGGATTTATGCGATTAAAAATATTTCGCATATAATAAGAAGAAAGAAATTTTAAACCCATTCCTCGAAAGAATTAAAAGAAGCGATCGATCGAAAGGAATATCGAATGATATTGGAACATGGCAGATCCTGCTAGATGTAACGGTATCCAACGGTGTTTAACTAAGCATCCCCGCGATCGTTTCCGCGGGCCACTTGCGCCGATCGTTTCGTCGCCATTCTTCCGATAACATCGCGGGAAAATATTCCCACGGGAACCGATATCGCGGATATCTCTTCCTTCCCTCGAATGGATCGTTTTGTTAAAGTAGATTTTTTGGAAGGACGGACATTGACACGAACGATCCTCTTTGCGCTCGGCAAAGAAAGGGGAAAAAAGGAAGGGAAGGGAGAACTTGTTGCAACGGTAGAAGAAAAATGGCTCGTTGTCATCCTTCTCTGACCTGTCTTTTATTTTATTCCCAAGAAAAGGTTACGAATGCATTTATCTTTGAATTATTATTATTATTATTATTATTTTTGGTTAAAGAGAATAATAATGATATGATATGACGTTTTATAAAGGATTAATTATTATTCATTCATTTATTATTATTATTTTTTTTTGGTTAAAGAGAATAATAAGAATAATAATAATAACGTATTCAATGTATTTCGATATGGAAATTATACATGGCGTGGAAAGGAAAGATCGGACAGGGAAGGAAGGGATCATTCTTTTTCTTAGATAATTGATGGGCAGGGGGAGAATCGTAAATTCGAGCCCTTAAGGAAGGAACGGCTGTCGTTAACAGTGTTGGCTAACTTTACTGCGAGTAATTCAGCCGAGCTAGTGTCAACGCATACGTTTTAAAGACCTCGGGCCGCGTCTTATCGCGACAAAGGCACGACACCCGCCATCGGTACCAGTTTAACGACTAAATTCGGCCCTTGGATACGCGTCGTCACCCCTCTCTTCCCCTTCCCTCCCGTCCCGGCCGCGGATTGTCGCGGAACCGTGTCTATGGAAGTTTTAATTGGACAACATGGTTTTTTAACGAGTTTCCACGAGTCGAAGTATCGTTATTTATATATATATGCGTACACGTAAGGAGAGAGGTTTCCTTTCTTTAAAAAGAGTGAGAAACGGTGGGGATATTTTGCGGGAACGTTAGCGAGAAACTCGTTACGATCGAGTTCTTATACCCGGCTCTTATGGAAACGCCGAAAAACAGGATCGGATAAATGTCCCGGATAAATTGTTATCAACTCTGTACATCTTCCCTTGAAAACTCCTCTCCTCGCCGGTTAATTATCCCTAATTTTTCTGCGTTTTCTTCTCTTTTCTTCTCTTTTTTTTTAAACCCAGCTCCGTCGTGGAAATCGATTAAGCGTCGGAGAACCGGAAGATTCTCGACGAAGAAAAAAATAAGGAGAAAGAGAAGGAAAGGGACGAAAAGAAAAGGAGAGAGAGAGAGAGGGGGGAAAAACGGTTATTAATTTATACCCTTTCAGGTAAAATCGGCAAGGTAAGATAGCACGAAAACTCCTCTCCTCACCGGTTAATTATCCCTAATTTTTCTGCGTTTTCTTCTCTTTTCTTCTCTTTTTTTTTTTAAACCCAGCTCCGTCGTGGAAATCGATTAAGCGTCGGAGAACCGGAAGATTCTCGACGAAGAAAAAAATAAGGAGAAAGAGAAGGAAAGGGACGAAAAGAAAAGGAGAGAGAGAGAGGGGAAGAAAACGGTTATTAATTTATACCCTTTCAGGTAAAATCGGCAAGGTAAGATAGCACGCTTATTTTCTCCGTCCTAATGTGTCTTCATCATTAACGTCGAAATTATCGGATATATCTCGGAGCGAATCTACCTCACGCACGATACCTACCCTCCCTTACACGTATACTTTTCCCCTTCTTGCGTTAATGTTATGACGTAATTTAACGCGTGTGTTATTAGACGCTTTATTATGTATTATTCAAAGGGGGAGGGAGGGTAGGGAAGGGGAGGAAAGCCAGGAGCCAGGAAGCGAGCAACTCGATTCTGAAACGCGCGAGGGAACCTGTTCCCACCACCCTCCCCTCCCTCAGCCCCAGATCACAATTAATTGGGCACGAGCGAGAGAACAGCGAGGCGTCCGCCTCGTTAAAACGATTTACGAAAAACCCTCGTACGGGCGATTCTTCGTGCGCGTAGTCGGAGGAGGAGGCCGACCGATTATCGAAATTGACGGTTAATTATCACCGCGTATGATTACGATACCCTCGTAAAAGAAGAAAAGAAGAAGAAAGGAAGGAAAGGAAAGGAAAGGAAAGGGAGGTAAACTCGTTCCCTTCCCTCCGCGACTCGGATTATTAAAGCGCGCGGATCGTTTGTTTTTACGATGTTTGATTAATAACACGGCTCCCGTTTGACGAGACAATCTCACGTTACGCGTACCCCCGTCGGGTACGCACCACGACGGTGGATCAATGGATCCTGCCCGCTCAATGTAAATTTTTCGAGGGAGGAGGAATAAATCGTCATATAAAACGTATGCGTACACGGGTGATTCGAAAATTGGAAGTTTGTAACAATGAGAATTCTTTTATTTTTTCTTTTCGTTATTAAGGAAGTGTTTAAAGTGTCTAAGGTTTTCATTTTTTGGAAAATTGAAAGTTCCAAACGATCGGAATTCGATCTTTCCTCTTCGTTATTAGGGATCAAAGTTTAAAGTTTCCATTTTTGTGAAAATTGAAAGTTCGAAGGGACGAGAATTCGATCACTTCTCTTTTCGATTAGGAGAGCTTCTAAAGTGTGTAAAATGTTTTCTATTTTTGCCAAGAATTTTGCGAAAATTGAAAGTTCGAAGCGACGAGAATTCGATCTTCCCTCCTCCTTATTAGGGAAATGTTCAAAGTATTTAAAGTTTCTATTTTTTGGAAAATTGAAAGTTCCAAACGATCAGAATTCGATCTTTGCTCTTCGTTATTAGGGGTCAAAGTATTCAAAGTACTTAAAGTTTCCATTTTTTGGGAAAATTGGAAGTTCGAAGCGACGAGAATTCGATCTTTCCTCCTCATTATTAGGGAAATGTTAAAAGTTTTCATTTTTTGGAAAAATTGGAAGTTCAAAGCGACGAGAATTCGATCTTTCCTCCTCGTTATTAGTTCAAAGTGTCTAAAATTTCCATTTTTGGGAAAATTGGAAGTTCGAAACGACGAGAATTCGATCTTTTCTTCTCGTTATTAGGGAAGTGTTAAAAGTTTCCATTTTTTGGGAAAATTGGAAGTTCAAAGCAACGAGAATTCGATCTTTCCTCTTCGTTATTAGAGGTCAAAGTTTGTCTAAAGTTTCCATTTTTGTGAAAATTGAAAGTTTCGAAGCGACGAGAATTCGATCTTTCCTTCTCATTATTAGGAAAGTGTTCAAAGTATTTAAAGTTTCTATTTTTGGAAAAATTGGAAGTTCAAAGCAACGAGAATTCGATCTTTCCTCCTCGTTATTAGTTCAAAGTGTCTAAAATTTCCATTTTTGGGAAAATTGAAAATTCAAAACGACGAGAATTCGATCTTTCCTCTTCTCGATCAGGGAAGCGTCCAAAGTGTTTTGCATTTTCCAAAAGAATGTTACGAAAATCAATGGAGACAAAAAAGGGAAAGGAAAGATACGAGACTCGTAAATAATCAATAGATAATAAGAGTAAGAGAAGGAAAGATAAATCAAACGGATTGATTGGTAGGAATTGAGGTAGGAATAATACGGCGGAGGTATTAAAGTAAAAATGAGTACCGTATTTCGAGATAATTACCGGGCTCCCCAAAGACGACACGTTTCCAAAGAGAGACGTGTATCATAAAGCAGCAGTTTTTTGCCGGCGAACATGGTTGCGATTCCCCGCAGGTAGCCGCGCCGGCCGGCTGTTCCGTTCGCGTGCATCGCATTCCGGGAAAGTAAAAAACGGGTCCTCGCTCGATTTATGCGCGAGAACTAGCGTGTGCCTTCCGGTCAGCCCCCCCGCTTTTCTCGTTTTTCACTTTCTTTTTTTTCCATCCGTCCGTCCATCCATCCATCCATCCATCCAAGTGTTATCCGCCTCTTCTATTCCTCCTTATATACACCGGTGTTATACGTCTTAATACGGGCGCCTTAACACGAGGAGGGCAATTAGTCGTTTCATCCGTGTGATACGCCTACGTCTAAGGCGAGGAGGAAACACGCTTCCTGCTGAATCTGCTTTTTTTCCCCTCCTTCTTCTTCTTTTTCTTCCTCTTCTTTTTTAATATTTCATGACTTTACGTGACCGCCTCCATTTCCACAGGATGAAATAACTAGGTGGGTGCAAGAGGAGGAGGGGAGGGAAGCAACGTAACCTAAGAGGTTGCTCTGCCCCTTTCGATTCTCTTTCGCTGCGAGGGAAGACGGGAGAGGGGAATGGGAGGACGAAATGCCAGGCTGGATCTGGAAATTTTAATTTTATCGTTTTATAGATCCAAGGCCGCGTTTCGACCAAAAAAGAAGAAGAAGAAGAAGAAAGAAAAATAATGCAACGCTCGGATAAGCATCGTTGCTCGAATCAACATGGGAGGTGTACACCTCCCATTTCTCGCCGCTCCCCTCGGCGAACAAGTTTGCAAAATCGAGCGATTCGAGCGGGCTCCCTTTGTATATAAAAAGTAAAGGCGAAATTAATTATTAATCGCATTTTTGCGTGTACGTGAGCGAGCATACGGGGTCGCGTGTGCATCGGCAGTCTTTCAACCATTCCGTCGAAAGGATTTTTCTTCTTCTTTTTTTCCCCCCCCCTCTCCTTCCTTTTTTCCTTCCTTTTGTTTCTCACGCAGCCGAGTTTCCGAGAAGCCCGATCCGCACGATCACAGTTACACCGCGCACACCTCGGTTCGTCATCTCTTCGTCTCCCCTACCCAATTACCTGTCCACCGTGCAAACTGATTTATTTGACACGAATCGCGGACACAATAGACGCCCGTCTGCCGTACTACTCGGCTCCGCGCGGATCATTCGCTCCTTTCCACGAACGTTATCGAGTCGTCGTAAAATCCAC
The DNA here is from genome assembly GCF_003254395.2 of Apis mellifera. Classification (NCBI taxonomy): domain Eukaryota; kingdom Metazoa; phylum Arthropoda; class Insecta; order Hymenoptera; family Apidae; genus Apis; species Apis mellifera. Next base: position 7,974,411 of record NC_037646.1, read on the forward strand.
GCGTCCCGTCTTAATAACGACCCATCGATCGATCCCACAATTGCGATCCTTCTTCCTCTCCATTCCTCTTCGCTCAACGATCTTCTTCCAACCGTCGCGTCGCGTCTTCCTCTTCCACTTTTCACGACTTTTCCGATCTTCTCGCCCCGATCGAACCTTGAACCTCGAACGAGGTTCGATAGGCGCCAACTACTCGAGTCCAACTCCTCTCGACTCCGCGTTAATGAGCCACCACCACCACCACCACCGTCGTCGTCGTAGCAACCTGTTACCCGGCAAATATCCGCTGAACCTCGCGCGGGCTGTTCGTTGGCAATTACGTTGAGGAAGCTAGTTGAGAAGCGGTTGTATCGATCATCGCGGCGTGACGAAACGCCAACTATCGCGCCATTTTATTTTTCCACACGCCTTCGCCCATCGTGCGAACCGTGTTCCTTTCTCTCTCTCTCTCTCTTTTTCTTTCCTTTGAATATATTTCGAGGAACGAATTCTCTGGAAAAGGCGTTCTTCGGAAGCGTTTTCGATCTTCCGGAACCGTGGATTCGATTCGTGAAAATCTCTCGAGAGAGACGAGGGTGAGAATACCTGAGAATATTCGAGAATAATTTTCGAGTTAAGAAAAAAACAGGGGAAGATTTTGATTTTTCGATTTGTTGGAAAGATTCTTTTTTTAATAAGGGAACGATGGACGAACTTTCCTCTCTTCCTGCGAGTGTAAATTTATGCGTTATTATAACCGGGATGCGCGTACAAGCGCGTGTAGGCTAATTTTCGAGTTAAGAAAAAAAACAGGGGACGAAAGGAAGGAAGATGATTTGATTTTTCGAAGGATCGAGGTTCGATCCGTTGGAGAGATTCTTTTTTTAATGAGAGAACGATGGACGAACTTTCCGTTTCCTCTCTTCCTGCGAGTGTAAATTTATGCGTTATTATAACCGGGATGCGCGTACAAGCGCGTGTAGGCTAATTTTCGAGTGAAGAAAAAAAACAGGGGACGAAAGGAAGGAAGATGATTTGATTTTTCGAAGGATCGAGCTTCGATTTGTTGGAAAGATTCTTTTTTTAATAAGGGAACGATGGACGAACTTTCCGTTTCCTCTCTTCCTGCGAGTGTAAATTTATGCGTTATTATAACCGGGATGCGCGTACAAGCGCGTGTAGGCTAATTAGAAAACGAAAGGGTTCGCGCGCGGAAGGGGGGGGGAGAGAGGAGAGGGCGGTGGCCGATGTGGAAACAATGTGGAAAAAAGCAGCAGCGTGTCGAGGAAGAAGCTCGTTCCCTTCGTAGTTTTATGGAATACGTAAACTGGCACAGACATCCTGATCTCGTTCCTTTTCAACCAGTGAATCGAATGATAACGAATTGTGATCGCATCAACGAAGGATTGTATTACGAGGATTTGATATCCGTGTATATAAACTAAAACTAACAGAATTGTTCTCGATTTCTCTTTTCTTTCTTTTCTTTTTTTTTTTTTTCGATTAATGAAACGAATAAAACGCGTTTCTCATTCGTAAGAGTGATTTTCACGTAGGAAGAGATAACGGTATCAATTAACATATTAAAACGCATTAATAAACAGGAGGCGAGCGAAGATCAAACGATCAGATAAAACGTGCGCATCACGAGTTGCAAATCGAGTTTACTTTGCGCTTGGATTCCCTTCCAATGCAACAAGGTTAGCAATGTTGCGGTCGAGCTTTTTACACCTGCAACCTGTTACTCCAGTTAACAAGTAATTCAAGGAAAACGTGTTTGTACGCGCGAAAGATTTTTCGATTATTCGGGGAAGCTTCGATTTGTATCTACGCTTCCTCAAATTTTTACAATTATTTTAATAATTGGATTAATAATTGGAAAGTTGGAAAAAACTTTCTACTTTGTAATAATTTTAAATGTATAATATTTAAGATAAAAATCGAGAATGATTTTTCAAAATTATCGGCAACTTTTTTTCTTTTTTTTTCTTTAATTAAAAATCCCGCTTATCATAAATTTCACGCGTGTGTATTTATTGGGCAATATGAAAATCTCATTACGGAAATATCCCGTTATTAGCCAATATAGAGGTATCCTTGAAGCGCGATTCAATTCTCTCTTTTTTCTCGGATGATTAATCAACGTGGCATCAATCGATATTCACCGGTTCATTAATCACGCGCGGGGATCGATAAAAATCTTTCGGCAAATGAATTCGAAATGAACGCAACGGACGATTATCCCATGATGAATCTCTCGTTTTCTTCCTCCGGGAGGGAGGGCAGCCATTTATTCGCACCGATATTCTTATTTCCCGGGAAAATTCAGTAACAAGATCGTGACTTAATGAAACAAGGGGGAGGAGAATCTTTAAATCACGCTCGAGCTCGAGCTCGGTATCCCTTTCGGCTCGAGTGTCAGCCCGGCAATATATCACACCCTATTACCGTTGCCGAGATCTTCGAGAACGTGCAAATGGATGAACGCGGATATAGAATTATTTTCTTCCAAGTTTAAGCAAATCCATGTACAATTTGACAAAAGGAAAGAATTTCGTCGAAAAAGTTTCCATCGAAGCGAAATGATTCAATTTATCGACGAAATTATTGTAGAGAATCCGCTTGTTTTTCTTGTCGCGTCGAGAGATCGAGGGAATTCGAAGATATTAATGAACCGTCAAGGTTGGCAGGTACAATCGGTCCACCGACCTTTTTTTCCCCTAGCGGATTCCTTTTATTTTTCTTCTCTCTCTTTTCCTTTCTTTTCTTTCCCACCGACAGATTGATGACAGATTAGAGAAAATCGTGAGACACTTTATTGTGCCGGCAATAAGTACAACCAACCGTTGGTTACACGAGCGAACGTCAAAAGGTAATTGAAAGCTTTAATGAGACACGTGTTCGTTCCATCGGCCGGGTGTTCATTATATCGGCCGAACGGGAATAATAATCGTGACACACGAGACGCGTAATTCTTTTTCTTTTTTTTTTTCTATAACGGGACGAAAAGGAAGCGATCCATTCCTCCTTTGTATAGGAATGATAAATTCATATCGCGTTAACATGGATGGAAAGAAAAGTAGAAGGAGATCGATCGAGGAAATCGGATAGGATATAGCGTAACGCGCGCTTTTACTTTCGTTGTTGTTGTTGGTGGTGGTAAGATGGTTCGTCGTCCAAGTCGGCGTTATAATTGGAGCAAGCGGATAATTGAGCTATTCGTTTAAAAAGAACGAGCGTATCATAACACGCTCTCTATGAGTGAAAGTTTAACTATCGCCCTCATCGGCCCGCGTCTTTCCGCGTGAAACGAGAGCTGTTCGATCGTTTTAAATCCTCCCACCTTTTCGCTCTGAGATATAAAACACACGCTCTCTCTCTCTCTCGATATATATATATATCGATTCAGAAGTGTAATCTCTTAATAATATCTCCGGATTAATCGGTGAAAAGAAAAATTAACAAGAATGTTATGTAAATGCCGCGTCCAATTTACATAATCGTAAAGTTACGAACATCGATTCTTCCGCCATTAAAGATAATTGCAGCCATCCATCTCTTTCTTTTCCTCTTCCCTTTCTTCGTCCTCTTTCTCTCTCTCTCTCTCTCTCTCTCTCTCTCCTTTCGTGGTCGCGCGGCTCCTTTTCCTTCTCTTGAGTCCCTTTTTCGATAACTTTCGGTCAATGGAAGAAGAGATCACGCCACGATTAATACTCATCAATCCCTTCAATACTTTTTATCAATAATAGAGGATCAATAATGGAATAGAGAGGATAGACCCCCGATTATTATCAATATTTTCAATACAAAACGTGAATTACAGAGGATTATCGTCTCGAGATTTAATACGAGTGATCCGATTTTCCTCTCGAAAACTTCGTCGAACGAATTCGATTCGTCGACTGATTGGACAGTTCTCTCCGTGGAAAAGAATTTTCCAAAAAAAAAAGAAGAAAAAGAAAAAGAAAAGGAAATTCACGAGCAGTGTCGTTGTTCTTCTTCTTTTTTCGAAATTGAAAAAAAGATACGGACATAAAACGTACGCGAATACGAAGGAGAGAAAAAAGAACGAGGGGGGGGGGAAATGTAGGAAAGAGATAAAAACGGGACGGAACCGTTAAGCGCGATAAGTCTTTTAACGTGGCTAACAAGCAGAGAAGGAAATTACATAGGGAGGAATAAGAGAGGCTTGCCGGTGGAGTGACAAATATGTGTAATATACGATATAACGCGGAGGGAACCTGAATTATTAGTTACACCATGTCCTTGTCTACAATGCTGTGCCACGCGTGTTTTGTAATAAATTGGCGTATAAACCACCTGACTGTACCATCTCAACCATTTCGTTTTCTCGTTTTCGAAACGAGAAAAGTCACTGCCGCCCCGTAATATTCAATTACAACTCGAATCCTCCTCCTCCCGTTTTTCGTAACAGAAGCTTGCGCGAATGAATTTCGTCGAGACGGATTTCTATTTCTATTTTCTCGCTGAATTTTCTCCGAGTAATCGCGAGCAAACGTGTTTATAGATGCTGATAAATAGAAGTATTAACGGCAAGAAGGAACGATGATCGCAGGAAGAATTTTATCTTGTTCGAATCGCGCATTCGAGATCGCTTTCGCGAGACCTTTGATCGGGGCGCAATCATCGTTAATATGAATCGAAATCGGGCGAAACTACTTGGAATCGGTACCCTTTCGGTTCGTGCCTGTTCGATCTGCACGTTCGCGTCGATAATGGACGCGCTAGGTGTCGGTTATGTAATTTTCGAAACAATTTCATTGCGTCCATAACGGAGATGATAGTGGCACGAAAAGATGGTGGTTCCGATCGTGGAGTGGAGAAAAAAAGAAGAAGAAAATAAAGACTCGAGAGGAAACTGGAAAGAAACTGGATGAATGACGTATTCCTGGATCGATGGAAGGATGGATTAGGAAGCGTTAAAGTCAATCAGGTTCGGGTGATTGAATCAATAAGCTGTAATTCAAAAACGTAGAGAATATGTACGAAGAATTAAGCCCTCGATCCGAAGGATGGCGAATGATGGAGAAATTAGCTTGCTCGAAACTTCCGCGTACAACATATGCTCGATTGTTGTATATATGTATATGTATATATGTATATATGTATATATAACGAGTTTGAAAAATCGAAAGAGAGGAGTCGTTGGAATCCTCCGATTTATAACCAAGTTGTAAAACCGATAAAGTTCTATCGCTAACGAGATACGAAAAATGGTTAACCGATCGGCCATCTGTTCCCCTCGATAATTAAAATCATTCTCTTTCACGGTCTATAATCTATAATCTATAATCTATAATCTTCTTTCCGCGAAACGTTAATCCCCACGAAATCACCGTTAATCGAAAAAAAAAAAAATTATATTTTTCTTTAAATCTATCGATTATCTATTCGAACAGATTCATTCCCTTTTTCTCCGTCGTTGGACATGTCTCGATTTGATAATGATAATGGTCGATATTTCAATCTATAATCTTTTTTCCGCGAAACGTCAACCCCCATGTTAATCAAAAAAAAAAAAAATATATTTTTCTTTAAAGCTATCGATCATTTATTCGAACAGATCCATTCCCTTTTCCTCCGTCGTTGGACACTCGTCTCGATTTGATAATTATAATGGTCGATATTTCAATGGATATCGATCTATATTTCAATCTATAATCTTCTTTCCGCGAAAAATATATTTCTTTAAATCTATCGATCATCTATTCGAACAGATTCATTCCCTTTTCCTCTGTTGTTCCGCATCTCGATTCGATAATGGTAATGGTCGATATTTCAATGGGTATCGATCTATAATCTTCTTTCCGCGAAACGTCAACCCCCACGAAATCATTATTAATCGAAAACAAAAAATATTATTCTTTAAATCTATCGATCATCTATTCGAACAGATCCATTCCCTTTTCCTCCGTCGTTGGACACTCGTCTCGATTCGATAATGGTAATGGTCGATAGATATTTCAATGGGTATCGATTATCGATGTTCGGGGAGGGGATGAGAGGAGGAGGAAAGATAGGATCACGGAAACTGGAGTATCGAGGCGTGGCAAGGCTGAATGAACGTGGTAAAACCCGTCTAGCGAATGAAGGGGAAGCTTGCTCCCTAGGTGAAACCCGGCGCCGGTTTCTAGCACGTTCACGAGCCACTCTTTGGTCTTATTTCACGGGTATAAAGTGGGTGTGTGTGTCGAGGCGGCTTCTATGTGGCCTTGCAAGGTCGCCTTCTATATACGCCGTCATGGAGAAGATTCTATCTTGGCTCGTTTCCTCGTTCGATACTTTGGCGCGCGAATATCGGAACGGCGGCACCGCGGAGAATTTCCGCAATTTTTACGACCCGCTCTTGCCGATTAAGCGAGAATTAAACGATTCAATGGCCAATCCCCCGATCGAAAAGGAATAACGGTGAAATTAAATCTCTCTAATACCCCGTAATGATCATTTAAAAATTATTCACGTTTGGTAAGAGGGGGGGAGGAAATGTCTAACAATGTAAAAATGTTGGGAAGGATTGGGAAAACAATTTTTCGATCCTTCGAAATTTTTCTTATAAATTTTTAAACGGCCTGTAGTCTACTTCTTTTTTTGCTTTTTACGTCTTAATAATATAAATTGATAGCGTCATTCTATTTAGGAGTAGAATTTGTATATTAAGATGTAAATCTTTCGATTCGATTTTCTCGAATAATTTCGCTCGGTGACTTTACTCGAAAAAAAAGAAAAAGGATATCTTAATAACGAATGCAAATTATTCCCAGAGATTTTAAAATCTCATTGATCGATGTTTCAAGTAGAAAAAAAAAAAAAAGAAACGTTAAAAAGTTTTACTTTGATTCCACTGTTATTTTAATATAGCGATATATTAAACGATTCATTTTTGATGAGCTATTTATATTCATACATTTATCACTACTCCTGTATATTAATGTTATTCGCAATCGATAAATAAATCCAGCGATCTTTATACTTTTTCAAATATATATATATATTTCGAAGAATATATCCGCGAAATAGAAAAACCATAAATTTCACAAATTCAATTAATAAAACATTTTTTACCGAGTTCGCTTTTATTTTGATTGAACATTGTTGCAAAAAGAGAAATCGAATAAATTTTTAACGAATGATTAACGATCACGAGAGATGTTCAGAGAAGTACAATTTTTTTTTTTTTTTTTTTAGCAGTTGGAATATTATTAAATCGACACAGACATCAACGTGTGAAAAATAACGGTTTAAAAGATTTCCTTCCGATTATTATCTCGTTAGAGGATCAAGAGTTACGACAGCTATTTAACGCGAGTTATTACGATCGCGATTATTAATTCGATATTTCGTTATTATTTTCTCATCCTCCTTCTTTCAAATCTCGTAAAATATATATATATATATTTTTTTTCGGGGTATTTGAAAAAACGATCAGAGAAAAAAAGGAAAAAAGAAGCTTACCTGTTAAATTTCAACTTTCAATTCGACGAGCCATGCGGTGAATCCCATCGATCCCACAAGGTACGATGAAGATCGATGATAGCACGTGCACGAAGTTCGTCAAGAAGACGGGATATCACACAGTCGGGATAATCATGATCTTTCTCCACTTCTCCCCCGCAAAATTTTCCTGTCCTCTTCACTGTCTCTTTCTCTCCTTGCCAACGCAACTCTGTCCATGCTCTTCTCACGTGGAACCGGGATCGATCTCGTCCATCGATTTTTCCATATACGACGCGTCGTTCACTCGAAGGAGAAAGGGGATGGCCACTCCACGGCGAGGAAAAGAATCCTACGAAAGCTCGCCTCGCACAGGATAACCCCACATTGTCGTGAAAACAAAGATCAAGTCACTCGATCAAAATCTCAGAATCGATCTTTCGAGCCACATCCTATCGTTCGCAGGACGCTTCGATACCGGCAAACTGTGCGTCTCATTCGAACTCATGACAGCGGAGGAAAAGGAACGAGGAGACGAGGAGAGAGAGAGAGAGAGAGAGAGAGCGGTGGTTGATCGGATAGGTGTTGCAACGAAATACAACGAAAAACAGGTGGCCTGTTCTCTTCTCGAACCAAAGCGTTTCAAAGCGAAGCGAAGCGCAGAGCCTTGAACTTTCCTTCCTCTCTGGCGAAAAAGAAATTCGAACGAGCGGTGTTCGAGGGTTGTCACGTGGGCCCAAGGGCGCAAGGTGAACGTATTCTGCGAGGCGAGTTGTAAACCAGAGGCAAGCAGAGAGAAGGTAGGGTTTCGGATCCGTGCCGGCTGGTGGTCGAGTAGTTTGTGCCTGAGAGCGCAAGCGGAGCTACGACCATCTTGCTCCGTCTCCTTTCCACCACACCTGCTTCTTTCCTCCTCTGTGATTCCTCGTCCCTCTTCAGATCCTGCGTCGCGATCCCTCGGAGAATTTCTTTCTCTTTCGGTTGCTCGTCTTGCTAGATGACGCCAACCTCGAGCGATGGCCTCGAACCTTTCGCGCAACTTTCCAATCTATTCGCGCCTCTTAGATTCTATTCGCCGCGATTCCGATCGAGATATCCCTCCAACAAACGCTTCGTTATCCGTTTATCAATCGACTAAGAACGCGTTTTCTTCCTCGACTTTCGTCACTTCGTGAAAAATATATATATATATATTTCGATTCCCTTTTCACGATAGAGGCACGCTTCCATCGCTAGATCCCCCTTCCCTCCCTCAACACCTCTGGTCTTTATATTTTTTTGATTATCGCGCCTAGGCTAATCGTAGCCAAATTAGCAAATCGTTACATTCGCCCTTCCTTCCTTCCTTCTTTCTTTTATTCTGCACTCGTTTTCCTATATCGAATTTCCTATTTCGTTCCCGATACGGTGTACATCATATCCTATTTTCCTTCTTTGGAGAATTAATTTTTCATCGACTTTCTATCATCACGACAGAGGAAGAAAAGACTGGGAGGAACGTTTATCACGTACGTAACTATTAGCATTTGGCCATTGATCTACGTCCAGGCCGATGTCATCGACTCCGGCCGAGAAACACTCGGCTGGCATTCTTGCTCCAAAAGAGAGGAGGATCCAGCCTGCGCGTGGCACTACGGTATAACTTATTTTGTATACACTGGAAGAATGGACTGTCATTTTTACGGGAGAAAGGAGAGGGGGGAGAGACGGTAATGTCAAGGCGGCATCGTGGCCCTGATCGGGCGGACAACAAAGACAATAAAGACTCTTTTCAGTCGAATATTGTTCGAGAAAGAAGAATTCTCGAAATTAAATTTTCTTTTCTCTTTAAAAAATTCAACTTCCTATAATATATAATATAGAGAAATTCGCGAATACGAAGATAAGTGATAAAGCGATTTAATAATATTAATCAGATTCTTCTTCGATGCAACACGAAGCGTACGATGAACCGCGACGCCTCCATTCCACTTCCATACCGATACTTCCGTTTCGAACGGCGCGCGCGAGTAACGGATGCAACTTGTCCCCGGCCTCCCGCGGTCACAATTCCTCGTCCCACTGAAGGAGGAGCGAGATGAGCGATCCACTCATCGACACTTCATCCTTCGTTTCTTTCTCCCACTTGCCTCCGACTTTTTTTCTCGATCTTTGCCTTTGGAGAAGACACTAGAGAAGGCGCACTTCATCCATGACGTAAGTATCTCGTTTAACACCGGCAGAGACGGACGGGTTGTTATCCTTCACCTTCTTCGTTCTAATCGTTTCGCTTAAGAAAAGAAACGAGACGATCCATCTGCGCGAGAACAATGTCAAAAGTGTTATCTTCCTTGGATCAAACGAAAGAAACGGAAAGAGAAATTGCGTTATGTTGATCGAAGTTTTTCTTTTTACAAGCTCGAGTTTCGAAAGAGCGATCGAAGATATAGGAAGAGGATCCACTCGTCGTGGACACCGATCATCCGTGGAAAGACGGTTTGTTTAGCGATCCGTATTAGAAAAGAAGGCTGGAAACGGGGACGACTCTCCTCGTGGAGAGGAACACAAGGTTTGCGACGCTTTTCACGATCAGCCGCGTTGTTCACGGGCGAACACGTGCCTACTCAACCGGGCAACCAGGCCCAGTTTCTACTTTGCAGATTATCATAATCATAGTCACGAATGGGACATTTATTATATATACTTGTTGTATACTTGTTCGACACGAAAGTGGAGAAACGAATTCCGCAAAATAATTTTTAAGATTCCTTTTTTTTTTTTTTTTATTAGACCACATATCGAAACGTTCCAAAAAGAGAAAAAAGAAAAAAATCCGTTGCGCGAACATAGATTTGGAATTGAAGATCCACATCAGCATATTATGGTCACTGTATACGATGACTATCAAAAAAAGTTTAATATGATAATTAGCCGGGGAATAATCTAAATTAATTAACCGGAATATCGCGTCCAAAGATCGATAGATATAAATTAACGATTTACGATACTTAATCGGTAAAACCAATCGAATTTTTGGAATTTTTCGAACTTGATGGAAGAAAACGAAAAGGAGATGTTAGAAAAAGATGGGAAAAAAGAAGAAAAGTCAGACGTAGAAATCGATCGATTCCTTTTCTTCTCTTTTTATTCGACTTTAGACGATCAGTCTTAGTTTCAACAAGCGAGCTGCTGAGAGGCGAGAAGAGGGGAGAAAAGGTTTGTGCGTGCACGACTACTATATATAATTCTTTACTCTCGGCCAGGCGAAAGAAAAGAAGCCAGACTAAAGAAGCATCGGATGATAAATATTGAATTTTACCAGCCGGTTACGCGCCTAACTCTTATTGCTCGTCGAACTTAGGCGATTTACATCTCCCGATATTTCAACGAAAATTATAATTTATATCCGAGATAAGACGGTCGATATACATATACATATACACACGTTATGTATTCCTCGTGGAATAATCGTAGGCACGGTAACCGGGATAAGAATACGTATCCTTTCACAAATTTTTGACCGACGCGAGAGTGGCTGCTCGCAGCTGGAAGGAAGGGATTTCGATCCCGCGGACAGATTTATTGCAAAAATTTTCGGGAGGCCATGCTTCTTCGGGATTTATCGACCGATATGGATCGAGTTTTACAAGAGTTCGGCAACGTGTTTCGAATAAGCGTATTCTTTTCTTTTCCTTTCCTTTTTTTAAGATTCCCCGAGATTCACGATTCAGGATAGAGTGGAATACCGTGTGTATTTTAAGCGAATAGCGTAGCTTGGAAATGGGCGCAACACGCGCGCACAATCGTGACAGGCCGTTTCGAGAGATTATACGGTTACATCGGGACGAGCAGTTTGCCGTAGAATCAAAGATGCTGTTTTTATCCGGGTGCCGGGTAGCGAATATTCACCTGACCACCCGGAAGATAATTAAAGAGTAATCTTTGGTATTTTGCGTTTCTTCTTCTTCTCTCTCTCTCTCTCTTTTTCCCTCGGGTATTTTTTTAACGAGTATATGCTCTTCCGGTTTAAAGATAATCTTGGCCCAAATAGGGAGATGAGCTGGATGGGAATCGGGATGATTTTGTGATCGCGCACAAAGTATTGGAATTTTAATGAATTCGATTTTCAATTAAATTAAATTAAAGAGTAATCTTTGGTATTTTTGTATTTTTTGCGTTTCTTCTTCTTCTTCTCTCTCTCTCTCTTTATCTATCTGTCTCTCTCTCTCTCTCTTTTTCCCTCGGATATTTTTTTAACGAGTACACGCTCTTCCAGTTTAAAGATAATCTTGGCCCAAATAGGGAAGATGAGCTGGATGATTTTGTGATCGCGCGCAAAGTATTGGAATTTTAATGAATTCGATTAATTAAATTAAATTAAAGAGTAATCTTTGGTATTTTTGTATTTTTTGCATTTCTTCTTCTTCTTCTTCTCTCTCTCTCTCTCTCTTTCTATCTATCTATCTCTCTTTTTCCCTCGGGTATTTTTTTAACGAGTACACGCTCTTCCGGTTTAAAGATAATCTTGGCCCAAATAGGGGAGATGAGCTGGATGGGAATCGGGATGATTTTGTGATCGCGCGCAAAGTATTGGAATTTTAATGAATTCGATTTCCAATTAAATTAAATTTTCGCAGTGAGTAATGCGCGAATATTTCTCCACTCGTAAAATTCGGGATTAATGACGTTTGGGTGAAATCGACGAAAGGGCTACGCGGGTACCGTTAACGGAATTTGCAAAAATTTGTTCCCTGAGATTAAATAGATTTACGATTACGGCGACCGGGTATATTTGCTCCATTTTCTTTTTCTTCTTCGATCTTGTAAATCACGCTCGATTCTTTTCTTCCTCGAATCGATCAACCCTCGAATCCTCGGATTCCACGGATGTCTTATTCTTTTTTTTGACATCCGTCCAGTTTTCTTTCACGCGTGTCTCCATTATTTTTTTATCCGATAAGTCGAATTCCAACGTTTACGCAACTTTATACGATCGAGATGCCTTCAAATTTTTACACGATGCACGGTGTACGGTACACGGCGAGCACGCGAGCGCGCCTTTTTTTTCTCTCTCTCTCCTTTTTTTTTTTTCCTTTTACACGGCATGTAATAATTTCTCGAATGCGCATACCTCTTCCTCGTGAATGAACCACGAATGTTGGAAATTTTTATTAAGTATTTACAAGTAGACGGGCCGCAACTTTTCCTCCATTTACGAAACGTCCGAGTGTTTATTATACCGCGAGGCGATACGATCGAAGAAATGATCGATCGATCTCGCTTTCCGTCCCATCCTTCCCCTTCTTGAAAGGGAACGCCCACGGAGAAAAATGGCCTATTAATTTTTCTCGATCGAATTAAAAGGAAAAAAAGAAAAGATGAGAGACCGATTCGTTCGCCCCTATAAAAATTCATTAAACCGATCCAATTAATCGCAGCCAGCTTTCGCGAAATCCATTAAGTTTTCTACCTTGTCATCGACCTCTTCCTCTCTCTCCTCTCTCTCTCTCCCCGACTCATAGCCCCTAATTTGAATTTTCGTTCCCGCGAATCAAACCTCTGTTCTTCTTTATCCAAGTTGGATACAAAAATTTCTTCAACCGTTTCTCGATTCGATACGAATTCGACACGAGAAGGAGCGAGAATTTGGAATTTGGAATCTGTTACTCCAGTTTCTGAGGAGAGTTAAGAGAGGAGGAGGAGGAAGAAGAAGGATGAAGGCACGGGTCAGGCGAGCGGATCATTTTTTTCGGGAGAATCAGATGAAAGGACTCGTACGAAAATTTCACCGGTAAAATTTATGCTGTCCCCTCGGCAAGAAGAGGGGGAAGGGGGAGGGCCGAGTTTCAGCGCGATAAGTGGAAAGAGATCGGCGGGACCACACGCGGTACACGCTTCATTTTTAACGCTAACGGATCGTAATCCCTCCCCGTCCTCGATTCTTCTCCAATTTTCTTTTCCTTCTTCTTCTTCTTTAAATCTTTATTGGCGCGTGTGTTCGCCGCATTGATTTGTCTCGCGATAAATTCACATTAGAGTGGGCGATAAAACGAATTATTGGCCAATAAAACGAATTTTCCTATTTGCATTCCGCGAGACATATCCCTTCTCCTTTTCCTCTTTTTTTATCGCGGATCGTATACGCGATTTCTACGAGATAAGGGAGAGGAGGAAGAGAGACGTAAAAGGAAATGAACGTTTACAAGCATAGAAAATGCTTCCTTTTTTAATACTTTCGCGTAACGCGGTTAAAGCTCGTAATAACGTATTAACACGTTGGAGAAACCAGTTTCGAGTCGAGATAACTCGATATCCCTTCCAATATCGGAATAATCGTTCTTTTATTGTTCCTCTCTCTTTTCTTTCTTTTCTTTTCGAGAAAATCGTCGACACGATTTTTTCCCGCGACAGCCAGCGAAGAGTACGAGAACGAGAATCAACGATACGTTGTTCACTGCCGAGGGGGGGGGGGGGAAGAGAAGAAAAGAAACGACCGCAAGAAATGGACGCCGCGGCGAGAGAGCGACAGCCTCGCCGTGGAAACCGACGTACGATACCGGCGTACATAGAAATGACGCTTGAAAGGGACCTACAGTTAGATAACATGTGCTGGACCGACCATCTGTCTAGGAAGCAAGTGCCGGTGGAATGGCCGGGGGAACAACGACACATCCCTCCCTCCTCTTCTTTCCTCTTCGCTCGCCACGCGAATCTTTCGATACGAGACGAGGCAGAAAATCGTATTCCACTTCGAGCCAATTGTACATACGAGTAATTACTTTCCTAAGAAAGGCCTGTGATAGATTAGAGCCCCCTGTAAGAATTGGAAAAACGATTGAATTACGAACCGAAATGAAACTTTAATGCCCTCCTCCTCTCCTGCAGAAGAATTTATCGAGCAGGCTGTTAAATATGTCGATGAATAAGAAGAAGAGGAATATGAAGAAGAGATATACTCTACGATTTATCGTCCCTTCTGAATTTTCAACGCTACGACAAACTTATCATCTCTGAGACGATTGAAGGAAAGGACTTTCCTTTAGAAATATCTCTCTAGAGTAGATAATAATTTAACGATCTGTTCGAGAAGAAACCGTCACCTTCCGAGGTGAAAACGGGAACAGCGTTCTGTTTAATGGTTGGCCAACGGAGTTGGAGTGATATTTTATTATGTAAGCCCGGGTTAAATGAAACGAAGCCGCGTTACGAAGGCGGGTGGGGCGCTATAAATCAGGGGCGAGATAGTGATCGGTCAGATCAAACGGGAGATTGAAAAAAACGCGGAGCGGAGAGTCCTGGTAAGACACGAGCCGTTCTCGTGTTTCACACACCGATGGGTAGAGGATGGGCAGAGGGCGGTAAAAGGCGTTCGCCGTTTAATTACCCCGTCGAACTTCTTCCATCATCTTTGCCCGCCAATGATATATATATATATATATATATACGTTTTAACTCGAACGTTTTAACGATCCGAGCTGTGACTTTATCGATACTTTATCGCCTACATTCGCGCCTACTGATAAATTAATCGATCGATGCTTTCGTTTAATCGGATTCGATCAGCTCCCGTTTGATGTGAATCAAGAATTAATTTGTTCAATTTCTTGACACTCTCTCTCTTTCTCTCTTTCAAACATTGACAGAGTTTGAGAATTGCGGATAGATTTATTATTGTAACGTTATCATTAACGTACAGAACGGATAGAACAATTCTACCCGATTAATAATTTTGCAATATCGGAAGAGGATTCCTCGATCCGCGATGAGAGAACAGATTGTCGAGAGCATGTATTAACATCGATGAATCTTTTTTTTTTCAACAAATAGGGTTTATATGTTCTTACTTTTATAGTTGCGATACCCGTGGAGAAGAGTTGGGGTAAAGCTTCCGTTTACCGTTTTTTAACAGTTTTAATATTATAATCGATTCCCCTTTGCGGGTAGACACGGCCTTCTTGTATGTTAATACGGCAATAAAGACGGCAGAAACGACGATGTTAATGATCCGTTAAATCCATGTTGTTCAATAAGGTGAAAAACGAGTAAGATCTCTTTATAATCTGCAACGTGAATACGCATTGTTCGGATGAGACGGTCTTTTGTGTTTTGCGTAATAAAATTATCATATATCTGATCCACGAACCGCGATAAAAGTCTCCAAGGACAGAACGTAAAATACGCTCGCTCTTAGAATTATCGATTTTCTGGTGAACACCGTGGACAACGTGAACACCTGACCGATACCGGTCAAACGTTCGTTACACCAGCCCGAGAACCATTGATTTTTGTCCAACGTCGAGCTCTACGAACGATAATTCGAACGATGATTCGTCCTTCCTTTCTCACACAATTCGCTTTATTATCGCTTGATCCGATTATAAAAATTTCATTCGTTTGAAGATTAAAAAAAATTGGATCCGTCTAATTAATCGATTCTTACCGCGTAGCCGAGCTCGTTCCCTAACCAACAGATGTAGAAGAGTTGGGACATGGCCGCGCTAAGATAAATCCCGTACTTCATAATATTCGAACTTTGCCCTCCGACCTGTTTCGACCGATGAAAATCGATCATGATACACGCGAGCTAGCCGATTATATCTTCATCGAGTAGATATCTTACCACAACAGCTTGAAAACCAGTCAGGCATATGATCGAGGTGCTGGAAATCATCTGGACGAGCATGCTTAGACTGTATATCTTGTTGTAATCCCTCGATATCACTACTAATCGTTGATGAAATTGTACACACTTCTTGTAACGATCGAGGAATCTGTTGTTATTATCGTTCCGTTCTTCCTTCCCGTGCCTATTGCAAATCGTCTGCAAGTAAAATTAGATTGAAGATTTGATTAATTTCGAAAGATCGAGATTCGATACCCGCTTCGTTTCGCCGTTGCAATTTTCAAAATTGACGCTCAACGCGTCCAACAGCATCGTGATCAAGCTGCATTTGAAAGTCGTCATGCTGTCCATTACGATTATTCCCAACAGGCCGCCAGAAACGGCGCAAGTTTCAACGAAGAAACTGATCTCGTGCCAAGGGGATACGGTCGTGTTCAAAGGATATTTAGCCCTGATCGGTAGACCGTTCTCCATAGGCGTGAAGCACAACAGCGCGAATCCTAGGCAAGCTCCTATCACGCAAAATCCAAAGAACATCACTTTGTTACGCGTGTGATACTTGTCGATGATCTTCTTCACGCTTTCGAGTTCTAGAAAAAGAGAAAAAAAGAATTGTTAAACGCAGAGAGATAATTGTGCTAACGTTTTATAATTTCGGCAAAAGAGTTGATTCTCTCGCCAAGCTAAAGCGTTGGAAAGAGCGGTTGTGAAATACGAGAAATATGCCGAGTAATTCTGAAGAATAAGAAGATTCCTGGTCAAGAGGAGGGAAGGTTGTGAGGAGAGAATGGAAAAGTGGAGCCGAATTAATGAAGTCAACGTGCATCATTTGCCGCGTCATTTCACATCCGAGATACAAGTCTCGGCCGTGCTCTTAATTTTAATCTCGCAGCCGTTTCATTCGTCTCTTTTTTCAGATTCGATGGACCGATATGATAATGCTTGAACGGAGATGATCACGAAAAAAATTTCGAGCGTTAGAAAAACGTTCCTCATTTACATCTCATTAATTGAATTATTTTCCTCTCTCTCTCTCTCTTTCTTTTTTTATACAATATACGTAAATTGAATTTAACTCGCCGGAAAATTCGCATAGATCGTCGCCACACTCGAATATATCGGCCAACAACTTTTTCATTTTTCCTCGACGAATTTGAAGGTTCATCGCCTTGAATATCACAACGAAGATCCCAGCGAAGATGCAGCCATCGTCGGTTGTGATCGACAAATTATCCATATTCGTATAAATATCCGCGAAGACGGTGATAGCTAGGATGCACATCGATACCAACATCCATACTTTGTACACGAAATACGCGTATTTTAAAATACGCGAGCAGCTCGAATCGATTTCTCCCAGACCGCTGTACCTGAAGAAGAAAAATGAACAACTTTCTTCGTGAGAGATATTTCGGTATTTTCTTCTAAACAAATCTTTGCAATATCACTCGTAATAGTAAATAAATTACTACTACACGAACGATAAATTTATTGTCGCGATTCTCACTTCAAATAATTAATTTTAATGCTCGTTAATGTTCGAATTGACTTCATCCATTCGTGACCGGATGCATGAGCCATCTGTCCCCCTACGACTACGAGTAAATAGAAAAGTTTTCTCGAAGTCGCCGTATCGTGCGAGTACGTAATTTCGCTTGTATCGCGCTGTGTATGCATGCATGTACTTTAATCCTGACAAGTTACCATAGGTTATTTTCAATCATTCTGACGCGATACCTCTTGAGAAAATTGCGACCGTTTTTCGGAATTATAGAGTATATAGTAATACACGTGTTGGGTCTCCAAGCCATTTCCGCAAATGTCGATAAAAATGGCAATGATTGCATACCGATAGACAAGCGGAGCTACGTCTTACTAGGCATTTACGCGTGGAATAAGAACAGTGTAAGGCAACAGTGTTATCGAGTAACGACCGTATTTTGTACATCAAATAAATCGCGAATACAGTAGCTAATGAATGTTTGAGATCTTGAGACGTTGGGGTAACATTTCGAAGATTGTAGATAAATTTAGAGTCTTACGATTTCTACTTTCACGAAAGGTTAATCGGTAAAGTGACTTGATTAAAAGTAATTTACTTTTGTTAATTAAAATAAGAAAAAAAGAATTCCGGTACCGGGAATCGAACCCGGGCCGCCTGGGTGAGAGCCAGGTATCCTAGCCACTAGACCATACCGGATTTTCGAACCTGTGCTTTTTCATTACTCGACATAAGCTGATAATGGAAATAATCAAGTAGTAGAATTTATAATTAGTACAACTTAAATATAATAACGCGAAAAATTCGTTAAATTAATTTTTGTTACAAGCATAGCGTTTCTTGTGATATTAAAAAATAATTTAATATTATCGTATTTGATACACGATTTAAAATACGTGCGCCTAAAATTTTAACTAAGGCTGATGAATCTAAAACAAAGCGAAATATTTTATGGTTATAAAAATAATATAATTATTTTATTTCGCTATTGTCTCGTGTAACATGATGTTTTTTGTTTATTTCTGTGAAATAAAAAAAAATAAGCATTTTAATGAGAATTGAACTGAAGAAACGCGGCGCTTGTTATCGGCATTCGAAAATATTTAAAATTATTTGTAACAAAAATTAAGATACAAAGTATTTTTACGGAATTGAATGTTTATAAAAAAAATTGGAAAAAATTTGTCAGGAGTGGGATTCGAACCCACGCCTCCAGATGGAGACCAGAATGCACATTGATTCAGTCTTGGACTGAAAAGGGGATTAACCTTGAGTCTGGCGCCTTAGACCGCTCGGCCATCCTGACACTTGGTAGCAACGTCGTTTAAAATACACGACATGTTTTTGACACGATTGCTACTATATAGACAGTTACTATATTATATATAGTTATCTCTAATGCATTTTTCTTTTTAACGACATATATATTATAAAAAAAAATGTTTTTCATTCCTATTTTATATTGATAAATCACGAATGCAGTATAAAATGTGTTATTATTTATTTAAAATATTATTATTTTTAATATTTTTTTGATACATGTGTAGAAAATATTAATTTTTCTAAAATAAAAGTAATTTCGAGAAAAAAAAAAGAAAAGATATAAATAAATTTATTCTTTAGCGATATTTAAAATTGTTTTAGCAAAAATATCAGGTGAAGAATGGAAAAAGAGAACCCATGTTTCCGCCCGGGATCGAACCGGGGACCTTGTGCGTGTGAAGCACACGTGATAACCACTACACTACGGAAACCACATTTGGTAGATTTTCATAGATATTTTATGAATAATATACATAATCTATTTAAAAATTAACTTTTAATATAATTTTTTTTATTAATTTTATGTCAATTGATACATAAAAAAAAAAAATTATATACCTTTTTACGAATTAATAAAAATAAAAATAATTCTGCATTTAATCATGGAATGAAGAACACATTTTTTTTTTTTTCAATAATCGAATATTTATTTAGATTTCATTTTGTGAAAGTGTAAAGGATATTAATTCTTTCGGCCTTTGTTATTACTTTCATGTGTATGTAGGAATTTAATGATTTCATAAATTATAAATAAATTATTATATTATATTTTAGCGAGGGCCTAAAGGGTCTTCAATATTGTATTCAATAATGTATATTATTAATATATTTACAAAATTGCAATAAATAATATATCGGAAGTAAAGAATATTATCTTATATAAATTATTTAATATCATAAGATTTGTTTTTACACTATCAAGTGTAAAATGCATCTATCGTTACTAAATGGAACTACTAACATTGCGCATTGTGTACAATGTACTATCGAATACTTATATTTAATATAACGAGCATTTAATTGATCATCAATAATTCGGATTTTATTTTCTTTAAATAATTAACAATATAATAAATATATTTGATTGTATTTATCATATTTAAATGCAATACTTATTTTATTTTAATTGAGATCTGGCAAACATGCAAATGCTATTTTGATTGAGGTTCAATATTCTTAATTTTATGAGTATACTATAAATCGAATCTATTTCATGATTATATAATAAATATTGATTTGTTAATCGAACGAAAGAAGGAAAGATGAATATAAAATTACGTAATTTTATTGCAAATTATACTTGGAGGATTTGCTTCCTGAAAATCTGAAATTGAGTATTGGCGATAACGAAATAGGAATCTATTCAATGTATTTTTAAATAATATCAGATATTCGGAAAAATTTTTATCGATATTTCTTTAATATTTTTTTTTAATTAGAAAACGATAAAAACTTTTCTGAATATCTTAATATAAAATGTACGTTTTAAAAAAAATGATAGAGTGCATTTGTATGTTCTGTTAAATTAGTAATGTAATTGCTAGACACTGTACAAAAAATAAAAAAATAGAGTAAAAAAGAAATGTTAACGAAGAGAAGAAGCATAAAATATAATAAACTTCTCAGAGAAGTTTATTTTTTTTTCTTATCGCAGTCAGTGGTTTTTTGTATTATCAATTTATTTCGCTGCCTAGTTACTTTGGTTGTTGGTCGATTACATGGAATTTGTTTCAACCCTTGCTGTGATATTTTTGCTGGACTAGTTGTACGTGGTGGTGTTGGACCTTTCAAAAGAGCTTCGACATCTGCTAATCGTTTTCTCAACGTTCTATTTTCACGTTTATATTTCGCAAGCTCGGAATCTTTGTCCAATCTTTCATGACCAGAACTACTAGTTTCTTCTGCAAAATGTCTAAACATGAGATGTAATTTTTCTTCGTGTTCTCTTTGCATCAAAACTATCCGTCTCTCTGCTTCCAATTTAGTTTGTTTTAAAGCATTTGTTAACGTTTGAATCTGCCATTCCTGAGTTTCTATATGACTTTCCAATTCAGCTGTTTGAACTTCCAGATTTTTTGAACTCTCTTTTAAATCGATTACCTTTAGAAAATATTTATAGAATAAAGTTCTCATTTCACCATCCGAAAGTTTCGCCAATCTTTCCATTAACATTCTTTCCCCCTTTTCACGCTGCGATTGATTTTCATCGAATCCCTTCCGTCCACAAATCATTTCATTTTTATGCTCGATCATAGCGTCGATCGCCTCGATGGTTTCTCCGCATTCTAATAATTTCCTCTCTTCCACAGTGGACAGTGTCTTTTCTTTTTGAAATTTTTCATCTAGATCGCATTTCTCGTCCACCAGACAATCACGAGTACGCCGTAGATTTCGAATTTCATGGCGCAAAGCTTCTTTCTCGTCTATATCCGCCGTTCTTTCCAAATCCATCGATTTTTCTTTTAAAACGTGATCAAGATGCGATATTCTCGCACTAACGTCTAATAAATTCTTTTTTTTATCAGAATAATCGGTTTTGGATTTACTATTATTTTTCTCATCTTCGCTTTCCGATTGCATCTCCTTCAATTTGGAAGCTGTTAAATTATATTTTTCTTCGAGATCGCGAATTTTTTTCTGATCCTCTGCTAATTCTTCCTCTAATTGTTTCTTACGTTCCTCCTCTTTTTTCAATTGTTTCTTCAATTTTTCCATTTGTTTTCTAGATGTATTTAAGGAACTTTCAAGTTCTAATACTTTTTTAGCAGAATCACCTGCAATTTGTTTTATCATTTCAATATCCATCAATCTCTTTTCATAATGAATGGCCATGTTTTTATATAACTCAATCTCCTTCTTATGGGCAGATTTTTCTTCTGAATCTTTGTAGATGGAAGCATTTTCAGCTTGAGCCAATTGGCTTCTTGTATTATAATATTCTTCTTCCAATTTACTCCATTTGCGTTGAAATTTTTGTTTTGCGCTAGCGCGTGCATCTGAATTTTTTATCATATCTGCTATGAATTTTTCTTTAATTTTAATAGTAGTTTGTAGCTCTTCTATACGTTTATGAGCTCCATCTAAATCTGATTGAATTTTTTTTACTTGAGTTTGTTTTGCCTCATTATTTAATGTCAATGTTTTCAATTCCTTAATAGGCTCTGGCATTTCTGTTGTTTTCAAAGCATCGATTAATAAATCTGGTGAATTATCATTATGAGTCGCATGATTTTCATTAATAATTGTTTCAGATTCACAATTGTCTAATATTCTTATACTAGTAAATGCTGAAGTTTTATTATCTAAAATTTGATTTTGGTTAGGTTTAAGGCTATCGTTGAAGGCTAATACTTCATTACACATTTCAGAACCAGGAAGCATTGAATTCCTCCTGGAATTTGGATTTCTAAGCGGAACAGCTCTAGTTACAAGGACATTATTATTAGTATTTATAGATCTTGCCACAGTTGGAATAATCTCTATATTTGTTTCTCTAAATTCATCCCTTGTAGAATCAACTATTCTATCTGTTTCTATTTTAAGTTTATTCATACATTCGTCTAATTTTTCTAAGAAATCTGGATTTTCTGAACTAACATCACTATGATCTTCTTCTTCTTCCTCTTCTTCATCATCGTCATTAGTTTCAGATAATTCACTTTCTGAACTAGATGAACAATTTATTTCAATTTTTCTTTCCATTTGATGTATAGATTCATCTGTTTTTTCATCAGTTTCAGTTACTTCTTCTATTCTTTCTAATGATCTTCTTGCATTTTCTGTATAACCTTGTAAACTACCAGTATCATCACTAGCAATACATTCTTCATATTCTTGTTTCATACAAAGCCATTGTTCAATTTGATCTTGTTCTGTATGAGGTAAAATATTACTTGTCATAAGCTTAGTAAAAAGACCTTCTGCATTTGAAACTAATTTTGACCATTGGGCTGCTGCAAATTCTAATCTAAATATATCAGCACTAGAACTACGCTCTCCTGATGTAGCAGAAGTCATTGTATCATGTGTTTCATCTCCTGTTTGCTCGCTCTCTTCTTCTGTAATATGTTGTTGCTCATGATTATTATGTGGATAAGATGGCACAGTATTTATATATGGCGTATAACATTGATGATTGTCCAGCATTGTTTGATGATGGATCCAAGGTGTATAATGCATCATTTTGAAAATATTATATTATACAATTTAATATAATAAATATGGCTTCATTCATTTATATATAATATAAATATTTAACGAATATCTTTTAATGATCTCATTTTGTTTTAAAATATTCTAATAATTATTCTTTTATCATTTGAAACATAAGATACAAATTTATTTTCATGATTTCTAACCTATAAGGAACTTTTTATGTTCCAATCTTATATTTAAATATTCACTATTATATATACTGCTACATTTTCGTATATTCTAATAAGTAATGTACAAAATTCAATTATACAATTTCAAACGCATTTGATAGAATGTTTTATAAACTTCTCTATTCAATAAGTAACAGAAATATCTGGCAGAAACTGTTACCAACTTATGATTAAATAATAGAAAAGAAAGAAATATACTTGAAATATTATAAATTTGTCTAGATTATTTATATTGAAATTCATCGTGTGAAATATGTAATGGAATAAGCAAAATAGAACAAATTATTATAATAATAGATTTATGAAACGAATTCAAGAAAAAATTCCTCAAAAGTTAATTTCGTAATTAAATTAAATTTTCAGATTATAAATAACTAATATAAAAACGCAATGTATAAATATGTGATAATAAATGTATAAAACACTGTTAAAAGAGTAAACAATTTTTTTGAATCACTCGTCTATTGGTAATTCTGCCAATAAAATTTAATTGCATCGAATTTAAAATATTTAAAAATTATTATATTAATCAAATTTATATTTTTACTTACAAAAATGAGTTAAGAGCTTCTTTTCTAGACACTTATCAATTTTATCTCTTGATAAATATATTGCACTTTTTTGTTTAAAAATCGAACCACACCATCATCCAAACGCGGCAAAAGTTTGCACGATACTACGAATCAAAATGAATCAAATAATGTTTTAATAATCGAACAATGTTTTAATATTTCGTTAATATTTGTTTATTATATATATACAAAAAATTGTTTGACTTATAAAAATAATAAAAATTATGTATGAATAATAAAATTTTTATCGATTGATTATATTTTAATAAAAATTATTTGTACATGATATTATTTAAAATGTTCCGCGCCATTTTTCTGAGTTTCATTTCTGGAATAATACCAGTGCTGTGATTGGTCATTGGCAAAAATTACAGTAGACTCTTGTCTGTCGTTTCAGTTATGTTAATGTGACAGTTTTTGCCAAGTATTGTGTAGTTTTCTTCATTTTTTTTATAAATACGTGAAAAATGTTATATAATATTACGAAATAATTAACTATCTAATAGTACGATATGTATATCAATACTTCTATGTATACAAGTCATTACTAATTCGGAGTGTTCAACTATAACTAACCTCCTCTTCGCAAGTAGCGACTACGTGACTTCGAAATCTTGAGAAATCAATTTGGTAAAAATATTATGTTTTCTTATTTTTCTTTGTAAAACATTTATTCATTATCGATTATATATAATGATTATGTAGGTTAGAATATATTATAATTCTAATTGAAATAGTTTTATCAAAATTCTGAAAAGAGTTACATCGATGCATTAAACTTTTTGCGTCATACATATACAACGCATCTAAATTAAAAAAAAAACCAATATTCATTTCTCATGTATGCTACTTACTAATTACATACTTATATAATCATGTATATTTTATTTGATATAAAATTATAGATTTAACATTTATTGAAATAAATTATGAATTTTTTTTATATTTTATATAAAGTTTTTAACTTATATATTACATTCTTTTGAATATTGTTAACTTGACTTTGCTAATAACTTAAATTTGCTTTGAGTCGTAGACTTTGATATGTACATTCTTTTATTATTAGTGTCATGTATTTGCGTTTGAAAGATCTTTTATTTATATCAATGACTTTCAATTGATATAGCATACTAATGTACCACGACAAATTCATGAATACACTCAAGATTTTTATATATAAATTGAAGAAAAGTAATAAATATTATTATTTCCAAATTTTTCAATATTTTATTTTCATTTTGGAAGGGGAAAATAAATTTTTTTCTTTGGAAATTAGTCAAAAAAAATTTTAATAAAAATATATCTTAAAGAATTTAATGCATTTTTTGATATATTACAGAATTTTAGTAATTAATTTGTTTAATGTTTTTATTATATGAGATAAAAAACTATTGAAAATTATTGATTTAAACTAAAGATCTTCGAAATAATTTGTATATTTAATAATTTATTTATCAAACGTAATAAGTTTGAAAACGTAATTCTTACAATTTACTCATATAAATGTTCACATTGAATCGAGGTTAAGTGGTTATTCAAATATTACGTTTGTATAATATAATCCAAGCTTGCTGAAGCAAGATCATAACGTAATATCTGACGGAACAAAGAACACGAATGTAAGTATGATGGGTTCTAAATTTTCTAGAAACGATTCTATAAACCAACATACTTTGCATTATCTCTATTACTTAACATCCGTTCAACTTTCTATTCTCACATAAGCAGCACTTTCGCGTTCATTTGTCTATGTTTGTTTATGTTCAAACGTGATAGCATCTATAGTTTTTAATTCGACCTATTCGTATTATTAAAATTAGAGCTAGATTTATCCGGTTGATGCGATTGATACATTGGGATAGTATATATATTTTGTATAAGATATTTATTTTTCTTAAGATATTTAAAATTATATTTAAATATTATTTTTAGAAGAAATGGAAAAAAATATGGCATTTGCTAGTGGAAGTAGCCAAGCCTTTACTCCTCCACCTTCGGCACCTCCTTCTTACGAGGAGGCTGTTGAAAATGCAGCTCGTGTATCTCGACAACCAAACATTCCAGTAGGAATTCCATATCCAGTGGGACCATCTTCTATGCCAATGCCATCTTCTATGCCTCGTACGTGTTATATTATTTTTATATTGTAAATCATAATATAAATTTTTGATGATACACAATTGAACGAATAGATTGGAATTGAAATTTCAGATAACGCTCCTCAGATAATCCCATCGAATCAGACGACGGTGCCATATCCACCGAATTATTCTGGGCCCAGCGAATCTATGCCACAACCACAGACACAATATAATGCAAATCCGAATGCGGTGCCTCAACCGGAAGTCCGAGTTGTATATCAGCCAATGATTTATTCTCTGAGTCCAAATCCAACAAAAACAACGTGTCCCACTTGTCATGCTAGTATTAAAACTTCCACAATGTCGGATCATCAGCGATGTGCTCATCTATGCTGTATCTTGCTCTGCTTATTTGGGTGAGTGTATATTAATTTTTTAAATATTCGCTGCATTGCTTACGCTATAAAAATTAATCGCTTTCGCTGCTTATTTTATTTTTAATTTCTCTTTTATTACATTGCACATTTTCTTTGCGTTTTTCTTGCAATTGCTCGATACAAATATATTTTCTTTTTTAAAAAATGCGAATAATAAGAATATTTGAAATTTTATAATTTATAACACAAGTTTTATATCAGGATACATGCTTGATTGTTTTTTTCACTTACTATTGGCCTTGGTTTGTTGTTTATCGTTTTTTATTCCGACTTATTAGTCTCGCTTTATAGAAATAGCGCACGGATTTCTTCAATTTTATATTCACATTCGAAATATATTAAAATATTTGTACATAGGTCCTCCTTACTTGATAATGTTGCTTTTTCTCTTAAGCTTTCGAGGGTGCACGGTTTTTTCTCAAATATGTTCTCGTCTTGTCTTTTGGTGTATGTGGTTTTCTGTTAGATCGTAAAAAAAAGAAAAAATAATTTTGACCGATGTTCTTTCAAATTTCAGATGTTGCCTTTGCTCATGCCTACCGTATTGTATGAGCAACTTCATGAGCGTCCATCATTTCTGTCCGAAATGCAAAAGTTATATTGGTACGTGGAAGGGTTGAGTCAAACCTGGGACACGTAAATTTGTATATTGTTACGCGATTCTTTATATATTCAAATACATTGTGTAATATGTACATTGTCGTCGCAATACATTGCACGTATATTTACATATTACATTATGTATTAGTCAGTCATAACAACATTGTGGGAAATAATCGATTTATTTCCCTGCTTGTCGCGTAAATAGTAAGTTAAGAGAAAGATTTATCCGACAAGATTGTCATAGATCGTATTATTATACGTACATATATGTGACGCTTATTCCTTGCAAGATGAGATCTGAATGCAGTATACTACAATGTACAATAGTCTCGATGAATTGTAGATTTCATGTTGATCCGATATAAGTGAGATGATGTGTTCGAGTGTGTTCATGTTCGAATTTAGAGATAGCGTGGGTAATAATACTATTACAAAAATATTTTCGAGTGTTGAACTAATTGAGCAGTATTGTTTTTACTTGCATTTGTCATATTCTACGTAGTTTTAGGAAAATTTTCTAGGAAGAGACACAGAGAGAGAGAGAGAGAGAGAGAGAGAGAGAGAGAGCGAGAGAGAGAGAGAGAGCGAGAGAGAGAGAGAGAGAGAGTGAAATTCGCGTGGAAAGAAAGGAGAAACGATGTTTCTTCTGGTTGGGCGAAAAATTGTTCCTTTATTTCTTTCAACGTGTTTCATTAGTGTATAAGAAGAAAGGAAACGATTAGTCGATAACGAGTAATAGAAAGTTGTTCCACTTCTTGTTCGCAACAATATTCGTGCATTTTTATTTTTATATTTTATTGGTGCTTCCGGGATTTTATGTGAAATATACATTCTTGCATATTATTATACATAGTATATAGAAACTATCGTATGAAAAGTGATATTTTTATGCAGACAGGCAAAAAGGATTTGCATATTGAAAACTATTCCAATTATATTAATCAACAAGATTATCTATATATATTTCCATTTTCGAGTAGTCGTCATATTCTGTTCTAAAAGCAATTTAATACGAAATATTAATTGTTAGAAATTCTCTTCTATAGACGAGTGTAACCAAACAGAAGGAATAATTTTGTGCGTGAAAGAAATATCTTCGAGCTTCCCTTGCAATTCCAGGAAGATAATATTTAACGAAACATTACGTAATAGAGATTCGCACACACACACACACACACACAAGCTGTTTGATGTTTCACGTATTTTAAGATTTTTGACTCAAATATTTCTATGATTCTACGCATATTTATCCTCGCTATATAATATTTTGTTCTTTTTACGTATTATATATGTATATATATATATATATATTATATACATATATATATATGTGTTTTGAATCAGCTACAATGATTAATATTAATGTCAAATTATCATTCTGAATAACGTCTCTATTATCTTCTTGCTTTATTTGGTTCACGTGTAATTTACATGAAATTTTTTAGCGTTTTTTATATATACGTGTATTTTAATGTACCATATTTTTCTTGTACGTGTTTTATATAATAAATTATATTTTGGTTTTTGAAGTGTATATATATATATGTCGATAAAAATTGGAAAATTGAATTTGATCTGGTTATATATATATAGAAAAAAAAAAAAAATAAAGTATAGCACAAATAACAATTATATAATCAATCGAATAAACGATAAAATGCATTATAATTGTCGTTTATTTAATTTTTTATAGTCATACAAGATATCGAACGAGTCCGAATATATGTATATATATATTTCGTTTTCTTGAAATTCGTTTAATGAAAAAGATTGATTTTATACTTTTCAATAAGTTGAAAAAATGTATGTATATATACTATATAACAATTTTCTTGATCGCTCATCGGGAAGATATCGATTCGAGCAGAAAATGTTTCTCCCTATATATAGTACGTTATTATATATAGACTTTGATGGGCAATTGATACTCCGTTTTGTACGTTCTACGATTCAAAATCGATGTTACAAAATTTCTACAAGTAATATTGCAACCTTTTTTTTTTTTTTTTTCTTTTTGTTATTATTTTGTTTAGTTGAACGATTATAATAACGTTTATTGTTAATTCAAGAGCACTTAATCGTCGTGTGCGCGCAAGTACTATATACCGTCGAGTACTTTTAGAGATATCGAGAATCTTACATCTTCTAATAAAACGTATAATAAAAGTATGTAGCCAAGGGTGGTTGATTTTCGCGATTGGACAAATTCGCAACAAGTTGAGAAACAAGAGAGTGAAGGAAAAATATCTTTGATTGACGCGAAATTGTACTATGGACATCCTTTGCCCATTCTCTCCGACACGAGAAAATTTCTACACGAGAGTTTCCAAAAAGTCATCGTGAGGAAGGAATTGTTGCTGGGCCACGGAGGAATATTCCATGTCGATCGGTTTCGTGTTGTCGCGGAGGGCCGGTGCCTCGCAGAGAATGATGAACGTGCCAACGATCGATGCTATAGTGAAGATCCATAGGAAAAGTCTGTCGAGAACCATCGCTACGAAACCCCAATCCTGATCTTCCTGTCCAATGGACGTTCAAAATTCAAATGAAATTATCATATACTTCTCCTCAACTCTTTCATCTATACATATTCTAAAAAATTACCGCGTTGAACTCGTCCTGCCGTTGTATGTGGTGCTGAATGAACATCACGTTGTGCAAAGCTTTCTCGAGCTCGAAAGGATATTTCTTCCTGGGCGTTACGTCGCTCAGGGACTCGTCCAGCCCGGACATCACCGTGGGGAGTCCATTGTATCCACCGATCCCCCCCAAGAATCTGTTATGCGCGGTTGTCGTGTGCAATCCGTTGCACCCTGAAACCATATATATATAAATATTACACCTCCAATATTTTTTTTTCAATCATACGTCATAATAAAACACTGACCGCCGATTCGTTGATGACGCGCGGAATCGGGGGACGAGACTATGGAGGACGATTGCACTGCGGCAGCGACGGCGGCGTTGAATTTGCTCTTCTTCCCGGATCTTCCTCTTCCGTGCATCTTATGCGCGGCGAGATCGTTCAACAGATCGTCGGGCACCCTCATCAGAAGAAGCTTTGGCAATCTCCTTATGAAGATCTTCCTCACCCAAGGCGCCATTTTGTGAGTGCTCGGCTTCCGGTAATGCACGTTCAATATAACGATCGTTATTACTACCGAGAGGCCGACGAGGATCATGGTGAACAGCAAGTATTTGCCTAGCAATGGCAACGCCAACGAGGTGGATGGTATTATCTCCGATATTAAGAGGAAGAACATGGTTTGGGAGAGCAGGATGTTGATGCAGAGGGCGATTTTCTCGCCGGAGTCCGCGGGAAGGTAGAAAGCGAGCACGGATAAATACGAGATGCTCACGCACGGGACGATCAAATTCACCGTGTAGAACAACGTTTTTCGGCGTAGAGTGATGTTGAAGAAGATGTCGGGATAGGGCTCGTCGCAGCAGGGATAGTATTTCTTGTGCCGTTCAGCTGGAACACCCAATATGTCCCACTCGACGCTAGGATAGTACTCGCGAAGATCGATCCCGATCTCCACTTTGTCTCCCATGTTTTGATTGATGTGTTTCAAGTCGATCTGGATTCGAACGAAGATGGTTCAGAGATTCGGAGACGGATCGTTTGGAGTAATAATTTTTTTTACCTGAATACCGTCGTACGTCCAGGAACCGAACTTCATGAAGCAAGTTTGTTGATCGAAGGGAAAATATCGAACGTCTATCTCGCACGAGGATTTGAAGATAGCCGGAGGCGTCCACAATACCTTGCCCGTGTAATGCAGGATGGCTTTGGTCATCGTGGTAACTCCGTACTCCCCGTCCGCGCTGAAATTTCGCCAATGGTGATCCCAAAGTAAAAGGGGATTTTATTAGATTTAAAAAAGAAAAAAAAGGAAATAAATAGGGCGCGTACTTATTGTAGAGTACGATGTCGGGAAGCCATATGTGCTCGCTCGGTACGTAGAGTTCGGTGACACCTCCGTACTCTGCCGGGTCCCACTGAAACTTGTGATCCTGCCATTCCTGGGCAAATGAATTCGTCTCGATTAACCGACGATACCTTCGCCCGATACCGATAGATTCTCGATAGAATCTCGATCGAAGACTTACGTGCTCGAGCCAAACGTTGGTCGTGAGAATTTGATCCTTCAAATTCTGCAAATTTTCAATTATCATTTCGTTACTCTGAAAATTTTCCTTCCAAATTTCACAACCACCTTGTTTATTATTATTGTTATTACGATAAAAGAAAAAGGCCACGTACGAGATCGATCAGTTGGGACAGGCGAAGTCCTAGTTTAACGACCACCGTGTCGTTGTTATTCGAAACGGGGCGTATCAGTCGATTGTAATTCGACAGCAAATCGTCGTACAGCCTCTTCGCGTCCGGATTCCCGTGGCATATCCTCGCGGAGAGGATCAAGATGATCGTCTGGAGTATCATTTTGAATAGTAGGCTAGCTAGTTTTCGAATTCACATCCGATCGGCATCCTGTTCTTATTCATAAAAATTGAAATGAATTATGAAATCTGGAAATTAATTAAAATTTATCTTCCCTACGATTTAATTTTGACAATTTGGCTATATATTTGGAGACAGATATGTGATGATTATAGACTTGTTGCGTTCACTTCTTGCATCGATTCTTTATCGAAACGTAAATAATAACTTCTAATTTCTTTTAAGATTATTAGATTTAAGAAGTTATTACTTCGAGTCAAGATGCAATCGCCACGATATTTACATTAGTATAAAGTATCGTACCTTCGATTTCATTCTGAAATAATCAATACAACTATTCAATCGACGATTAATATAAATTAATATAAACTTCAAAATTCGTTGATGCAATCGCCACGATATTTACATTAGTATAAAATATATATCGTACCTTCGATTTCATTCTGAAATAATCAATACAACTATTCAATCAATTAATATAAATTAATATAAACTTCAAAATTCGTTGATGCAATCACCACGATATTTATATTAGTATAAAATATATATCGTACCTTTGATTTCATTCTGAAATAATCAATACAACTATTCAATCGACGATTAATATAAATTAATATAAACTTCAAAATTCGTTCAAATTTCTGTGAAAATGATTCGAGTTATTAAAATAGAATTGTTTCGGAATTTCGAGAGGAAATTTTAAATTTCTTTCGAATGATAATTCGATCGATGGATCGATCGATCACGACGTTTACGTACAAAGTATCGAATGAAAAGTTACGTACTTCAATCTCCCCGAGTGCTGTTCCACTCACGAGAGTCGATCTCGTGCCTCATAACGTAGCGCCCAACGATTCCTCGAAACGTTGACGATTCGTGTGGTCGGTCGGCGATCGGGAACGCGACGGACTCGCATCACTGTTGACGCGTCGTCCCGTCGTTTTCGTTGATTGAAACGAATCGGCGATGGTCGGCGCGGCGTCTGAACGGAGAAATGGTATTCTGTAAACAGCCAATGGACCACTGGATGATGTTACGCGCATCTCGGATTCTCCGGGATCGATACGCCATTGCGCATGCACCGGCCGAGGGTCGAGGGTGGCTGCGCGTTTTCAACGCCGCCCCAACGGCGCAGCTTCTGTTCGTTGCACCCGGCAGGGGGAAAAAGGGGCGCACGACCGCCGCTTCTGCACCACCATCTCTCCGCCTCCGCCCTCCCCCTTTTTTCTCCGTTTTTCCAAATTTTCCACGATTATCATCTACGTTTATTACGTTTATGTTTCACGCGCGATCTTCGAACGTATATCGAACGATCGAGAGATCGATCAATCTTCGAGATTAATTAATAACAAACTCCGTTGAATTAATTCCATTTGGGATGAGGGAAATATAGGTGTAAACCGACGAC
Source organism: Apis mellifera (assembly GCF_003254395.2). Taxonomy (NCBI): domain Eukaryota; kingdom Metazoa; phylum Arthropoda; class Insecta; order Hymenoptera; family Apidae; genus Apis; species Apis mellifera. The sequence goes on from NC_037646.1 coordinate 8,007,219, forward strand.
GTTTCTCTTCCTTTATTAATTCTCCTCAAAGAGTTGGAAGATTTATTACACGAGTATTTGAACGGGGGAGATGGAATTGAGCCCAATTGAGCCGAAGAAAAATCTTCCCTCTCTACCTCCTCCCTCGGTTTTCTAATTTACCTAACGAAGGTAGGGGCGAACAATAGGGAGGAATTTAGGACTAGGCTGGAATGATATTTGAAAAGGGTTTCTGACAACGCTCTTTATTCCATTGCTTTCTCGTTTAATAGAGATCTTCCGAGCGTGCACGTCAGATCGAGCGAGCAGTTCGCGATTCCTTTAACGTAACGCCGTTTGATCGTTTTTTCGCGTTTCTCTCTTCTTCTTTTCTCTCATGGACGACTTAACTAGGGTAAAATTTTATTTGGTTAGCGAGGAAGGGGGATTTTTCTCTCTTTTTTTTCCTCTTCTTTTCTTCTTCTTCTTCTTTCAACGCCCATCGCGCATATCGCGGTAAATGGGATTATTTTTCCAGGTTGCACGAAGCACTAGCAAGCGTGTCAGGGAACCAGTTTCGAATGGAAACTGCCCCATTCGCGTGTACATTTTATTATCTCGTCCTTAAGTATTCTATTTCTTTTTTTAATAAAATTTCAACAAAAAAACTGCGAGTTGTTTAAAGATCAAATATTTACTACTCTCTTTAAACGTCCACAGTTTGACAAAAGCGCCTTTGAACTCTTTCAACCGGTAATTTTTCTCGTAACGAGAATCAATTTTGCTTCGCTCCAGAGAGAAAGAGAGAGACGGAGGGATATCTTGAACCTGCAGAGTGAAGCGCGTCGGTAAATACGCGTTACATCAAAACCCTTTTATTTTTAGGGGAGAGAAGGAAGCAGAGAGGCGAGTTTACATTTCAACTCGCGTGAGTCAAGCCGAGAAATACGGTGGTGTGTTCGTTAAGGTAGAAGAAGGCCACTTCCCATCACCGATATCATTTTTCTCGGCCGGACGAGAACACGACCCATTATTATACGGTTATACTCTCTCCTCTGCAACCTTTTATCCTTGCAAAGTCGTTCTCTTTTTGCCTCTACGCGCCACCCCATCCCACGACTGTTTTTCCTCCTTCTTTCCAAACTGACGAAGGGGGAAGTGTGACCAGTCTCTCTCTCTTTTTCTTTTTCTCTCACAGAAACGTAATGTTGCGCAATCGTGCGCGATCTCGTCGTGCAAGCACTTAACATTGCGATGATTAGAAGATTATGCACGCATTGAAACGATTGCTGCCTTTTTTCCATCAGCTTCTTCTAAGCTTCGAATGCTTGGAGGATTCTATTTACCTATCGACACAAGAAAGGGAGATATATGGCGTTGTATTTTTCGTCACGCGGGAAATATTCGTATTTGTGGCCGATCAGGTAGAATTGTATTCGATATTTCATCATTCGTTATTTCACATCGATAAACGTATCCGTAAATTATTTATTTCGACTCGACTTTGAGAAGAAGCTGGAAGGAGTTGGATAGGGTTAAGGTTAGAAGAAGTATGGAACTCGTGAAACATTATTACGCATTTGGTTAAAAGCAGCTTGTTCGTGCTTGCAAAGTATTTTTTTATGCATCGCGCTTTCTTACAGAACCGTTTTACCGGAATGGGATAAGAACGTCTTGGCTTGTGTTGTCTCGAGTAAAATTCAATCTCTCCCTCTCTCTCTTTCCCTTCTTTTTAAAAATATGTATACCGCGGATATAACGTACGATATCGCACGTGCATACGCAATTTCACTCGGAGATTCCTCGAATAAGATATATCATCATCGCCCGTTTCATTTTTCCTTTCGCGCTTTCAATTACTCTCTTCGTAGGGGATTTTTCTCCGCGTCGAGAAAGACGAGGGAGAAGAGAACAACGAGGACGGGGCGTGAGTGGGAGGGGCAATATGCATAACGCGAATCCGTGGAAAGTGTAATAGCTGGCGCAAGGATTTCGAAATCGGTTGCATTAATTAATGTGATGTCATCGAGCAATTTTCCATCCTTTATCCTATTTTATACGAGAGAAACGTTTTAAGTCTAAAACTCGTGCACCTAATCGAGCTTGTTTCTTCTCTCGAATAAGAATGGATGGGGTTTTCCATCGATCGTAAAAGTCCAACGAGCATTGTCCGTAAATCATAGCGCTCCCTTTCGAAATATTCGGATCGCACGAATCACGTTTCACGCTTCGCGATCCTCCATACCTAGTTCGAACCAGCTGTTTCTACTCTCTCCTTCTCTCTTTCTCTCCTTCATTCTTCCTTTATTCTCTTCTCCGTCGGTTGAAATTGTTAGCCGCATTGTTCAAGAAAACGACATTTGTTCTCGCAATTTCGAGGCAACGCCAGAGGTTTCCCCCGGCATCGTTGAAATCCGCGTTGTTCGTTCACCGGGTGGAATTCTCCTCGGAATTCTCCTTTCCCCGGAGATTGTCAGAGAGGGAAGTGGCCGGTGGTATCGGCAGCGGAGCACAGATTTCAGGGGTTAATAACGATCGTGCTCGCGGAGGAGGGCGGGTTTTAATTCCGGCTATTTGCAAAAAAGATTATCCTCTTTGACCGACTACCTGACTTTTAATCCGTTCTATTTACCCTGTCCCTGTAGGATTATCCGTCAATAATTAACGCTTGACCTGTTGGCACGTGTATATATTTACACACACACTCGTGTATCGTAAGAATAAAGATTAAGTGAACTCGAAATTACTCGTCCATCGCCTCGCGACACGTATCTGGAGTAGCGACTTGGAGTACAGATAAATATTCCTTCTGGCTTCTGGGAGAGAGGGAAAAAAAAAAAAAGAAGTGGCATAAATTTCCATAAACGTCCGGACTCGTATTATTTCCACGAACGACGCGACTGGGAATACGAATGTTGAAGAAACTTTGTAAAAAAAAAAAAAAGGAAAACCTGCGTATTTCTTCCAATTTCGCAGCTGTTCGAAGTTGAAAAATCGTGCAGAAATCGTCCGATTTCCAATTTTTCATTATTTTAAAGATAATAAATTGTCACGAATGACAATTCGTTGCTTGATTTGATGCGAGGCCGATTCATGTCTTCCACGTAAGAGGAATGTATAGTATTTTTCGAGGGTGTACGAATACATGTGCGTAACCGGATATGTATCTGGCAACGTTATAGAGTGGCAGACGAGCGATATCTCTCGGTTGATCGAGAACAGTTCTTCCTTCCAATTTCGTGGCTTTCCGTTTTCATCCCTCCCTCGCCCGTGCGACACACGTCGCTCCATTCGATCTCTTCTCCTCCTCCCTCTTTAATCGCGTCATTCGCTCGCAAGAGTTTCGATCTCTTCGCTCGCGTTAAAGCAACACTGTTCTTCGAGATCCTGCGAGAACATCTCGGACAAAGGAGATAAGATTAAAAGAAAAAAAGAAAGAGAGAGAGGAGAAACGTCATTATAAAGTAGGAAAAGAGGGAGAGAGATTCGCAGTCGCGAATAATGTCGCGCAACCGTGGAAACGGGGCGCTCGAGCAGCCGCTTTTTAAATCACGAACCGCTGCGTTGGAATGTGTATCGCGGAATAACAAATTTATTCCCCGAACTGGAATAATTCTTCCACGCCCGTCCCCTTTTTCCTCGGATAATAACCTCTTCCTTAACCGTATCCATGGAATAATTATGGACAAAGGGGGAGGGAGTTGGTTGTGACACGCATGGTTGTGGATCCGATTCATCGGTGGAATTCTCGTCGAATAGAAATTCACCGAAAACCTAAGCTTGGCGCGAATACGATAATACGATAGTCGGCTTTTAATTAATTCTAAATACCTGTTATTATTCGTTGCGTCGAGAATTAACGCTCGCGTTCCGGATGAACACGATTATCCGAATTGGTGAATTTGTTATAAACTTATATATATATATACGTTACAAATTGCGCGAGATGTATAGGGAGAGAGAGGGACAGAGAGAGAGAGCGTGTGTGTAGAGGGGCGCGTGTTTGTGCGCTCGTTAGTGGTTGCAAATACGTCTCCCCCGATGCTGGGAGGCAAATTCGAAAACAGTCACGGTTCTATTATCTACCAGCGGTGGTACAAGAACCGCAACAACCGCAATGAGGAATCAATATTCAAAAGGAATTTATTTGTGTAAGTGGGCCACGCTTGTGCATATACCGTGCGCGTATTCTATATTACCGTCACATTGTTTCCGTTCTTTAATCCGCACACAAGTTTCGCCTAAATTTAGTAGCGACCGTGTTATCGTAACTCGCCATCCTGCCACTCGCAACTGTTTGCCGTCCCTTAATTATTATCGAGGCCCGTTAACGAAATAAATAGCACCGGCCTCCCCCTATAATTTCAACCGTGAGAAGAGATAATTTTAATCTCCTCTCGTTTCAACTTCGTGTCGGCCGACGTTCGAACGCTTTCTTCGAGTAGGTCGAAGTAGGCATCGAATGCGTGAGCGAATCTTTCGAGATGTCGATATTCGAAGGCAGCTTATCCGTCTTCCAAGATTGAGAACACCTTTGGGAAATACGTCCGGTAACCGGCACGTGGCGAGCACCATACAACTACCGTTTCAATTTTCGCCAGGCATTGCACACCGTTGCAACGCGTATCTCGAGGATCTTAATGCTCTTTTTTTTTTCCCACACGTTTCCGCGATATATTCCCCTCCCATCTTATTACACTTTCCACTCGGTTTACTTTTTGATTTCGTTCGTCCATTTTCTTTTTCATTCCTGCTCGAATTGCACGGATAGAGGGGGAGTGATCGGTTGTTGCGAAATCAAGATTGACGCGAATACTTATAGAATCTCCGAGTTATCTTTGGAGATGCAATTAATACCTAAATTCGAACGCGTCACGTTCGGGCACGTTCACCCCATGAGTCGGTCGCACACGATCGTGTTATTTTTAACATATTTATCGTCGTAATCATCGGGAGGGAAAATTGAATTTCTGCGTTCCAATTTTGACCGGAGAAAGCATCGAATCCGAGTCGCGGAAATCCTCCGATTCTGTGCGAGGAATTTCTGCAACTGGAAACGAGATCGTTTGGATTATCCTCTCGCGCCTTGAAGCAATAACGAATCAATTTACGTACCGTGTACCATAAATGCCAGCCGGTCACCGATCATGGCTCCCATGAATTATTGATAACTCCGTGTTGTGCGCATCGTATACGTATACACGTATACACACATATATATATATTCGTTTCGTCGATTCCCTTCTCGATGCACAACCGCGTTCGTTTCTCGCGGGATATATAGGTATCGGATGCGCGAACAGTTTCGAATTCCGTCGAATTTTCGTTAGTGGCCCTAGCCTCTCTCCATCCGGCCTCCGAGTAGGGCGTGTTCGCGTTGTCCAAAGGCTGTGCAGAACAGTGGCAACCCCCCGAGGAATTCCGGCGTCTGCGCCCCTTCCCCCCTCCTCCTCCTCCTCCTCCCCATCCCCTGAAACAAGAACTTCACGCATACCCGTTTATTTTGGAGAATCCTTGTAGATCGGAGGCCCTCGGAAATACCTTGCACATACCTATGTATCCCGGGCCGGGGATACAACAACGGACCACCGCATATCTGAGGTCGTCTCGCGTACCTGGTTGCATTTACGTGCACGCGTTTGTCACATATTTTCGACCCGTTTCTCTCCCCGATTAACGGCTCGCGATCGCGTTGGAATATTTCGCGTTGGAAATTCGGTTTATGGATCGCCGCGCTCCCCTCTCTTTTGCGCGTGTTTCTTCTTTTATTACGCTCGATCTCGATTCGAGAAATATCTTTCCTTTGAAATTCTCTCGTGTGTGTATGGTGTACGTATACATGAGGGAAGGCGTAGTAAGGATTCGGGAAAGGAGGAGGCGGGTGGAAATGTTGGAGCTTTATTCTTGGAGCGAGCGAGTAGCGAGTGGAAAGGAGATCTCCAGAGTCCTCGCTCAAACGAATCTCAGTCAATATCCAGACGTGTTCTGGTCGCTCGCTCAACAAGTTACAACGGGTACGGTTTCCGATCCGTATCGTTTTCGCTCGCCACTTTCGCGGCATTAATGCACACTTTCCTCTCGCGCTCTTAATAATTCAATAAGACGTTCCTTTCTCTCTCTCTCTCTCTGCGTTTTAATTCCAAGAGGCGAGATCTCGAGCCTTTGATCGAGCTGCTAATCGGAACGAATCACTCTCGAGTATCGTTTCATTATATCCGTGCTATTATTCCACTCTGTTCCAAAATGGAATTTCGAAGGGGATGAACAAGAGGATAGAAAGGGGGCGTAAAGATTGAAAGAATTACGGTTCAACGACCGTGAAAGTTGAACCTTCGCCCTTCGATGTAACGTCAACCGCGATCGGAGGAAAAGATTTTAATCGTATCGATATCCTTCTTTTTCTTTTCCACGGGGAGGATTACGCGTTCGTCGATAACGATATCCGCCCGTACAGCTGACCCATTAACGTCTTTTGCCCTTTGGCTGTAAAAATCTCGCTCGCCGTTTCATTAAACGTAACAATTTCGAGAGAGAAAAGGGTTACAGAGGCGCGAGAAACGAGGCGAAAGTACGAGAGGAGGAGAGACAGAGGCTGCGGGGGCTATGTCCGCATCGGGTAAGGCTTCGTTTCTATTGTACAATTTGAAGGGAGGAGGGAGGGAAGGGCAGAGAAAAACCTTTGAGGAAGAGGAGAAGAAGAAGAAGAAGAAGAAGAGAGGAGAGACGTAACGCGAGGCACTCTCTCTCTCTCCTTCTCCCTTTTTTTCCATTTTTCTTTTTCGTAACCACCCCTTTGCCGCCTCTGCACTCCGTTCAGCACCCTCTGACGAGTCGACCTCGCACCGCCAGTGTCAGTATCGACTGGGATACCTCGTGGAGAGAACAGCAACGAGGAAGGACAGAGGGTAGGCGAGATGCTGAACACATACAAGTGGAACGGAAAGCAACGGAGTAGTAGATGGGGGCGGGAGAGAGAAAGAGAGAGAGAGAGAGGGCGGTTCGTCGATGCTCGGCAAGGGTCGTGCACAGTGCCGTGCTTCAGGTGTACCTATCCTCGGGGAAATTCTCTCGAGAGAAAATCGCGCAACCCTTTACCCCGAATCACCTAAACGGGATAAACAAGATAAACGATGCTTCCCCCTTATCCTCTCCTCCTCGATGATCATTCTCTCGCCGTAGACGAGTTTCGTCTCGAGAAAGGTATCGACGAAAGATCCTGGATCCCGTTACGAATATCGCTTCCTCGTTGGAGGAGGAATATAAAAGATGTACAGGGGGGAGGAAAAAACGGAAAGGAAAAGGGTGTGGGTAGGACGCGCGTAGGACGCCTCCTCGAGATTTCCACATGGTGTCGCGTGGTGGTTCGAGCTCGGCTAGGTTCGGCACGGTTCGGGGACCGGTCCGTCCTGTCGGTGCTGCCACATGGCAGCGCGTCGTCGTCTTCGTCGTCGCGTTTTGCGGGGTTCGCGAGGTTTCAGGGGCGGCACCTGGCTGGTGGGGGATCACGGTCGTTGTACACGATCGCGCGAGAGCAGGACGGTAGCAGCGGCGGCGGCGGCGGTGGTTGCGCGCAGGGGTGGCGGCGACGGTCGGGCACGTTCGGGCGAGTTCGCGAGTGATCGGCAGCGTCTCGCGTCGGGGCTTCCACATGGGTTGGTATTGGCTCCCGGGGCGCAGGGTGGCTTGTGCGGCGGGGCTCTAACCGGAGAGAGATTCTAAGCGGCGAGAGTATAACGGAGCGAGGCGGCGAACGAGCGAAAGAGAAGAAGCGGCGAGGAGGCGCGCCGTAGGGGGGCAGAGGAAGGGACGAAGAGGGCGAATGCGCGAACGAGCGCGAGCGAGAGGGAGAGGTACACGGCTCGCCACAACATCCCCCCCGTCCCGCCACACCTCCTCCTCCTCCTCCTCCTCTCTCTCCACCCTCGGAACGGGCAGAGCGTCAGTGCTAAGGTGGGTTGCTCGGTCGGAACATTGGCAGAGAGAGAGAGACACGTCCTGGGAGTGCCTGCTGCACCGACACGATTCCCTGGTGCAGGACCCGCAGCAGCAGCAGCAGCAGCAGCAGCAGTGGCAGCAGCGGAGAGAACGCGCGCACCGCTGGAGCGAGCGTGAGTGAGAAGAAGATGAGAGATCGACTCTGGTGACACTCTCCGATCGACACGCGCCTAAACCACGTACACGCGCGTAACCACGCACGCGAGAACGGGATAGAGAGAGCACGCATACACAGACGCGCGCACCCACGCACGCACGCACGCACGCACTCACTCACTCGCTCACGTACGTACGTAGGTACGTAGTGACGGGAGCATCGGTATCGGGAACGCAGCTGGCAGCATTCGCTTCCGTTCCAGGAGACGGAAGGAACGGAGAGGCAGCAGCCTCAGGAGGAGGAGACGCTGATGAGGATTTTCGGTGGATGAGAGCTAGCTGCCGCTTCTGCTCTGCTGTCGTCGTCGGTGGTGGTGCGTAGACCGAGAGAATACGGTGGCGTGGTACGGTAGTGGTGGTGGTGGTGGTGGTGGTGGTGGTGGTAGTAGTGGTAGTGGCGGTGGTGGTGGTGGCCGTGGTGGTGGTGGTGGTGGTGAGATCTTGGACGAACGAGAGGCAAGCCGTTGAAACCACGCTCGGAATCATCATGAGAGAATCGAAAGGGTGTTGGGCGAAGTCGGTCGAAACGGTGGACACGGCTGGAATAGCAGCCTTCCGTTTGATCGGTTGAACGGTGGTGCACACGTATGTACGCGTACCGTATCGCGGGGAAGAGGACAGAAAAGGTGGAAGAGAGGGAGAGGAGGAAGGAGGAAGAGAAAGGTGTGTCGTGAGGAGACGACGAAAGTCCTCGGTAGGAGGTGAGCGTGGCTCGAGGGTGGCGGTGGCCGATGGCGAGTGATGGTAGCGGTGGTGGTGGTGGTGGTGGTGGTGGTAGTAGTGGTGTAGCGGTGGGTGCTCCGAGCGGTGAATGATCGTCGTCAGCCTCGTGGAAGAGGCGGCCGCCGCTTATGCGGGCTGCCGTGCGTGCCGCATCATCGCCAGCGAATGATCCGAGTCCGCGGGGGATAGAAAGTTGGTCGGAGAGAAAGAGGAGGAGGAGGAAAACGAGGAAGGGTGTCGTAGCGATCGGCGAACCACCACCGCTCGCTCCTCGAATCGAGATCGTCGTGGTTGTCGCATCGGATCGCAAGGTGGAAGTTCGCGTCGAAGGGATACGAGAAGGAGCAGGAGGAGGAGGAGGCGGAGGAGGCGGAGGAGGCGGAGGAGCCGGAGGAGGAAGAGGAGGAGGCGGAGGGAGAGGAGGGGACGGGGGAGGAGGAGGAGGAGGTGGAAGAGGAGGGAGAGGAGGAGGCGGAGGAGGAGGAGGAGGAGGAAGAGGAGGAGAAGGAGGAGGCAGAAGTCCGCAGTCGTCGAGCTGGCGGCTGGCAGGAGCCGCTAGATCCCGCCGGTTATGGCAAGTTGGATCGCGCTGTCGGATTTCTGCCGGAGAACCATGACGAACGCGTCGTCCTCTAAAAGAACGAACAGGTTACGAGCGAACGGCACGAGCGTGATCGGAACGACGTTCTCGGCGAGGAACGATATCCCGTTGACCACTGCGACCAGGAGGACGACGACGACGACGACGACGAGGACGACGACGACTGCGACGAGAACGACTGCGACGAGGAACGCGGCACCAGTAGTAGTAGTAGTAGCGGCAGCATCGCAGAGGAAAAATTCGAGTTCGAGAAAGATGCCGAGGCAAATGTTCGGGAAAGCAAGGTTCGCGTTTAACGGCACGTCGATCGTAACTATGATGACGACGACGACGACGACGACGATGACGACAACGACGACAAAGACGACGACGACGATGACGACGACGACGTTGACGATGATGATGATGATCGCGATGATTCTGTCTCGTATGGCCACGCTGTCGTTAGCCGTGATGGACAAGGGTGTCGCAGTAGCCGGCTCGCACGGTCTCGGGTCATCGAAGGCCTGGTAGCGCGTAGGTAACGCGTGTCGTACGGTGTTTTGTTTACTCGTTGGTACCAGTGGTGGTGGTGGTGGTGGTTGTCGTGGTGGTGGTGGTGGTGGTGGTGGTGGAGGTGTTGTTGTTATTGTTGTTGTTGTTGTTGTTGTGCCGTCCGGATCTCTTCTCGGGGCTATCGTCTGTCCTCGTATCTATCGGTACACATCGGTAGTGGTGCGTGGCCCTGTTCTCCGGTGGGTGTCGTTGGCGCGTTGGTGCGCCGTCCCTACCCACCCTACCGATCCTACCTGGTCGCGACGTGGCGGCCGGCCGCCGGTTTCCTCGTTTCGATAGCCGCGTACCCGCACTGCGGTCGACTCTCGGCTAGATACGGGGGCCGGTGTTCGCGCGCGTCTCGGTGACAGTCCTCCCGGTGATTGGCCACGAGCACGACCGCGACGAGGACCGCGACCGCGACGGTTACGCGTCCGGTTTCACGCGCGAGACAAGCTTACGACGACGACGACGACAGTGACGGCGGCGGCGGCGGCCACGGCACCGGCGACAGCACCCGCTACGGCCACGACGTCGGGTACGTGGGGGATATGTGCGGGTGCGCCACGTCCACGCGACGAGGACTGGGGACTGCTGCGGGTAAATCGGCACGGCGCACCAAGTCCTCGTGCTCCCTACACAGCAAGCCCGGGATACGGTAGCTCGTCCTTCACCGTTACTCCTCATCGACGCCCGCGGGCAATGTGCCCACCCGCCGGCAGAGCAACGTGAGTCTATTATTCTTTTATTCTCCTCCGCTTTGTTCCTTTCTTTTTCTTATCTCTTATTTTTTATTTTTTTCTTTTTCCCTTTTTCTCCGCCCAATCGTTTATCCAATGGCCATTATTATTTCGTCGTTGTTAATTGCGCGTTATTTCTGCGTAATTATTTAGTTCGTAAAATGCCTAATGTATTCGTAACCGTGTTTCGAATTTCTTATCGTTTCTATTATTGTACCGTGTTAATCCATAAATATATACAATCGTGAGTCGTACGCGTTCCACGTATCCAAATTCTTGGAATTCGTAACACGCCAGCTGTGTTATGTTTACGTATTTCGTGAGAAGAAAATTTCCTCGTCTCTGTTTATATTATACGTATTACACACGGATTGTATACGTAGGTACGCACGTATACGCGCGATCGTCTCTCATTTCGATCGTGTCGTTGAACCCGCGTACACGCGACGCTGCGAAACTGCGCCATCGTTATTTCTAACGCGACAATAGTAAAACGCCATTGGTATTTCATTTATGTAAATAAGCGACAGTCTGCGCACCGGAAATTTCGCGACAATTCTACGAGCGAGAGATGCTGCGCGTGTGAATTAATTTAATTAGTCCGTCGATGCGAATAATTTTAAGGGCGTTGTCATCGTCACGTGTCCACCCTCGCGAGTGAAACAAGAGCGTATAATTAAATTCTTCTCTCTCGGCTTCGATCAGGTGAAACTTTAAAACGTAACCTTTCTCGTTTCACGGACAAATAATTGTCTTCTCCCTCCCTCTCTCCCTCTCTCTCTCTCCCCTTCTCTCTCTCTCTCACCCCCTCGTTCGAGGATGATCTCCTTTTCAAAGTATACGTATAGATCCGCCCGCTTTTGCAACGCGAATCTTAAAATGGAATCGAACGTTGTGGGAACCAGGATCAAAGCGAGGTTCGTTTTCTTTTCTTCTCTCTCTTTTTTTTTTCCGCGAAATATTTAAAATCGACATGCAAGCTAAACTAACGTGTCCCCTGTCGCTTCGTTAATTGTTTTTTTAAATTAATCTTTCGCAGTTGTACTCGACTGACTGTGAACTAAAAGTGTACAAAAATATCGGTATCGATAATCGATCGAATGGAATCTCGAATCCCTATTCGAGAAGGAAATCAATTCGAGAAAATTCGAATCGATCGACGCCTAAAAATCCTGGTTAAATACAAAGTAGAAATGTTTTTTTTTTTTCTCTCCTTTTTCCCCTTATTTGGACCGCGTCTTTGCTCGAGTCGACGAATAAATTGCTTCTATCCTCCTCTCCTCCTCCTCCTCCCCTCGAACTTTTAGGAAAGCCAACCGAAAGCTTCTATGGAATCGCGCGAAAACGTGGGAGTGCTTTCAAGAGTGTCGTGGTAAGTCTTGGGCGTAGTCCTTTAGTTTCTCTCTCTCTCTCTCTCTCTCTCTCCTCCTCTTTTTCTCCTATCAACCCGTTCTCCCTTCTCTCTCTCACTTCCTTTCCCCCCCCCCCCCCTCTCGATATACCATTTCCCTTCGATATTTCATTGATACTTTCGCGCTTCGAAATGGAACCACGGTGGAAAATTTTAAGTGAAAAATCATCGTTTCCACTTTTCCGTTGCGGTTCCATTATCTATTCCCCCCCCGTCGTGCAACGTTGCACGGGCGGGAAACGACGGGCGAGTTCACACGACCGTGTACATATTTATGTATATATATACGTGTATACACACACAGATATATATACGTGTGTAGTTTTCGAACGTACGAATCCATTACGATTAAAATTTACGTTCGCTTTTGCCGACGATATTTACGCTGTATTCGCGTGACGCGAATTCACGTCCCGATCTCTATTTTTTACCGTTTTCATCGTTTCACACGGTCGTGGCAAATCGTAAATCCAACGCCAAATTTTTTCAACTTACGCCTTGATACGCGTGATCGCGTATTTCACGCTTTAAATCTAACTCTTCCGATAAACTCCTCGTCGCTTTAATCCCCGTCGTTCGTACGTACGTGTATTATGTAGTAAGACAACGGAATCACGATCGTTTCGTTTATCCCTCGTTCGTTCGATCGATAACGTTCATTCATTCTCGGATCTAATATCGCAAGTTTCGATTCGAATCATTAATTCGCATCGCAAACAAATTTCCCTTTAACCCGTTTCCCGTTTACAGAGACAACACGAGGCCACATCTCGATCAACCGATATCAACATCATCGCCCTTGTTCCACGAAATTTCTCTGCCTTATCCGCGGCACGTCCATCAAATCCGTTGGAATCGATGCTTCCAACCTTTCACCCAACACGTCTGCCTATGAATTTCATCGTATTCGTGAAACAAATCCAATCCTCGTCCCTTTCCTTCCCTCCTCCCTTTCTGCACGCTCCCTTTCTTCGTATCGTTCCATGGATTCCACGAATCACGTGCGTTTAAGGTTCATGGAATCGTTTGAACTCTACATCTTCCCTCGAGATCTTTTTATTTTTTCTTTTAGAGGGACGAAAAAGATTGTGGACGGGATTTGGAGGCACTTGGTTCCATCGCGACCGCGGATACGCTTCCGGACAAAGGCCGCCACTTCCGTGGCGCGGCGAGCGAGCTCGCGTCTCGGATGGAAATGCCGAATACCGAATGGTCGAAAACCTGCTGACGCCGGGACCCACTTCCGCCCCGATCCCTGTCATTTTATCGGCGAAATCCTTGATTAAACCACTCCTGACCCTCTCTGTCTCTCCTCCCCTTCCTCTCGTTCAATTTTCGATGAAACATCGGAATTTTCAGAGGCGTCGGTATTATTATCGTATATCCCCGAAAGATATATATTTGTGCGTTTATCGCGTTTCAATTTTATTTTAACAACGTTACCGCAACGTGGTTGTAGATTTTTATCTCTATCTCTATCCGTTGCTCTGTGTATATATATACACGTTTTCTACACGACGACGAGACTTTACTTGTTTAAAATTAATTTCGACTTTCGATCTCTTCGATTTATAAAAAAAAAGGTGGATATTTTTGCTCGATAAAAATGCAAACTTTTTCCATCGTGTGTGCGAGGGAGGACGGGTTTAAAAAAAAAAGGGGGGAGAAGAAAGAAAGGGAGGGTAGAAGAAACGTCATTAAGGGGAGAGAGGAGAGGAGAGGAGGATTGTCATCGTCGGTCAATCGTTTCTCTTAGGCGTGACGCGAACGTGATTCACCGGCCGGGATATATTGATATTCAAATTTATGATCCCAACCCAGCCGTGGCTCTGCGCAGGGACGAAATTTACATTCGAATTAACGTCTGCCTCTGCGGTGGTTGAGGTTTCACGTTCGCTCGTCACGTTTCGCCAACGTTCTTTCCTCGTCAAACTTTCTTTCTTCCTTCCTTTCTTTCGTTCGTTCGTTCGTTCGTTTGATCAGATGCCAGCCGTATTTCGAGGCGGAGCTCGATGCTCGAATTAATTCTTCAAACTTTCCACCTTTTATCGCGCGAATATTAATTTCTCACCGTGTACACACGAGATTAAGAGAATTTCTTCTTCTTCTTCTTGTTCGAAATCTTAACGGAAGTTGGAGGTTATTTTCTCGCGAAACATTGAAATTATACGTACAACTTTTTCCTCTCTCGTGATTTCTCGAAAAAGAAAAGGAAAGTGTTTGTCGAGACTTTCGTTTCTGCATCGAAATGCGGATATCGTGGATGATCGTTGAATAAAAATTAAGCTCAGTAACGCGCGTGTAAAAGAGAGAGAGAGAGAGAGAAAAAAGTAAAATAGATTCGTGGCTAATCTGTATCGAATTTACGATGATTTTCAATCGGCCTCGAATTTTCTACGATGATCCTGTTTGTTCGGATACTCTGTAACGCCATAGTTTTTATCGTTTGCTTCTTGATCCGATTCTCTGTTTCACCAACTGAGCACGCGTATTATCGCATAATCCGTAACGACTACAATCTTCCGTTCTCCTTTCCCTCTTTTAATTCGTCGCAATTGCCCGATCGAGATCTTTCGAATTTCTATAGGAATTGCAAAGTTTAGGTTAGAATCCGTGAAAATTTTCACTTTGATTTTTCCCCGATACAAGTAGAAATTTTTTCCTTCTTCTCTCTCGAGAATTAGAAATTCGATAGAATGAAAGATTGCGATTAAATATGAATATATATATCGCGATTGAAATTAACAAAGTCCCTTTTCAATGTTCTTTTTAACCCTCTATCGCACGAACTTTTATGAGTTGAAAAAGATAGCATTCTTATTTTTTAAAACATTGAAACACGTATTTTTTATTGAAGTCCCTAATTGGGAACGGAATGCAATAAAGGGTTAATTCTCCCCCTCTTTGAAAATTTCTTTCGCGACAACACGTTAATTTCTCGCGTTTTAATTTCTCAAAATTACGAGAGTACCACCTCGTAATCGTTTCGATATGTCCTTCGAACCGAACTGTTCTCGCGATTTCATCAGAGGGAAACGAGGCAGCCAATAATTAATAGCGGAGAGGCGCACTTTTATCGGCTTTTCTTCTTTTTTTTTTAATCTAGAGAGTGAGCGAGTGGGATAGAGATGGGAGTACACAGGTTAAAGCGACCGAGTTGGTCGGTCACTGTGAAGTGGCGGTGTTACACCACGTAACCAAGTGGACCGCACCCACCGCACCGCTCCATTTTCTTACTCGAACGTAAATTGAGTGATAGAATGCGAATGCGAACGCGCCTCTCCGGATATGGATTTTCCGACCAGGCGAAAAGGAGGAGGAGAGCGCGTGTCTCTCGTTAATTTTTTTTTCTCCTCATCCCTCTCCCCTTCCTCCCTCCTTTCTTCAAAACGAGAACGTTGCGTTAACTACCGTTCTTCGTTTTTATCGTCCGCGAGCGGATCGATTTTTGTATCTCACCGAGATTTTTGTCGACCGGTTTCGAGAAACGCTCGTGGGAAATTGGTCGAGATTTTATTTATTTTAACGTTCGTTCCCCTTCGTTTCGCGAATATCGGGGATAAATGGACACGCGAGGGTTGTTGTCGGAGACGAGATTTATATTTTTTTCTTTCTCTCTTTTATTTTTATCCACTATCGTTGCTAATTTTCCATCGTGGGAATGGAAATGTTAGGATTAGAATTAGGAAACGTGGAACGAGTTTAAGTAGCAATCGGCAACGAAAACAAAACTGGGCGTGGCTGTCGTGAAAATTTTAGATCTCCTTTGTTTCGTTTTCGATTTTGACTCCACGAAGAAAATCTTATAAGGCAAATCGTATAATTTACGCGTTCTTTTTGTCTTCCTTTGGAAATTATTCCTTTGGATATTGGTCAAGTATTTACATATATGAACGTGAGATTAGATTTGTATCAATCATTTATCTCATGGTATTTACAATTATTTTAACTCGACACGTTATAATTATACGAATTGCAGAACGATATTAAACGTAATTCCTTGTTCGAGGCATGCATCGCGATATTTTTCGTTGTTTCGTGGCACGAACCATTTCGCTTTGAAATAGTCCGAAAGCGAATCGAACGTCCGGAAATAGGCTTTTTTCTTTTTAAACATATTTTCTGCGTTTAACGTAGAAACTCGTAATTCTCGAATTTCTCGCGCAACCAATCCCTCGTTCGATTCCCTCGCTCGATTTGATTCGAAATTTCGCGAAGCGAAAAGGGACGAATAAAAACAAAACACTCGCCTCGAAATAACCGTGAAAAAAAGAAGAAAAGAAAGACGAAAGAAGGAAAAAAAAAAAAGAGTGGCGAAAACACGAGGGAAATTGCGAGCTCTTGGAGAGAACCGCCGCGAAATCATCAAATTGCTTGTTTAACGAGTCAAGTGTGTGTGCATAGCGCTTCGTTTCCTTGCCTCCTTTTATCGATCCGCCTCTCGAGCGATGCACTCGAACCGATGTCTGAATGCGGATATTCAAATTCACCGTTGCTCGCGCGGGATGCCAAACCCGGGGATGCTAAACTTTGCGGCATTATAGCGGGGATATTTTCGGAGCCAACGAATCGAACCGAACCCTGCCTTCCTCCTGTACGTCCAATTATTTCCACGTTTAATTTAATCATCTTCAAATTGATTCGCCTCGTCGAGCAAAATTTTTCCTTGCTCCTTTTCGTTGCTCATCCGCGAATTATTTACGGGGAGGTGGAGGGTTCCAATCCAATTTTTCATCCACACGAAGCCGAAATGGAGCCTATATTCACGCCAACATTTTTTCGGACAACGTATTCTTCCTTTTGCTTGAACTCCAGCCTCGAGACTCGAAGGAATTCGTTCGATCCAAGAATATTTATTTTTTATTTTCATACGTAGAAAGAGGAAACGAGGAAAGGTGCATTTAAAATTGGTATTTAAAGTTGGAGGATTGGAAGATCGAGGACGAAGAGATTTGGAGGAAGAGTAAAAAAAAAAAAAAGAAAGAGAGAATGACGAGCGTGTGGGATTCAGGGAGATCGATAGGGTGGGAGCAGGCATTGTTTACGCCGAGTAAACGATTCAATGCTGAGAAATTTGCGACGAAATTTTTTTTACCGTTCGATGGAGAAGGTTAATCCCCTCCTCGACGAGGAGGAGGAGGAGGAACGCTGCATTTTTCATTTTGAGGTCAGGACCGATTTAGCGAGGGGCTGCAGGGGTTGTTCGAAGCTGCTTTCGAAGCGATGCTGCGAAATTGCGTGCTTCCCCCTGCCTGATTTTAAATCACTCGAAACGTTTGTTTTAAACGTTTGTTCTTCCCAACAATTGTTCTATCCTCTCTCTCCATCGATTAATTAATCTCTTCTCTGTCGCGTTATTTGTTACGAATAAACGTAACTCTCTCTCGACTCTGAAAAAAAAGAGAGAAAGAGAGAGAATTTTTCGAGACATCTTCACTGAACCTGTTACTATTATTCAATCGCATCATGGAAAAAAGATTGCTACTCAAGAATGAAGAATATGAAGAGAGAGAGAAAGATCGACGATCAAAAAAACGTGTAAAGACGCGAGAGGGGGTCGATCGCCCTGCCCCCCCGCGTATCGAGGACGTTGATTTTCATCCGGCCGTGGCAAGTATACACAGACTGCATTTTTCATTTCGAGGCTATTGCCGAGGCGCAGTCGCGAATGCGGGTTAAAGCGACCGAGTTGGCCCCTCGCTATGAAGTGGCAGTGTTGCACTCTCCGAGGCCAAGAGAACCCGTCCATCCACGCCACTGCTCCATTTTTCTCCCCCCTCGCCGGCCCCCCGCCGGTCAGAGGCCACCGGCCACCACCCGATACACCACCACTTTGTAATGCAAATGTTTCGCAATAATA
Source organism: Apis mellifera (assembly GCF_003254395.2). Taxonomy (NCBI): domain Eukaryota; kingdom Metazoa; phylum Arthropoda; class Insecta; order Hymenoptera; family Apidae; genus Apis; species Apis mellifera. Next base: position 8,025,197 of record NC_037646.1, read on the forward strand.
ATTTCATCCCTCTCTCGCAACACGCCTCTCCTCAGGCTCGGTGTTTCACCGGTACGGGTATTAAACCGCCCTCTCTGTGTGTCTCTTTGGGCGAGAGAGAGAGAGAGAGAGAATGCAAAAAGAGAAAGGGGGAGGAGGAGAGAAAGGACGACGAGTGGTATCACCGTGTTGACCGAGTCCCGAGGAGGGCGAGGGAAAAATGAGAAAATAAGAATTTCTGAACAGCCTGTGGCGAACCAACCACTCTCCTGCGAACCACTCAGTCACGCTACTGACTGGTGCATAATCGTGAATGATGCACGAGGGACGCGCCGAAAGTAAGGTACACTCGTCCCGTGAAATTCTGCGATTGTTATTTTTTTAATGAGCTTGTCCAGTTGGTCGGCCGAGCTTTTTTAAACCGCGAGCTACCCCTTCTTCACGTTCTTATGTTCGGAGGATTTAAACAGTCGGGGGAAATTTTCTCGATTTTCTCTCGCGAACGAGATAGATATGAATATATATATATGATACACAATGACGTGTAACGAGATAATAAGCAGGGGTTAAAAAAACCGTGTACGATCGTAGACAGGCGTTGGTTCGTAATCCAAAGAAGGGAATATATCGAGAATTTGTGTGCAAATAACGTCATTGTCCTCGTTGCGATTTGTAATTTAAATAGAAGCTGATATTTTACATATTGCGTTACCTCTGGTGCATAGTTATTTTTTTCTTTCTTTCTTTTCTCTTTCTTTTTTTTTTATACATGCATAAGATGTCTCCCCGGCTGCTAAATATGCATGTGGCCAGCGGAATGACGCTGGAATTCATTCGGGGTAAATATTTAATGACGGAAAAAAAGTTTAAGACGTTTAGTTTAATTTTAATTGGAATTCGAAGATTTTAAAGAATTCGAACGTAAAACCTCTTTGCGCTGTATATATTATTAACTCGAAAGATTTCCATTCTCCGAGTTAATTTTAACGAAGGGATGTGTTTTTCGATGATAAATTTTTGGAAAATTGATTCCAGAGCCGGGAAACAAAAAAAAAAAGGAAGGAGAGGAGAGGGAGGGAAAAGTTTCCATTCGGGATATATTTTCAATTTATTTATCCTCGCGGAAAGTCGTCGGACTGGTATGCCACCTGTTACAGTGCATCCCCTTCCCCTCTCCCTCCCCCTCGTAGATCGATAGACAGTAAAAACGAGATATTCCCCGAGATTATTGTTTACCATGGAGCGCGATCGCGCGCACTGGAATAAAACGGGCCGACCGATATTATTGGGTGTTGCGCGTAGAAAGTTGTTGCTTTATTATTATTAAAATGGGCCGACGTCGATGCATCCATCCGTCCGAGTATTAACGCGAAAATATTGACAAGGATTCTAATAAAAGAAACGGTTCGTCTCCCGTTTCTGAAACACCGAAAAAACACTCGTCAACCGCTTCGAAATATCGCTTTAAATATTCGCGTTTACGAAAAATTACGATCCTTCTCTCGAGAGAAGGAGAGAGATCCAAGAATATTTCTTGGAATCTCTCTCTTTTGCAATCGCTTTTATATGGCCAACAACTGGATTCAGAAGTGGATCGTGCATCGACCTCTTCCGTTGCTCTTCCCTTATCCTGTTTCCGCATTGCTGATCCCCGCGGTTAAGCAGTAAACTCGCGTGGCCGAGTGTTTAAGCGCTCCAAAGAATCTATTCTGAAACGGTCGGCTCGGAATACGGTTATTAACGTTGATTCTTTACGTTGTTCTTCCCCCTCCTCCTCCACTTCCATCCGTTTACCTACACGAATTTTTCTTCTCCAGACTAATTTTCCATCCCTCGATTCATTTCTTTCCGTTGTACGCGGAGAGATTGAAAAGATCGGTCGGGAAATATTGCGAACGAAAGGATTTCGAGTCGAGTCGTCGCGTGATTTTAATGGCGGATACCACGCCACTGGATGGAGGATTTGTCCTCCACGAGGGAGGAGGAATCCCTAACGATTCTTTATACCAGATTGTTATTCGAACGCCCCGGAATCGACAGGGTTCACTGAACTTTGGGAACCTTCGTGCTCGAAGGAAGCGTTCCGGCCGAGCGATGATAGAGGATGACGGAAGGAGGGGGAAGAAGGGGGTGTGGAAAGGAGGAGAAAACGAGCTGCAAAAAATTGTCCTCGTTAAATACGACGATCTCCATTTGTCTCGCTATAAAGAGATTTTATGGCCGTCGAGTAGAGGATTCCTCTTCCTCCCCTTTCTCTCCCTCTTTGGCTTGAATTATTTTTCAACGCACGATCAAAGATCGATCCCGCGTTCGAATCTTTCTATGCGACGATTTTTTTTTTTTAATCCTTCGGTTCTTCCTTTACTTTTTTTTTTCTTCTTTCTTTCTTTCTTTTTTTTTTTTTTAATATATTTTCCAATACTCATCGCGTTCAGTTCCAATGGCCTCTCTCCCTCCCTCCTTCTCTCTCTCTCTCTCTCTGGTGATATTTCCCCGTGCAACGAACGAAGAAAACGCTCGCGTATTCTCGCGGAGGAACGCCGGTTTCAATTTCCCTCCGGTAATTGCAATTTATAACAAAACCCGTGGTCTCGATCGCGAACAAAACGCGGAATATCGCACAGTTTTTTTTCATCGATGGAGTGACGAGGGGGGAGGGGGTGGGTTGGAAGGGCGAGCGAGGGAATAGAATGCTTGAAACGCGTATCCGGATAAACGGGCAGTCTCGAAAAAAAAAGAAAAAAAAGAAGAAAAGAAGAAGAAAAAGAAGAGAGGTTTCTCGAGAGGAGGGAAAGGGATGCGGCGAAGGGGTTGGTCGAAATAGAAGGCGGTCGAAGGAAAAGGGAATTAAACAGCGGCCCCACAAATCCGGCTCTCCTTCCTCCTTCCACGTCCGCGCCAGAGGAAAAAGATAGTTTAAACTGTGCGTGGTGAAGAGTAAACGCAAGCACAGAGAGCGAATAACCCCGAGAAACTATCCCGTTATCGGTTATTCCCTCGAGAATTTTTCGCGAAAAATTATTATTATATTCGAGGTATTCGAGAGAGGAGAGACTTTTTTTAATCGATACGAACGCGATATTTTAGTTAATTAATCGAAATTGAATTGCGAATTTGGACCGAGTTGAAAGGTGAAGGGATCGATTTGACGTTAAGAATTGGATATTTCTTTTTTTTTACGTAAATTGCGCTAAAATGATCGTGCGAAGGTTGAGGTAATCGAAGACCTGGAAGACTTAGGCGGAACTTTCCGCGAACCTGTAAAAGTTTCGAGGGTCCAGCGTGCGAGAGGAGGGGGGGAACTGCTCCTATCCCATTTACCAACCGAATCTCTGCCGAAGTTGGAATAGTTTTTCCTCTTGTTTCTTTAAGTTGCACGACTTGACGGGAGTCATCTTTCATCTCTTTCTCTCTCTCTCTCCCTTCGCAAAGAGGCGGTTTCTGGATAAAGATAAAAATCTCGAGAGAATTTCTTTTTATATATATCTTGGCGGATGATTTGCATTAAAGGGGGCAGCGTTTGCTGCGTTTTTATTTACATTTACGACGATCGAGTTCCAAGTTATTAGCGTCGGCCATCGTTTCACGTGCCGCTGCCTTCTTTAAAGGGATGGAACGTTGTAATCGACTCCGTGACGAGATATATTCCCCTCCCTCCCCTTCTTTTTTCTTCTTTAAAACAAATCGATCACGCGTCGAGGCACGTTTCAACCAGGCATAATCTTCCGTCGTAAAAACTTGTCAACCCCTTGTTCCATTTCGATTTTATCGGTTTTTATAGAATTCCGCGGATATCGCGCAAACGTTGCTCGCTTTTTATTATTTTTTTTTTATTTTTTGGCGCTTTCGTTTAGTTTCGAATTACCGTGGCAAATTTTCCTGGATTTTTAAACGGCAATTTTCCAGTGAATCCGATCCAGTGGCTCGCTTCTTCCTGCTCTTTTCCAAACGCGATATGTCCGCGGATACGGCGATGATACGGCATACACGGGCGTCGTCGAATTCTCTTGCCCTGAATGGGCAAAAACACTCCGCCAGATTAAAAAATATGGCACCGGTCCAGCCGAACGACTACACTTTCGACTTCTTCCCTTCCATTTGGCAAGTTGGTCGCTCGTAAAAATTCGTCAGGGTTCATTGGGGAGGACGTCGGGTAACAAAAATTCCACCGTCATTTTTCCCACCGCCCCTCTCCCTCTTCCCGTGAAATCATTTTCCTTCCATATCGATCCGGGGAACATCCCATCTCTTCTCATAAATCGGCGTTAATGTTGAATCAGTCATCCATTTTCGTCGTAGTCGTCGCGAAAACTTGTACATTTTTTTTAAAAATTACCCCTTCGATGAGACCAATGAATGTCAAACTCTCCGATCTCGAAACAGTCCTGGAAATCGGGTTCGAATGGAAAAAAAGGCGCGGTTACTTTGTGAAATCTGTGAACTGTTTTTTTTTTCTCATCGGCAGATTATTTACTTTTTCTTCATCAAGAAAACTTTACTCTTAAAAAAAAAAAAGAAAACTCGCGTGAAACGAATCTGAGAAAAGAGGAAGAATCAGGAGAAAACTTGGAAACGCGCATCGATTTTTTTCGCTTTGGATGTTTCTCCTCCCAACTTTTTTTTTTCCCCCTCTTTACATTATTTTCCATTCAGACCGAGTACGGATTTCTTTGCGGAGGGTTGATCACCGTCACGTCGTGTCTTTCTCACTTGCTCGGATGAGACAAAGAAGATTCCATCCAGGGATGAACTGGAATTATTCGAGGGGATAAGAAAGTGGTAGCCTTCCGACGAGCTATAGAAATAAAGCGAAATACAACTCTCTACGATTCGTTTCGCGTGATCCTTGGTTGCTCGTTTATCGATCTTCTCGGTGCACAGCGATCGGTCAATCGTTACGAAAGAAAGAGAGAACAGATTCGAACGAACCGCGAAATACTTTACCCCCTGTTCCGCTCTGATTATTTTCGAGGAAAAGGAAAAATTAAGAAGAATCCTTTAAGCAATCCTTTCGAAGCGTGCAAGCAACAGTACCCCAACAGTTTCGTTCGCCTATTCCCCTTTTGCTTGCACAGCGATACCGGATGAAATCCTTTTAATCTCCGGTTTCAGAAGGGGGAGGGGAGGGAAAGAAAAAATACGTGTAAAATATCTCCCCAGTCGAATAGGTTTCGAAATATATACCTGTATGTATATATTCCTCGATGGTATCGCGAGGCTTCGGGGTTTCGATTTTTCTCCCGTTCCTTTCAAAACGCAACGAAATGAAAATGCAACCGGAAAGTCATTCCCACTTCTATTCCACGTACGTGTATACGTATATACGTGTGTGCGTGTGTGTAGTACGCACGTTTTAATGGTCCCAGCATTCATATTCATTTTCCCTTTCGTTTCGAATGTATCGCGTTACATTCGGATGTCGAGCGTGGCGCAACTCGGTTTTTCCTTTACTTTTTGATCGCGCGTCCGCCCTGATTTTCCGCCGTTTTTTCCCCTCCCCTTGTTCCCGCGGGTTTGCATTAATTTTTTTTTCTTCCTTTCTTCTTCGGAAAAAAATCGTTGTCCGCTCAACGAAACACCTGCTCTCCACGATAGATCGAATCCAGGAAACCAGCGTGAATCATAAAGAGAAATAGATCGTGGAAATATGAGTATCAGGCGGTGAAAAATCGTCTAATCGCGAGTTGTGCGCCGATCGAAAAGATCGCGAATCGAATCTTTCGAGTCGAAATCGAATTAAAGAGAGAGGGTTGTATCTTTTTTTTTTATCGAAATCGGGATAAGAAAAGCCAAGTGATCCGATCGTGCATTTTTCAGGGCACTTTAACGGATGAAAGCCAGGGATATTTCGAGGCAAGTCTAGCGAGGAAAAATGGTTTTATTTCGTCTCCTATCCTCGAGTTGTTCCCTCGTGTTGTCGCCCATCCGACACGACACACCCTTCTGTAATCCGGAATTATAAATTATTTTTCTCCACTCCACGCGATGATTCGAATCCTTCGAGTCATTTCTTATCGAGATAACAAATCATTCGAGCGTTCCAAGAACTTTGTCTCGATTCCTGATCGAAAGATCGGATCGAAATGAGGATCCATGAGGATCGTAGGAAGTAACGCGCCACGGTGTCGAATTAAAGTTGCATGGGCGAGGATGACTCGAGGGTTCTCCCGTTGAAATTGGAGGGCGGGGCTGTTGGTTTTCTTGGCGAACGGTTACCCATCGGTCGGGTAAAAAGCGGTTAGCTTGGGAAATTTATCAATGAAAGTAAGCCGCGCCGCTGGGGCCTCGTAAATACTCCACCACTCGCGTCACGTTGGCTGAAACTCCCTGTAGGTGTGCTACCCGCCGGGATCGTTCATAATTCACCATCCGATTTGAACAAAGTTTTCCAACCGGCACGATTTGCTTAATGCGCCATTGTCCTCCTTTTCACCTGTCCTCATCAACCTTCCTATTTTTATATCCTCCCTTCTCCCTCCCTCCTCCCTCCTCTCACCAGGGGAGAAGAAGAATCCATCCATCCCTCTCCGGGTTCGTCGACCGGCGCGACATCGATTTCTCGAAATTACTCGAGCACAATTTCGGCCCAATTCGACTTTCGCCGCGGTTTAATTCGGTTCTCCGTTTGGAGAAACTTTTTAATTCCGACTGTTATTTCGCCACTTTCTGGCACACTTTCGGCCGACTCCCTCGCGCTGAAAGTTGGCGTGGATCGATGCGCGCCGCGATGCGAAGAAAGGGTGCGTAACCCTCGCCGCACCTTTCCTCCTTTCCCCTTTCTCTGCCTTTCCTTCAACACTTTTCAATCTTTAAAAAATATTCAATTAATCTCTCGCGGAAATTGATCGAGAATTAGTCAGTTGAAACGAAAAGAAAGGAAAGATTAGAACGTTCGTTTCAAATCATCCCCTCTCCTTTGGGCAAATGGAATAAATGGCGTTTGTTGTTCACCCCGTTCCCGTACATCTATTGTTATTTACCTCAACCATTCCCCAGCTTGCGCTGGAATAACCGCGGTGCTCCAGCTAGTAACTTGCAATTTAGAATTAATAGGGATGAAATCATTTGTTTCGGCGAGGCGCCCCCTTATTAACCTTCCGAGGAATAAACGCGCAGTCGTTGACGACGTTTCCCTCCCCTCCCTGGACTGAGAAATTATCCTCGGAAGATAAACGAAGGAGCGAAGCTTTCGGTGCGGGACGCTTTCGAGATATTTCGACAATTTATCAACGTCGCGGGAACAACCCGCGTTGGTTGATCGTTATCGATATCACCTCACCTCCCTCCCACCCTCCCACCCCCGTGGAGAGAATTGACGAGCGCGTAACCGGATCAGCACGTGTTTCCGCTTTTAATTAATCGCGATCCCCGATAAATCCAATTTTACATCGTCCGTTTAACCCCTCCCCTCCCCCTATCTCTCTTTCATCGGGAGGAAAGGGGAAGCCTCGTTCAAATACCGCCGCGGATCAATCGCGTCGAAGAATTCGCACCGCCTATGCTCTTTTTTAACGAACGTTAAAATTCTCCTCCCCCTTTCTCCTTCCATCCCCCTCTCGTCTTTTAATTAAATTCCTCGAATGGAAGAGAGGGGGCGCGACGGAGTCTCCTCTCTTCGGAGGAAGGGAGTCGTCTCCCGCGATTCTTTTCGTAAGATCTAATCCCTCGATCATGATCTCGATCGAGATCTTTATCCAAAGGAAAGGGATCGAAATGGAAAAGGGTGGGATACATTTGAGGAAGAAAGAAAATTTCCATATCGACGGGGACGAACGCGATATAATACGATAAGGTAACTAGCTCGATACGATTAATTACATGGAAACTGTGTTTCATCCGGTCCAACCTTCTGAAAGGCCGGCCCTCCCCTCCAACTTTTACTTACTTAACCGTAACTTGCTCCCTCCTCCTCCTCCCCCAATTTTATCCATCCAAGCCAGCCAGGTTGTTGGATAATTTTAATTCATGGCCGTGCTTGCGCCATTCCTGTCCCACCCCCGCAAGGAATATTAACGGCTCGCTGACAAGGGGTGGAATATTTGTAAAACTATGCATAGCCCAGGGATACTTGATGGGGACATGCCAACGTGCGGGTGGAAATATGACGAGCTTCCAGGGAAAATACCCCAGGCACCAGAAGCTAGAGGTGAACTAAAAGCGCTTTAAACTGTACATATATAAATATATACATGTATATATATCCGAGGAGGATCCTATATACGTGTGCGAATACACATGCACCTGTACAACCTGCTCCTGAGAAATACCGCGAAGGCAAGAAATGCGAGGCGCCCCCCTTCTTCTTCTTCTTCCTCTTCTTCTTTTTCGCGATTCTGAAAGATTAAAGTATCTTGGTTAATTAATGCGGCCTCTTTTGTCGGTGGTTTTAGAGTGGGAGGGCGAAAAGGAGATAAACGATGGCGGGAATGGAATATAATATCTCTCTGGGTGTCGCGCCTCCCCCATATATATTCTTACGAATACCGTGTAAACGTTTGAAATTCGATCGAGAGGAATGGTTCAAGGTTAATAAGAAAAGGAAAGAAGAGCGTAAAAGAAGAAAGTAATTACGACAGTAATCGAGAGGCTTGGTCGAGAAGTTTGGGAGGAATTTTTTTTCGGAGGGGTCGGCCGTGATTCAGCGCCGATCCCAAGTTTCGCGTTTGGAATACTGGTTCGACGCAGCGGTGTTCCTCTTTAACCCCCTTGACACGTTTTCACAGTCGATTCGAGGCAACGGCCACTCGCCGCGCCGCGCCTCGCCTCGCCTCGCCTCGCCTCGTGGAGCCCGGCTTCCTAGCTTTTTATCCCGGGACAAATTCTGCGGTTTCCCCTGGCAAGATTCTATCCTACAAAAGCTACGCTCCTTTTGACAAACTTCCAATCCAATCGACAAACGAATCGATCGACCCGACCGATTCCCGGGGACGCTCAATGGCCGCCCGCCTTTCGAGTCTCTATTTTTCTCCTTTTCTCCTCGTACATCCTGTGCACCGCATCCTACACTTTGTATACGTATCTCCCTCCCTCTCTCTCTTCTTGATTTTCGATCCAATTAACAAAAGTTTAGAAGAGAAGTAATTTTTATATCGCCTCGAAGCGATAGATTTTGCGGATACGTGTGTTTAATTTTCAGACGAATTTTCTGTATCTTAAAACTTGGACAATTAAAATCGTAAAATTTCTCTTTGAATTTTTTAACGGGATCTCGATCCCATTTTTTTAAAACGTCGTGATCGTCTCGAAGGGAGATCACTCGAGGAACGATAATATTTTCGAAGCTCGGTATAATTCGTACCTTTGTTATCTCGAATAATAATAAACGAACTCTCCTACGCATAACTTGCTCGTCGAACGTGCTCCCCTCGATTCGATAATTCTGTTCGACGAACAAAAAAATTACGAAAATTTTTTCACATCGCGTATTTTCCCCGGTTTTATTTTTATTACGGAGAAAAGAGAGATAGAGAGAGAGAGAGAGAGGGAGAGATTCGCCCCCGTTGCAAAATCTGACCCGGTTGTTCATTTCGTCGGCGCGAACCGCTCCTTGCAGATTTACTGCGCGAATCACGCGGCCGCCGGAAGTGACGTTTGCACATGCACGCGCGATTTATTTTCCGAGTGGAACGAGGCGCCCCCATCCACAGGCCGTGCCATCCATCCGCCTCTGTTCCGCCCCTCGTCACGCTGAATCGACCAGCCGAGCGCGCTTTCAACGCCGCCCTCTTCACCGCGTCTTGATTTCTCAGGGCTCGAGGTAAGGCCCTCCCACCACCACCACCACCACCACCACCACCACCACCGCGAGTCGTCCTCTTTGATGCTGGTCACGCGGAAGTGCAAATCTTCCCTCAACCCCATTCCGCGGCCGGGGAAAAGCCACCCGCGATTTTGTTTGTCTTTCCGATATGCCGTTTCGCCAACCTGGGACCCGATGTTGCTTCGTTAAGCGTGTAAATAGAATATGCGCCTCTTCGAAGCCAAACTCGAGAGCGTGATTTCACCCTCCTCCTTATATAATAAGTCGAAGAAACGAGGAAGGATTCGAAGGATTCGAGTTAATTAGAATAGAATTGGTTTAGGAGTGGAAGCGCGTTTGTCGAATTTATTCATTTCTGAACTATGATTCTTCATTTGAAAGGGGAGAGGAGAAAGAGAAAATTAACACGCTCGTCACGGAAAAACAAACTACGCTGCGATCGGAGAGAAACGTTTTGAAGCTTGGACATATATTCTTTCCCTCGATCGATCGGAGATAGATATCTCGCTGATAAATGTTCTTCCAAAAAAAGAAAAAAAAGTACAGAGTATCGATAAACCGATCGAGAAGTTGGTTTTATTTCACCGATATTCACAACCGATTAAATAAATCGCGCGAATATTACTTGTTGAAAATTGTTCGCAATAATCCATCGACCGTATTCGGATTCTTTCTCTTGTTGCGCAACCCAACGATTTTTAAACGGGAATTGGGTTCGTGCAATTGGTTTTTCTTTCTTCCTTTTCCTTTTTTTCCCCCAATAAATTGAATCCCCTCTCCCCGTTCGAGAATCAACGAAATATCGATATATATATATATTCGTTGTCTGTCTGTCTCGTCGAGATTTATCCGCAACGAGTTATCCGTCATTTCGATCGAATTTCGAATTTCGATCCAATTAGGCACGAGTTTCCCCTCCTCGAGTCACTGGACCCACGCGACCCCGTTCAAGGTCACTCGACGACTCCCCCATCCGGGTTAATCAAGGTCCCCCGTTGCGGCCACTTGGTTGATTCGGTTAATTAGACGGTGGCTAGGGGTTAACGACATGGGCGTTGCCTCTCGTGGGCGGAGTTTGGGGAGGGGGAGGGGAGGGCGAGACGCGCGTGCATCGGACAAGAAAAGTCGGGGGGAAGAAAAAGTCGCGGGGAACGCGAGAACGCGCATCTAAAATTCTAGAAGCTTTGTGCCGTGTCTATCTGGCGGAAAGAGAGAGAGAGAAAGAGAGAGAGTATGAACACACAGACAGATGGGGAGGAAGCGGCACTGGGGGAGGAGGAGGAGGAGGATATTATGAAGAGGAACTACGACACGACGTGGACGACGCGCGAGACAAAGGAAACGATGGAAAAGAAGAAGCAGAAGCATCCACCGTGTATTATTTTCCAGGATGATGAGGGCGGCTGCGCTGGCAACCCGGTAGCTAAGCCGGCTACGCCTTTTAGGGACTGCTGCAGGCTGAAGAGACCAGGATGAGAGGACGAGACGTACAATTAGTACCGGCTCCCCAACCTTTTCGCCGCTTTTTCGTCTCGGCTTCCGTCAACTCGTTGCTTCTCGATAACGGTGTTCTCTTCCCTCCTTCCTCGACCTCCTCCATCGATCAATTCTCGAATAGCTGGAACAGTTGGAACTGTTGGGAGGAGATGGGCAAAGGTTAAAGACTCGGAGAATCATTGGAAGGGTGAAATTAGTTGGTCGCTCCTCTCCTCTCACGTGTAAGGGGAATCGAGGTACTCTGCGAGGGAAGGAAGGTAATAAGAGAGGGATGTTGTTGGGGCGGGGTTGAGAAACTTGCGAAATGACTTGTGCGGAGGAGGCAAAGTCTCTTCTCCCTGTCTTTGAGGTTCGACCTCGAACGAAAACGCAATCTCGCTTTGTTCGCCATTCCTCGGCCAAGATTCTCGCCAGGGAGGATTTAGCGAGGAAATGTTATTCGAGATGGTGTATAAATCTAAAGCAGGAGGGATTCGGAGGCGCGTGGCAAATCAGAGTCGGAAGGATAATTCTTTCAACGTTTATTCCGACACCGGACCTTTCTTCTTCTTCTTCTTCTTCACGGTTGCTTGAATTTTCGAGCAAGAGTTTGCGGGGAACAGGAAGAACAGCTTTGTGGACCCTGTCTACCCTTATCGCGGATTCCAGGCCATTGTCCAGATCCCGGCTCGGCCGAGCATAAAGTTTCATCCTCCCTCTTCCTCGCTTTTGCCTTTTCTCTCCCTCTCCCTCTCTCTCTCGGGGAACGCATTAAGGGATTGGGGGCGGTGAATCAGTGGAAATTAGTACGGCGAATAACTTGCAATTAGCCGGTATGAAAGGTATCGTAATTGAATTATCCGCGAATTATAATTGAGAACGTGGAAACGGGGACGAATTAATAACGAAAGATTATAATCGCGCCGCCGCGTTGGATTATTTCGCGCGGTTTCAAAGCGTCAGGTTTTCGAATTGACGCGTGAGGACGGGGGGAGGAAGGAAACGCCGGGGCCTTTCCCCATTATCGTCACAGGTGACCCAGTGACACGCATCACCACTCGTTTCGCCCCGCTTGAAAACTCGACACAAAAGTGCGCCGCGAAGACGCCATTGACGCGCCGTGAAAGTTTTATCGACCGTCGTCGCCGCACCCCTCCTCTCTTCGTTTTTTCCTCCGCGAGTTCGCACTTGCTCCCCCTCATCTCTCACCCTCCTCATTCGAGGGGAACGATTCTCATCGAATCTTTCTCCTCGCCATATTTTCCACCGTTATCGTCGTTATTCAGATCCCTATGTCGTGGATCTTTGTCTCGCGGGGAAGAAAAGGGGGAGGAAGGAACGAATACGCGCTTGGTATTCGACTTCTTGAAGATTCTTGAAGATCGACTCGATCGACTGGATTTTTATTCGATAATTTCGAAGTAATCTCGTAGTGGAGAGGCAGACTCGGTTTTGGAAAGGTGGAGCGTGCAACGTGACCCGATTCGCGGAGAAGGCGCGTGAAAATCGTCCCCGTACAAATATGACGGGAAGGCAGGAGAGAGGGCAGGGTGCGACATTTCATCCGGCGGAGGACTTGACTTTTCGTCCTAATTTCGCATTAATCGATTTCGACTCGCGTACGTTGCATGCACGCGTCGACTGCATAGAGAGAGAGAGAGAGAGAGAGAGAGAGTTGAAACGTATAAAACGTACCAGGACGTACGTTTTCCCCTCTCTCTCTCTCTCTCTTTTTTCTTCCCGCCATCCTTTTTTTCTTCCTCTCCTCGAATCGTTGTAAATCGAAGTCGATCACAGCTGCGGCTAACGGTCCGAGCTTTTATCTCTTCCTAATGAAACTTGGATTCCACGATGGCGCAGCTTCTGCTCGAATAATATTTAACCATTGGGTTTTTATTCCAAGAAAAGTGGGGAAAGGTTGGTTGGAAATTTTCGAGATATATTGTACAACAGGATAGCAAATAATCGATCCCTGAATAATCGATTTCGAAGGAAAGAGACAAATGTTGGAAAATTCGGAGGCGGGAAATTAATTTGGAAAACGATAATTCGGAGGCTATCATCATTTTATGGCTGCAATCGAACCGTATTAGCGGGCCACGTTAGGCTGCTTTCTCGGTTCACTGGGCGGGGAAGCGATGTCGTTTGCAAAGTCCTTTCGAACTTGAGTGGAAATAGCTCTGTGGCCGTTCGTAATGGGCAAAGTTAATCTCGAATTGTCCGTTGTTTGGTTGGGGTCAGGAGCGAAGCGTGGTAGACGATGTGCGCCAAAAGAACGTCGTCCAAGATCTAGACGAAGGGGAAAAGTTTGTGACAAGTGTAAAAAGTTGTCGGGGAAAAGATATTCGCGAAAGTAGAAGAAGAAGAAGAAGAATATCTCGAGAGATATCTAATTCTTTCGAATATATACGTGTACGTATAACATTGAAATATTTTCCAATCGAGGAACGTTCCTCCCCCTCCTTCGATCGTTTATTTCACCCCAAACGGTTAACACGAAGGAAATAGGGGTGTAGAAGGGTGAATGAGATCTCGAAGCGTTTCGCTAATCTCGAGCATCAATATTAACAGTAAGCCTTAGACGTAGAACTTGATTAGCAGGGCAACCGATATTCCACGTTTACATCATCCGTTTACTCGAGACTTCCCGATGGGGCGTATATGTGGTTATATCGGGACGATATCGACGGTTTCGAACACCGCCTACAATTTCCGTGTCCATTCCAGATCTCTCCCTACCCCTGTTCGATACCTATGAACGTTCGCACCTCTTCTAACCTTTCCGTTGTATCCTCGCCTTTCACCGAATCGAATCGAATCAACCTTTAAACGCGTTTCGATTCGATTCGAGTTTTCGAGAAAAGAAAATGCGCAATTTAAAGCGCGAAAGGGTGGCGCGTAATCGCGTATGGGTATCTCGTTGGATTAAATACGATTTAGAGAGGTTAGGATCGTTTGTGGAAAATCGTGAAATGGAAGAAGCATGGTCGACGTCGACGGTGATGGCGTGTGGTTATCGCGAAATAGGTTATTCGATAGGTGAAATAGCTTCTTGCTGATATCCCGTACGTGTTTTATCAGAGCTTCTATCGATATATATTCATGACTCTCGACTATTCCATCGAAACGTTTTAAGACAATCGGAAATATACATACGTTAGACATATATATTTGAGATGACGATCGTACGATCTTTCTCGAGAATTGGCTTTTTTAACCGGCTAATTTTTTCTTCCTCGAGTTTCTTCTTTCGAATTAATCGTTGGATAAAAATTTCATCCACGAGATGGATGAAGCGCTCTTCTTCCGGTCATCGATCTCTGCCGTTCCTTGTTTCCCAAGTCGACAAGTTTAAAATGAAATTCTTGGCAAGAAGTTGCGAGTCCCTTCCCCCTCGATCAACTTCCCCGCGAAATAATCGAGAAATTCATCTCGCGAAATCATTCCACGCGATGTATATATATATTCGTATAGGATTAAAAATCGTATCCAAAATTCGAGACGGATATGGAAAACTCTTCGTGCCGCGAACCGGTTGTTGTTTCGAGTCGAATGCGACGCGGAAAGAAGACGGGAAAAGTCATAGTACGAATGAAAAACACGCGTTAAAAAGCGTTGCACAATCGTCGAGGAAACGTTGGGATTGCAACCGCTTTCAGACGATGGAAAACACGTTAACACGTTTTCAGTTTGCTAAAAGTTTGTCTCGACGGGCGAAAAAATATTTTTCACGGATTTTCTCTCTCTCTCTCTCTCCCTTTAAGGATCCATGCGTTCTTCCTCTTGCTCGATCACCATTCTCGTCTCTATCTATCGCTTCGCAATTTCCTCCTCACGCACTTCCTCGTGACCCCCGCCGAGACGAGAATTTTTATTATCGATAAAATAAAAATTCCCTCCACGGTGGTAAACACATCTCCATCGAGGTTATCGTTCGATACCGGGTTATCGGCCACGGTAAAAATATATATATCGGTCCATGTATCCCAAGTATCGTCGATTTTTTCCCCATAGAAATGCCGGATAACCGCCTTTAACGCTCTTTAACGACGTCTACGGAGTTGAAACGAATCAAGGGCTGATCCTTCGCCGCTTCATCGATCAATTAACAATTGCACAAGGTATCCATAGATGTTTTCTGTCTTAAAACCTTTGTCCGTAAAAACACTGTTTCACAATCGAGAAGAAGTATATTACTCATGAAATTCTTTTCGCTGTGGGAATTAGCGATTGTTCAATTACATTATCCGCTGTACCTCGAACGAAAGAATAATTTTTTCACCCCCTGTTAATCCGTGGAATTAGAAATTTCAAGTATGCATATCCTATCGTATGGAAAGCTTGGTGCATTTCTCTCCGTTCACGCGAGAGAAATGGTTGGTCGCTGAAAATAATTTTCAACGGGGGTGGGTTGAATGGCGTTACGAGTTAAGTATACCCATCAAGAATTTTCCTCTCGCCGCCATTTATAGCGACGTTGCCCCTCTATATATTGAGTATAGTACAGTATATACATATAATACATACAAATGTATATATATGTATACGTACATACTTTACAGCCCTCGAGCGACAGATTTAGTTTGCGTAATTTAGTTTGCTTTTACGCGGTTAGCGGAAGAGGGAGGGTATCCTAAATTTAATATTATATTAAACTCGCGTCATTGTTAGTCGGCGAACTTTTATGCGCGACAATCGGGGCGACGATTTATTACGGAGCGACTTGTTACGAGTTGTTGACTTGGTCAACGAGGGTGGAGGGAGAGAGGGAGAAGAATTCGCATTGGGTGAAAGGAGGAAGAGCTCTTTGAGCGAGTAAATTTCCTTTCGAGCGACCGCTCGAATTTCCCCGACCACCCGTTCAATCTTCGTTTTACATTATTTACATTCTCTCGATGTTGTTTATTCTCCCCCCGTTTGTTTGTCTACGAATTCGTGTTTATATTTTATATACTGTCGCCGGTTCACTTTATTTGACATGGCGTTTAGAATAGAAGGGGTGACGATCTCGAAAAATTAAAATAAAAATAAGTATCGATCCGTTGTGTATCATTCGTTCTCTCTCTCCTCTTTTCTCCTTGTGGATTCGATTCTCTCATTTCTCGGAATTAGGGAAAAGTTTGCGGACGAAAGTTTGCGGAGAGGGGGCGAGTGAATAATCGAAGAGATACGTCTTGGAGATACGTCGTCGAAGTTGGGCAAGTTTGGCCTAAATAGACGCGCGGCGACACAGGTCGATTCGACGGAGATCCCGTTGAATTATTTAAGGAGGGAGCCAGGTGAAAAGGAAAAAAACCACGGAGGAAGGAGCCGTGTGTGTGGTGTGTTTGGTGTTCGAATGGCGCGGAGCAAATTAATAAAGCGGCCACTTTGCAACGACGATGCTTGACCTTTTGACGCTTTGATTAAAATAGAGCGCGACACCGCCCTCGCTCTGATCACCTTAATTAATCGCCGAGCAACAACAACGGAATCTGTCTAGACATTGTGATGTTACGTGTAATAAAGTAAATAACGCTTCTTTTCGATCTCGATTAATCGATATCGATCGATCGTTAAATTCACAATCGATCGAGGAAAATTTTTACCTTTCGAAAGTATTCTTCTCCATCGATTTCCTCTTCACCCTCGAAAATTTTCCAAACGGAGCGCCTACTTAAATTACAAAATTTCCGGAGCCGGGTTGTTGCCGCGTGGAGCCACTTTTTTTTTCGCACAAGTTTGTCGAGCTCTTTCTCCATTTCTCCCACGGTTTCTCCTCCTTTTTTTCTCTTTCCTTTTTCTTTTTTTTTCACCTGTTTCCAAGGCAGACCCCATTCTCTCTCTCTCTCTCTCTCTCTCGGGCTCCGCCGCTTTGCATAATTTCTATCGCTGCAAGTGGAGCACAGAGGTGCACGTAACTGCCACACGCTCGCGCGTTTTGCCCCGGCGTGTGTATATATATATATACGTGTACGTGCACCCTCGTTCCACGCAACGCCGTGGGGGTAAATTGACACGAAGAGAACGCGGCCGTCCACGGATACTTATTAGCGAGCAAACAGCGACTCATTCGTTTTTCGTTGCACGATGCTCGTATTTCTCGATCGACTTCCGTCTATTTACGTTCCGTATATTATACATAAATATATATAAGATTATTCTCCATGTATGGCGGTTTCTCCTTAAAAAAAAAGAGGAAAAGAAAAAAAACAATGACAGGTGAAATGAAGCTGTAGATACTGAATATCGCTGTGATGATAATTAAGCAAGTCAATTAAAAAAAAGAGAAAAAGAAAAAAACAATGACAGATGAAATGAAGCTGTAGATACTGAATATCGCTGTGATGATAATTAAGCGAGTCAATTAAAAAGAAAGAGAAAAAGGAAAAAACAATGACAGATGAAATGTTGGATGAAGCTGTAGATACTGGATGTTGCTGTGATGATAATGATAATTAAGCAAGTCAATCCTTGTTCGAGTCTTCTTCGAGAAATGGATATTGGAGAAAAATATGGGGAGGCGAACCGATTCAGGATTATCGGGCGGAGGAACGTGAAGGGGGCGAGGCGTTGGTTGGTATTCGATAAATTTGGATTAATTTCTAGAGGGATGTGCCGCGTTAATTTATATAGGGGTAATATAGAAGGGATTCCGGAACAGTGGGAACGTTGGTTTCATTTTCTCCTGGCTTTAATCGATACAGCCGCTGTCCTAAAAAAAGAAATTCGGGTTGTATCGCGCGCGAAATTCTGCCTGGCTCATCTATCATTTCCATTTACCGATTCGCGATACTTGAGGGGAGAGGAGGGGGTTCATGGATATGTAACACGCGGCAGGATTTGCAGTTATTTAATTTATTGGAAATTAATTAGATTCGCTTAGCTTGCCTCTCTCTCTCTCTCTCTCTCTCTTTTCTCCTATCTATATTTACGATCCTCGATTTAAACTGTGTTTCAACCGATTAAACGCGAATCCTCGGTCTAACGTAAACGCGTGAACTTTGTGATATATCGGGCCGATAAAATGGTTGGCCGTCCGAAAGTTTGGAAACTCGTTAAAAGTTGTGGAAGAATAAGTTTCGAAGAGATCGAAAGTCCCGTGATATAATCAAATACTCGATCAGGTAGAAATTGATATTAAAAATTAGTGTACAAATTTTTTTCCCTTGCATCCGTATCTGTATGATCGTACCTGGTTAATTAACCAGCGATAATTTCCATCGTCACGTGATCCTTTCCCCATCGAGAGAGAAATTTTATTATTCAACGGAATCGAATTTATTTTCGTGTCGTCGAAAAAGCGGGATCGATATTCTCTCTCTCTCTTTTCCCTCTCCCCTCCCCTCCTCATCCCATCCCATCGTCATCGTCGCCTCGAAAAGTTTAATCGTCCATTTCCGTTGCAATAAAAGAGACAACGAATACAGAGCTTTGAATAGAGTTTTCCCTTTTCTTCTTCTTTTTTCTTCTTTTTTGATTTCATTTCTCGTTCATCGAACCATCGTTCGTCTCGCGATAACGCGACGACAGGAACGCTATTCACAAACAACGTGCGTAACGGATATCCTCCCATAGATAGGAGATAGATAAAGGAATAACCTGTAATTTACGCGAGGAGGAGGGAAAGAAAGGGACGTTTCGTGTTCCCTTCGCGCTCGACGAAGTTTTTTGCCGACTCGAGAACAGAAGACGAAAGTGTCTTGACTGGAAAAATTGATTTTCATTCAAGCTTCCCAATAAAGAAACAAAAGGACAACCGTCGAGGAACAGACTGGAACAACATTTCACGAATTATTTCACTGCGTTACTCTTATTAATTGGACAGATCAAGAGACGATAATAAAGAAAGGGATGAAAATCACGAGTCGTCTCTCGAGCTCGAACGCGATTGCGTTTAATGGAAAGCGGAAACGGACGATGAGGAAACACGTGGCGAATCCTGTCGATTCGAAATTCGACACGTGATGGGAAAAAACAAAACAAAAACAAAAAAATAGACGAACAATTTCCAATTCCGTTTCGTCTATTATTCGAGATTTGTGCTCCATTCAGGGAGAGGGGGGAGAACATCGACGAGCGTTTTTTTTTCTTCTTGTAACTTATCCGGCGGGAAAAATCGGGGGAAGAAGAGGGAAGGGAAAGAGAGGAGAGGGTTGTGCGTGTTTTGCGAAAGCGCGGGTCGACGAACCGCGTAGCTGGGAACACGGAGATACGAAATTCCGTTCCGCTTGTTATTTTCCGCGGCACAGTGGAAAATGTTCGCGCGAAGGATTTCCCCGGGAAGCCATTAATTTGCATCCTAATCGAGGAAATCATTACTTTCACCGGGGTATGGCCCATTTACAAAGTAAACAGATTAACCCCCTCCGCGCCATGAATATTTAGTTTTAATGTTAATCCTTTAATTAATATTAATGCACCGTTATCAAACATTGGGAGGGTGTGTTTAAACTTTTGGATCGAATTAAACGCGTTTTCCTCTCCGCATGCGTGCACGCAAAGTCTAATCGAGGAGGAGTTCGATCGAAACTTTCCCTTCGAGATCCTTTTTTTACTCTCTCTCTTTCTCTCTTTTTGTTCTTCCTCCCCCCAGATTTCTTCGAACGATAATATCTTGGTTGAGAAATCGATTACGCTTATCAAATTCCATTTGTCGTGGAATTGGAATCGTAAGGCACGATGAGACGTTGGGCTTAAAAAAATGTTAAAATCCCTTCTCTCTTTCGTTGCTTGATCCGCATAGTTTTCCTTTTCTTTCTTTTTTTATCCAAAAATTCGAGTCGATAATAAAATTATTTCCACTCGTTTCCAATCTTCAGGATGAGAAAAAAAAAAAGAAAAATTTCGATACTCCTTGGATCTGAAATTCAACTCGCTCACGAAAGGGTTCGTCTTTATAATCGTTGAGTCGCGCTACTGGAGACACGTCGCGCCGCGTAATTATTCAACGCGTCCCGTTGAATAATACGTTTCTACGAATCCATCTCCGATCCTCCCTTATTTTTTACGAGGCCTCGTTACGCAAGCAGCCAAGGTGATTCAGAGATCCTCCGTCCCGGGATCGTACGTCTTCTTGAAGCCAAATTGCCCAGGGTTCGCGTCACTGTGCGGTGTTCCAGTTATAAATAACGGTCGGTTACGTGAGTAACCTGCCGAAAAAGGTTGCTTTATACGACCCATCCCCCCCTCTTCCCCCCCTCTTTCCTCTCTCTCTCCACCCATTTTCTCATTCTTTCGCTTTACGTGCTCTTACGTTCATCCTATTCACTGCGCACACGAAGGCCGAAAACTGGAGAGGACGAAAATTTTCAAGAAATTTCCCTCGTATTTGTTCCTCGTAGCTTCGAAAATTTTGCATACGAAAAACGAATGTTAAAAAAGAATGCGTGGCGGGGGCCCCAGACGTGGAGAAAATATCGTAATCGACGCGGGTAGCGGCGATAAATCGGGCGGTGAATCGGCGACTAATGACGAGTCGGTCGTAATAGTTGGACGATATTACACTGTCTCGTCGATAACGAGCAATATTTCAATGCGCCGCCCGTTATTGCCACCTGAAGTGACGGCCATGATTGTAAATCACTGAACGCGATTACCGTGGCCGCCGCGATTCCTGCTTCCCAACTCTTGTCGTTAATAAACGTTCCTTCCGACTCGAGAGGGTAACGCGTGTATAATATATTTTCCTTTTTTTTTTTTTTTTTTCTTTTTTGACCGCGAGAAAATTTATCAACGCCGTCCTGTACACCTCTTTCGATCCCTCGAGTCAATTACTTCATGTTTGTTTCGCATCGTTGCGATTGCATCGCGGCCATTTCGTTGCGAATATTTGCGAATTGAAGTTGAATGGAAGAGAGAATGTTCGATCATGAAGTAAGCATAAAAATTGAAAAAGAGGACGTAATTTAGCAGCAAGTAGTAAAACGGAGTGTGTGCTTATCGTTTCGAAGAGAAAGAGAATTCTTGATAAAAATATCTTGGAATATGGTAACAACGCCACTGTAATTCCCATCCGTCCAAACTTTGACTCAGAGAAGTAACGTTAAACTTTCGATCTGGAATCGCGTAGCATTTCCTTTCGATGGAAAGCGCATAGAGGAGGGAAGAGAAGGGAGGAAAAACTTTGGAGATGGACTCCAGCTCGTGGAAGGGGATTTATCGCGACGGCCGAAAATTACCAGGGCCGAGCTGCTCTCTGATGGGAGGAGGGACGAACTAAGGGATTTTCCACGAGGGTCGAACCGTAAGAGCGTTTTCTGGTGATTAGAGTTCGACCGAACCAACTGACTGAACTCCGATAAAAAAAGAGAAGAGTTTGGCTCTCCTAGGTTGAATACCATACGTGTATACGTGTACAGGGTGTCTTCTTTAATTTTCCTATTTCCTTTTTCCTTTTTCTTGGGATTCGATTGTCTGTGTCTCCATAATAGCTTGGATTAAGAAACATTATTTCCTCGATTCGAAAAGAATTGTACGATTATTAGAAAAAGTAGAGAAGAAAGAATATTCTTTTCAAAAAACGATTATTATAAAGATGGAGAAAAAGAGAGGGAAAAGAAAGAACAGAATAAAAAAGAAAGAAGAGAAACAAACGCGAAAGCCTTGTCCGACCAAAGCCGGTCCGTTTCCACTTAAACGCAGTAGTTCGCTTTACGTTCTCCGTTACTCCGAGTGTAAAGGATTACAAGACAGAGGACAGAGAATTTGGTCGGCAAACACTGAAATAACGCGTATCACGAAATCAAGATCGGATTGAACGCCATTTTTCTATCGATCCTTCCACGCGGCGAAAAAAAAGACGAAGAAGAAGAAAGAAAAAAAGAGAGAGGGAAGATACAGAAATATTCGCGAGAGACACCCGGTAGATTGCAGCTAGTAAACACCGTGGCGGTGGATTTATCGATAGGTTGAGCTCGCGTTAAGACTCGCGTCCGCTGGAAAGAGTAAAATACCGACAGGGGGAGGGGGAGTGTATCGATCGGGCGAGGAATCAACGACGAGCGGATCAAGCGTGCGCCACGTAGGTAGGAAGGTAGCGGCCACGGCACAGTTGTTAATTGTTGCTGCGGCCTGTCTGCGGAATGGGCCACCGTTCTAAGATTTATTCCCGATTTCGGGCATCGAGCTCGTTCCCCCTCCCCCTCGTAATCTTTTAATCCTGCCTCCCTGCTTTCCCGCCTGGAACACGCTGCGAATACACAAGATCCTCCCCCCTCTCGGATTAGACGAAACGGGTCAAACGGGCGGAAAGCAGATCAAACGCGTTCTCCTATGTGTGTAAGATAGAGAGAGAGGAGGAATAAGATTCTTCTTCTAAGTAATTTCGCGATGAAAGAGTATATAATCTCGATTACTAAAATATATATACATTTTATAATCGACGCTTTTTATATCTTTCGACATTTTCGTCGATTAAATTAAAAAAGGGGAGGGATAGATGTTGCTGAAACTCTCGAATAACCGGGAAAATAATTATTCACCGCGAGATTAATCGTTCGAGGAGGGAAAGAAAAAAAAAGGAGCGAAAGGAGTCTCAATGCTTTTTTCCACCCGCTTTTCACTTTACTTTCGCGAAAGGCATCGTCTCTTTTTTTTCCCCCTTTCCCTTGGGTTTTCTTGAAACCGGGTTGCTTTCATTCTCGCGGTTAATTCCTTCCTTTCCAACAAGTTCGCGCGAGTTTCTTCTTCTTCTTCTTCTTCTTCGTAACGCGCGGGGGAGAATGCAAAGGATTCACCGCGGTGAAAATCGTAAGCCGCGAGATTTTTGCATTTGAAAGTTCTCCTTGATACAACTATTTCCCGCGCTTGTGACTTTCAATTAAAAAACACGCCTGAATATCAGCCTTCTTCCTTCCTTTCGAAACACGCTTAACTTGTCGCTCCCTCTCCCTTTCCTCTCCTCTTTCTCTCTCTCTCTCCCGTGGAAAAGAGAGATGCAGCACGATTTCAGAGTTGCGCGTCGAACTGGTTGACGATCCATTGATACCAGCGCGAGGGTCGAGTGGGACAGGGACTTTTGAAATCGGCCGCTTGTTCGACGGACGTTTTCAGCCTCGGTCGTTAATTTGCCGTGTTATAAAAAAAAAAGAGGAAGAGAGAGAGAAAGAAAGGGGCGGAAGGGAAGGGGAAAAGAAGGGAGAAAAGAACTCGCGTGTCATTGAGCTTCGCTGCTTAATTGGGTTAATGAGGCGATGGACCCGAAACGATGGGTCGAACCCCTTGTTCGAAGAAGTCGAACCGGTCCGGAAAATTCATTAGGAAAAGTCTTCATCCACCATGCTGTAAACGCGCCGTGTTTCCTCCTCTTTGCTCTTTCTTCCTGATTCAATTTCTCTCCGAGTTTTGTCGTACTGTATGCGTGCGTGTATGTGGATCGGGATCGAAGCGTACATTATGGATCGAGGATCGACGAATGCGTTTCGAATCGGTTCTCGTGTTAAATCTATCCATCTATCGAGTCGAGATTTTTTCTTTTTCAAGCATTTTCAATCTCCAATTCGAACGATTCTCATTTTTCCTCGTTGTTTGTTGGAGAAATCGAAATCGAAATCGTGGAAAAGAGAACGAGCTTACTATTTCTACGAGAGAGAATGGAGGAGAGGGAAAAAAAAAAAGAAGAAGCGAAAGAGTAGATCCGTAGATAGAAAATACACTTGTGGCGTACGTTTGACAAGGGTGAAAATCCTGTGGCAAAGCACATTGGGGCGCATTGGACGGTGTACGCGCGCAGACGTTGAGAGCCGTTGAAATATCTTCCCCCGGATATGGTGCGCGTCAGTTGCAAAGCCGATATTTCAGTGGCGCCGCATATAAACACGAGTAAAAGGACCGTTTCCTCCCCTCCCGCGCCCATGCACCGAATTTCGATTCCTATCGTGGCCTCGAGTCACGCCCGACCGCCACCCTTCCTTCGAGTCTCCAATTTTTTTTCCCTCTCCTTCTCCTCTTTCCATCCTCTCTCAATTTCTCGAAACTTTGAATAACTGCGTAATAACGGGGCGAGGGAGGGAGGGATGAATTCGAGAGGGAAGAGAAGTTGGGTGGTCGAATATCGGCCGTGGAATGTTAATCGGCGACGATATCCTGCGTTTGACAGTGGAGAGGGTTGAACATTGAACGTTGGCGAGCTCGGACAGGAGATGCGTTTGATGTGTACGATCGATCGCAAGCTTGTATTATACACGTAACGTTGTATATTTAAAAAAAGAAAGAAAGGAAGAAGAAGAAGAGAAAAAGGAAAAGTAGAAATATTAAATTTAACTCGAGGAATATAAACGTTTCAAAATTTTTTTTGAATCTTAAAAAACAATTCGGGAAGAAAGCTTAAGGGAAAAGGGATGTAAAGAGTTTTAACAGAGTTGAGGTTATTCGAGAGTGCGGCCTCGAAAGTGGTGGTTTCCACTGCGGCCGCTGTTGAATCGACGTCCCTCCGAAGGAGGTTTCCCTCATTGTGATGCGGATCGTACGTATATAAAGCGACGTTACGAATTAGTTTATCCATATGGATTGAGATAGTCGTTGGCGGTAGGTCTCGGTAGATCGGTGGTCGGATTGCTTTCCATTGTGAGCTGTTCGTTCGTCCCACGGCTATTCTCTCCAGTTTGCATCTAAATGTCTCCTCTCTCTCTCTCTTTCTCTATCATTCCGTCACTCCTTCCATTATTGAATTATCCGTACACTTGACGCGCGAATACCGTTTTCACCGGTTCACCTCTTCACCTCGAGTCCTCCTTTTTTTTAATTCGACCGAGAAAATGGCAACCGTTAACGCCACATTTCCTCTGCATTTTCGCACATTCACGTAAAGTCAGTTTTATTCTATTCGATCAAGATATCGTTGCAAATTGATCGATTTTAATAATTCGATATTAATAAGTAAAAGTAAGATTTAGGGTAAGTCAGTTTTGGAAAATGTCCTTTTTCTGTCGTTTCACGAAATGAAAATTTTCGCAGAGGAAACAACAGGATATTTTTCCAACCAGCATCCAACACCTACTACTTTTTTTCCTTCCCAAAATGGCCGAGGATTAATCCCCGTTTGGCTGGTTCGCGACAATTTATGCAAGAATTCGGGGGACTTTTTTTTTTTTTTGCGAGTAAGGCTCGCGTTTCGAGACGCGAGCAAAAAGTGTCGGTCATTAGGAGGAACGAAAATGCGAGGCAGTGGGAAACGGTGCCAGGTTCGCGTGTTCCTGTTGTTGTTTGCACGGCTCGAGCTATTTGCATCTCGACTGCGAAATTCGACTACGTTGATGATGATGAAGTGGGAGATATAAAGTGCTTCCCCCTGTTCTCATTTTCATTAGAACATAGGAGAGGGAGGGAAAAAGGGAAAGATGTACACACACACACACACGTACACGTATCAACTTCGTTACGCTTCGTTCATCTTAATCTCAAATTTGTTTCAAAGTTTTCCTACTATTTTTTTCGTTCGCCCTTTTGTATATATATATATATATGCGCTGCAAAAATTCTACTATACGAATCGAAAGAGGATTTCGAAAAATCACGATAGGAAGAACGAGAAGAACGATTTATAAATAAAATCGCGATTTTTCCTAGCCTCGATCGATAGCGCGTTCGATCTCAATACTGGAATTACTTGGCTCCTCGTCGATTAATTGGCGACGTTGCACGGATGGATCGGTCATCATATTTTTCCGCCCATATAATTTCCAGAGTTTGCTTTCGTCCATGAAATATCATCGATCGCGAACGATGCACGTATCGTATGTACGGATCGAACTATGGCGTTGCATCCATCCTATCCGATTTGTCCGAAAAGCTTCGTTTCTCGAAAATTTGCCAGAGTTGGATGCAGATGGAGAGACGATTGATTTTTTTCTTCCTCCCTCCGATTCACTCTTCACTTCTCTGGAACGCACGCACGTTCGTCCATCGTGTGTGTATCGTTCGCGAGTTGGAAAATGATAATTCAGGGAGAAGAATTTTCAGAGAGAAGATCGATGCAACGATCCTACGTTACTTTTTTCAATATCTATTTTTACTTTTATTCCTGTAAAATTGACTATACTCTCTCTGAAAATGAAACGAATTCGTCGCTCAAAATTTGGCCCAAAATTTCCTTCCACAAGGATAATCAATCTTGAGGAAATAAAAATTCCCTCCCCTTGTTTATGGAACACGGTGTACAGACGTCATAGACAACCGACGACACGGGCGGGACATGGAAGGCCGTTTTGTCCGTTGCAATCCTCCAATCCTCCTACGTTGTCACGCGTCAAGCGGTACACGATCCATACACCCTGCTGCAAAGCTCGAGGGAGCTAAACTGCCCCCTGTAAATCTAGCCGCCTAGCTGCTCTAAATTAAGCCCGCGCGTCTCGTAGGCGTAAAAAAAAAAAAAAAAAAGAAGAAGAAGAAGAAAGAAAGAAAGAAAGAAAAAAGGATCTCCCTTTGAAAAAACACATTGAAAAACGTTCGAAGAGAAGATGGGAAGAAGGGGTCGATTTTACATTGTCGTTTACATCCCCTACCGACACTTCTAAAGACTCGAACCCTTGGTTTTTGCTTCGATCCGTGTCGTTTTAATTAACCTCTGGGATCTCCTCGTTGTCCTGTGGTCACGAAGAGAGAGAGAGAGCTCGCCTCAATGCCTCCCTTGTTTAACCTCTTCGTTACCAACCTCGCTTGTTAATCGTTCACAATCGATAGCCCATCGTAACACCACCTGGAAACCTCGATGATTACGTGGCCGCGTGTCAGACGTTTAAAAAAAAAAACATCATTTTCGGAGGAGTTTCGAAGAGAAATTCGTTGAAAATTCAAAGATCCTCACTCTCTCTCTTTCTTTCTCAGAGAGAGAATGGAAGCAACGCGAGTTTTTCACGTCCCTTTTTTTCCCCACCCCGTTAAGGCGACGGTTTATTTTCTTGCCGGCTTTTCACGGCTAATAGGCAGACCGGTGAGTGAAACGAAATAGAGAGACGGTCCAATTAATGCGCCACCCGAACGTGTGTATAAAAGCTTAGTTAGCGGCTGTACGTGGCGCGAGATTCGATTAGCCCAGTTGCAACGCTCGAGCTGCGCCGGGGACACTGAACGATGACTACGTGCATTCATCCCGCCTTCCTTCCTTCCTTCCCCTCTTGCCACCCTTCTTGCCTGGTCTCCCCTTTCAATAAATGCACGCAAAGTTTCCCCGTCTAAATCTAATAAACCGGACGTTTAACTAGCCGTTGTTGTCGCTGCTTGTTGCCGCTACTGCCTCGACACTCACATCCCTCTCCTTCAATCAGTTTCCCCTTTCATTTTTCATTTTTTCCTTTTATCGCTCGGTTTTTATTCAATCACGCTTCTCTTTCTCTCTTTCTCTCGCACTTTTTCGTACGTTCTCAATAAGCGCAACGTTATTCGCGACCCTCTCGAATCAGAAGATATTTCATCCAGATCCTCGGTTCGGATCGGGTTATAAAATATTTCACGAGTGACGCGGCGAATATCCGCCGAGTTATTACATTCCATCCTTCTACCTCGAACGAAAAAGAGGAAAAAAGAACGTATCGAAACGATGTAATCGATCGAAACGTGTGTATTCCAAATTGTGTGTATATTCGAATTCCGTTACGGGGAGGAATTTTGGAATCGAAATTAATGGAGGGAGAACGATTAAGGCGGTCATCCGCGACGAGACCTTCGCGGACGAGGAACTCGGCGAACTGTGACGAATTGCCAATAAACTCGAATCCTGATCGATTTTATTTATTCGACGAATCGAGACGTATGTCTTTTCCCTCTATTTTAATTCGTCATTCCCGAATAAACTGAAGCAAATCCTCATAATTATTTCGTATCCATAATATAAGGGATAATCACTACTCGACTGATCCGATTGATGGATCGATTCCTCATTATCGATTCCATTGCATCCTGGCTCCTTATGCACTCCGTGGTCGATATCTAAATCGACTCCACCACCCTATCCTTTAACCTTGTTGATTACTCTACTTCCTCCCTAATCTTTCTTTCCAATTTTATTTATAGATACACGGGAGGAAAGACAATTCCTTTCGAAAAATTAATCGATCTTCACGTATAGCAATACAAATTCCCTTACAATATTTCTTCCAGCAGATATGGGGATGAAAAATCTTGGGCCGCGTCCTAAATTATTTCTATCAACCAGCTTCGATATTCGACGCCGAGTTATAAATCACTCGGAATGTGTCGCCGGAGGATCGAGTAATGACAACGATCCCCCGCTAAATTCCCCTAAGTGTATATATATATATATATATCGAGAGACTCGATACGAGGCACCCTCATCGTCCCAGGAGATTGACACGGGACGATAAACTTGGAAGCCACGCAAGTCCATCGCGAGAAGCATCTTCGATCGAGGGCGAAGAAGTTGTGTGGGCACGAAGGGGGCGCGAGGAATTTCTCGGTAATTAAATTGAGAAGGGGTGGAGAGGGGATTGATAACGAGCACGTCGGGTTATCACGGCACAGCCTCGATAAAGGGAGGTCCGACTCGGTCTTGGCCACCGGCCATTTTTCATTTTCTAATACGGGGAAATGGTCCATCGGCCGGCCCACGCCGATAAAAACCTTGGGGGTGAAACTTTTTCCTAGGGGAGGGGGCTTCTCTTCTATATATCGACTTTTTTCGTCGTGCGGTTTCGTCGTGAAAAATATATATATATATATATTTCCGCGATATCGGATATTTTCCACGTTCTAATTTTTTTTTTTTTTAAATCGTTCGCATTTTCCTTTTTTTTTTTTTTTTTTTTTTAGTTGAGAAGATTTTCGTCCGGACGAAAATTCGATCGGCGCGCGGAAGAATTTATCGAGGAGTTAACGAGGAGTGGATCGTGGAGGGATCGGCTTGTTTTTCTTTTTCCCTTGCGATCGTTATCCGTGTAATTAAGAGACATCTCGCTTTCCTTTTTATCCGCTCGATGGGTTTTCCGATTCAGCGGCGATCGGAACGCCGATTCATCGGACGAGATTTGACGAATATTAAATTATTATTTCTCGTTTCGTTCGGTCGATGGAAAATACCGATAATAACGATATCCCAATAACTTTATCCGCATCGCTTTTACATCCGTGGATCCGTTTCACTTTTACATCCGTGGATGGGCACGTACCACCGTCGTAATTACTGTCGCTTCGCGGACACGCAAAATGCAAATGACTGCGGGAAAATCAATAAATCGGCGCGTTTCGACGCATTAGTCAAACAGACAGGAACGTTGATACGTAATGTCAGCACGCGTGCTTGGCGTTTAAAATAGAAACGCGTTGATTAAACGCGATGCCCGATTTCGTAAATTTCCAACCCCCCCCTTTATCCTATTTATATATACGCTGGATATCACGCTCAAGAAATCAACGAATCGAATCGAATCCCTTGGAAAAAAAAAGAAAAGAAAAGAAGAAAGAAAAAAAGAGAGATTGGTAAATGGACAATTTTGGATGGAAAGAGACCAAGTGTTGCTCGTTTTTCATCGATGGTATTTTGATGTATCTTTATGAATAGAACGTTTGTTAATTTCGGCGAGAGTTATTTACCGAACAGACGTAAACGTTGTTCGGCGCGGACAAAACGGTATCTCGAACGCATAATTTTCGCGCATTGGAGAGTAGAATAGCGGGCGGATCCGATGCATCGGGCGAATTTCCAACCGAGCTCGAATCGATATACCGCGGCCCATAAAATCGTAAATACGGGGACAGTTCTTGCGGATGTGCAGTTTCAACGGGCGTTTCGATTGTAATTTTACGGCCGTGGTATCAATGAAACCGGCCGTGCCCCGCCAATATTTATCCCCCTCCGCCTCTCGAATGTATAAATTTCATTTGCGCGCCGATAGTTAATACGCGATACTTTTTGCGTTAATTTTCCTCGATTAACGGAATCACGGGGGCCGGCGATATCGAACGAGATTTATCTCGTCCAACTCAAACGTAACGTAATGTAACGTAACGTGGTGGTAATAATTGGTGCACGAGAAAGAAATTTTTACACGCGTTTGTTATTTTTACAACGGGACAGGAACACGCGCACCGATGCATCGTAAAAAGAAGTAAAAAAGGACCGTGAAATCCGAATTAAATTTAAATTTTCACAAATCCTCGTATATGGATTACGTTTCGCGCAAATTTAACGAGTTATTCAAATGTTGTTCAAACGCGAGGAATTGGAACGAAACATTTACATATACAAATACATATATTTTCTTTACCTCGCCGATTATTATAAATAAATCCGATCTCCTAAAAAGTTCTCTTCAACTAACGAAATTACTTACATTGATCGAGGATGCCATTCCTCGCGTTTAACATTTTAATCTCTGATCGATGGAAAACGTATCGCGGCGGTGGCCGCGTGGGAATCGGTCTCGTTTATATTCAGAATCAACGGCGAGAAGTGTAAATCCCCGGATAATGCGGGAAAGTAGCTTTTCCCGGGCATGTAGGTGGTGGTGGTACATTGATAATGGGCCGCAGGTAGGTCAGCAACGAAGCGATAAAAGTTCCTCAAGAGGTTCCTCCACCCCCTCCTCCTCCTCCCTCTCCTTCCTTTCAGCGACACAACAATGCCCTGTTGAAGCCCTCCTTTATGGGCGGTTACGCTCTTCTCCACGGCTAGTAAATGACTTTCGTCTGGCAACCAACTTACCGCGCCTCGCTACCTCGTGATTCGCTTGAAAAGTTGACGTCAAAGCATTATCGAGACGCCGACAAGCACGTGTCTTGTGCGCACGTACGCGTAAAGAGAGTGTGACACCACCGCCCTCCCCTCTCAATTCCAAACTGATTGTTGATCAGGGAACCGCCCAACTTATCTCTCTCCAAGATAACTCGAAACTTTCGAGGAGGATTTCGAAAGAGTCGCGAAAAGATTACGCGTAGAAAAAGAAAATTCGATAAATCGATCCAAACGAGCCGTGAACGTAATAAGAAATAATAATAGGAACCACGAGTTTTAACGTCAGTTTATCCAGACGAGGTGTACGTAAAGCTCGCTAAGTGATGGATGGTTATGGAGGGAAGAGAGGAAAATTGAGACGGACGATGGAGATGGTCGAAAGAAAGAATCGAAGCGTATCTATCGTATCTATCTTTCCTTTTTCCAATATATATATATATATACACATACATACACACGTTTCGACTACGACATTTACGAGTTATAAGTAATCAAACGAAGGAGAATGATAATACATACATACGAGATGATTGAAAGTCTAACGCAGGTGAAATTGTTATGGTTTTCAGGGGTGGACAAGGCGTACGATGCTTAGGGATGCTTGGTCGAACGACGGTGGGAAAGGCTGGTGGCGATGGTGGTCTAGGTTGGGCGGATTGCTGGCGATGGCGACGGCCATTTCCTGTCTTGTTGCCCCGTTTCCGGGTGCCTCGGCCAATTCGGAAGCGAAGCGTCTCTACGACGACCTGCTGTCCAACTACAACCGCCTCATCCGCCCCGTTGGCAACAACAGCGATCGCCTCACTGTCAAAATGGGACTGCGCCTCTCCCAGCTCATCGACGTTGTGAGTAGACCTACCTTGTTATGTTATATTCTTTCAATAATAATAATTATCCCTTCCCTTTCTCTTCTCTTCCTTCTCTTCCTTCCTTTTCTCCCTCCAATCGAACGCATTGTAAATCGGAGAAATGGTGGAGAATATTCGGTGTTATTCACTTGGAGAGATTCGTCGAGGGATGATGGAGACACGCGGTTGGACAGAAGTTGAATTCCGGAACTAATTCTTTCAATAATAATAATTATCCCCTTCCCTTTTTTCCCTTCTCTTCCTTCTCTTCCCTTCCTTTTCTCTCTCCAATCGAACGCATTGTAAATCGGAGAAATGATGGAGAATATTCGGTGTTATTCACTTGGAGAGATTCGTCGGTGGATGATGGAGACACGCGGTTGGACAGAAGTTGAATTCCGGAAGCGAAACTAATTCTTTCAATGATAATAATTATCCCCTTCCCTTTTTTCCCTTCTCTTCCTTCTCTTCCCTTCCTTTTCTCCCTCCGATCGAACGCATTGTAAATCGGAGAAATGATGGAGAATATTCGGTGTTATTCACTCGGAGAGATTCGTCGGTGGATGATGGAGACACGCGGTCGGACAGAAGTTGAATTCCGGAAGCGGAACTAATTTACAAGCGGTGGCGAGCGGTACACATAGCTGGGCCGAGCCATTAATTGGCATAATCTGATCGCAAGCGATCAATCGTGTCTCCTCGAGGTGGGCCGAGGTTCGCCTCACACGCCGACCTCTCTCTCCCGAGGTCATCTTCTCAGGATCGGATCAATGCGCTACAATTACGCGATTGTCCCTCTCCTCCCTCGTATATATAGGATGGCCCGCACCCGCCATTGGGCGAGGGGGGAGAGGGAGCCGCATTGTCCTCCTTGGTTATTACATTCGTGTTACATGCTTATACAGCCCGGCCCCTGAATTTCAGCTGTAATTACCTCGATCGACGGTTGTCTATAGACTAAATATACGTGTTCCAAACCTCCTCCTCCTCCTGTTCTTACTCCTCCTCCTACTCCTCCGTTCAAACTATAATTAATTTGTTATCGGTCGGCCAGCCACGCGAGGCTGCTCGTCCTCCCATTCGGTTATCATCGACCGAATATCGACGTTGTAATTTCAGTAAAGGAAGAGAAGGGTTTTCCAAGGTTTCTTTCGGTTGTTACGGTTGGCATTGCAAAAGCTCGAAAGAGATTCGAAGATACGAAGCGAAATCGATCGAGAGAAGAATTAAAGAGGAAAGAATTAATGTTGATGGAGGGAATTTGGTTGGAAAGTGGCCAATAAGTGGGACAAGGGCAAAGGAGGAAAGGTGAGGAAAATTTGTCGGGTCCTTTTTCCTGGATCCTTTTGGTGAGAACGGAGGAGGATGCGTTAAATTGGCCGAGTATAAAAATAAATTCTCCTCCACGATGCGAAAGGAGGCGGAATCTAATTGTCGAGCGAGCGTTTATAGAGCGAGTTAAAGCTGCAAGAAACGTTACGCGATTAAAATCTCTTTATCGTTGTTTGGACTATGGTTCTCTGAAATCGAATTACGATCGATCGATCTGAAGCGAGCGCGAAAGAAAGAATAATTAATCAACCAGGTCTGAACCGTTATTATTACCACGTGAAAATGACACGACAGCGATTACTCCACGCGTGGAAAACTTTTCTCCTGCAATTATCGCGCTCATTCATCTACTCGAATCGAGAGGTTTTCCGAGATTTTCGGGCCCGATTCTACTTGGATGCGAATCGACAACGGGAGCCAAGCTCGAATTACGCGAGGCGGATGCAAGTGTTTTCGAGGAGGGGAGATAAATTTCGGAGAGGAGAATTCATTTCGATATACAATAAACGAACGGAGAGAGGATTATTGTGAAAAGTCCGCGCGAATATAAATTTTTCCAAGCGACGAGTTTCACGTCCGCGGAATATTTTACACCAAATTCGAATTAATCACGTCAACGAATTATCGGAATTATTTTCCCCGTCGAAGGAAGACGCTTCTCCCCGTTGAAAAACTGTTCAGAGCTAAGATTTTTCACTTGCAGTCAGGCATAGGATATTTAAAATATGGAAAATTGAAACGATCGGGGCAAGTGTAAGGAAGATTTGCAACGAAGAGTCGGCAGAAGGATTATTATTTGTCTTTTCATTTTCTACGCGCGAAACTATTCAACTGGGTGGCTGGTTTAACGAAAGCAGCTCGTTAACCGTGATTCCGATTCATCTTTTTGCGTGGACGATGGCGGTCCGCGTATTTTAATGACGATCGCGAAGCAGAGAGGAGGAACGACGAAGCCCGTAATTTCCACGCGACGGAAAGGAGGCCACGGGAGGGAGGAGAGGAAAGAAAAAGGAAGAGGAAAAAAGGGAGGGGGGGTTGCGAGTTAACGACCGGTAAACTGGATGAACTACACGGGAAACCCATTTGGCGAAGCGTGGCGGTGACGATTAAAATAACAGTGGACGTGGATGCCGGTGATTGTTGCACGCACGACGTTCCAAGACGACAAGATATATATATATTATATATATATATATACATATACATGTACATAGAGGGAGCAGGCTCTCTTGAATCGGAATTGAAAGCTCGCAGTCCCCTATTGAACCGAGCATGATCGGGCTTTCAGAGTACGATCCCCTTTTCGACGACGTGGAATATCCGGTCGAATCGATTCTTACCACCGATGTTTCCCTCTTTCAGCCGTGGCCACTCTCCCCGTGTCACGCGACACGGCCAACGCCCACTTTTCACGGCCGACGAAACGCTTCGGAATCCGATCAATAATCGCAGGCTAACCGTGGCCAATTGTTTGCCACGCGTAAGTGGATGCACCATAGGGACAAGTTCCTTTTTCGTGCGTCGAACGGAAAGATTCCACGGGCTTCCTCTCCTCGCCTCTTTCGATTTTCGAGCACGATTTTCTCCCCGTCCGTCTTTCGTATATATATATAGATGGGGATTAATCGATAAAGAAACGTTTTCCTAATAAGAATTTGCAACAGAGAGAGACTTTGAATCGTTTTTTAATACTTAAAAATTGGGAGAAAGAATCTCTGATAGAACTCGCGATAAGTTCCTTTTTCGTGCGTCGAACGGAAAGATTCCCCTCCTCCGCTCTTTCGATTTTCTCCCTGTCTCCGTCTTTCGTGTATATACAGATAGGGATTAATCGATAAAGAAACGTTTTCCTAATAAGAATTTGCAACAGAGAGAGAGAGAGACTTTCAATAGTTTTTTAATACTTAAAATTGGGAGAAAGAATCTCTGATAAAACGTAGAACTCGCGATACGTTTAAATTCCTTTTCCGTGATTTCACGGGGTTCCCCTCCTCCGCTCTTTCGATTTTCGAGCACGATTTTCTCCCCATTCTTTCGTATATATATATAGATGGGGATTAATCGATAAAGAAACGTTTTCCTAATAAGAATTTGCAACAGAGAGAGACTTTGAATCGTTTTTTAATACTTAAAAATTGGGAGAAAAAATCTCTGATAGAACTCACGATAAGTTCCTTTTTCGTGCGTCGAACGGAAAGATTCCCCTCCTCCGCTCTTTCGATTTTCGACCACGATTTTCTCCCCGTTCTTTCGTATATATATATAGATAGGGATTAATCGATAAAGAAACGTTTTGCTAATAAGAATTTGCAACAGAGAGAGAGACTTTGAATCGTTTTTTAATACTTAAAAATTGGGAGAAAAAATCTCTGATAGAACTCACGATAAGTTCCTTTTTCGTGCGTCGAACGGAAAGATTCCCCTCCTCCGCTCTTTCGATTTTCGACCACGATTTTCTCCCCGTTCTTTCGTATATATATATAGATAGGGATTAATCGATAAAGAAACGTTTTGCTAATAAGAATTTGCAACAGAGAGAGAGACTTTGAATCGTTTTTTAATACTTAAAAATTGGGAGAAAGAATCTCTGATAGAACTCGCGATAAGTTCCTTTTTCGTACGTCGAACGGAAAGATTCCCCTTCTCCTCTTTCGATTTTCGAGCACGATTTTCTCCCCGTTCTTTCGTATATATATACAGATAAGAATTAATCGATAAAGAAACGTTTTCCTAATAAAAATTTGCAATAAAGAGACTTTGAATCGTTTTTTAATACTTAAAATTGGGAGAAAGAATCTCTGATAGAGCTCGCGATAAGTTCCTTTTTCGTGCGTCGAACGGAAAGATTTCCCTCCTCCTCTTTCGATTTTTGATCATGATTTTCTCTCCATTCTTTCGTATACATATAGATAGGGATTAATCGATAAAGAAACGTTTTCCTAATAAGAATTTGCAACAGAGAGAGACTTTGAATCGTTTTTTAATACTTAAAAATTGGGAGAAAGAATCTCTGATAGAGCTCGCGAAGAATTTGAATGCTTCGGATGGGACGAGTCGAACGGAGGAAGAGTGGCAATAGGTTAATGGATGTGGCAGGCGTATGATGAGGAGTAGCATGTCCCAGAAGAGCGACGAGGGGGAAACGACATATACCCATTATTTACACGCCCTCCTTTCTGAAAAAGAAAGAAAAGAGAGAGAGAGAGAGAGAGAGAGAGAGAGAGAAAAAGGGACCACCTCCTCCACCGGCCTTCGATCTTATAAAGATTAACGAGCCATGCCACGCCGCGCGTATATATTTTTTTTAACCGGGCAAAGAGTAAAGTAGCCCTCGCCGCGAAATATCCACCAACTCGGCTCGCTGTATCGCGAGGGGATTTCTCTCGCTGCTTTCGCAAACAAGCGCGCGGAAAAACGGGGCGAAAGGAGGAGGAGGAGGAGGAGGAGGCGCTCCGTGAGATCGAGCAAATATTGTCGCTTCATATATGCTTTCTGGTATCCAGGCGGCGTAGAAAAACCACGATTAAACGCCGGATGCTTCGGTGGAATGTGAAAAAGAAAAAAGAAGGAAAAAAAAAGAAAAAATCCGGCGTGTCTCGTCCATGTTGATTTCGTTCGAGCCGATGATTCGATTCGACCAGCTTTATATCGAACGAAAACCGCGATGAGAGATAGCGACCAATAAGAAATAAAGAAAAAAGAAGAAAGAAAAAGTATATAAATGAATAAGAAAAAAAAAAAATTACCGAAAACAGACGAAATTCGAAGAAGCTCGACTTGGACGAAAGGGGGAGGGATAAATGGGAAAGGGAAATCGGCAGGTAATCGGTGTGCAATCGGCATCGATGATCGAAGTGGTCCAATTAAAACGGAGGCAGGTGTAATTGAAGTGCGCGCACGGAACAAGGGGGAAACGGTTAAGTCGTGTTAAAGCTGCAGAGAGAGAGACGATTTGACGGTTCGAAGGGCATCGAACGGCCGTATTCTTCCCGTATCTCGTGAATTTCCAATTCCCTTCGTTTCTTCCAATTAAGCTTCCGCGATGCTTCTTTTTTTTTTTTTTTTTTTTTTTGAGGAGGAAGGGAAACGATTCTTCTCGCGGCATTTTCGCAGAATCGACGCGATTATGACGGGAGGCCAGAGAGTTTGACGATCCTTTCTTTTTTTTTTTTTAATTAGACGACAGAATTTAATTGCGCCGGATACCGATCCTCTCCCCTCCTCTCCAGATTCGCTTCTCGACGCGAATTAACGCCCAAGAAACGAGGATCGGTGGACGATGCTTTAATTAAACGTTGGATAATTGGCCGCGTTTCGACGTTCGATTCTGTTTCCTCGGGAATTTATCAGGGGATCGGCAAGTTGTAGCTAGTCCCCCTCCTTCTCTCTCTGTTTGAATTCAATATTCATACGAATATTGAATTTTCGCGATAAAAACGAAAATTCGCCGAGCTTGCTCCCTCGTTGCCCGGCGCGGAATTAATCGGCACTGGATTCCGACAATTTTCTAAATTAGTCCCCCTCTCTCCTCCTCCCACGCTGATTGGATTACAGGACAGAGGGCCTCGGTTCCGGATAAACAATTAAACCGAGGCTCCGTTGTGTCGATCGCGTAACATTAACGATGCAGCTGCGTAACTTGGGGGTATATTTCGTTCGCATGTAAATCGAAATTACGTTTCTCGATCGAGTTAAAATCGAACGAGAAACGAAATCCCGTTTTTCGTACGTAAATCGTTCTCGAAGGAGGAGAATCTTAGACTCGACTCGAATAAGGATTCGATTTCGAAAAGATTGATGATTGAGAGAATCAAAATCACGTCTCGAAAAGTAGAGTGACATTTTTTTCATCCCTCGTTCACGACAGAAGGGGAAAATTATAAACGAAGGAACATCCTTCCCTCGGTGTTCCATTCGTGTCGATGATTTTTCATAGAGGAGGGGGAAGCGAGACTCGTTTAATTCGTTCCTCCATCACTGTCAATTAGCTCGTGTTTCGCCCCGCAATTAGGTCCCCCCGCGATACGCCGCCATCGTATCAGCGGTGATTCGAAGAGGGACGGTTGTTAAGGTAACGTTACTCGCGGTGGATCGTGTTCCTCCGTGTCGTTATCAGCCCCCATCCGCGATAACGAAGACTTTTGCTCATTAGGATCGGGTGGAGGGAAGTTGCTTCGATAGCGATTCGACCTACGTGGTTACTCCTTTAAGGAGACCGCCACCGAGGGGGGGGTAGAGTGGATAATAATGGCCCCTGTTGGCGGTTTAAGGGACCGGGAGAATCGATTTTCTTGTCACCGATCGCCGCTTTTAAATTGACTCCGATTCCGGATAAATTCGATCGATAAATTTCTAAACCCGTTCAAATTGGAAATTAGCGTCTCGTTAGCGTCACGTCGATTAATTCGAGCAGGTAAATCTTATTGTTTTAAAGGGGAAGAAAGAATTTGAAGGATAATAATCCCGTATTATCGTACGGTTTAGAATTTAATCCATAGCCGGTGAAAATTGTTTCGTTGAACTTGCCTATCGTATCCAATAAAACTTTCGAAAATCGTCTTACCGCTCGTCGTATCGCTTAAAACGAGGGCAACAGCGTTCGATCAAAGTTCACCGAAGTTTCCAAAATATTGTTCGAAAACCTTGTCATTCG
Source organism: Apis mellifera (assembly GCF_003254395.2). NCBI lineage: Eukaryota > Metazoa > Arthropoda > Insecta > Hymenoptera > Apidae > Apis > Apis mellifera. Next base: position 8,063,911 of record NC_037646.1, read on the forward strand.
TTACCCGTAGTTCCCAAGTCAATTTTAAGTTTGACGCGGAGTGTGTCGAGGATAGCGTGAAATTTGCGTGAAATTGTCCAAGGGAAAGAATCCACGGACGCGTTCGTCCGTTAACACGTAGTAATCTCGAAAAACGATCGAGGGAATTATCGGATTATAATTGAAATCTCGAGTGATTTCTCCCGATAAAAAAAAATTACTCGGGTTTCCGCGTGTTCCACGGAGCATCGAGTGGCTGACGAGTGGGGATAATTGGCGAATACGGTTCTAAATCGCGCATAATTAACACGGGGAGCAGTCATTTCCTGCCTTATTACCGGTCGACGTGAATAATTCAATTTCCCCCCGGCCCTCGTAGGTGACTGATCTCGGCCTAATCCCGATGATTAAACGCGATTCCAGTCATTTCTGACGCGGTCGCGACGGGTTAAGGAACTCTGCAAGCAAATTCCTGGGAACGGAGATTGCCAACATTTTGCCCGAGCGAAACAGAATCTATTGTTCATTGGTGGAAAGAAGAATCTGATTGATTAATTTGGAAGGAAACGCCTATTTTCATCCGTGATATCTGTCACGATGGATTTGCATAATCCAAAATCTGTGTTTCGAAGTTGAATGCATCCAGATCCAATTGTAATTAAAAAACAATATAAACATTTTCTTATCATAATTTACAAACGTAATTTCGAGATAATTTCGAAAATATCTCTCGGATGATTTTTACGATTTTCGAATATTTTCGAATTATAACTCTTCAACTATTACTACTATGTAGCATCAGGATCAAAGCGTCTAAAGTGGAGATAGGCGAAGGCCCCTAGAGATTTCTTTCCACCAGCAATGAACAATGAAACCGGCAGAAGTAGCAGAATCGAAAACTGATTTCTTTTCGAAAGAGAGACTCGATCTTCCATTATGGAGAATCGATCGAGGGAAATAAAAATGTTCATCCGTACGGAATAATTACACATTTTCCTTTAGCTTGGTACCGGTGACTAATCTCCGAGTAATTGTGATAGTTAAGCCCTCGCAATTCTGGCGGTCTCTACCAGGAGAAAGAGAGAGAGAGGAGGAAAGTGGATATTACGAGCGGTTGGTCGAGTGGTTTCCATGCTCGAGTCGAGATTTTCTTCCCGTTTCGAAACAAGCCCCGGAATATTCTGTTCGTTTAATTTATTTATACGGTGGCTCGATAAGTGATCGAAAGCCCCTGGACTAGACTAGACCGATCTGTTCTCGGTTAATTAAATTTCGCCCAGTTTTCACCAGCCCGTTGATAGCTCGAACGATAGCTAGGGTGGGGAGGGACGTGCCCTCGCCAGCGCAATTACGATCGCCGCGTAATTTTCCACGAAAATTTTCCACGATGAGAAAATCCCCTCGACGACCACGGTTAATATTAATACGCAAGTTGATACGCGAGAAATGGACGTGCCATCGCCGAGCGAAAAATATCCAAAAACGAGGGAAGGAGAATATAAGCAACAATCAAAATTGAGAAGAGTCAGATCGATGATCCTTTTTTTGCGTTGTTAAATCGGTTATTAAAATTAGTGGAGAGGAGAAGATCGGCAATATCGGGTTACAATGGAATCGCGATCGTTGAAAGTTTGACCAGTTGCTTGGATAAACCGACTCTCTTCGAGAGTCACTCGTCCCCATCCTAGACTCCGTTCCTTCGAGTATTCTCGATTTCTCCACCCTTTCTCTTCTCGGGGATACGCAGGGATCCTTCAGAATTCGAATCCTCCTTTTCTTTTTCTCGGAGAGGAGGAAAAAAGGAAGAGAGAATTTCTCTCGGCGAAATTTATTCTGTCCCTGCGGAAGAGTTCGAAAGGATTCGAGAGGAAGATCGGATGGAGCGGTGGAAAGGAAAGAAAAGCGCGGCGAACGCCGCGCCGCCGACAATGGGCGATCGATATGAGCACGTTTTGGCGCGCGGGAGGTGCGCGCGCGAGTTGACGGTACGCAAAATTGGTGACGGTGTACCGACAGAGAGATCGGCGAGATTCGGGAGAGAGTTGAATCGCCCTCGCCTCTCTTGTTACCGGCCACTTCGGGTAATTAAGTTTCCTGCAGTTTTCACAGGCCAGTGGCCACGGCCTGGTCGTCGCGGGATCCAATCGCCGTAACTACCGGCCGCAACTCCTATCACCGTTCCAGGATATCGAACGATGCCCCTCGGAACCCTTTCCTCCTTTTATTTTCTTTTCTCTTTTCTTTTTTTCCATCCTCGAAGGAGGGAATTTCGAAAGAGGGATTTAAAAGAGAAACTCCAACTCCATATAATTTGTTTATTGATCGATGGAGTTTGGAAAGAGAGATCGATTTATAAATAAAATTGTCAATTCGTTTGTTTTAATAATAATCGGTGAAAGTTTGTCGTTATATTATATTTTCGCTTCTCGAACGAGAGTCCCTATTCTTGTTCGCGCAACTATACTTGTAACTATACTACAATGGCCGATTATTCTATTTGCCCGGCCAGGGCTGTTTTATTCCACTTGTCCGACTATAACCGTTTACCTTACAATGACGGACTTGCTCCATTGTCGCTCCATAACCGTTTTCATTTCGCCGTATCCACCGTTGCCGGGGATTATGAAAACGAAAATTCGATTATTATTATATCCCTGCCGATTAAATTTTATTCAACGATGCCTCGTTGACTCGACTTTTCTTTTTACGAATATTCGATTCGATTCGATTCGATTGGAGGGATCGGTGTTGACGAGAAGTCCCCTCCTTCCTCGAGAAGTCGAGTTAAGGGAAGAAGAAACTTTGCACGTTCAAAGCACGTTCTTGATCCGTTGCAGGAGGAAGAAGGGTAGGAACGGAACGGAGGGATCCAACCTATTACGCGACCGTCGAGCATTCTCTTCGATCCCCGTCGTGGCTTTGTCAGCCGTTGCTCCTCTTTATAAGTCGTCGTTCGATCCCCTTCCCTTTCGTCGTCTCGCGTACCCGGTGACCCACAAGTCGGAGTTATTATCGGTGTCCAAAGGAATGCAGGGGAGGAAGGGGGGAGAGAAGGGGGGATGGAATTGTTTTCTGCGCCGTTCGTTCGATCCTGCGCCGGCGGAGACACTCGGCGAGCCGTACATGCATGTGTACAAGAATAATCGGGAACGTATTGGGGGGAGTATTGGACTCTCCTCGATCGAACGTACGCGTGTACGTTGGAAATCTTTCTCCCAAGCTTCTCTCTGTTCCTTCATCGTGTAAGAATTGTAAAATTCGTGCAGCGTTACGTGTATATTACAGGAGTGATCACTTTTGAATTAAATGGAAAAGACGTAATTCTAAGTCAATGAGTAATATCGGTGGACTCTGTTCGAAGATACGCGTGTATTTGCGAATTGTTTTCCTCGATATGGAAGCTTCTCTCTATTCTTCCATTGTGTAATATCTATAAAATTCGTTACGTATACAGGAATGATCTCTTTTTAATTTAGAAAAGACGTAATTCCAATCCAATGAATTAGTATCGGTGTGCAAAGGAATTGGACTCTGCTCGAAGATATTTAGAAATCTTTTTCTTTCTCCATTGTATAATATCTCCAAAATTCGTATATAGAAATGATCTCTTTTTAATTTAGAAAAGATGTAATTCCAATCCAATGAATTAGTATCGATCTGCAAAGGAATTGGACTCTGCTCGATCGAGTATTTGGAAATCTTTTTCTTTCTTCATCGTATAATATGTCTAAAATTTGTAGCATTACATATATAGGAATGATCTCTTTTTAATTTAGAAAAGACGTAATTCCAATCCAATGAATTAATATCGGTGCAAAGGAATTGGACTCTATTCGAAGATACGTCTATATTTGGAAATCTTTTTCTTTCTCCATCGTGTAATATCTCTAAAATTCGTGCAGTGTTATGTGTATACGCGAGTGATCACTTTTGAATTAAAGAAAGACGTGATTCCAATCCAATGAATTAGTATCGGTGTGCAAAGGAATTGGATTCTATTCGAAGATACGCCTGTATTTGGAAATCTTTTTCTTTCTTCATCGTGTAATATCTCTAAAATTCGTGCAGCGTTACGTGTATACGAATGATCACTTTTGAATTAAAGAAAGACGTAATTCCAATCCAATGAATAATATCGGTTCGAAGATATGCGTCTATTTGGAAATTATTTTTCTGGTATGGAAGCTTCTCTATATTCTTCCATCGTGTAATATCTCTAAAATTCGTAGCGTTACGTATACAGAAATGATCTCTCTTTAATTTAGAAAAGACGTAATTCCAATCCAATGAATTAGTATCGGTGTGCAAAAGAATTGGGCTCTGTCGATCGAAGATATTTGGAAATATTTCTCCTCATTATAGAAACTTTTTTCTTCTTCTATCATATTCACTATTAAATAGACAAAAAATCGTGAGGAATATTTTGTCCAATGAGTTAATACCGTTGAGCAAAGCATTGGACTTTGCTCGAAGGTAGGCGTCACAGTTGAAAAAGTAACCGGTTAATTAAAAATTTCGAACAAAGTTGCTTTAAGCAATTACTTATTTAAAACAACATTTATTCCATACCTATTTCAGTCGATCCGCTTTTCAATTGTTCGCCATTCCAATTATTATTACTGTCTTAGGCAATTAATAAATTACCTCCAAATTTAACCCACAACTATTAAATTTTCCTCATCACTGATATACTTGGCGCTTACTCCAAGATCTTTTCTTTCCTCTTCGCGTACTTTGAGTCGCGCAGCTTTATATATATCGTTTCGAATCGTATCTTGCCACGCGTTACGTATCTCATAAATTCCAATCGTACACGCGAAACGTTATATACTCGATACTAGGAGGAACCTGATCCGAATACGTTGATTCGAATCGCGTCTCGAAACGGAAGTGGAGCGAATCTGGCATGGGGTCAGACATGCGTGGAACGGCGCGCGTTAAATCTTGCCCGTTTAACGCCAAGGTGGAATCGAAGCTCGAACGAGGAGGAGGCTTTTTCCTAGAAGGCGATGGAAAAACTCGATCGATCTCTTCTCCGATTGAGTCGTTCAATGAGAAATTACAACGAGAATTACCTTGACTCGATTGTGAAAGCGACCCAGGGGTGCGTGAATTGAAAGGATTTTGGGTCGAAAGGGTGTCGGCCGAGAAGAAGAAAATCGTGGCTCGGATTTTTCATTGTTTGCGCAACTAATCTTCAAATAATAATCCATCCCTTTGAGGAATCGTTTACACGTGTCACATACGTGTTCCACGCGTATTTTTTCGTAGATTATGCTCGTGGATCTTGCGAGGGTATGGATTCGTGGAAAATTTGAACGTGTAATTATCGGTGTAATTTTGGTTCTCGCGACGCAAATTAACATAAAAAATAAAATAAAATCCTCGTTTTTCTCTCTCCCTGAAGTGAAAACAGGTAGATTCGTGGGCATCGCGCTGAAAAAATTCCAATCAACTTGAAGTTGATCAGCGATGACTTTTCTTTTTTTTTTTTTCTTTTTAAAACAAAATCTTACTGAATCGTATTCTCGAGTTCTCGCATCCCTTCGTCTCGAAAACCCTTGTCATCGCCCCCTTGTTGTCAAGAAAAATATTAACCGCGTGGTAAAAAAGTGAAACGGCTCCTTGGCGGAAAGGAGTCGTTTAGAGAGAGAGAGAGAGAAGAAAAACGTAATAGCGGTTGTTGGTTGATGCTGGTTGCAACCTTGTCTCTGGAATAACGTTCTCGCAGAACGTTATCCCAGGCGGTGATTTAAAGCAAAAGCAGCTGCGCTCGAGTGGCAAAATACAGTGGTAGTTAGGTTGCGTTAGGGGGGTGAGATAGTGGGAGGAGGGAGAGGAAAAAAAAAAGAAAGAAAGAAAGAAAAAGAGAAAAAGGAGGAGGAAAAGCGCATTAAAGATAAGATAACCGCGGAGCGCGTATCTCGGCAATGAGCGCGCATCCCTTTCTTCCGTGGGTGTATCGTGGACTCGTGGGAGGAGGGAGGGTGCTGGAGGATATCGATTTTCGCGTAAAACCCGCTATCTTCCCTGTTGACAACAGGGAGGGGTCGAAGATTTCCAGCGGCGATCCGCAAAACCGACACCGTTGGACACCTCGTTCTTCCTCCCCCTCCCCCCTCCTCTTTTTTCCGCCTTATCGCGTGGACAGAGAAGAGATTTTTCAAAGAGGGGAGGAAGGAGGGAAGAGAGAAGAAGAAAAAAATGGGAGGAAAGAAAATGCGTCGTTCTCGAGGCGTGAAACGACGCGTGGTGGATGACGGGGTGATGAGGGTGAGATCGTAGATCCTCCTGGATTTTACGAGCTCCCTCCGCCTCTCCCTGATTATAGTTTTCTTATCGATGCGCGGCCACCTGCTAGCTTTTACGACCTCCCCCCTCCCCTCTTTTTTTCCCTGACTTCTTTCTTTTATTGGTTTCGCAAATGGACCGTGTTTCCCTTGTCTCCCTCATCGAATCCCTTCGCTTCGTTATATAGAACGATGAATTAGTACGAATAACACGCGTTTTTTAAACAATCACTATTCCTCGTCATTTCGAGTTTACCAAATAACTTATAATAATAATAATAAGGATTAATTCCACGATAATTCACGCCAACTTCCCGAGGGGAGACAAGGAAAGGACGCGGAGTGAAAGGAATGGGCTCGTAAATAAAATTCACGGGGGCGGCGTAAAAAGTATCGTAAAGGAGGGGATGGTAAAATAAAGACAAATATCCTCGTGCAAAGTTTCGATTCTCTCTCTCTCTCTCTCTCCCTCTCTCTCGAGGGGATAAGTTTAGGATCGGCTTCAAGGGAAAGGGGTTGACTGTTTCTACACGTTTTATACACAGCGGGTGACAATTATGACGCCTCGTGTATCACGCATTTGTTCACATTGGTTTGTTCATATTTGACGGGGAGGAGGAAGGTTTTTCTCTCTGTTCGAGTGTATCGAACCGAGGGGTTAAAATTAGCTATTGCTTCTCTTTATATACGCGTGCACGTTTGGACAGTTTCCATCCGGCTGTTTATCCGGATGGACCTGTGGAACAGGACAAATAGAACTCCATATCCACGGTGCTCTTTCATTTTTCAGAGGGCCGTGGATAAATATAAAGGAGGTACGGATTATTATTCCGGTGATTAATCTCGCTGTTTTAAAATTAATAAATACGGTAATTCACTACCGTTCCCATCGGATAGAATAATTTCTCGGCCTCCGGGAGAGAAATTTCCGCGAGAATTTATAAATAAACGTACGCTCCTGGATATCGCAATGAAATAATTAAATCAATTGTTTCATTTTTCGCCGACGTAACGTTTCAACGCTTGTATCTGTCCGAATGAAATCGAATCGTATCGATGACGCTTCGAAAATTTGAAACCGGTTTAACAAGAGTGATTCTCTCTCCCTTTCCTTTCTTCTCCTTCTCTCTCTTTATCGATCGATTAAAAAATGAAACGTGACCCCGTCAAAATTTCCCCCTTCGCAAATCGCGATCCACATCTCGATCTTCCAAATCCTTTCTTCCTTCGTGCAAACACGAAACTTTACTCTCCTTCTCGAAGAATCGTGATTCCAATTCCTTGTTGAAATTGTAGAGAATTGACGCAAGGGATATTTCAGAATTATTGGCGAAAGAACCAGAAGGAAGCACTCGAGGCGGCAAGACACCGCCTTTAAAGAGAATCGCTTTGCCCAAGCAATAATCGTCCATTCCCGAATTCTCCTCGTCTCGCCGCCAGTTTCGAACTGCTATCCTCTATCTTAATTGGTCATACTTTGATAATAATGACCTTCTCTCGAACTGACGTTCCCTGGACGGATCGTGGAAGTTTCATCCCGCGAAGTTGGCCGGTCGTGCGGAATAAAGGATCCTTTCTCCACAAAGGAGAGGTGGTTTCGCCCGGAGTTTGGAGCGTCGATTTACACGCGTAACGGGGAAGGGTGGAGAGAGTTTTCGGACCGGTTCGCTCGATCTAATTTGTCGGATCGGTTAACTAAATTTCCTCGTATCCTCGATTAGAGGGAGGACGAGGGAGAAATGGCCGAGCTCGCGCCGTCATCTCCACGGATATTTTCTCCACCGACGGGGATAATAATATATATATATATATATTTGAGTTCGAAAACGCGGATGGGCTTGGCTCCTTTCCGCCAAGATTCAGAGAAGGGGAGATCCTAGCTCTTCAATATTCCACGGTGTCGGCACGGTATATTAAACGAGCCGGAGCCTCTTCATCCTTGGAACGTAATCTGCATATGTATTTCAAATTCTGAGCTGACGCGTCAAACAACAATCTGCATATGGATCGCGGTATTAGTATGGATCCCCAGCTTGTCGGCCCCGTTAAATAATTACGTGCATTGTTTCGCGAAGCGGGGGAGAGGTCGAAGGATCGAAGGTGGCAATTAACCGCGTTATCGGTTCAACGAATCGTTCGATCGAACAACGAGAGGAAACAAACGTTGCGCATGGAGAATGCAGAAAATGGAAGGAAAAAATGGGCGGAAGACGGGATCGTTGACGATTCGACCAAAAGCGTTTCTTCTTCGAAACGTTAATAAAAAAACTTTGCGTTTATCAGTTTTGCTCCCGTTTCCAATTCTTAACTTTAAAACAACTCGTCTTTCTCGTCATATAATAAATACCTCGTTTATCGTTGACTGAATGAAAAAGCTGGCCCGAGATATCGAGATCGTGCCGCGTCTTTCACCCCGCAATTTTTCGTAAAAAAGAAAAGTCTGAATTTTCATTTTCTCCCTCCCTTCATCCCTCCTCCAATCGAACACCTCGTGGAGAATTAAGAAAGTTAAGAACGTTGGGAGTCTGACGGATGATCCGTCATCGGATAAATTGCAGCCAAGTTTCGTCTCATCGAAGAGGGATGAAGGATAAAAAAATACCAATAGAAGCAAAGTCTGGTAAAGTTTGTTGGCGCCAGGGAGGAGGTGGGGGAGGTGCACGCGTGTTATATAGACCGCGATACGCTCGAACGAGCGCGGCAGCCACTAATTAACCCGGTCTTTAATTACTGCCGCCGCTTAGCATCTCGACCGCGTGAAATCGGGTGGAATGATGCCGGTCGCGGCATTAGCCTCTCTCCTCCATGCACGAGCGAGTGCACACGCACGCACACACGCGCGAAAGAAGGCGCGGCTGCGCCCCTCCAAGACGAGGATAAAGAAGAAGGATGCACTTCTCCTTGGCCGTCTAGCTCGTGCGAGCTCCTAGCAGGAGCGGGTGTTGAACCGTATCGGTGGCGATCGATCGGCCGGCAGCAATGTAGCGCGTTTCAACTTGCGTTGGAGCGAACGAATGACGCACGCGTGTGTGAAATCGTGACTGCGAAATTCGATGAAATTCTTTTTCAAATTCTCGAACTCGAAGATTAATCGAGAGGAGGGGAAAGAGGAATTTGAAGAAGCGTTTAACGAGTTGAAGCGATGAAGAGGCCTTTCATCTCTCTTCTCGATCCTAGCTTCGAAAGTATCTTCGAGTTTGATGAACAACGATCCCTTAATTAACAGGCTACTATCGACAGTGTTTGTGTTGACTCTATATCGGAAGCAACGTTTCTCTTTCTTTCGAAGTTAGAAATATTCTTCTCGTCGTGGAAACGAGATCGATCCCGTCATTTTTTCGAAAAGTCACGTCGAGGGAGGAGAGGAGAGGAGAGAGATGCGGCATCTGGGAAAACGCGTCGCGTATCGATTGCTGATCCCTGGCACGGGATTAGGCACCCGAGATAACGAGATTAACAATAACCGATCGGCCGCGATTCCTGCTTTCAATTTGCTTTCAATTTGCTGACAGCGACAGCGGGCCGCGTGAATATGCAAATGAAAAAAGTTTGGAGGGAAGTTTCTTTCCGTTGGTTCTCGGCCATTGTCGAGGGAGGAGAGTGCGGAGGGAACTTGGAAGAGGAGGAGGAAATGTCGAAACTCGGCGGATTCCTCGCGAAACCGAATTTTCCCCTTCGAATCCTCTCTTTCTTATTTAACTGGAATCCGTTGGACCGCGAAATTAATAAACCACGGAAGGAGAGCAATCGAATTCAACTCGTGTTCGAGCCACGATCAATAAAAATCGATCTGATCTTGCAGAAGAGATTCTCGCTACAACTTGGAGTACAATCAGAAGCTCGAATTATGCAAAAATCATATTATATATAATTAAACAGGTGGAAAATATTTTTGGGAGAGAAAGAAAGCAGAATAAGGAAGAGAAAGAGAGGTAAAAAGAAATTGGGTCTGCGGATAGGGGCGCGGTGGTGGCGCCACTCCCCGCCGAACTGTCCGCTCGCCGTGATTTAAGGGTGGTGGCGCGCTTTCGAGTAACGCTTCGGCGCCGTCATTATCGCAGTTAACAGGCATTATCGCCTCTAATCAGAAGTATATTTATCCGACGGGGGTAGGTGGACGTAACCGCGGGTGGAAACGAGAGCGGCCGTCGCCCGGTCGCCACGCCCGTTATTATTTCACCGTGGGGCGCAGTTGTAAAAGCGACGTGCAGCTGCAATAGCTGCCGCCGTTTGGCCGTCCGCGGTGCCGTCGTTGCAGCAACCGCGGTTCGATGACCCTCGCTCGGATTGCAGCGGCGACGCTCTCGCGCATCGATACGCCTCCATATTCTCCCGACAAAAGTAACGTCGAAACGTCTGCCCTCCCCCTCCACTATACTCTCTTCCTCCCCTCCCCCTCCTTCCTCTTTCCCTTTATTTCTATCCGGCAAATTTTCCATTACGCTCGAAGCGTGTTAGGGGCCGTTATGTATCCGGGAGTTACAGGCAAAAGGGAGTATTACAGGGGAGCGATACTCATTCGGCGATAAATAAAAGAAGCCAAGGGGAGGGGAGGAGGCTGGCTATTGTCCCTTCCCTCCCAAGGGGAGGAACACGTAAGGTTTCGGAACGATCGTAATCTGTTCGACTTGTTGGTTGTAATCGAGTTATTCCATCTTATTCCGCCCCGCCAATATTGACTTTTTCCACTTGTTTTCGGACACGTTCCTGAGACTTGTATCGATATTATTTACAATAATTGGAAATTTTTATTCGATCTACTCGATTTCGATCGGTTTTAATATTTTTATTATCGGTTATTATTATTCGAGGATGAGATTCGAGGGATTATTTTGCTTTAGTTATTTGGCTTTATTTGTTGAGCGGATCTCTCGGGGGAAGGGGATGTTTTTACGAAGTTGGGGAAGGGGAGGTGGATCCGGTGAAAGCTCGCCGAGGAATAGGTGTATAAAACACTTATTCGAAAACTGGTGTTGATGCAGCGACGTACGGTGTGCGTTCTATAAAACGATTTCCCAGAGATCGCGCTATAAAACGATGCCTCGTAAAAGCGGTTTCGAAGATGTCCCGGAAAATGTGATCTCGCAACATGCTGTATGATCGCTAACGAAATTCTTAACAAAGGGTTCGACGTGTTTTCCTCTTGTTTTACGACGCATCGAAAGGTGCATAAAAAGGGGATAAAAAAAAAGAGTTGGATCGAACGTTTGATACATTTTTTTTCTTTTCTCCCTTCCTTCCTTCCTTTCTCTTTTTTATTCCTCGATCCTTAAAATTTCCACCCTTCGTTCCCAGCGACGATTAAAACGAACTCGCCGAATTTCATTAAAGATAAATTTTGCCCGAGTTTTCTTTCTTTGTATTTTTCCGCTTTCCAGTTTTTTTTTTTTAAATTCATCGAGCGAAAAGAAAAACACGTGGAGGTGGAACGGTTAAAAATTACCGTCGACGGGACACCGTTGTTTTCAGAACTTTCACTTTTGCGCCTTATCATCGTGTTTACAACTTGGATACAAAAGAATTTACTCCCCCTTTTCTCTCCCGATTCACGATTCAATCGGTTGACGGGAATCGAGTTTCTGTCGAAGGATAAAATTTATCGGCCCACTCTCGGCATCCATCCTCCCTCTTTTCTTTCTTTTCTCGAACCGATCGAAAGTTAATACGAGAGAGTAAACAAAATCAAAGCGAGAGAGAGCGTGGAGGAATCGAAAATTTTATTACCGGATGAAAGAGTCGAATGGAGTCGCCACTCTTTTCAGACCACTCTTTTTTTTTTTAAAATTCATTAACAAATCAATCCCCCCCCAACGCCCTCCATTCTCCGGAGGGAAAGTTGATAGATACGTTCGAACACACCCTCGACATTTTCCTCTCTTCCTCCCTTTTGTTATTCGGCGTTAATCGATCGAGCCATCTCGTTTCAGACTAAATATCTATTTCAATTTCGTTGGGACAATGGGACGCGCGAAAAATCGATAATTTTTTAATTAAAGCACGGGGAGGGGTGGACGCGAGATCGATAATAATCCACCCCTCCTATGAATATCGAGCAGAAATTTGCCTCTATACCCGTTAAAAATAGCCGCGTTTTTCGATCGCAATTACCGATTTCGACCACGACACGCGTAACAAGATTTAAGAAGAGACAGAGAGAGGGGAAGTCGAATTGCGCGTTGAATTGCTTGTGGTAAAATCCTCTCGTAAATGCGGATAATGTTTGCGTAGAAACGTTTCGCTCGTCTGCATTATGCAGCGGTTTCATGCGGCGTTAATTGATAGTACATTTAATTACGATCCGTTTAGTTGGGCGGGTTGCTCGTTTGGCAACAACCTCATCACCCGGTCGATATCGGCGCGAGCGTTATTTTGACGTAAACCACGTCGCGCGCGAAAGGAGTACAGCGAACAAGAATACAAAGAAAAGAAGACTTGGCTTCGATCGAACTCAACCAAATTGTTTCTCTCTCGCAATGTTTATTGCGTTTAATCGTTTCCCCGATATGAACACTCACGTTCGCGGCATCAAACGCAATCATCATTTGAAACGCGGCACGTTTCAACGAGATTCTTGGTAAATTTTGTCACGAAATATCGTTGGATAAGAATTCGAAATATCGAAATAGATTAGAAGGAAAAACGAGAGTTTCGTTTCGTCGGATTTAATTAAAAGGTTGCGATGAATTTTTGCGCCCGGGATGGAGAAGAGAAGAAGGGGGGGAGGAGGATAGCAAGCCAGGCGAAAAATAAAAATAAAAATAAAAAAAGACTGCGTTCCGCGTCCTTTGAGCCGAGTTTATCGAAATCGAATTCTCGTGGAACGCAGCTGGAATTGATATCGCGATTCGCGCGCTCCAATTCCGACGCGTGCGTTTTCCGAATAATTATTTCGATTCATTTTTTTGAAAATAATTCTCCACTTGGAATTGAGAATAGTGGAAAGGAAAAGGGGAGAAGAAAAAGAGGCGAGTAACGGAATTCACGGTTGGGAAAAAAATGTTCACGGATGTTCCTTCCACCGATCCGCCATTCGCTTTGCTTCCTATACATATATATCCGTTCGTGTATCGGGGACCAACGATTCGCAGGAGGATAAAGGAGATCGGGATCGGAAATCGCCTCGCTCGAGACCTTCGTTTTCCAACGGGAAACGGAATACGGAAAACTTGATTAAGGAATTGTTTGATCTCGTTTAGAATATTCCTTGAGATGGAAATTTCAATTTGGCTCGTTGGATTGGGGGAGAAAGTGAGAAGAGAGAAGCGAGACAGAGAGAGAGAAAGGACGGACGTGGAATTCAGGAAAGAATCCACGACACGGGGACGAATGGTTGCTTGTTAACGAACCAATAATCCGTATTCGAACGGATCGAGTAGATCGATCGGCTCGTTGATCACTTTCTCACGGAGGACGCCAGTCCTCCCTTTCTCTCCTCTCCACTTTTTCACTCAACGATTCTCCCCAATCCGTCGATTTATTTGAACTGACAGATGGAAACTATATATATATATATATCGAGAATTGGGAATAGAAGTAGACTCCGATCGGCCCTCCGCGTCGATTGAATGCCGTTCGCATCGAAGCGCTTTTCCGATATTTTTAAACACTGGATCCTCGATTGTCTTTCGTCCCCCTTTTAATCGCCAGATTTGTTAAGCGGCCGAAAGCCTCGCAAGCACGCAATCCTCTCCTCGATACAGGACGACTCGAAGAAGGGTGACGAGATCGAAGGAAAGAAAAAGGAAAAAAGCTATCGTCTTCCATCGCAACAGAACAACGGACATCATCGTGGCGGATTACTCTTTCGATCGGCTCGAAACTAATTGGGATACGTTGGAAGCTGGAAGGAGAGGAAGCGGGCGAATTGTAAGGGGAATCCCCTCGAGGCGGTTTGCCCGGCTCGGGATGTTTGATAAAACGGATAACAAAGGCGGGGATCGGTCTGCGGATGGATTCTCATCGAACTGGGCCGCCGTATAAACTTGGCGAAGCCGCGAGTTTCGAGGACGCTCGCGAAACTTGGCTGGCCCCCGCTAAATAGATCCTCTTTAAGAGGAGATGCTCTGATGGTCTCGCGCCGAACTAATATATATATATCCTCTTACCGGTCCAGCTAATTGGATTTGTGTCCATAAATTTCGCGATAATCCTCTTTCTTATACATATATATATACACACATTGGCCTCTCGTTGTGAAATCTTGCCTGCCTCGGCTTGTAAACCTCGATTCGTTCCTCGATCGATTCTTCGTTGAGAATTTATCCCTGCTGATGCTGATGAATCGGGATAATCATCGCTGGGATGGAAGGAAATTAACCCTCCCAGGGTGTCGTGGGATATACTCGTTTTCGTAAAATTTGACAGTGACGCGGCGGTGAAGGGAACATTGGTATTCGACTCGGAAGCAAGTCGAGAGAATGGCTTACGGAGAGGGGAGATTAGCTACGACTCCTCGCTAACTGTCCGATTAATCATTCGTCGAGGAGGAAATATTTATTTTATCGTCGTGTTTATCGTGGAAAACGAACGGAAGAAGATTAGGCATGAACGATGATACGCGGAGAGATTGAAAAAGTTTCGATGGGGAGAGAGAAAAAAGAAAGGAAAAAAAAAAGGAATAACGTTCGATCGTCCAGGCGAATTTGATCCTGGCGAACGAGAAGCCGTGGGATTGTCGTAAATGACAACCGGCAAATTGCTTTTCTCCGTGTCCTTTTTTCGCGATAGTAGACGCGGGGCGGCGCTTTGAATTTTCAAATCGGTGACGTCGTTTCAGCGCGCGCGCGTTCGACACTGTTCGATAGTCGATCCGTTTGAATCCGATTGAAACTTGGCTGGAATCGACGTGGCCGAGTACGACGGGTGGAGAAACTCGAGCGAAATGTTGCTCGCTTCTTTCGATAGTCTTCGACATTTTGACTCGACACTTTTGCACGACGAGTTGACGTTTATTTCCAAGGAGTAACAATCACGGTTCGAACGCGTTTTAATATTCGTCGTTATAATTCAATTTCAATCACTTTTAGCTGCACCTATCCAGAGGAAGGTACGATAGTTAAAATTCACTTCTTCTTCTTCTTCTTCTTCTTGCCGAGAAGCTTCTTTGTTCCGTCAGCCGAGGTTTAATTAGATTTACCGTCTTCCAGAAGCGGAGCTTCTTCTTCCTCTTCCTCTCCCTCTTCTTCTTCTTCTGCGGCCAATGAAATTTTACTTTGGCACAAAGAGGGTGCACTTTAGGTCTGATCGACCGCGTCCATTCACTCATTCTCGAGCGGAAAATTACCGATTTCTTTTGCGCCTGTATCGAGAGAGAGAGAGAGAGAGAGATCGTTTCAACTAACCTCTCCTTCTCCCCGACATTTCCTCCGATAATTCTCCTTGAAAAAAATTCCAAAGCTCTTAATATCTCGACGAAAAATTATATTCTCTCTCTCTTTCTCTTCGAGATGCAAAGATATTCGTTCGTAATCGAGATTATCACAAATTTTCGTTCGACGTATTCTCGTCTCGAGGAAAAGTCTTCGAAAGGCTAACCTGTCGCTTCTATATCTCCAAACAGCTAGATAGACATTTAACGAGCTCGCCTCTCAAAGAGTCGTTAAGCGCGCCGTTGACATTTCACAGGGCCGGGGATAAAAATAATCCGCCATTAACTCGTTACTTTCCAGGCCGAGTCTCTCGTCCAAAACTTGCTCTCGCAGTTTGGTCATCGTCTCTCCTTCTCTCTTTCCGTGGAAAACGTCGGCTCGGATGTGCCTTGGTGTCGAAATCGGACTTGGTCGGACGTGGTTTCGAGGAGAGGAGAGATGAGGGCGAGTGCGACGTTTCGAGGGGACGACGTCAAAGCGCATCGGGTTGATTCGGTGGCCGAATGCAATTAAAACTTTTCTACTCGCAACGGTTAATTTGTCTTTGTTGCCTCGACCCCGCAGCAAACTCTCTCTCTCTCTCCCTCCCTCTCTCCCTTTTGTTACGATCTTCCGGCCGGGAGCTTTGGGCTCCCTCCAAGCCGTTTGGAACGCGCGAGAGCAACGCCTTTCCCCCCTCGCGCTCGTGGCTAATTGTTGGCTTTTCGGGCGGGGATCGATCGAACCAAAGGAATCCGCCTCCCTTTGACCCCCTTTTTGCTTATTTTTGTTTAATCAGCCGAAAACCTTCCTCCTTGATTAATTTCACGCCGCTCTTATGCTTGTTTAGGGAATAACTCCTTTCTTTTCTCTCCCTCTCTCTTCTTGGAAATTTTTATTAGTTTCCTCTCAAATTCTTTCTCGCTTTTACTTTCCTTTTTTCTTCTTCCTCTTCTTCTAATAGAATCGTTGAATAGTTCGACAAAACGAAAAGTATATATATATATAAAGATGAATATGAAAGAAGAAGATGAGAGGAAGGAATCGAAATAGGTTACGAATGAACAGCGAGATGAGAATCATTGGCAAGTTGAATTAAATAAAAAGAAGGAGGAAGAAATAGGGGATAGGAATAGGATCGTGTTAGTCGAGCCACGCGTTAGAGGGTTAATTGGGGATGAGCAATTAAGTGTCACAACGAGAGAGAGAGAGGATGACATATTTCCGTGATATTTAACCGCGCTATCCATTGCTGTCCGCTGTGTCACGCTCGACAAAAGCTCCTCCACGCTTTTCCTTAAGGGGGAAAGGGAGAATATTTCCCTTTCCCCATCTTGTGCCGAATCACATGTATGAAACAGAGCAGTGATTCGATCTTTTCCTCCTTTTTCTCTCTTTTTTTGTCGAAAAAAAAGTTTTTCGAGATTGTAATTCGTGGAATGATGTCGGTTCGTAAACGTTTACAACGTTTCTCGATCCAAAGAGAAAGAGATGGAGTTTTATAGATTCTTTCATGGTCGTAAAGAAGGTTCGAGAAAGTCGAGGAGTAGATTTTTATGGGTTTTCTTAGAGGAAACTATTACACGCTTGATTATTTTTGCAAAAGTTTCCACAATTTTTCTCTCATTTTTTCTTACGAATTAGAAGCATCGAATATGTTGAATTTCATCGAACAACTCGTTACAGAGATTAATCAAGAATTATCAGAGAAAGGAGATTCTCCTCCTCCCTTTTCCTCTTTCGAAATAAATTCACGAGTAAGATCGCAAATCTTGGCGCGGAGACATCGATTCAACCGAGTCCTGAATATGCGAACGGGCGTCGTGGCGTCGAAAAGGCTGTGAAAGGAGGAGGAGGAGAAAGAAGCTTCTTCGCGCCAGCTGGCCAACCCTTTTTTATCACCAGTCTGGTTCTACTCCTCCCCCTCCTTCTTGCTGGCCTTCTGGGATGTTCAAAAATCGCTTAGCCCCGGTAGATGGGCGGTCGATAAGGTGAACCACGGGCTGATTTACGACGTGGAACTTCCGTTCCCTTATACGTCCGCAGGAAGATCGGTTTTCGGTTCCTTTGTCGGCCGTCATCTCGGCCGACACGTTTCTTGCATCGTCGAACGGATGCTTTAATTCGTGGTCCACACACGTCACGCTTGAACCAACGTTTCGAACGGAAACGCGAGAAAATAAAGGATCTCTCTGTATCTTATTCCTGTTCTCACTGTTACGTTTCCTCATTCCTATATAATAAATATCGACGAGGACGTTTCATAGACATTTTTCTTCTCGTTGGTTTCGATCCTAATTTCCAGACAATGACGAAACAGGACCGTCCTTCATGATGGCGCTCCTCGTTCCTTTCCCTTTTTATATCCTGTAATAACAGTAGAATGGAACGGAGAGTTGCTCGAATATTCTCACCGTTGCCCAGGCAATTTTAACGAATCCTCCTTCCTCGACGAGGACAAAGAGGACGAGGGAAAAGTGGATCGCTTGAACGAAATTCCGAAAAGAGGGATATTTCAGCGAGAAAAAATTTTAAACGCGGGGAAACGTCGATGAAATTCCTCGCGACAAATGTTTGCCGGCTACGTTTTCCGTATCGAGGACGCTCTCCCTTTACCTTAGATTCGTATCACGAATTCTCTGTTTTGTCGAGAATACACCGACGTTGTTGCCTTGTCGGCCGTGACGTTGCGTCAGGAATTCTCATACTTGGAAGCTTCTCCCCGGAGAAGCGACCATTTTACACCCTCTCCGAAGCGATAAGGTTCGATTTGTCAAAGGGCTCGAATGTAAATAAATCCACGTCCAATTTCGCCTCCACGATTCAATATCGTAGCCGATCTGTCGCGTGCCTGGCTTTATTACAACGGGAAATGTTTAAAATCCTCCAATTCCTCTTCCTCCTCGGATGTTTCTCCAATCGATCGACGATCGTCGACTCCCCTTTCCATCCGTAAAGAGGAAGAAGAAGAAGAAGCAACAAAGGAGGGGGACAAGAAGCTACTGGCGAGAAAGTAGAAGGATGGTGCACCACCACGCCCCTTTTGAATATTTCCTTCCCGGACTTGACCGAGCCCCCTCCCCCCACCGTACGAATATATACATTATGCACGGTCCCAGTGCATAATTCTGCGCGGAGAAGAAATTTCTTCGCCGACGAGGCCGGTTGAAAATTTCCCACGGTCTCTGTTCTCTTCGAAGAGGAGGAAGGAACGAACCGCGAAAGGAAAAGAAAGCGATCGAACACGGTTCCTCTTCCTCTCTCTCTCTCTTTCTCTTCCTCAAAATTTCTCCGAGGTGTCGTTAAACGCGCGACCGAGCACGAATTCCCAGGGCGTGCGACGCGCGTGCATCCCGACGTAAACTGATAAAATAGATAGCGGATCGAGATCGAGGGGCAGGCGAGGTGGATGAGGGTTGGAAAGCGAGAAAACGCGGTTAAGGGGGCCCTCGAGGGCGGATGAGACGAGGAGGCTGAGACGAGGAAAGTGAAACTTGAAATTACACGCGACAGTGGAAGAAAGAGGGGGAGGGGAGAGAAGGTACGGTGTAACGGGCGGAAAATGGATGGTGGACCGGTGGTGGTGGGAAACACGTTGCTCTCCATCCACCCATTCTTTCGTCTGTTCGGGGATCCCTCTGTTCTCTTTCCAATTTCCATGACGTTACACAGACGATGCGTTTCCTGGGAAAACGCTTGATGAACGAGTACGCGGATATTTACGCGTTTAGGTGGGGTCAGAATTCAACGTTGAGAAAGTTGAAAAAGTTAAAAATTTCGAATAATGTTGCTTTTTAAATAGTTAGTTATCGAAATGCTCGGATAACTTATTGAAATCGTTTGGCGATTACGATTATTTTCGATTATTATTATACTTGGATAAATCGAAGCGATTAATTATTTGTTTAAATTTTCCCCAAGTTGCGAAATATCCCTATATTGCCAGAAGTGGTTTTTTTCTTTCTTTTTTTATTTCTCTCTTATCCTCGATTTCAAGGTAAGCGAACGTTTCTCCAGAGAGAACACTTTCAACGTCTTTGGACCAAATTCTCACCCATATTTTATTCGGAGACAAAAGGTCGGCACATCCAGGTAAACCAACTGGCGCGTCCCCCCGGTGCGCGACACGAAGTGAAAATATTTAAGTCTCATATTTCCACGCGTTATATAACGCGAATTTTCTTAACGTTTTAAATAGCGCGCGAGATAAATCCGGCTGCACGGCGAATTCATTTAACGTGGCGGCATAATTGCAGCGCGGGGACAGTAGTGTCTGTGGAATAACGATTTTCGAGTTCTCGAGAAACTCGTTTTGAAACGAAATGAAAAGAACGATTTATATTTAACAACGACTCGAATCGATCGATGATCCTTTCCAAAGTTGTATCGTTTCTCGAAATTGCCAATTTTAAAAATTAGACTGGAGGGAAGAGGGAAGAAGGAGAGGAGAGGGAGAATCGATTAATTTATTTTAGCGAGGTTGGAAAAAGTGTGGAATAATTTTTCCACCGGCCAAATTCTTGCAACGTTACAATGGATCTTGGGGGACAAAAGCATTCGAATCACCGCGTGTAATTGCGGCAGGCGTTGGCACCGGGAGCCTCTTCTAATCCACGCGACAGTGTGTCCCCGTTGGAACACATAATTCTCGCCCTCTTTGTGAGAACGAGTCGTAGGTTTTGTGTCACGCGACACGGCTTATCTTCCTTCCTTTTTCTTACTCCTTCTCCCCCTCCCTCCCTCCACGCTGCAGTTTTTCCTCCGAGACATACTGAGAGAGAGAGAAAGAGAGAGAGAGTAGTGGAAAATCCTCGGGATAAATCCTTGCGCCCGGGAAAAGGGTCGAACGAAAAGGGAACGTTTGTCGAAAAACAGGAATCTAATTGCCAGATCAAAGGATTTACTCTGCGCATCCTTAACGACCCTTCTCTTTCCAAGGATCAGGCGTCGATCTCGCCGAGGACAATCTCTCCCTTCTTTCGTCTTCTGTCTCTCTCGCTCTCCAATGAAATATATACCCTTTCTCTTCCCTGAATATTTCGACGATAATAACGCGAGGAGTGAATTGCGCTCGTCTGGAAAATTTTACGAGAAAATGGAAGAAAGACGGTCTTCATACCGTCTTTCTAATAATTAAGTTACGTTACATCTGTAGTGCTAATTATTCGTCTGCTTGTAACGCGATTCTTACTCTATTTGTCCCGTTATTAATTTCTCGAATCCGTAAATTTGGATTCGAGTGGGATGAAACGAGTAAAAGATTTTGATTTTCGTTCTGTAACGGATACGATGATGCTCGAGTTGAGCAATTTGTCGAACGATGGTATCTATCGAGTTTAACATAGAGTTTGCTCACCTTCCATTATCTCAAGTTATGTTAATACACGAGTTCCTAGTGTAATCGTGTTAATCATAGCGATACCTCGAAGGGATAGAGACGATGGAGATGAAATTCGATTATCGAAATAAAAACGTCGGTGATAAATCGATCATCTTTGTCGAATACATTATAAATCGTCTGAACTCGAGAAAGAAGAATTCTCTTTTTCTCTCTCTCTTTCGAATATACGAGATATCGAAGTACGTATACACAGATAAGATGATTTGTAGGGTTGCTCGATTGGTTCGAGAGGATCGTCTACTCCTTCTTTTCCCTTCGACTATCTTTCGAAACTCGATAAAGCCCTTACCCTTCCTCCCCCTCAGGTAATTAGAAACTCTCGAAACTGTAGAGTGCCTTCTGGAAATAATACGATCTTCAGCCCGCCCTTTCTGCTTTCTTTTTCAGAACCTGAAGAACCAGATCATGACGACGAACGTTTGGGTGGAACAAGTGAGTACCACGCTACTTTACTCAGCTTAGAGATATCGAAACTTTTCCTTCGAATATGAAAAAAAAAAAAGAAAAAAGAAGTAATAACTCGTAAATATAACTCTTATTTTTATCGTGACTAATCTAAATATTTTCGTTCGCGCGAATATCGAAATAATATTCGTAGAATTACAATTCACGCGAATTTGTTGGAAATAGGAAGGAAAAACTGAAAGTTTAAAATTTCCGGCTCGTTAAATTAAT
Source organism: Apis mellifera (assembly GCF_003254395.2). NCBI lineage: Eukaryota > Metazoa > Arthropoda > Insecta > Hymenoptera > Apidae > Apis > Apis mellifera. Next base: position 8,085,603 of record NC_037646.1, read on the forward strand.
CCGCGCGAAGCCGGTCTCGGGGAGAAGGAGACAGAGAAGAAACAAAAACAATGTCGTTCGACGCCGGTATGTATATTCGGGCAAAAATAAACACACGATGATTTTCGTTCGAAATAAACGCACGACCGTCCCAACTTAACGAGCCGTAACGTGTCGTCCTCAGACGCTCGATAACCGAGGAAGGGAAGAGATCGCGAGGCTTCGTGTGCTCCAGCAACCGAAAACCATCGACCAAGAGGGAAAAAGAGAGAGAAAGAGAGAGAGAGAGAAAAGAGAGGATGGAATTCGCAAGGATGGATTCTCTGTCCCGTCTGTTCCCGTCCGATTTGGAATTTCAAAGCGGACGGAATTTCATTCCGCTTCTGTTCGAGATCGAAATTCAAATCGAAAAGACAGTCGATTCTTATTGACATAACACTTCTCGCGAGGTATCCGTCTATCCTGATACTTTTATCTCCGCTCCCTTCCTTCGTTTTTCGAGGCAAATCGAATTCGACGCAATTTTTGTTTTTCTTCTTCTTCCTTTTTTTTTTTACGATCGACGAAAAGAGAAGAAAACGTCGAAGAGGATTGAAATAAACCGAACTTTATTCCCGAAAGGAATAGACGAAAGCATTCGCTCGCTCTGTATGATCGACCGATGACATTTTCTCGACCTCGAGGAGAACGCAACCATTTCGAAAACTCTCGCTTCGAATCGAATCTTGAGCGACGAATTACGGATTTCTTCAACGCTTCTGGAAGAATGCGAGGAGATTTTTCTTTTACCTTTTTTTCTCGTCTTCGGCAGAATTGGTAAAGAGACGAGCGCTGGCAGCCTGTTGGTTTTTCATCGGTTGTTCTTCTTCTCTTGGCTTGGCCACCGACTCGTTTGTCCGCGTCAATGGATCTCGCGCCTCTTTTTCTCGCATTTCGGTTTAGAGGGAGAGGGGAGGGAAGCGCGCCGTCAGCCAGGATCGTCTGCCAACCGAAGTGGCTGTCCCTTTATCAGTCGCCGGGAATTGTTTGCCATTGTTGGAGACGGCAAAGGAAGTGGAAGCCCTGGATTCTTGGCTTCTTTCGCAAGTTCACCGATGCCTGTGAAGTACGTAAACAGCCGTTACCTACACGCGCGATGAACAAGTCTCTTCTGCCTCCGTGTACATGTGTGTGTATATGTGAGTTTATACGTGTGATTCTTTCGATCGAATTATTCGCTCGTCTTTATACGAATCGGATGTGTGAAGTGAAATAAACGAAATGATAAATGGATAAAGGAAAACGAGGAATCTATCGAGAAGAGGAATTAATACGATTTTTATGAGAATCGAGAATACGCCAAGTTGGCGGCTCGATTTTATCGAGCTTGTTGAATCTCTCTCACGACCTCAAGCATTCCGATTTATTCGTGGAAGCGTTGCCGGGAAAAAAAAGAGGGGGGACGCGAGAATATCGCGAGAATTGGCCCGATGATGCTCACAGATAGGAATACAATTCCATTCGAGTGTTTCTTCTCCGTCTTTCGAAGCTCCGTCACGAGGATGGAAGGAGGTTAGTTTATCTTTCCGGAACGAAGAAAGAACGGTTGCAAGATTCGATGATCGTTCTCGATAACCAGGAATCTCGTTGGAATAACAGGGAGGGGAGTCGAAGAGATTATTTTTTTTTTTTAATTCGACTGGAAAACTCGTTCCACGTTCTCCTCCCGTTCTTTGTTACCGTTTATCGTTGCTCGTTGCAAAGCCACGAATTTAATAGAGCTCGGTGGCTCGCTCAATCGAGTTTCCCCGGCTGTTTGCCGGGAGGAAACGGTTGTTTAATAATTGGAACACAAGGAAGAAACAGCTTTTACCAAAATTGCATCGAGCAACTGTTCCCTTTCACGCGCTCCGTTCACGCGCCGTTGAAGATTTTCGAGACGAGATACAAAAGCGAGGCGATAAAAACACAACAGATATCTCGGCCTCTGCTCCGTTTATTTTATCTCCTCGATCGAAGCGGCGTTTCACTTTTGCCTATTACGTTTTGATCCAAGTGAGAAGTGGTCGTTGAGAGACAAACGTCGCGAGACCTTGAGAAAGAAGCCAACGGCACGGATATTTGCACGGATGCTTAAGCTCGAATAATCATCGACTCGTTGGGGAGGAAAACAGCCGAATCTCGGTGAAAATCGGCGGTATTTATTCTAGAATGGCGGCATTGTTGGATAGGAGCTGGCGTATCTCGCACTTCCAAGCGCTTTCACCGCCGATTGCGAGAGCCTTGTCTCTCGGTGTACATCTCGACGATTCTGACCCTGCTGCCAACAGCCCCAGTTCCACTTGCTCGATTACAATTCCACCCTCCTCCTCCTTTCACCCTCCTCCTCAACCTTGTCTCGCTTTCTTATCGAGATCCAAAGTGTCTCTTGTTTTTCTCTTCTCTCGGACCCTGAGAGATGCGATATTTTTTATCTTTTTTTCTTCTTTTTTCTGTTTTATCCCTCGGAATTCAGCGCGAACGGATTATCGATCCAAATCTTTCGACTCGAACGCGATACCGATCGAGTTTAACATCCGGCATTATCGATGCAGAAATTCCATTTCTTTTCCATTTGCGGGAACCGGTTAATCGAGGCGGAGAGCGGTTGCGGCGGTTCCCCCGATTCGTGTAATTTGATCGGTAAAAGGATATTTAAAGGCAATTTCGGATAGTCTCGTTCCCTCCCGAGAAGAATTTATCCCGCCACGAGAATTAATGCCACTCTAGCTGGCAACCCTCCAATTTCTCAACGAAAACAGCACCTCCTGGATTTCTACCCTCGTACACGACGAAACTTAAAACCTTGGGTCGTTAATCCGATCATTCGCTGTAATTCTTCGAAAAAATATACATGTACTGTTGCAGAGTATAAAAATAGAGTTGGATGTTTTATCAAGCGTTTTCAGATATTTCGAATTCTCGTTCGATCGTCTCGCGTGATTGTATATTTTAAAATTAACGTTGAAAGTGTCGCGGTTTTGAGATTTATTGATTCTTTGAGATTTGAATGAACGCAGGATATCTGCAAGTAAGACGTCATAAACGAAAAATGAGGAAAAATTTCGGGAAAATAGGCTCGAGGTTTTCGAATTCTTGATCAAGATATAAATATATTGAACAGTGTTTCGTCGTATCTTTGATATGATTTTTTCGCGACATTCATATTCTTGTAGGTAAATATTCGAATGGAACGCAAATTTCCGCGAATTTAAAGGATTGAGCACAGAAAAAATCGTGGATCTTTTCTTCTCTCGTGAGAAATCAGCTTCCTCGTTATCGAATCTCGTTTAAAGATTGTTTATTTTCCTCTCTATTTTTAAACTTGTGGGGATTAAACAGTGAACCGTGATTAACCCCTCTATCGATCTTCTTATCTTTACCTCCCTCCTTTCGAAAATCAATTAATTATTTTTACGTACGATATTTATTCGAATTCACGAATCAAATTTTCTCAAGTATGGAAATAAGAATTGACGACGTTGCTGTAACTAAGTCTGCTACACCAGACTTAGAAGTAAAAATATTAAAAGTTGTTCGAAATAAAAATAACCAAAGTAATCTTGAGAAAATTACGACGATGGATAAAAGTTGAAACCTTTCCTCCCCTTCTACTCTTCGTCTACTCTTCGTCTACACTATTTCCAAACTTATCCCAGCCAAGGAAATTTCGAATTCCTTAACTTCGCTTAAGCTCCATCCTCGTCGCAAGTGTCACGCATAAAATGCCGAAAACCGAAAACGTTTGCCAATCTTGTTTCCACCGGTGAAGGGAAGAATGGAATAAAATACGGGATCTCGATAGAGCGATACTCCATCCCGATAGTGGAAGACTAACAAGCCTTATTTGTCGAGCAGTTTCGAAAACGATATCCAAACCAGTTTCCCTCCAGGCAACCATCGTCGTCGAATTGGCGACGTATTCTTTTTTTTCTCCTTCTCTCTCTCTCTCGAAACGTGGTCGCGACTTTACGACCTCCTCGGTGTATCGGTGCCCTCCTCCTCGTAATTTATCGTCGACGGGGAAGGGAATGGAAAACTTTTACGGGCCTTGCCTTGTATCCTTCCCAACCAACGATCCCACATTTTTATTAATCCACTTGCTTCGTGTTCCTCGGGTTAAATCGAAATGGGGGTGGAATCTCGAGAACTCGAAAAGAAAAACTCGATCCAAGCCGACTTCGTATCGTTTTATTTGTTTATTTATTTATTTTTGGATAAAGAAGCGTGGCGGTGAATCATTGATCGAGTTCTGCAATTTCGATCGTTCAATTTAATACCGCGTGTACATTAGCAAAAGTGTTAATTGGATCGCAACGCACGGTGTAATCGGGCGAATATATCGAGGCCAACGAGGGGATCCATTATGGAATGGCGTGCTCGCTCTTCGACCCGCCGAATTCTTCTTCTCGAATTTCACGAAACGGGCAACCGCGATCGATTTGAAGGCGAGGAGAATTTTCTTCGCCCCAATTTTCCACGAAACTTGGGCCGTAAAAATACTATACTTCTCTTTTCTTTTCCTCGCGCGGTTCCTATGTCCACGTTTCGTGATTCAAACTCATTTCCTGAATTTTCTGAACTTTTCCAAGGAGAAGTAACGATGATAATAGAATTCGAACGAAAAAGGAATCGATCGATTGATTTGGTACATCATTTTTTCCCCGCTCGAATATTATATCGGTTCGAAACGCGATTTTAATAAAAATCGGCGCGACAAATGTCAAAGGACTCTTTTTTAATTCGGCGCGTATTATTCATCGAATTCAACGAACAAATTCGACGGTGGCTTTCCTCCTCCTCCTCCTCTCCCTTCGACGATCGATATCATTTCGGTTCAACGCTCAGATACAACCGAGAGACGTTTTATTTTATTCTATTTTTTTTTCTTCCTTTCTTTTCAATATTGTTTTTACTAAGCGGCGAGAAGAATGGCTGGAAACCATTGTCGGCCATTGTTGGTATTTGGACAGATTCCTGAACCCCTTTGAAAGGAGGCGGGGGGAGACCGGTTAGCCGAACCGTAACCGGAAACAACTCGAGGCAAGTTCGGTTTGCGGTTTTGGAAAATGGAAAGATAAACGGCCAAACCTTGGTCTTCCCTTGTAAATTCTTCACGATCCCGACTCTGCCCATTTCCATGGTGCAAACATCGGGGCGGGCACAAGTTGGCCGGAGGGAAGGAAATTGTTCTTTTATTCCGCGATAATTCGCTTCTCGGCGAGTTCTTGGATCGGGCAGGGAATCAAGGGCGGAAGCGACGAACAGAAAAGAACGTCTTACCGGTCGGGATAAAGGAAAACTCACGGTTGCGGTATCTCGGCGATTGCACGAGACTCGAAATAAAGGAAACGGAAGGAAGAAAAGGGTCCAGTAATTACTTTTCCATCCTCTTAATCGGTCTCGTCCGATCGAGATTTCGAGATGAATGCCTCTTCCTTGGATCCTTGCTTCTTCCTCCACTCTTCCATCCAACCCCGTCTTCCCCGATTAATCGATCTCGAGAGTTGACGGTTTTCGGTATAATTCTTTTCCTTTTTATCTCCGTATTTCGAAAAGAAGAGAAAGAGAAGAGATTTCGAAAATAGTTGGAGATGAATGCCTCCTCCTTGGATCCTTGCTTCTTCCTCCACTCTTCCATCCAACCCCGTCTTCCCCGATTAATCGATCTCGAGAGTTGACGGTTTTCGGTATAATTCTTTTCCTTTTTATCTCCGTATTTCGAAAAGAAGAGGAGAGATTTCGAAAATAGTTGGAGAGATTAGAGTTTCAGGAGAAAGTTATTATCACGAAGGGAGGGGGATAATAATTGGATTGGAAGAAGGATGACCGCGATCGAGGCGAGTTTGCGAACGAGAGGATGTTGCTATTTTCGTTGGAGTAGCAAGTTGGCCACGTTCGAAAGTAGTTATTAGTTGGACCGGACGTCGAAGGCTAATCTAATCCGGGATTTATCCAAACTTTCCCACGTTACCTTGGTTATCGCCATGTATTTCGATCTCAATCCAGAACTCTCCCTCGCTTTGCTTTCTTCCTTCCTTCCTTCCTTCCTTCCTTCCTTCCTTCCCTAAATTACGAATCGTATTCGAGATTTATATAAATCCGGAGAAATCGGTGTTCGTTACGTTCGTTAAGTTCGTTTAATCGTTACTCGGGAATCGATCGACCGTTTACCTTAACTTCCGTTAAGAATCGATTGCGCGTATTCTCGCGTCATCTCGACGGAGGATAAACCGTTGGAAAGGCGTGGAAAACGAAGGGAGGCGATTATCTATGATGGGATGGTGGTTAAAAGACGGCTCGGCTCGGTTCATTTTTCTCCATTTTTCCCGTCCCCCCATCGGCTCGGCCGGACGAAAATAAACGGGGCTTATTTTTGCTTTTGTTTTCTGCTTGCAGGAGTGGAACGATTACAAGCTGAAGTGGAACCCGGATGATTATGGCGGTGTCGACACCCTCCACGTGCCGTCGGAGCATATATGGTTGCCGGACATTGTTCTTTACAACAAGTAAGCCGCTCGATCTAATTATCGAATGAACTGGTCACGCGACTTTTTTTCTTCTTCTTCTTCTTCTTTTTTTTTTTTTCACGGAGATTTAATCCAACGGCCGTTGCCGCGTTGGATTAAAAAAGAAAAAAAAAGAAAGAACCTCACGGAAAAAGGAAAGATGGATATTCTTTTCTCTCTCGACCGTCGAAATTAAGAACGTAAAATGACACGTTGAGGAGATTCGACGAGAGATAAAAAAGAAAAGAAAGCGACGATGAAGTACAATTACGGCGGAGGATGGAGCAATTTTGCCGGGAGACGTGTTGCGCGAAATCGGGCGCGATTCGCAACTGCGGCCGCAATTTGTTCGTTCGACCGATTTTATTTTTATAACAGGAACGGTCGAGTTAAACAGCTGCTCGAAACGTTCGCGGATATTACACAGAGTACCGACACAATCTCTCTCTCTCTATATATATATATATCGAATGGCGATAAACGAAATTAGAAATGGAAAAAGTTACCCGAACATGTTTTTCTACTTTCCGCGTACATTCATTTGTTTATTTAATCGAAGAATCGATCGAAGAATTGGGCCTTTCGAATATTAAAAATCCGGAATAATGGAAGTAAAATTTTTAGATTCGCCAGAAATTACGCCAACACGATCTCCGATGTGAAAAAAGGGAAATAAAGGGGATGAATTATCGTTCGTAGGAGGGATAGAGAAGGGATATTCAAGAGGGCTCGGGATATTTCATCCGTTCTTTCGCGTTAATCTAGCCCAGGTTGATCCCCTTTCTCCCATTCTTTTTCCGTGTATCGGGAGGGGAGGGTTAGTCACGCCGCCGCCTCCTTCCTCGTCGTCCGTCACCTCGGTCATACTTCATAGGATTTTAGCGGGGCACGATATCTCGTAAACCGCCGCGGAATATTCGGTACGTGACGTTTCCACACACACAGAGAGAGAGAGAGAGAGAGAGAGAGAGGGAGACTTTATCCTTTGGTAAGACCATTTTGAAAATCCACGGGACACACACACGTATCCTGGCTAACGCTAGGAGAAATAGGGTGTACTTCGCCAAAAGGACGAGGACTTTTACGAGGAAGTGGAGTCGAGTCAGGGCTACGACGTTCTTGTATTGTCTCTCCACCGACTTCGTACACGTTTATCTTATTCGTAGTATATATATGGAACGAAAAATCGTTGCTACTTTCGGATCGAAACGCATACATATATATATTTCGTTTCAACGTTATTTTGGATTTTTCTTCTCACGTAGAGAAAGTTAATTGGTCCCTCCAATTCGAATAATACTCTTCGTCCACCGTTTCTCTCTCGAAAGTAACTCTCGTTGACTTTCGAAAGTTCTCTCTTCGGTGAGGGAGACGCTCGTGAAAAAGGAAATTGCGGGGACCGAACAGTTTTCACCCTTTCCCTCCTCTTTGCAAAGGAAGAAGAGAAAGAGAGCAAAGGACAGAGGAACGCGCTCGAAGCGAGTATTTCCTCCCTCCCTTCTTCTTTGACGAGGGATCAAACTTCCTCCCCTTCCCCGTTTGCATGTACGCGTCTCATTGTCGCTTCGAAACGTGACAGGCTTTCGAAGACGAATTTCTAAACCAGTTTTATTTTCAATTACGCACGTGGAGCGGAGCCGACACGGCCACGCGCGTCCCACGATGATAAATCATAAAGAACGGCCGTTCTCCAAGTCGAAACTCTCGACATACATTACGCCCGTTTCAATTACTCGGGCGTAGAGGGGGAGGAGGAGGAGAGGGAGGAATCGATTGTCCTGGCGGCGCTTCGAAAGGCTCAAAGTATCGGAGGCTTTGTGCGCCCCGACAGCATGCAAATGCAAATGCAACCGCCCTCCCCCTCCCTACAGCGGAAAGAGGAGGAGGAGGGGACACAGAAGAGAAGTAATTTGTATGGAATATTCGAATCTGATTAATAATTCACCGGGGTGGAATCCTGGAACTTTGCCCGAAGGGGAGGGGGTCGCGTTTGAAACGGGCAGAGGGTGGAGGGTGCTCGCAGTCGTCAGCACCGGTCGGTGGTGCTCATCCTTGGCTGATTTCAGGATATCGATATCAGGGCGGCGTATAATCGCGGCATTGTCCAAGGATGAATTTTGATGGACGTTCGCCCCATTTCAACCCCAACCCCCCCTTCGAAGACCCGGTGACCGTGTTCCTTTGACGCGATCGAATTTTAACCCTGTGTCGAGGGCGACTGTTTAATAACTTGGTCACGGCTTTATCTATCCTCTCGATAGGGAGGGAATTATTTATTAGCGCGGAGGGTACGAACGTAGAAAAAAAGTTGTCGAGAGTGAGACGATTGGATACTTGGAATTCGTCGTCCAAAACGTCCAGTTCGTCGTGATATCTATTTTCCACGCGAGAAGATAGGCTTCGAATCGAAGCCTTTGCTCCGATAAATAAAACTTGTCTCGTATTCGATCTCGTCTCCCCCGGCGACAAGTTTCACGATCCCCATCGTGATGATATCGACTTTAACTGCCGCTCCTCGTTATTACACAATTTACATAACTGGAGAACCATAACCATTTCGACTGAAAAAAGGAAGACGTCAGAAGAAATTGTTGTATAAAAGAAAAAAAGGAAGAAAAAGAGTCGTAGTTCGAAGGGAAAAATTGAATTTGAATTTTGTCGCGTCGATTGTTAATTTTCCCTCGTAACATTTTCCACCCCCTATCTAAACATTTTCATCATCGCGTCGCGACGATGGATGGATACATTGGCAGGGGCGTTGGTGCATCGTCGACGAGCATCATCCCCTTTATTCATCGTCGAGGGGGAGAGAAGTGCACTCTACGAGATGGATACGATCGAGTGGCGACGAGAGCTAAGACGAAACAAATTTCGATCTCGAGGAATCGAGCGGATCCGGATTGTTGATCGCAGATCAACCCTCGCGTGAATCATGACGGGACGGGTGTAACCCTTTCTCTATTTTCGATTGGTGGGAACAAATCAATGATAGACGTGTCGTTTCTATTTTTCTTTTTATTTCGACGAATAGTTTCGAAGAATGGTCCAGAGTTGATAGCGGTTTCCAATTATTAAGTTCGACCGAGTTCGTCCAACTCCATCCAACTCCTTCCTTGCGTTTGATGCGCGACGAGACAAAATTTCGCCATTCCTTTTCTCTTCTTGCCGACGATATCTTCTTAATCTCCTTTCTTCTCCCTCCCTTTTCTCAGAAACCAAGAAGCAACCTTGATGCATGAATTTTTAATTCCCCGTGGCTGAACTTACGTATACCTTCCCCTTAATATTTTACAACCCTGCATCCGCTTATGAAAGCAATTTCTATGTATACATGTAAATTAACCGACACTCGATGCAAACGTTTATTAAACCAAAGAGAGAGAGAGGAGAGGAGGGGATTTCGGTATAAAAAGAAAGTTTGTGTCGCGAGACGGGGGTGAGATTATTTCGGGAAAGAATGGTCGAGTGACGAAGTTTTCCAGGAGGAAAATCGATAAGGCGAGGGCGGGTCGAAAGGATCGGGTCGCAATCGTCATTAAGATTAAATTTAATTAAGAAACGATCGAGAGAAATCTTTCTATCCTCCTTCGATAAAATCAATCGATACGAGCCGCATTCGATATTAACACCGTGATGAATCTGAATTCCAAGCCGAATATCGCACGATTACTCCATTACTCGTCGTCGAGTCTATATCGATTGTAGGGAACGCGAAGCTTTGTGAATTTTCTTTAACGAGATCCGTTTGCCTCGAAACGGATCGGCGAGTTTCCTTCAACTTTATTTCCTTATCTCGACAACCCTTTGCACGTCCGCCTCGTGACCGACTTGTTCCACTTATCGCGATGATGAAATTTAACTCTTGAGTATAATCGCTAAATAATGCGTTTCGCGCATATTTTTTGGAGGATTGGAAATTGATCGAAACAGAGATTGGACTGTATAGGAAGGAAATTAAAAAGAAGCGGAGGAATATTCAAATTTCGATATTACGAATCTCGAGGTTCGTAAATCTCGTGGAAATTATTTCTTCTCTCGTGGGTAAACGTCTACGGGTTTCCCCGGTGATATAAATATTCACCCCTTCCATTCCTTTAATTGCGAAGTTTACACGCGAGAAAGTTGCGGATTTATTAGAAGATTGGGGGAAGATGCAAGCTCGCGTGTACCACCGAGCGAGCAAGGATGGAGCAAGAGATTCAGTTTCATTTATCAAATTTCATTTCTCTGTGTGGCTCGTGTTCAAATAGAATTTTCGTTCGGGAAGGCTTGATAAAGGCTATTCGCAGGAGCGGAGAACAATAATGGTAACGATATTCGCGGTTAATCGAGAACCGACGTGTTTAATCGAAACTTGGATACGTTGTATATACGTTAGATATATATATATACATACATACCCTGTTAGCGTGTTGCTAGTAGCTGGAAAATGAAAATGGAAAGGAACGTATCCTCCGACCGCGATTCCATAATCCGTGGTAATGATATTTAACGTAGATTGTTTGCGGCCAGTTGCCAACCAGTTTGATGGCCATGTATTAAAATTAAAACAGATTCCCCGTTTTTTTTTTTTTTGCTATTTTCTCTACCCTTATACTATAAAAATTTAACCCGGCAATATTCGTGTATCTCATTGAAAAAAAAAGAGAGAAAATATGAGACGAATGAATCCAAAGATCTCGTCTCAAATTAATAATGACGATTGCGATCGAAAATCGTTCGTCGAGGATTTCGAGGGAATCGATGAATATTTATGAACGAAAATCGTTGCCCACTTGGTTAATCGCGCATTATTAGGATCGTGTGCGAAAAACATGACAGGGAGTCGAAACTAGTTTCACGGAGATAGGGGAGAGGGGGAGTGATGTATCGGGGGAAAAGTTGAAATTACATGGAAACTATTTCCCCGGCGGGTCGATCTCCCCACCCCCTCCCTCCTTCTCTCTCTCTCTCCTCCCTGTGTATCGGAGGAAAAACGATTTTCGTTGAAAGTGATCCAACGGAGGGGCGCAAAAAAGCGGAGATCGGCGGCCTCGTGTATTGGCTCGAAACAGATAGGACAGGATCCAATAAACTCGTGGAAGCGTCGGGGCGCAATCAACGATGCAAATGGCCGGTCGGCCCGCATAAAGAAAGCCGCATACGAAAGGAAGGTAAAAAGTTTTTTTTTTTCCCCCCCGTTTTTCGCCTCGTCACGCCCTTGGACCTGGACAGATTTTTGATCTCTCTTCTCTGGAAACGAGAAGAGAGGCGGGAGTGTAATCGACGAGATTAACTGGAGGGTGTGGTTCTTCCGACGAGCACGTTCTTTTTGATTAATCGTACGAATATTCTACGAAAGGATTTTAAACCCATCTGTTCCGATCGATAAGGATGGAATCGATAATTTCTACTTACCTTGCGATTCGACGAAGCAACGGGAAGAGATGGAGTTACGAAGGAAGAAAGGAGGAAAGGAACGAAGGAAGGAAAAATTGGCACAAAGGGAATAGATAACGATACCGTTGCCACTCGTTGCAATCAACAGGGGTAAATAGGGAAGCGGGCAAAAGGGTTGGGTACAATGACCCGCAGGACGCGTACGTGCGGGCTGCCTGCGCGAAATGCAAAGTTAAAATATGCAGGGAACGTACGTGAGCCGGAATCTCGTTACTCCATTATCGCCGGATTACTGCGCCTCCAGCTCGTCCCAGACGCGCAGTAATCCGGTCGCGGCTCGCGCCACGGCAACGCGCGTTAACGAAGTAACACGGCCTCAAAGTAACCGCGCACCTGGACCCCTCTACGACTCTCTCTCTCTCTCTCTCTCTCTCTTTCTCTCTCGCTCGCCTCGCCTCCTCCATATTCCGCCAATTCCCCTGCCTCGCTCGCCACGCGTTTAACCTTTAAAACCTCGTTCCTACGCGCCTCATCTCCGACTCAGTTGCCCGGTCGGAGTTTCAATTAACTCTGAGCCCACTGTCAGCCTTCCAATAAGTTTCCCCGTTGCGTTAAGATCGTATAAATTATTCTCGGGGAACGATAAAAATAGTCGGAAGTTTCGAGGCTTAAGGAAGAGTCTGGGGAGAATGAAATTATTCTTTACTTTCTTTTTTCTTTTTTATCGGAGAGCAAGCGTTTAATTGCACAAGAACGGAACCCCTCGCTCATCGTTCATTCCAATCCTCGTTCGTTTTGACAATTTAGATTTAGCGACCTGAGAAAATACGTCTCTCGATTCTTGTATCTTCGTGAATCTCGAACTTGGAGATTCCATCAATACGATATATTCTTATTCAATTTTATTCGATAGAATACAAAGATTAGATTCACTTTAATTCACTATAGTTATATAGTTTCTCGATCGTAAATCCTCGTCACACTTCTGTCGTACGATAGAACACGTCTGACGGCGTCACGACGATACATCCGTTGCGGGGAGGGAGCGCGCGTGTCCCGTCACCTTTGCGCTGGTCGGGTCGCCAGAGGCGCGATAACGATATCGATAAACAGCGAAACAACACGCTCGAGCTCGTAATGTCGCGGCGGGGGTGTTGACGCGGAATTACATCTCCCTCCCTTCTTGGAATTTACCGGGCGTCGCCCTACCCAACGCAACGTCGAGTTTATGATTCATAGGTGGCGCGACGAGTCGAGGCACGCGACAACCTTCTTCTCTTCCCTCCCTCCACCTCCTTCCCCGTCTGAATAACATCGTGGCCGTATTTATCGCGCGTACACGGTAATACGTTTAACGTAAGGCGAGCGTGTACGAGGCAGGATACGTTCGAATTAAAAGGAAATTGAACTGTTGAACGGGGACTATGAAATCTGTGACTCGTAAGTCATCAGTGGGTGAAGTTCCGCCCCTCCCTCGAGGTGCAAATTAACCTCGAGGTTACGATTTCATACGATGCGCGATATCCACACCGTGTGTGTATTCTCGTATATATTCTCTGTCGTTCCCTCCTCCTTCGTTAACCGATTAACGCTCCGTTTCGTATTTAACGGGGGTGATTTATCGCCACTCTCGCGAGGTGGGACAAAAATTGAAACGTTTTCCACGGGAATTTCATTCCCGATCCAATTTATATACGGGAAAATGAAATTTTTTGGATTAGCCCGATAAACCGGTTTGAAATTTTGGGAAGAATAGAAAAGCGATTCTCCCGAATCGAATGATGATATTTATCGGACAATTATATACTCCTTTTGGAAATCTTGATATAAAGAATCGATACATTCGACGAATAATTGGAAATAAATTTCAATTTTCGTTTAATAAAAAACGAAACTCGTCCACTCGTTGAATTATTCATTTTCCTATATTCATTGTTCGTCAATGACGCGTCATCGCGAGTGATATTCGAAAGAAGAGAGATCCCAATTCTCTTCTCGTCATCAAACTTCAAAAGAAAGAATAAAATCCTTTCCATTTCTATACACTCGTCGCCTGTATAAATTAAAAAGAAAAAGAAAAGAGTAATAAAATCGAAATATTAACATTCCCAGACGAGACGATCGCGTTTCATCTTCGCGCCATCAACCTCCCCGAAGACGATCCCCGCTCAGATGATCCAGAGACTATACGGAACAATCCTCGAAACAAATCCTCCACATCCAGCTACTCCCCAGAAATGGAATTATCTTCTTTGTCGAGATTTCTATGGCGAAAAAGCCGTTGCACTGCATTGCCGCCCCCGTCGTGCACGATTGCCGCCTATCGTGTATCATCCCTCCGCACTTTCGTCACCGTACCCGTGTTCCCGTCGCGGGCGTCGACGTCGAGTGCTCGCCTCGACATCCGGGCTCCCGTTTACAACACGGCCTGGCCGGGAGCCGACCTAAAATGTGCCAAGTGCACGTGGCCCTGTTAGGATCTCGAGCGCCTTGCAACGAAACCGCCCACTCGATGCCGAGCAAACGCGCCTCCCCGTGCGTTTCCCTCCCCTCCTCGCATAAACACGTCTCGTCGCTTCCTCGTCGCTAATTGAAATGTCGGGGGGCGAAGGAAGGGAGGACACGTTGATTGCTAATTGGCGTGTTTCGGTTTCTAAGTGACGGGGATGTGTTATCCATGATCGTAGACGGAACGGAAGTTGAGTCGCAGAAATTAGAAATTACGAAAGGGAGGCGACGAGTTTGATCATCCCCTTTGAGCAATCTCGGATTTCGCTCGATTTCTCCTCGACTTCGAAACCTTGCGTCGCCTTAAACTTTAATATCACGTGGGAGGGGGAGGAGGAATTAACGCGTTATTCGTGGAAATGAACGGGGATGGAATTTTGGAAAGGTTGAAAATTTCTCCTGTATTGGCGAAAGGCGGAGCGGAACAGAGCGGTGCGGTCAAGAAATCCACGATAATCTTTTTTGCTCGGCTCGGCTCCGACCCCAATCGCGTGCACCCGGCTCGTTTGTCTTGTTTCGAGCTCTCCCCGCTATTCCCAGGTTTCAACGAAGGCTTCCCACGCTGCTACCCTCATCCTATTAACCTTCTCTCGCGAGCTATCACGAACAATTCCAAGAAGGAAGACCTTTAACGGTAAGACTGTAATTTGTAAGACTTGATACGTTTATCCATATCGCTTTCTTTCTTTTTTCCTTTATTTTCTCTCTCTTTCTCGTTTTCCATACATCGATCTTTATTATATAGATTCTTTCAAATTTGATAAAAAAATGTTTCGGGATAGACAAAATTATTCTTGTTATTATATTATTGTTGTTCGATAAGCCGGATAAGTTGGACAAGCACATTTCGGTTATTTTGTATCGCTTTCTTTCTTTTTTCCTTTATTTTCTCTCTCTTTCTCGTTTTCCATACATCGATACTTTATTATATAGATTCTTTCAAATTTGATAAAAAAATGTTTCGGGATAGACAAAATTATTCTTGTTATTATATTATTGTTGTTCGATAAGCCGGATAAGTTGGACAAGCATTTCGGTTATTTTGTATCGCTTTCTTTCTTTTTTCCTTTATTTTCTCTCTCTTTCTCGTTTTCCATACATCGATCTTTATTATATAGATTCTTTCAAATTTGATAAAAAAATGTTTCGGGATAGACAAAATTATTCTTGTTATTATATTATTGTTGTTCGATAAGCCGGATAAGTTGGACAAGCATTTCGGGATATTTCGGTTATTTTGCGATTCAATCGGGCGAGCGAAATTATGCGAATCGGTGATATTTCCATAAAACGGGGAATAGAAATTTCTCGAATATATTTTCAAATTTGCCAACGACCATCACCCTTTCCCCGGATAGGATAGGATAGGATCTGCGTATCCGCGCATTGTGAAACGCATTGTGGCCGAAATTGAACGGGGGGAGGAGGAAAATTACACGTATCCAATTATCCGTTTCAATTGTATCCTTTCGGTTAATATTTAACATTTATACAATTTGTATAATTCTCGGGGAAAAATATCAAGATCGTCGATATACACGTTCGATCTTGCGATCTCCGCAAGATTTATTTCCTTCGATAATTCCAGCGTTGGGAGGGGGAGGTGTACGTGCTCGCCGACGCGGTTCATTGGGATTTACGAACGGCGTTGTTCCCCACCGAAGCCGAACGTACGTGTCGCGATCCGCCAGTCAGTCGAAACCATCGAGGGAACCCCGATCACGATCTCTTATCCCTTCCCACTTTTTAAACGTATTATTAAAGAGGGATTCCGTGTCTCCCGTATCGAATATTAATGCTTATAGTGATTTATGTACCCAGCCTCCTTTGCTCGCCTTTCGGCATTCCATTACGGTTCTATCGACTGGAAGGAGGATTCGTCGTTACTTGCCTCTTTTTCTCTTTCTTCTCGAAGAAAGATAGCGGATTGTTTACGAGTACTACGATAAATTATTGTTCTTATTATCTTAAAAATGTCTTTATTCAACCCCCTCAAATTTCATTTTTCGATTCAATTCAGGGTATATTTAAACGCGCTTTTCTAAAGATTCGGGATCAAATTTAATATATTTCTCTCCCTCGAACTTTCAATTTTTCCGCGATAAACGCGTTCAGTTTTTTAATAACCGTAGGATATCTGCTTTTCGTAGCGAGGCAAAAGAAAGAGGGGGAGAAGAAAAAAAGGAGAAAGAAAGACGGATCTTAATTAAAACTGAAGTTAAACACTGTTAATAATCTGTTGAAATTAGTAGTACGAGTTACGAGCTGGCAATTAGCGATATACCCCCGTGTAAACGAAAGAAAAATACGCTCCCCCGGATAATCCTTTAATAGGAACGATAACTCTCGACCCACGTCCCGAGAGAGAGAGAGAGAGAGAGATCGCTATCGACGAAAATTTATGTACTGCGCTTCTTTCGTCGGAAAAATTCCTTCTTCTTGCCAACTTCTTTCTTCTCGAGGCGTCTTTCGGGAAAAAAAAAAAGAAAAAACAATGTCGACACGAGAGGAGAAAAGGCGCGTGGACGCCTCGTCGATCCAGCGATCATCGATCTCTCGAGGATCCGATTTTAATTGGCCGAAATGGGATCTTCCTTTCGGAGGAGGACAAAAACGGGCCGCGGAATATCGCGTCGTACCACTGAAACTTATATCGATCCGCCGACCGTGCCCGTCTCTCGCGGAGCGTTTCCAGTAGCGTATCAAGCTTGGAGGCGCAAAATTGAACCTCGATTTACGAAAATTTCCCGTTTCACGAATCGAAGTATATTCAATTTTTCTATTCGTGATTCGAAAGATGGGCGGTGCAAGGCGACAGATTTCCTTGATTAAATTTGTAGAAAGGGGCCGGATTTTGAGAGAAGAAGATGGAATCTTTTTCTTCGTCGGTTTTATAATCAATCCTGAAATATTTGAGGATCATCGAAACTGGAATTAACTTTAATATTTCTTCTAATTATAGTAATAATATCGTTATAACGGAATATCGCTTTGATAACTTATTACGCGCGAATGCTTTTAAAATTATACACCGAGATGCATAAAGGACAATTAGAAGACAAGGGCCAAGTTTCGCGTGCAAGAGTTAAGGTCGCTCGAATTTCAAGAGTATTCGGATGCAACCAGGTCCCAATTTCACTTTTTTCCCAAAAACGCGAGAGCAGCAGTTAGTCCTTTCTTATTTCTAATCCTGGAGGAGGGAGATGGAGCTCGGCGGGGCGTGGATTAACTCGTGGAATTAGTTTAACGACTTAAAGTAGTCCCGGAGAGTTTCGGCCGTCTCTTCCTTCGAATCTCTCCCGGCGAATTCTCTTAGATAATCCGTAGAGATAATGGAGACGAGTCGGTGTCTGTGACGCCGATTGAAACGCGAGGATAACTCCTTGAATCTCTCCCGTGAGTTCCTCCCCCTCTGTTTCGCACGACCAGGGGGACACGCGAGGAGATGGATGCAAAGGAACGAGTCCAGTGACAAATGGGATGCAGAAACCGACCGAAAATTGAATGTCCTACATGAATCCTTGAATCCTCTTTCATGATTCGAACTATTCGTAGATGGGCCAAAAATTTAAATATAATAGTCACTTGGATAATTTATCGTTTCTCCAAACATAATAATAATAATAATAATAATTCGCAGATAAAAGAGCAGAGATTTACACGAAAATAATCGATCGAATAAATTAATATTCGTAAGCGTTTTAATAACAGTAAGCAAGCAATCAATTCAAAGTAACTTTTCTACCCCATCTTCAACGCCCAGAAGAATTCTGGCTCGAGAAGATAGAAAAAAGAAACAAAGAAAGATGGAGAAAGACGGCTAGCTCCTCCGGGTTAATAAGTTTAGACATAGATCCCCGACATCGGGATCGCGACACCGTCTCGTCCCAAGCTCGCGCGAGCTTCGTTAATTACTTACTCCCAGTCGTCCAATCGTCAGAAAGCGAAACGAGTCCCTCCTCACGAGTCGTGGAGAGGAACAAAGGGGTCTGGGGTTGGATTCCATGGCAGGAGACGCGGTGCGTTTAGAACGTCAGCCTTTCGTGGCTCGCTCGCCGCGGAATTATAATCGACCGGCGGACGCATTGTTCTCCCCTCCGGGGAGGGGAGGGGAAGCGGTCGTGGCCTCGGCTCGGGTCGCATCCACTTCCGCTCGGTCTCTCCGAGCAACGGTTAAGCCACCTCCCTCACGAATTAGCCGGCGGCCCGCTGCTAATTCTCGCCGTATCGAGCCGTGCTTATGCGAATTAGATAGTTAGTCCCCCTCCCCCCCTCCTCCTGTACGATATCCACCGAGCGTAACCACGTGGACACCGATCGAATCCCTCGGCTGGATTTATGAAACGAGGTCGTCGTATCGCACTGGAAGACGGAGCAGGAGGGAGGGGAAGGAGAGGGTCGAAGATGCGGTTTCACGCGCGGATATCTCATGGAACCTGGCAACTATTTATTGCCAATGATGAAGCGCCTCCGCCTCCTTGTTGCGTGCTACCACCGCCTCCTGGAGGAATTATTACCACCACGCTTGCAATTAGTGGTAATGATATCGAAGTGGCCTCCTGTGCCCCGGATAATAGTCTCCACCGTTGCCGTCTCGATGGGGAAGGGCAATCATGATTTCGGTGATTGCGTTCAGCAAGCTTCCTTACGACTTAGAGGGAACTCACGTCGTGAAAGAAGAAAAGAAAGAGAGAAAGAAAGAAAAAGAATATGTTTATATATATATATAAAATTGGAGAATGAGTGGAGTCGAAAGATCCTCCGGTATCAACTACAGGAGAGTAGGTTCTGTGAAAGAATGGAAGAAAAGAGAGAAAGAAAGAAAGAAAAAGAATATGTTTATATATATATAAAACTGGAGAATGAGTGGAGTTGAAAGATCCTCCGGTATCAACTACAGGAGAGCAGGTTCTGTGCTAGGTAACCTGATTACAAGGATGAAGGAGAGGAGGAGGAGGGGGAGAGAAGGAAAGTTTATCCGATGCTGGAGTTTCGTAGCAAACAAAGCCTCCGCGACGATCAAGGGGTCCCGGTTTAATGCTAAACGCTGCAAATCCGCTTGCACGTGTCTTCAAAGCGGATTACAACCGGAATCAAGAGCGCGAAACTATTCTGCGGCGTTTCTATTCCCCAGTCGTCTCGACCGCGCCGATGACGTTTGCCGTTTTTGGTAATCGGTCGAAAGTGGCGCGATGAGGTTCCCCTCCCTCCTCGGACTTTTATTCCTCTTCCTCGTCGAGATAATAATCCGTCGTAATCATCCCCGCTATCTCCTAATATTATTCCTCGCCACCACTTTGTCGCCGCTCCTTTCAACACCTTTCTTCTTCTCGTCCAATATTTCGTGTTAGGGAATAATGAAACTTGGTCTGTTGAAAGTAGCAGTAAGTAGAAGAGCATATTTAATAAAGGAGATAGGAATAAACTGCGTTATGGATCGTGGATTGTTGCAGATATCTTTGTTGTATGAACGAAATATTCGAGAAGGAAGACAAAACAGCGACACCTTCACGCATAAATATATTAAGATACTTGAATTCAATATTTGGATACTGAAATCGTTTATCCTTTCGTAATAATATCTTTTTCACTTTGACACATTTTCCAAGCGTGCCTTTCTTTTTTTTCTTTTATCGCGTGGGTGAATATCGAAGGAATACAGGAATGATGGAACAAGATTACGTAACAAGAGAATTTTATTTTCATACATTGGCGTATATTTCATTTACGATAAAAAGCCGCACCTTTGTTTCGAGGGGAGGGTGTTGCATGCGCACGTGCTCAATTCCCAGCAGCTTTCTCATTCATCCTCGGGGCTATCCGCTCGAAATCACCTCGCACCTGCCGCCTCTCCTCATATTAGAGATTCGCGTGATTTTTCAATATCGCGTTCGCACGACTTCGCACCACGAGATTCCGATCCGTTGCAATTCATCGAATCGTGCTCCACGAGAGATGCTTTCACGCTCGTGTATAATAATAATATTATTCGTATTGTTGGATCGAGGAATCGAGAAAGAGAAAATGGAATTGAAAAATGGAATCGAATTACCGAGCGACGATTATCGACCCCGGAGGAAAATGGAGGATTGGAGGAGGGGATAGTCGAGGAAGGGGCTAATATAATATAAGATTGGAGGGAAATAGCGCAACAAGTCGTGCAATTGCGAGCAACGACAGCTGCACCCGCGCGTATTGTACCAGAAATCCCGTTATCCCGTCTTAGTTTATTCCTCCGCACAGTTGTGTGTTTCTTCCTCTCTCTCTCTCTGTATGTGTGCTTTTCCTTTTTCCACCTTCTCTTCATTGTTTATCGCCGAGGATTTTCTTATCTCTTATCTCCGATACCCGTTGAAACTTTGCCTCCCCTCCTCTCTCTTCTCTCCTCTCTTCTTCTCCAGTATCCTCTCGTTCGACTCGAAGTTTATTCTTAACGAGAATAAAAAAAAAAGGAAAGAAAAACAGAAGGAGAAGGAGGAGGAAAGAGAAGAGAAATATTTTTTCACGAGTAGTTTCGTCGCGAGATTTCGATTGGAAGGGTGAACGAATAAGGATGAAACTGTAGGTAGGTAGGAAAGGAAATGAAACGGGGTTGCGCGTGATTAATTAACGAGAGGAGGGGGAGGGGGGGCGCGAATTTCATATTGGAAAGGGGGCCCTAACGAGGGCTGGTAAAAAGGGGACATAAATCAGGACGTTAATTTTGTTTTCAGCGCCGATGGCAACTACGAGGTGACCATTATGACCAAGGCAATTTTGCACCATACGGGGAAGGTCGTGTGGAAACCGCCGGCCATCTATAAATCATTTTGCGAGATCGACGTGGAGTACTTCCCCTTTGACGAGCAGACTTGCTTCATGAAGTTTGGTTCGTGGACTTACGACGGGTACACGGTGAGTAATAATAATAATAATAATAATAATATAAAATAATAAGATTCTCTAGACTTGACATTCTCGCTTTTATTATACGATTAAAAACATCGATGATGAAAATTTAATCAAGTTACGAATAAAGTTAATTTATTGTTGGGAACGCAATGGTAATAATAATCAGAGAAAATTGTTGTTCGAGCATTTTAACGAGCAATTACTTAAACTTTAACTTTATTCGAGATTTTTAACATTAGTTTCAATTGTTAATTGAACCAACTCTTCGTACTTATCCGCATACTTTTTATTAATTCTTAAAATTTTCGAAATCATTACTTCTCGTGAACGACTTTTATTCCTTCTCGTCTCCTTCCTTTCCATTTTCCAGATTTTTATCCGTGACAAAAATCGTGTCCCATCTCTGGAGACGTAACGAGATTTTTCTCTCTGCCGATCGTTTCCGCCTCCATCGGAAAGCATTCCACGAACGGGCGTTGTTATCGGTGGTCACGGCTCCGTCGCGTAAAACTTTATGCTAAATAAAACCGCGGGATTCCGCGGGATCAATGGAAAGCCACTGGCTGGAAAACTAGTAAAAAATTCCATAACAGCGAGTTGGCCGAAGAGGGAGGAGGTAATTTGGAAGGATGTCGCGCGGTTTTACGCGGCCATTCGATCGGCCAATTTCTTGGGGAGTATCGTTCGATATGGAATCGGTATGGAATTTCGTTCGTTCGATAAAAAAATTGAATTTCGATCCGAAAGTATTTCTTTTTCGAATCGAAGGATGTGTAAGATGAAAGGAGAAAAGAAGAGAACAGAACACGAGAAAAATTACGCTTCCCTTCTCCATAGAAAAAAGATTTCGAATTGGCGAAAATGTCGTGCGTGTAAAAAGAATGCGTAAAAATTGAGGAGCGGAGGGATTGGTTCGGCGTTTAAAGGTAATCCATTTGGAATAACATGGACGTTCTCCATGGATTTATTTGCGGATGATGATACAGAGAATAGAAATAGAAATGTGCGGAGAAATTGTTAGGATGTTCTTCCCTAAGGAAGGGAAAAAGTAAAGAAATGTAACCTGTCGGTCGGACCTGGAGGATTGGCTCTGGGTGAACTGCCGTTACAATGCGAGATATTCGAAACGGGAGGAAACGCATCAACGGAACGTCGACCGAGCTCTCTTTTCGGAACTTTCCCCGTATTATGTATACATTCGCTTCCATCTCGTATCCGATTTATTACATTTACATATATTTCAATCTACGTGTACGTTTTCCATCCCCTTTTTCTCTGACGCGGTTCCATCGATAAATCCAAAAATATTATCGTTTATAATCTCTCTCATCGGGGGAGAACGAAAGAGGTTGGACGAAAATATCCGGACGATTAATTCGATCCGATCACGATCGAAAAGCGAACCGATTGGTTTCGAATGGCAATTTGGCAAGAGTTTCAAATTTCTTCTTCTCGAACGATATTTTCGAAGAGATAACGTAACCTTAAAGGCACGATCGTGTTTCTTATCCAGCTCCGTTTTCAACAAGCTATTCCTTGAGAAGATCGATCGAGTTATAAATCCTGTAATAATCAAGCCTCCATTTCGATACCGAAAAATTATATCTTCTATCCCCCTCCTCTCAATCGTGTTTTCCACGCCAAAAACATACGAAATTAATTTCCCAGAAATTTCAGAGAAATTTTCAGAGTAAACTCGTCGCGTTAATCGCGAATCATCGTCCACGATAGCTTAATTCGATGAAGGAGGATCAAGTCGGGCATCAGAGACCCGGAAGCGGCAATCAAACCCAGCGTTTCCGTTCCAAATTCCATCGATACGAATTCATCGCGTGGAATATAAATGAGGCGGAAGGGTGATGGAATTCCGGGCAAGAGCCAAGAAAACGTTGCCCCAAGAAGCGGTTCACGTCGCGTCTAAACTATTTATTAGAAGTTGGAAGTTTTGCGCTGACAGTTCTATTCCCCTTTGCTACTTTCTTTCATTCTTTTTCTCGTTGGTTCGAGATCCCTCCTCCGTATTCCGAAACGGTTCGAACTCGTGTTTCGTTGCATATAACGAATAATTCATTCTGCCTGTGCAGTAGCACGCTGCGAATCTTCGATGAATTTCTTAGCCAACGACTCGCGGTGGTCGTCGTTTCTTTCTCCTGGAACTGGAGAAATTGGAAATTCTACGCGTTATTCCACGCGTCGAAACGCGTCAGGGAGGAGGAGGTGCAAAATTTCACGAGGAAAATGAAGTTGAATAATTTAAAATGGGGGAAGAGGCGAGAGATAGATTTTAATTGGAAAAATCGGTACGGCTGGTTGGGTAATCGGGATCAAACTCCGGTATAATAAAAGTACGGAATTATTTGTGAAAACATTGGGCGAGCATTTTACGTTTTCCACTCGAATTTCTGCTCGACTATCCGACTTGAAAATAAAAACTTTGCAGTATCCTCGAGGATCTGTCTCGGGGAAGTTGTCTCCCTCTTCGTAAACTTCTCTCCAAGTTTCTTTCTTCTCGTTCTTGGAAGGGCCGGCTTGGAAGTCGCCACGTTAATTCTTCATCGTTCCTCAACCGTTATCAATAACATCTCCTGTCCCAAACCCGTGTCCAATAATGGACAAGCTTTGAAATTGAACGCGAGATCTTCCAATGGACTCGAGAATTTATTTCTCTTTTATATTAATTTTCGTGTTCATCTCGCGTTCATCTAGATGTTTCTTCTTCTTCAAAATCGATTTTAAGAATCGTCTAGATAATTGAAGTTTTTTGAGATTTGTCCATCCATCGATTAATATTTCTTTCTTTTCCATTATATGCAAAGTGAGCGATTAAAAATTGGAAAGGATAAATTAGAAAACAAATAATCTATCCTTACGAATATTTCTATACTAGCATATTTGTGCCATCAGCGAATCTCCCAGTTTCAAAATTGACAAAGTTATTTCTCTATGTTACTCCATTACAACAAAACAGACACCATCTTTCAGAAGTAAAGGAAGAAACTATGGGAATTAGATTTGTCCATCCATCGATTATTATTTCTTTCTTTTCCATTATATGCAAAGTGAGCGATTAATAATTGGAAAGGATAAATTAGAAAACAAATAATCTATCCTTACGAATATTTCTATACTAGCATGTTTGTGCCATCAGCGAATCTCCCAGTTTCAAAATTGACAAAGTTATTTCTCTATGTTAGTCCCGCACAACAAAACAGACATCATCTTTCAGAAGAAAGAAACTATGGAAATTAAATTTGTCCATTCATCGATTATTATTTCTTTCTTTTCCATTATATGTAAAGTGAGCGATTAAAAATTGGAAAGGAAATAAATTAGAAAACAAATAATTCTTACGAATATTTCTGCGCTAGCATGTTTGTGCCATCAGCGAACCAGTTTTAAAATTAACAAAGTTATTTCTCTATGTTAGTCCCTCGCACAACAAAACAGACATCATCTTTCAGAAGAAACTGTGGAAATTAAAATGGACGACAGGGAGGAAAAATTCTTCTGATTGGAATGTGGAGAGAAAGCGGAAGGAGTCGAGAAAAGTGGAGAAGGCGTTGAAAAGGAAAATCCGTTATAATTGATCGGCCGCACTTAGCGGCTTTCAGCTTCGAAACATCCTCCCGTGTCTTAAACATCTCCGGCAGCCTAAAACGAGGGTGGTTTAGGCTTTCTACCCGCGAGAAATATTTCACGCCTTCTCCCTACACAGACGTGTCTAATCTCTCGACACTGGAGGCTGGAGCAATCGGGAAAACGTCACGATTCATCGACCCTGCTCTTCACCAGTCTTCACCCTTCTCGATGATGAAACTTTCCCTCCCTCCTCCGTCCGGATGCGTGCCTTTACACATTTTTCTCTCCCTCCCCCCCTCGAATTCCACCCCTCCTCGACTCGAAGCGATTCTCGTTTGATCATCAAAGCGAAGCTGCATCGATCGTTAGAAATATCTTTTGTAAATTGAATCCGCCGATTAAATTAACGAGAGGAAAAAGGCGATAATCGATATTCCAAAATAGATTTCTAATAATTCAAGAGATCGATGTTATTATACAAAGAGAAATTATTCCTCTTGATATTCTCAAGAAATTTCGAAAGAAGAAGGAGAAGAATAATTTGGCGATAGGGTTCGATCGAAATGCTCTCCTCATCTTCCCTCCGGATGGAGACGACATCCGTTGACCTTCTCCCGTGGATGGACAGATTTATCCACCGTCCCAACAAATCCAGCTGTTGGTGGATTTGACCGGGTGAACAACCATCGCGGGAATAAATCCCGCGCCCGGAACGATAAAACCGTTCCATGGGTGGGATATCCATTCCGATCCATCCCCCTCGACGTTCCAACCTCGTCGACCACTCGAGCATTTCTCGCATTTCGATCCTCCTCCTCCTCCTCCTCCTCCTCCGCTCCCCTCTCGATCGCGTAATCCGTTTTGACAACGGCCAGAAGCGAAGAAATATGGGGCGCGCGTGTTCCACGCTTTTTCCCGGAACGAAACTGTCGCTCGAATTTGATAACGAGATGACGAGAAACGCTGGGTAAAAAAAAAAAAAAAAAATGCAGTGGCGATCGAGCACAATTTCGGAGAGGCAAAAATTATACGTAAAAATATCTTCATACGAATGCAATAGTGCGTAATCTCCGTAAACGTTATCGACAAAATTCACGCGAAAAATTGTAAGAATAATATGAAGAGGGGGGAAACTGGGGGATGGAAATATCCTATTCGGGGAAAAAGTTTTGGTTATAATTAGGGAACGTTGGTTGATAAACTCGTGGAGAGGCGTGGATATATAGTCGGCGGGGAAATTTTATCGTAAAACAAAACGCGTACACCTCATAAACACCGACGATAAGTGTATTACCCTTCTATTTCTGCCGCGGCGCAAATACTCGGGGAGTAGACCGAAGCTATCGATCCGTTCTATATATATATATATATATATATATATATACATATATATATATATATATATATATATATATATATATATATATATATATATATATACACACGTAACGAGCAAACAAGGTTCGACATTCGACGAAATACGGCCGTTCACAAAGTAAATTGCAGGGAACGGGAGCGGAGGCTTTAAGGATTCGCCTGTTAGGCGATCGGGGCGTGCAATAAAAATTCCGCTCGGCTCAACTTCGACCTCCCCCTTTCCTCCACCGTGGTAACCGTGGAATTATTAGAGACGTTGCGAGAGGAATACAATATACGACAGGATAGGATAGGGATTTTCACGAGAACGGCTCGTGACACGACTCTTGCCGTTCGAAAGAAAGGATTCGATCTGTCTGGAGCCTCTTCGAGCGAAGGGAGTTTTGAACCGCGAGGCTCAACAAGTCGTCGCCGATGTCGGCCGGATAATCGGACAATCTCGCGTTTTCTTTCCCCCGCAATTAGGGATCGATCGAATACACGGGATATGGATACGTTTGCGCGACTGTTCAACCCTTGCCGTGTAAATACAGCCTCGATACCACTGCGAGGAGGGATCGATATCGCTCAGACGGATGATTAACAACCAGATATAATCCAAATACTCGAATACGGGAGGAATGGATTCCACCTCCTTCCTTATATACGGTTAATCAAGCGGTGCTCCAAACTATCGTTCCAAGATATCGAGGGGATATTGCTATTAATTATTAAGTTTCGAGGAGTTTACAAAACGAGGAATATGCGGATGGAGGGGGATACTATACACTTTGAAATCTCGTGGAAGGATAGAGAGACGTCTCAGCCCTAAGAGGAAAGGAGTTCGAAAGGAGAGTGCGGTTTAACGCGCAGCGATCTTCTCGCGAAGCTATCGAAAGATCCGAGAAAAGTGCAGGGGGAGGGATCTAGGAGAGGTGGAAGTTGGATGGAAGAGAGATTTGGCTCCGTTCGCCAGGGGAGTTTATCCCCATTCCCGGAAATCCACCTTAGCCCGCGCCCATTAGGGCTATCCAATTTCTTTCGTTCGCTATCATCGACTTTTCTTCTCCCGCTGATCCTTCCTCCTCCTTCTTCCTCTCTCTCTTTCTCTTGCAAACAATCGGATCTCCATCTGGAAAAATATAAAATCGGATGGAAATATTGGATTTTTCATTCGACGAATCTCTCGATCCGATCGAGGCGAAAGTTCGTAAACGGGCTCGGGTCCTTCGGGGTTTTATTTTTGGCGTACCTCGTTTCCCAGTTAGGACGGCGCATTCTCGCGAGATACACCCTTATTATTCATCACACTCCTTCTCCTCCTCTCTTCTCGTCCCCGTCTCTTAGTCACGTACACGCGGAAACTATATATATACGTACATGTATACACGTTGTTTCGAATCCGTTATCCATCGAAACGTGCGAATCATTTGGAGCGAGGGGATAATTTAATGGAATAACGGAATTAGGGAGAGCGTTTAATAATGGTTTTGTTGCGCAGGTCGACTTGCGACACCTTGCCCAGACCGAAGACTCGAACCAGATCGAGGTCGGGATCGACCTGACCGACTACTACATTTCCGTCGAGTGGGACATCATAAAAGTGCCTGCCGTGAGGAACGAGGCGTTCTACATATGCTGCGAGGAGCCCTACCCCGATATCGTGTTCAATATCACCCTACGCCGCAAGACCCTCTTCTACACGGTGAACCTGATCATACCGTGCGTGGGCATATCTTTTCTCTCGGTGCTGGTGTTCTACCTGCCGAGCGACAGCGGGGAGAAGGTCTCGCTCTCGATCTCGATCCTGCTGTCGTTGACGGTGTTCTTCCTACTGCTCGCCGAGATAATCCCGCCCACGTCGCTAACGGTGCCGTTGCTCGGCAAGTACCTACTGTTCACCATGGTGCTGGTCACCCTTTCCGTGGTGGTGACGATAGCCGTGCTGAACGTGAACTTTCGATCGCCCGTCACCCACCGGATGGCGAGGTGGGTGAGGGTGGTGTTCATACAAGTGTTGCCGCGTTTCCTTCTCATCGAGAGGCCGAAGAAGGACGAGGACGAGGAGGAGGAGGAGGAGGTGGTGGTGGTGGGGAGGAACGGGGCCGGGGTTGGCGCGATGAACGCCAACGGGGAGGCGGTCGGCGAGGTGGACGAGGACGACGACGACGACGGGGACGACGACGACGACGACGACGTGGAGGCGGCGAACGGGAAACCGGCCGAGGGCATGCTCACCGATGTGTTCCATGTACAAGAGACTGACAAGTACGACGCGTACTACGGCAACAGGTTCAGCGGGGAGTACGAGATACCTGCCCACGGTCTGCCACCGTCGGCGACCAGATACGACCTTGGCGCGGTGGCCACCGTGGGCACGACCGTAGCGCCCTGCTTCGAGGAGCCCCTACCCTCGCTCCCACTGCCGGGGGCTGACGACGACCTCTTCGGCCCGGCCAGCCCCGCATACGTTCACGAGGACGTCAGCCCCACATTCGAGAAGCCGTTGGTTCGCGAGATCGAGAAGACCATCGACGATGCCAGGTTTATCGCTCAGCACGCCAAGAACAAGGACAAGTTCGAGAGCGTGAGTATATATATACATATCTACGACTCTTTTCTTATTAAAATATCGTCGAATAGCCGATTAGGATAGGAAATATTAAAATTTCGATTCTTCATCCAAACGTGTACGATATATTCTTGACTGTATGCACTTTACTATTTCCGAAAATAATAAGTGAAGTGTGTATATACAATTGAAACGAGGATATTCCTAGGTAGAGGATCGACCTGTACGAGTATCCGCATTAATTTTGACGCGGGTATTCGTCCCGAGCCAAACATGGGATTGCGTCGAGTTACGTAACGCGTCACGGGTTACGCTCTGTCGCGGATCGATGGCGTTTCGCACGATCGAACGTTTATCATACCGTTGAACCATCGTTTCCGATCCGTTTCTGCCGTCCAAATCGCGAGTGTCGGATTCCAATGGTTTCGTTGCAATCGAACAATATTGGAATTCCAAAATTTCCTTGAAAAGAAAGCAAGAAACGTGAATCAAGTTACTCTAATCAAGATTTCCAACAACGCGAAAGACGAGCCACTATTTTCACTGGAGAATCTTGAAGAGAGGCACGCTCTCGTCCGACCGACAGGACTCGCGATCGTTTCGCATCAATCTTCCCATCCAACAGCTCCGCCTTCTTCGTGTTGTTATATCCTTGGCAACCTGTTAAACTTCTCGACGCGGTGGTAAGGGAAAACTTGTTATCGTGGGAGACGCGTGACTCGCGCGAAATAAAAAGGAAGATTCTTGAAGTGATACAATAATCCTTGCAAGACGGTGTTTAGTATCGTAGTTTGAGGAAAACGGATTTGCTCGGAAATTCTCGATCTAAACACGAATCGTCGAGATAGAATATTCGCATTCGCATATTCGATTGTTGCATCGTTTTGTACGAGAAAGTAGACGGGATAGAGATGGATGAAATTTCGAAAAAGAAAGAGAGAAAGAAATGATAAACGCGTAGCGAGGAAAGTTTCGGTCGAGTGGTGGCAAAGTTCCTTTGCTGGGCGGATGTAAAACTTGGGAAATTGATTCTGACGTTGACGGCGGTCCCAGCGCGGGGAGAACGCGTCCCGAAGTTGAGACGTTTGTCCGGGGCCGGCCGTAAATTCGAACGAATTTATGCTCCCCTATTTCATATTTGCGCGGCACACTTTCCTGGATCCATCGTGGTATCGAGTTTATTCGTGTCCCTGGGGGGAGTGATGACTTGCACTCCTTTCCAACGAGATCTCAAATCTCCGCCGTTTCTTCCTCCCCGAATTTCATCGTGGAACCCCGAACCAGGCTTTGCTTGGAAAAATCAACGAAAAACGATCGACTCGATCGTTGAAACCCGCTCGCGTTGTCTGCCGTGACACCGTTGAAACAAGTTCGTACAAGTTGGAGTTGTACTGAATCGAGGGGAAGCTTGCCTCGTTTCCGACACGGCCCAGAATGGAAGATGGAATTTCGAAACATCTGTGCGGGGTAACACGCCACGTTTTAGCTACGTCGTTTCACCAACGATCGAAATTCGCCTCGAATACGATGGATTTGGTTTCGTGACGAGAGATTCCAGTCAAAATACTATTTATATTTTTCGATGTAACGTTAAACGATCGAACTGTATGTTCCCTGAGTAAAAATAAGAAAGGAATGTTAATATCATATGCTTCGTTGCATCGAGAAGAGGATTATGTTTCGAATATCTTTACATCCGATCAAATTTCATCTTTATCTTGCTTTAATCCAATGAACGTATTATTAATCCTTCTTATAAATTCTTGTCGACGTACGAACGATACGCTTTCACCGTTCCCCACATTTTCGTTGCAAGTTTTTTTATGAAGCATTTGCAGATCGTTTGATTTTACATGAATTACGTTTCAATTCTCTTTAATACAAATAAATATTAATACAAATTAATACAAATAAATGTGAAGAAGATTATTACCAGTTTGGCATCGCAACATATTGCTTTCGATTATTTTAGAACTACTCTTCCGAAAAAGTGGGAAAAATTATAGCATACGTATATTTACCTATCATTGGATGGTAAATTTCAGAGAGGAAGATGCCAGGTAATAAATAGGAAGGAGAAATGGGAAAATTTCCAAAAAAATGCACGATGCTTTCCGAAATTCGATTCCCATGTCGTATCGCGGGCCGGTTTGCCGCATAGTTATCTCGAAACGGATCTTGTATCTCGAGCGGAATCGGGATCTGGACGGAGCCAAAGGCGGGCCGTGGCCAAATTCGATATATCGAGCCCTCGAGTCCCGGAGATGCCTTGATTTCCGCGCGCTGGCCGCATCAACCGGGGGCGACTTCCGCTTGCTTGGGAGGAGTCAACCCCCAAGGGGAGCGTGTGGGGAGGCAGGGGTGCTCGAGGATGCGGAAAGTCGCGCGGCGGCGTTCATAAATTATCGAACGCGAGCTGTCCGCCGTTGGAACGCACTGCGGCGAAGTTCCGCTCGGTGCCAAATGTGGACCGCGTGTCCACGCCGATGCACGCGTGCACGCCGCTTGTGCGCGCCACTGTGCCACTTCCTGTGCCCTGCGAATTCTTTCGGATTTACATTCCTCTGGAATCGATTTTGAAAGTGGAGAATTATTATCGTTGATAATTTCGTTTGGAAATTACGAAAGGAATTTGGAAGGTATCGAAGTATTTGGATTAAAATTGGTTTCGCATAGATTTCGATTTCCTTCGTGAATTCTGAAAATCTCAGATTGATTTGAAAAGTGAAAGAAGAATTAGTAAATAGTTGAAGAGAATTAGTAATAGTTTGTTTGGAAAAAATGAAACGAAAGGAATTTGGAAAGTATCGAAGATTTGGATTAAAATTGGTTTCATTATAGATTTCGATCCTTCTCGCGTTTTAGAAATCTGAGATTGATTTGAAAAGTAAAGAATTAATATCATTAATAGTTTATTTAAAAAAATGAAACGAAAAGAAAAAAGTATCGAAAGTTAGATTTAGGTTAAAATTGATTTCTATTTAAGCTTGTTTTTTTGAGAAAAAGAAACAAGAGAAGGAAAGAAATTTGGGACGGATTTGAAAAGTATAGAGTTATCATTAATATTTGTTTGTTATTGTTCTTCAAATATATATAACTTTTCGTATTGTATTCGGGGAAAAAAAAAGGAAGGGAAAAAATGTTAGAAACAGGGTATAAGTTGTGAGAAAACTGTGGAACTATATTATTCGTTATCGTGCAATATCTCAAGTGGCGCCGATATTCCTGACGCGTATTCGCTACTCGTGGAAAACTATAGGGAAACGGTATCGATCGAGCCGCTGTTCCTCAATTTTCTTTATGGGACGTTCTTTCCCCGCTCTTCTTCATCCCTCTCCCCCCCATACACGTTTTCTTTACTCTGTTATTCACAAACGAATTCCTCCCTTCTACGTTACTCCCATTAGATAACGTCAAGCGATATACGCTTGATAAGATTTCCCGTTCTTGTTTCCTTCGAGAACAAGATGAAATGGAAAATTGACACAGGATCGATTAATAAGAACGAAGTGTGTTACTCGATAGATTCCATTTAATTTTTTCGTTCGTAACTTTGCTTTCGATATTTTTACCTTCGAACCGAATAGAACCGAAACTGAAACTCTAATAATAATTCAAAAACCATCGCGATTCTCAAATCCCTCTTTCTCAATATCACTTTACGTGAATCTACGTGAATCGTTTTTCCAAATGCTGAAAACTGTATTTTCGTCTGCAAAAAAATCGGTCGAAGAACCGTCGGCCTGACGCGGCGAAACGAGTGTTTCGAACGGATTTTATGGGTCGACGGTCAAACACGTAACTTCCGGGGGAACAGGTGCGTGGCCGGTCGCCAGTCCACGGATTCGTTAAGCTCCGCCAATGTTCCCGCGTTTGTTCCCGAAAAAAAAAAAAAAAAAAGAATCGCCGAATTCCTTTAGCGCGACACGCCCTTTTCTCTCTCCTCGTGGATTCGTAAAAAAAAAAAAAAAAAAAGAAAGAAGGGAAAAGAAGAAAGGGAAGGAAGAAAGGGGGAATAACTGAAAGAGGAGACGTGACGTCTTGTCGTCGACCGACTGGAACGGCTGGAAACGGATGAAAAGGGCTTTGTGCGTCCATATTCTCGGGGGTTGTGAACCCTCCAGCCGCGTGACCCGTGTTAACCGCGCTTAATTCGGTTAATGTCCTCCCGCGCGTGCTTCCTTTTCGCGGGGAAATATTACACGATCCCTGTACATCATTCTCAAATCTGGCCACTGCACTGGCGTGAGAATCGGCTAAAAAGAGGCGCGAGATGAGAATAGCTTTGGGAATACTCGCATTGAACGAAAAAAATCAAATAGATTTCTTTGCACGAAGTGAGCTCTTCCATTCGCAGAAATCTAGAACTTTCGAACTTTTCTCGTTTCTCTATATCGTGTCTTTTCTATCAAATGTCTTTGGCGTTAATTGGTTGCAGGAAAAGTCGACGTTTTAATCTGAACAATATTGAGAAATTATATCCAATGCATTTCTTTCTTCTAGCATTGCTTCACAATCGTGAAACTTTACCACCGATTTTTTCTATTCGAGTGTTCAAATATTCGAATGATTCAAAGTTCTTGCTTTTTATTTTTTTTTCTCCCTGTTTTAAATAAGATACATCGATGGGAAAATGCGTACGAAAATTTTCTAATCCATGGAATCGCTATCGAATCGGGCAATTGAATCTCGTCGTTCGCATTTCATAACAGTTTCGCCTTATCGCACGACGGTAAAAACCGAGGAGCGTTTGGTGATCCCGTGAACCTGAGTCTGGTTTTCGAATGTGAACGGCCAACGACTAGGACGAAGAAATAGGGAATAGGAAGATAGGGGCTTGGATACTGATCTCTGGATCCCCGAGAAAAGGACATGGAGCGTCGACGAAATTGCCTCTTGGCACCCAGTCGCTCGCGAGAAATGGTGAAATAGTGGAGGGAAGTAGTCAAGCTCGTGGAAAAAAAGTCGCGCAAAAGTGTGTGGCTCTGTGCACGGTTCGTTGCGTTGGAACACGATGCGACGTTGTAATTATAGGATGGAAGGGAGAGAGACGCGTTTCTTTCTTTCTCGGCTTGCTAATGGACTCGTTAGCGAGACTCTTGTCTGTTTGCGAATTTACAATCGTAAACAGCGAAAATTAAAATACAATATACGTGGAGAATTCAATCATCGTAGCGTTTCTCACGACGAGAACGAGATTGAAAAATTCTCTTGAAACTTGTCGTCACTCGATGGATTTGTCAATTTCGAAAGATAAGAATGCAAAAGGATTCGTGATATAACATATCATCTTGGTCCTTCGTAGATATCAAATAGAAAGGAGATGGAATTTTAGACAAGAATTTTGATATCGCGATTAAACAAATTTTTCAAGATCGCATTTCTCGTTTATCCCTATTTTTCTTTCTTCGTCGACGCGAGTCACTCGATCCATCCATCTATTTGCGAAGGAAGGGATCGAATAAGGGAGAAGAGTTCGAGACTGAAAGCATCGTATGCGTGAACCAGTTGGGAAAGGTATTGAAAAGAGGCAGATATATACGCGTTTCGGGGGAAAGTGCGATAAAAGTATCGGGTGTCTGTTTTATCGTCCACTTCCTCCCTTGTCAAAAGGAATCGAGAGGAGTCGATACACCCTTCAGACGAAGGATCGGTTGTCCCTCTTCCCCCTCTCTCTTTCTCTCTCTCTCTCCCTTTTTATATACACGTCGCGTGTAAAAGATCTGTTCGATTGAAAGTTGGAAAGATAGGACTCGCCTTTTAGCTCCTTAGATACAGAAAGTTCCGTGAGATGCTGGTGTGTGCGCGCTGGATTTTTCCTAGGAGATGATACGTGCGAAGGAAAACTCGAGAGGGATGTTTCTCATTCCTCGCTGAACGTACGAGTCTGGAACGAAGGGGAGGAATGTGTTCGCCGGATAAAAAGGACCGTTAGATCGAACGAGATATTATATTTACGTATCTGAACTCTCGTTCCTTCGCGATCTCTCATCTTCTAATAACCTTTTCCAACCGATCTTACGGTTGTATACACGAACGTTCATTCACGAAAACGAACGAGGACGTGACGTGATATCGATAGATATCGAGAATTCAACGAGCGGATATATCGCGCGTGTTGAATTAAATATAATGATTTAACGACGAATCGAACCCGATATGAATTCTGTTTCCAGGTGGAGGAGGACTGGAAATACGTGGCGATGGTGCTCGACCGGATCTTCCTGTGGATATTCACGGTGGCCTGCGTGCTCGGCACGGTGTTGATCATTCTCCAGGCGCCGAGCCTGTACGATACCACGAAGCCGATCGACATCAAGTACAGCAAGATCGCGAAGAAGAAGATGATGCTGATGAACATGGGTCCCGAGGAGGACTAGTCGACGATCCCGCGCGGCCCCGCGCCGCGTCCACAGCGGCAGCTGCCACGTCGTCGTCGTCGCAGTTGTCATCGCGACTATTGTTGCCGGCATCGTCGTCGTCGTCGCCGTCGCCGTCGTCGTCGCCGTCGTCGTTGTCGTCGTCGTCGTCGTCGTTGTCGCCGTTCTCGTCATCATCCTCGCCGCTGCCGCTGCCGCCGCCGCCGCCGCCGCCGCCGCCGCTGTCACCGTAATCGTGGTCGTTGTCGTGGCCGTTGTCGTGCAACGGCCGCCGCCCATCATCCAAACTGCCGATTTTCGCGTCGACGCGCAACAGGACCCTCTCTCGATCGCTGCCGCCAGAGATGATAGGAGGAGCACGGCCGGGAAACAATATTGTTTGCACGACGAGGAGTCAAGGAGGAGGATTCCGCGAGGAGGTGGCGTCGATCTTTCCCTCTCCGAACTCGCGAGGAAGGGGATCTTGTCCTATGGATTTCGATTCCTGAAACTGTTTCGAGACTGTTTTTGAGTGTTGAGTATTGAGAGGGGGAGGGAAGACGAGAGAGAAAGAGAGAGAGAGAATGAACGGCGTGGACGAGCGAGTGATGGGGGAGGAGAGGAGTGAGAAAGTAGCGACGAGGGTGAGCGAATGAGGGGTTAGCCGAGATTGTCGAGAGAGAGAGAGAGAGAGAGAGAGAGATGAGATGAGAGGAATGGGGGAGGGGAGGGCAAGAGAGGGGAGAAAAAGTGCCAAATACGCGAAACACACGCGCAACGTATTTTTGTAAATCTGGTTTCATACGTAAGGCTAGAGTCGTGCGGCGAGACGTCGAACTGCCCGAACTGCCGATTTTATATAAGAAGACGTTTAAGAGACACACACATACACGTACACACATATACACATACACAGAGAAACACGCGCAAGGCATACATTACTTGACACACGTATGTATATATATATATATTTATATATATACGCTCACGCAGATATATAATATACTCGTACACACACATACATTATGGAGGAGATCGGTTACGAGAGAGACGATTTCTTGATCACGCATCTGAGAATCCGTGCGCATATCTACACGCGCATATAAGTATAAAACACATTTTTGGGTAAATATTTGCGCAGAGGATCGCACGTTGCAATTTATATACATACATATATATATGGTGAGAAGGGTTAAAACTGAGAATGGAGAGAAGAAGAAGAGAGAAAAGGAATAAAGGAAAAAAAAAAGAAGAGAAGGACGAGAAAGCAGGGAATGGATCGCGAGAGAAGAGACGATGACACGCGTATGCGCACGCGTGTACGTAGACAGACGCGCTACTATCTGTATGAACGTGCGTAGATATACTCGACCGACGATCTCACACAACGTACGAGCACACACAACGCGATATATTCATCCCCATATTCTCGACACATCGTATAATCACGGGGGTGCGCCGCGCTCGCGCGGGCACGAAACACGCCGACACGCACAACCGAGCACACGAACATACGAGCTTGGAACCAAAAGGGGAGGGGAGGGGAGCACGGAGCGCACGACGAAGGAGGAGAAGTGCCATTATCAACGGGACGAAGAAGAATGGGACGAGGTCGGTGATTATCGTGCCGGGAAACGACGCGCGCTGCCCTCGCGTTGCTCGAGAGGGAGAGGGGGAGACACGAAGGAAGGTAAAAAAAGAGGAAGGGAAACACCGAAACTAAAAATTTTCCCCGTTTCTTCTCCCTCCTTTTTTTTTTAATCACGCTTTTCTTCCGACAACTTCTTATCATTTCTCGTTTAATCAATAGTATCGAAAACTTTCTTTTCGACGTTCTCGTTTGTGATCCAGGCAACCTTTCACCCTCCTCCAATTAATCCCAAAATTGCATAAATTCCTAGGTGAATCCACAGAGCGTTGTCCAAAGAATTGTTTAACAACGAGCACGCGTTTGTCTGGCAGCCACCGATCTAGCAATTCCATCGTATCGAGCGGACGATAACCTTCTTCGTCGTGCGTGTTTCCAAAGAAATATACCGAGAGAGAGAGAGAGAGAAAGAGAGAAAGTGTGTGTGTGTGAAAGAGAGAGAGAAAGAGAGACAGAGAAAGGAGAAGATCGCGAGCGGAGAAGCTCGCAAACAACTGCCAACTTTAGGAGCAACGGCCTCTTGAGAGATCCGATCGGTTCTCAGGAGGAGGAAGTTGGGGGGAGGGGGGTTATCGATAAGTTTGAAGAATGGAAACAGCAGGGCGGGAGGGATGACGTGGATGTTGTTTGGCAGGAAGATTCGACGTACCAGAGCGCGGCGTTATCAGCGTGTTTCTCCTCTTCCCGGCTGAGGACCAATCGAGATTCGTCCAAAAACGTCACCGTTTTTTCTACCCTCTGTCCTATCTGTCTACGATTCGCCGCGTGATGGACGAAATCCATGATGGCGATCTCTCCTCGTTGGAACGTTGGAAAATGGCGAAAATGACGCGGGGCGAATTCTCTCCCCGACAATTGCGCGTCTTCCCTCGAAAAGATCGTCGGTATCGATACCGATCCTATCTTAAAGAGATATCGGGGAAGAGGGAGGGAGAGAGGGAGGGTACGGCGA
This sequence comes from Apis mellifera, assembly GCF_003254395.2. Classification (NCBI taxonomy): domain Eukaryota; kingdom Metazoa; phylum Arthropoda; class Insecta; order Hymenoptera; family Apidae; genus Apis; species Apis mellifera. The sequence continues at coordinate 8,123,353 of NC_037646.1, forward strand.
CCAATCGATCATCATCTTCGATCAATTCCATCCCGAACGAACTTTGTCTCTTTCGTTTTTCATTATAAGAAAAAGAGGAAGAATCCTTCGAACCAATTCTCAAAGTTTCCTCTTTATTCCACGATTTTGTTTTATATACCTCGATCTCGATGCTCGATCGAGATCGGCATCCAAACCGGAGGAGAAGGAAGGAAGATAAGGTAGTTGGGGGGAGAGAATCATGGACTGTTTATTCCTCGGCTGCGATTTCGCTGCGCTAAAGTGGGCGGAAGTGGCGAGCCATTTCGAATCCGGAGGGATACGAGGGGAAGAACAATGAGAACGGGTTCAAAGGGCAAACACGGTGTTCCCCAGCTGTGCGTTCCAACGACGACGAGATTATCGGATGTTATTCGGAAGTGGGCGCGCTGGTACGCCGAAAATCCTATTACTCCTGTTTCGAAGAGGGTGACACGCGTCTCGTCTCCCCCGTTGAGACTCGCGAAATCGAGATTCACTCGCTTCTGGGAACGCGTGATAGGATCCTCAATGGCCCAAAATGGATAACACACAAATCACGAAAGCTTTCGAGACGTTGGAAACTCGTCGATGCCGATGCACGGTAAACCGTTGTTTCTCTCACATCACGGAGAGAGAGAGAAAGAGAGAGGGGAGGGGGAACACCTCGTTTCGATACGAGCCATGCCTTGGTATACACATACATACACACACACCAATGATTTCTTACGTCTTCGCGAATCCTTCGTGCCACGTCCTCGAGCGAATCGTTCCAACGTTCTCGAAAAATGCTTTCCTCCACCAGTCTTTCAAGGTACCCGAGAACTTCCGGGAAAAGAAAAGAGAAAGGGAAGGAGGAAGGGAGGGAAAAAAAAGAAAAAGAAAAAAAAAAGAAAGAACAAACCTCAAAGTTCTACGAACTCACGCTTAAGCCATTCAGTCTTTCAAAAGCATCGACCATTCTCCGGTTCGAACGCGACGCTCAAAGCGTGCTCGATTCGAACGTTTATCGATCGAAAGGATGATCCACCGTCGAACGCCCATCGTTTTGGCCACATGTACCAAAAAAAAAAAAAAAAAAAAAAAAAAGGAACGGAGATAGAGAGAGAAAGGGAGAGTGTGTGAGAGAGTGAGAGAGAGTGAAAGAGAGAGGGAGCAAGGGAGCAATACACACAGTGCGGAGCAAAGGAAAACGAGACACGAAGCTCATTGGGTGGGCCGGCGAGCGCGTTGAACGCGCACACTCGTGCATGCATACACACACAGAGAGACATTGTTTGTACACTGACAGTGAAAATACGAAGGAGACGAAAGGAGGAGCGGAGGCGGGAGAGGCTAACTGAACGGCCGCTCCCCCCATCCGCGAACCGGTATATAATAATCAATTTATTTGCTCACGTAAAGGTAACGGTATAATATATATATTTAATATGTGCATATTAGGTAATAAATAAACAGGAGGTTAATCACACGAAATAATAATAATAATAATAATAATAATATTAATAATAATAATAATAAAAATAAAAATTAAAGGAAAAGAACTAAACGTAACCCGAGAACGATTGACTCGGGCAGCCCGTGGGGGCCGTGGTGATGATGGTGGTAGTGGTGGTGGTGGTGGTGACGTTGTTGGTGATGGTGATGGTTGATAATAGTGTGCAATAGTACCGGGACGTTACCGTGTCGAACGCCGATCCGATGGACAAATGGGATGGGACGAACGCGAGTGTCTGTAGGAAATGCAGGGGAGGGGAGGAGGAGGGGGATGATCGAGCTTCCGCCGATCGAGTTGTTACGAGGAGTGTGTTACGAGGAGGAGGGGGAGCGGAACGCGAGAGAAACGCGATTTCGCGACACCGTTGCGAGGATTAACTTTCCTTCCGGAGCGCAACTTTTGTCCGAAAGTTTTTGACAAACTGCCAATATTTATGATTTATCGAGGGACCGCTCCTTGTCGAACAGAGATAGTGGCGGGGGTCCGATATCTTGTCGGAACGTTTTCAAAATTCAGAGATCTAACGCAATTTTCTTCTTAACTTTAATTCGATCGAATTTATTAATTTCTTCGCCACAGAGAGAATATTTCGCGGTGGAAATATTTTTCGCCGGATCACCGTTTCCTCGAAATTCGACGCGTTGCACCCGCCGTTTCTTTCCTGCTATGCTATTATTAATTTACGACTCGGCTTATTACTCACAACTTCGAACGCAGGCGTGCCGCGTTATTGCGCGACGCGTCACGCGGCGTATGCACCCGATGGGTGTTGCGTCGAATGTGGAGGCGGCAGAGGGGGGAGGGAGGGGGGAATTAAACTCGTCGGATTCTCTTTCGAAGGCCAGAACGAACGTCATAACGAGACTTTGCGCGAAAAATCGGCTCGAATTTCCGATCCCTCTTCTAATTTCCTCGAAAATAAAATTCGACATTCGATTACGCGGATCGATCGATTGATTTCTCTCCGCCCTGTCGATTGCGATTGCGAATGCTTGTCAAGTATATTTCGAGTTTTCGAGCTAATGGAAAAAGATCGTTATAATCGCGATCGTTATATAGCCGCGTTCGCGATGTTCGAAATAATTTTAATAACACCTCGGGAACGTGATTAACGTATTAACTTGTGTTGATTATTACAAAGCGGATTAACTAGACGAGGGAAGGCGAAAGTTTTCAATCGAATGAAATTTCGAGATTCGTTGTTTGCAGTGTTTGGTTATCCGGATTCGAGTTTCAATTTTTCACGAGATAAAAAGAAGAAGGAAGAAAGAGAAAAAGCGGGGGAGGGGGATAAAATAAAATAAAATGGGCAAAAAGAAAGGAAAAGGAAGGGAGAGTGTAAAAAAAAACGTAACGTAACGCGTGGAAAAGTTAATCGACACAACGTGTAGCGGATTGCTGAAACGCGCGCGAACGAGTAATTTCAACAATAATAAAACAATGGCGGAACGACGGCCATTGTTCCATCGCTTCCCCTCCCCGTATCATCCCATCATGCCTCGTCGACAACAATAATTGATACGATTAGAGCGTTAAGGATGAGAGAGAGAAACGTGAAATAAAAAGAACGCGAAAGAAAAGGAAAGAAGAAGAAGAGGAATAAGAAGAAGAATAACGGGCAACAGAAGAATTAAATTAAGTTATTTGATGGAAAAAAAGAACGAGGAAGAGTAAGGAACGAAATGAAAATAATGAAAACGATTTGAGGAAATTTTACGCTGTAATGATAGAAAAAAAAAAATGATAACCGTTGTCTCGTTAAACGTTAAGTTGATATCCTTTGATAATAAATCCATGACAATGAAACGTAAGAATACAGGGAGGGAGAGGGGGTGGAGGGAAAAGAACAAGAGAAAGAGAAGTAGAAGGAAGAGATCGAACGATGAAAGAGGGAGGGATTGATCGGTCGTCGTCGATTCGATCCATCCTCGATGTTCCCCCTTTTTTTTTTTTTTACGATCGTATCGATCGACGACGCATCGGCTTGAGGAAGGAATCTGCACGAGAACGAGAACGAGATTAGGTTTAAATCGTGTACATTATTAATAATGATAACAACGTCGTTTTAGCCGCGTCGTAAATCGGGCATCGTTGCGATCCACTGATCCGAGGGGTTGTTTGATCGAAGGGCCCGGCGTTTATATTATGCGCGTGTGCGCTAATGTGGGAATCGGAGCCTCGTAACGTTGTCGTGCCTGTTCGTCCCTATTAATAGTACGTTCACCCTGTAAAAATCGTCGAACTCCGATCGCGCGTTTTTCCACTCTCGAAAAGCGATTTTTCTTTTCTTTTTTTTTTTTTTTTGTTTTTTGAGAAGAACGAATCAGAGATTTCATTTATCGATATATATTATCTCCTTCGATATATTATTCGTTAACAAAAGAATATTGATATTTGCAAACGAGTCATTTTATATTCACGGTTTTTCTTTCTTTTTTCTTATAGTCGATCAAAGTATCTATTTGTTAACGTTTATCAACGGATTGATCCGAGCTCAATCTCACCGTTAACCCCCTTTTTTCCACGGTTGCGGATTTTTCGCGAACGTGTATCGCGGAAAAGGGGATCCTTCTCGCGATTGAATAGACTCCGCTCGAGGAGGAACGATGAATAATCTCTCGAGGTGAATGGGGACGCGAAATAATTCTGTTTCATCCGGTTTCCGAGGTGTCCGAGTGTAGGATATATCCAGGACGAAATTTCTTCTTTTTTTTTCTTTTTTCTCCACCCTCGCCGGAGTGGCAGAGTCGTTTCAGCGCGCGGACGTCGAACAAGCCTGGGCAAGGGGTTGTGAAAGGCCGGCCAGGCGAAACCGAGCGTCGTAATTGAATTTTTCAGTCGCCCCGAGCCTTCGTAGATGCACGATTCATTAGCAGTGTAAACCCCAGGGCTCGAAATTAGGGCGGGCATGTAAGGTAAACGAGGGAACGAACGCCCGGCAAATGGATTAAAGCGAGCGAGTTCTGATTCGGCGAACGTGCGCCCGTTCTCACGGGGCCAAGGAGGGAGGCACGATTATCACGGACGTGTCCACCTTTCCCTTGGACGAGCCGGGGCCAGAGGTTTTTGATTAAAATTTCGAGGCTTGCTCCTCCTTACTCCGCCCGCGTTCACTTCGCCTCGTTCTCGTGTCTCTCGTCCCTTGTCCCAGGATCGAGCGATCTAGGAATCTGAAATGCGATCTAAAAAGGTGGGTGGAAGAAGCGCGCGCGATCGGAAAGTATAATCAGGTAACAGAGAGAGAGAGAGAGAGAAAGGTTAAAAAGAACATAAAAAAATGCAAAAAAAAAAAAAAAAGAATGGCGAAAAATCCGTCTTCCTATCTTCGTGTTTTTCCAGTTTCTCGCTGTTCTCGCGTATCCGTTACACCGGATACATGGTTACACCGATAACACCGTTGTTTGTGAAGATTACATATACATACATACTCAATCATACGTACATACATACATACATACATACATACATACATACATACATATTGCATACCGTGTGACTGTGCGTAGAATTATTAAAAAAAAAAGAAAAAAAAGGAACAAAACGAAACAAAAAAAAAAGAGTAACATTAAAAACGTATAAAAGGAATAAGTGTTTACAAAAAAAAAAAAAAAGAAAAAACACTCGCGCGCGATAGCCTGATAAGCGAACTCGACAATTTTTGCGTAAGTGATAATCTCGTAAGCGTTATTTACCAAAAATAGATAGACCTTTCTGATTGTGACCCTCGTGGCCGGGACTCGCGATCGAAGCGCGACACGGAATGAGATAGCAATATCGTAACAATAACGGTTGATCGAGAAATCGTTTTTCTTTTCCTGTCTCTTCTTTTTTTTTTTTTTTTTTTTAGTCACTTTAGTTCCTCAGAATCGAAAATCTCTCGATCGAATCGATTCTCTTCGACGATTAACGAATCGATCGAATATCTTCGAGAAATTTCAACATTTTAAACGCGATAATGGAATATATTTTCGTGTATATTATCGCCAATTCTTTGATTTTCGCGATGGCTGAAAAAAAGGATGGATTGGGATCGGATGTATATCGGGCGTGGTCCGGGTCACAGTCGTCACAAACGCTCAAATAAATCAAGTGTACCGTGTTACCGTGTCACAGAGGCTTAAAGTCTTCCGTGGGGCATTCCTGACAAAGAAAGACGATTTTCTCGGGTTGATCCGCAAACATGAATGCCGAGCGAAAGGGAAAACCGGGGCGAACGCATTTATACAACGCTGTATTACATAGAGAAATTGTCGTCCAGTGGACACACATACACACACAAACACATATGCACACACACACGCAGACACACACCGTCGATTTAACGTGGGAACGTGAAAGAGGAATGTTAAACCGTCCATAAAGAGAATTTACGTAACAAGTACGACGAACAACAGGGATTTTTCGTTTCCGTTTCGCGAACGGGAATTTTGTACTTTTCATCCAGTGAATGGTTCACTGCATCGTCCGATCGAATAACCCCATTGTTTCTTCGTTCTTTTTTTTTTATCTTCACCCCCTCCTCCGATCTTCGAAATTTCTATTTTTTTTTTTTTTATGAATTACAATTCCTGAACGTTTTAACGATGTTATTAATTTCATTTTTCCCCCTTCTTTTTTCTTTCGTTATAAAAAAAAAAGAAAAAGTTTCTTTCTCTCTCGTTTATTTTCCATTCGGAAGAATGGAATTTTTTTTCTTTCTTTAACATCAGTTCGACAATCATAATACAACCGAATCGAACGAACGTCTCCTCCATAGTCGTACGCGAATCCTCATACATCATAGAATCTCATTATCGAAACAGGGCCGCATCTCTTTACTACGGGACAATTTTTCACGTTTTCATCGAGACGCCTCGTAAGACTCATAGAAGAACAAAAAAGAAAAAAAAGAAAAAAAAAAAGAGAGAAGTGGAAGCAGAGAAAACTTTTAGATTCTTAAGTAGGAACGATCGCGATACAATTGGAGAACAGTCGAGCGACGACATTTCGCGGAAGGAATCGCGGGAAACGCGAGGGGTGAAACCGATTGCCTCGAAATAATCGCTCGAATTTCCGCCCTCGGGGCGTTCCTCCCCCTCCTCCGTTGGCGCACACTCGCGCGGTTTCACACCTCTTTCCGCGATGGATAAATAGATCTCATCGTCAGATAGAGTTTCGAAGACGAAACTCAGGACAGCGTACTGCCTTCTCGAATTTACCTCATTCCCCATTTTTTCCCTTTCTCTTCGAACGAGAGGATAATAACGTGAACGAAGCGACGACTCGAAGGGAGTAAAGGAAAACGGGGCGGGAAAGGGGAGAATTGGCCGCGGTTTTCCGATTCCGAAAAATTATCACCCTTCCCCCTCCTCCCTCTCTCCTCCGGAACAAAGAGCCGGTATACAACGCGGCTCGAACAAAAATATTCATTTATTTTCATTTCTTCGACCGTTCCAACCGATTTTTCTTTCCCCCCCTCCCGTCCGTATCTTTTTACGAACGAGCGCCGTAGAAAGGGGAAAGAAAAACAAATATAGAGAGAGAATAACAAACGTGCAATTTTGCACCACGTAAATAAATCGCGAATAAATAATTTTCGAAAAATCGACGGCAAGTCACTATCGCCTCGAAACTTTTGCCCCCGAACTCATCGAGTAGACCCACCCTCTCCCTTCTCCTTCCCTCCCTCCTCACTTCCGTTCGATAATATATATATATATATATAAAAATATATATATCATTGAATTCGAGGGGCGCAATATTTTTCTACCGTGTAATTTCATACTTTTTCCAATCCTCTTCGATCTCAACAACCTTTCTCGCCGGCGACGAGGATGTCGAGGATGTTCGGATATCTCCTCTTTCTCGATATCTTCGTTCACGCGGCCGCCGTTAATGGGGGAGGGGGGAGGGAGGGGATCGGTCGATTTCCGCGACACGCGACGGAATTTTCGCAACCATCATCATCAACGGGGGGACCGCGTTCACGATACGCACACGCGCACACACACACACATACACACACACAGAAAAACAAACACTTGCCAAAAGCAAATGCACACAAATGAAGACAGGGCAGATATTGTTCGAAGGCAGCAGCGGAAGGAGAAGAGGGGCGAGGGGAGCTTGGAGAGCGCCTCGATCTCTCCCTCCGCTCCCCACCCTCCCCCCTGTGGCTGCTCATAATCGGGATTAATCATCGAAGTCACACGACTTGGTCACGCCGCGAGATCGAACACGAGATTCGATCGTTTTATTCTCGCAGACTCGCGATGGAAACGCGAAAGAAAACGAGCCGCTTTTTCTTTTTTTCTTTTTTTCCTTTTTTTTTTTCTTCTTTTTTTTTTTGAAAGGATGGTGTGGCTATAGGGATCTCTTCGTGTGTTCGAACGGATTAAATCGAAATCTTTGCTCAACGTTGCATACGTGTTATATATATATACATATATATATACATATAAAGTAAGATGATGTTATCGTCTAGTGTTGAAACAATTTAGTGTTAACTGACACGGCCAGGGGGTGGGTCGTTGGTGTTTTTTTTTTTTTTGCCGCCACGTCGTTGCCGCAAATGATGTTGTTTGAAATGTTCACGCGTTCATGTGCGGGGAATAAAGTGGTTTTTTTTTTTTAAAGAAAAGAAAAAGGGGAAGAAAGGGAAGAGGAACGCGACATCATCGATGCGCACGATGTGGGGGGCGGGGAGGATGGGCCGTGAACCCGTGGGGTGGAGAGGAGAGGTTCAGAAAAAAAAGGGGTGGGAGTGTGTAGATTTATTAATGGTAACGATAGCTAATAATGATAACTAATAACGATTTAACTAATAACGACGCTAACGCTGTAAGGATAAATGAAGCATAGTAATAACGAGTAATAACGATAGCACGTGAAAAAAATAAATAAATAAATAAATAAATAAATAAAAGATAAAAAATAAAACGCAGTAATAAACTACCACTTAAACACAATAAAAAAAAAAAAACGAGTTACGGTAACGTTAAACCTAAGAGTAAGATAAAACGAGAAAAAAAATAATAAACGCTAAAGAATAACAAAGTATCGATTAATTAAAAAGAAAAAAAGAAAAAAAAAGTACCCTTAAAACAAGTATATCGAGCGCTAACTCTACTATCGACGATTACGAAAAACGTTATACGGTAATGTATTGTTAACGAATTTCCAAAGAGAATTGGAAGCGAAAGAGAGAGAGAGAGAAAAGCGAAATGGCTTAATAAGAAAATTTAAAGCGGGCAAAAGAAGAAGAAGAAAAAGAAGGAAGAGGAGAAGAAGAAGAGAGCGAACGATCGTTGTTTGACGAAAGAGAAAGAGGACCCGATAAAACTCGTGTAAAACTGATAGTATTGTTAAGACAATCAGACACTTATTGCTCCGGCCACCTCGATGGCCATCCGTGAATATTTGTTGTCGAGGTTTATCCCTCGGAAAAAAAGAAAAAGAAAAAAAAAATTGGAAGATGAAGACGAGTAGGAAACGAGAAAGGTGTGGGAAGCTGGAATCGTCCCTTCTACGTCGAACGAAGAGGGGGCGAGGGGAGGAAGCGACCCCCCAGCAAGAAATCTTTCCTTGTAGCGAATAATGTAAATGGGAGTAAATAGATGGAGAACGGAATATTTCGAAGATGATTGACGGAGACCTTCGACTTTTACCCCTGCATCCACCTATTCACCCACCCTCGTCCAAGGTAAAAAAAAAAAAAAACGAAAATCTCGGTAGGAGGAGAGGGCTCGATAAGTGGGGAACGGAAACAAACAACGGGGGGGAGGAAAAGGAGAGAACACGGCACGTGTTCGTCGAGTGTGCCGCGGGACGCTTTTTTCTACGCCTCACATTTTCTACGGTTTCAAAAAAGAAAAAAGAAAAAAAAAAATAGCACGCGAAACGAACGATTGTTGCGAAGAACGAATCAGGGTTTTTTTCATCAGGAGGGAGGAGGAGGAGGAGGAGGGGGAGGGGGGGAATTGAGGCGATCGTCGAAGAAGATATTAAACCGAGCTGCGCGTTGGGGATGTCGAGGAAGGCCACGAAATTCGGCGATTTCCCTCGTCTCCCGTGGGAGGGGGAAGGAGGGAGGGAGGAAGTGCGATTTTCACGCGAGAGAGCAAGGCATCATTGCGAATGATACTCATAAGCAAATATAATATACTCGATATACTCGAACACGCGGGTTGCACGCGTGCGTACGTTCGAGGAAAGCTTCGTTTCTGACTGACAACGCTTTCGTTTTCATCGTCGATCTTCGTCACTTGTAAATATAGGTTTTTGTATAAAAAAACAGAAACGAAAGTGTGAATCCCACGTGAATGAATTCGAACCATCTCCTCTCCGGACCACCCCGTTTTGCAAACTCTCGAATAAAACTTTCCTTAGATCGATCTTAAGTGATCCCGATTTAAAAAGGCGAACTATGCACGCGTGCAACGAACACAGAGTGTGCAGACAAAGACATACATACACGCACGCATGTACACATATACACAAACATACAAATACATACATATATATATATCGCGACCGAAGGAAGAAATACCCTCCCTCGTCGAACGCATTTTTGCCTCCTTGGCAAGCTGAGGGAACACGAAAGGAAACGAAAGGAGCGGTGTAAAGCCACGGTTTCACCGAGTCGATCGATTTTTCTACCGATCGATCGATCGAGTCCCAGCTATCGAGCGAAATATCGAACACCGACGTGTTCGTTCTTACGAACCTCTCTTAAGTTTCTTCTCTATCCTTCGAGAGTGGAAAATCCAAAGCCTTTAACCCAGCTTTTAGAGAGCTCTTTCGGTCGCCCTTTCCATTTTTTTTCTTTTCTTCTTCTTTTCTTTCGCGTTCCGTGCTTTCGCTCCCTTTTTGCCGTTTCCCGATCGCTGGCGTTCGAAAACGCGTTCGAAAAGGGTGGGACGTAACGAAGGAAAAAACACGTACACGCATAAAACACTTACACGTGAACGTACATACAATATACGCATAAGAGGAGAAAAAAGAAAGAAAGAGGAGGGGGAAAAAAAAAATGGAGGAAGGTGTTAGGTGTAGGAGAGAAACGAGAGGAGATTACGACGTTGATGTTGACGACGATGATCAACGATAATGACGTGATGGTGTGTGTTGTCGATAAGGAGAATGGAGAACGAAGGAAATGAAAGAGAGAGAGAGAGAAAGAGAGAGAGATTGAGAGAGATTGAGAAAGATTGAGAGAGAGAGAGAAAGAGAGAAACATACGAACATTTTGTTATATCCGTACGTAGAACGAGGAACGTGTGTGTTATTAAGGAAGTAAACGTATCGAATCTACAGTTAAATGTTTACGATAAAATTACGGGTAATTAAGAAGATTCTAGATTTTTTCTAACTAATCGATTCGTACGGCGGACTCGTGCCAATCCTCTAGATTTACGACCTAAAACGAGATATACAAATGAGATGAAGCTGTTATCCTATATTAAGTCGGCTTGGAAATAAGTATTTGATTATACGTATTTATCGTGCGACCGGTATATGTATGCCTGGACACACTTGAGTGCCTGACTAGCCGAGCGAACCTAACCTGTTTGCCTGAAAGCGACCGTGTGCGTGAACGGTAGAACGATGAAACCACATAGCGGAGAGATACGCAGAATAAAACAAATTGAATTTGATAAACAAAATAATAATAATAATAATAATAATATTAATAATAATAATAATATTAATAATATTAATAATAATAATAATAATAATAATAAACAATGTAAGTTATTAACCTGGTGCGCGTGTACATGTTGCGAGAGACGACGAGAGGTGTGGACGACGAGGATCGAGAGAAATAGTAAGAAAGGGTGGAAGGGGAGAGAGTACGACGGCGGTTAGAGCAACGAGTAAAAAAACAAACGTCGTCGAAAGGAGATTTCCCTTTCTGTTACTCGAACTCGTCTCGAGTTAATTAATTCGGCGAGAAGCGATCGGGGACTGTCGATCGCGAGGCTCGGATCGATCGAATTGGGCGAAATTTTTCATTGGGATCGAAGGAAAATGATGGAGGATCTCGGACGCGAGGGAAAAGTATCGATGTCGTCTCGCGCCTCGACGAGTCTCTGCCCGCTTTCGTCCGTGATTATATATAAATATAATAAATGTGTGTATATGTATATGTACGTATCGATCGCGGTATCGAATGGAAATCGAGAGGAAGATGATCGAGCGTCCGCTCGAAATCCGCCGTCGAGAGGATTTCACGCGCCCGATGGAACGAGATCGTCATCGACGAATCGCCGATCCGACGACGCTCGTCCCATCGCGCGTCGCGTTCGTAAATCCTGCTTTTTCTCCGATGGAACGAGTGAAGGGGGGGAGTGAGAATAAAAGAAAAAAGAAAAAAAGGAACACGATTTTAACCCGATCGATTTTTGAGGAAGCACGTTTCGATCGGGATCGATAGATTTATCCTGGACTCGTTTAAATTCGTTCGATGGGTAAAAAGGGAATTTCTCGAAATTTTAACAATTTTTATCGGATAGATTTGGAATATCGTTAATATAATATCGTACTTCCAACCGCCACGACTGATTATTTTTCCACAAGTTGATCCAATCCTCTCGATTGGAAATTTCGAAACGTGATTCCAACGCTCAAAGGGTATAAGACGTGTGTGAAGGAGAGGAAGGGAGGAAGAGAAGGAAGAAAGGAATTTTAAAATTACCGGATCTCGGTAAGATGCGAACGTTTTATACAATTTTTAATCGGAAAAGGCCGACGAGATTTCGGCGATGCTCGCCGACGTCGCTGCGAGCGCATTAATATGGCGGCTGCTCGAACAGCTGATTGGGAAATCAGAAACGTTGTTTGTCATCGATCGGTTCGATCGGTCGTCGCTGCGTGGCGGCAGAACGTTTAGCAGATTTATATTCGTTGCGCCAGTTGCGACGAGACGAGGTATAATGATATACATATGTACATATACGCGCGAAATATGGGAGAATATTGAGAATGGGGGAGAAGGAGTTGGAGAGAGGATAATCGATAATGTCGAAGGAAATGTTTGGCGCGAATCAAGCGTGTCGTTTGTTAGCGATTTAACCATTGTACCGTTCACACAGATTCCTTCGTCACGATTGATATTATCATCGCTATATTGTACTTACCATTATTGTTATATGCGACTGTTACGATTATTTATTATGGCTGATCATCGTTACGATTCGCTTTCGCGTCACGTGGACGAGAAGCGGCCGATGTCGACGCTCGAACGAACGCAAGAGTGGAAATGGAATAATGGGAAAATTAATCAGGGTGAAAAGCGTCGAATTGAAAAGGAAGCGACGATCCGACGGAGAACGAATGAAAAAAAAAAAAAAAATTTGTTTTAAATAAACAACAACGAATCACCGAGAATCTTCCGTTGTTAACAATGCCGATCTCTCTGTCTATCTGTTTGTCTATCTGTCTGTCTGTCTGTCTGTCTGTCTGTCTGTTTGTCCGCCAGCCTGTCTGTTTGTCCGTCTGCCTGTCTGTTGTCTGTTTCTCGTGCGTCTGTGTCTGTTGTGTCTCCGAAAACCGAGTGCCACCTGCCCATCGTGTCCGTATTATCGTGCCGTGCGCTTCTTTTCTTTGTTCTTTCTTTTTTCTTCTTTCTTTTTTTTCCTCCCCTACCATTCGTTTCGCGACAACCCCTGCTGGATAATTCCTCCGCCAACGAACGCGTAATCGAAAACGATCGAAAAGGGGGGAGAGACGATAAAAAGAAAAAGAAAAAGAAAAGAAAAGAAAAGAAACGGAGGAAGGAAAACACGATCCTTTCGGCAAGGGGCCGGCGATCGAGCATCGTCTCCAGTGTCAGTGAGCCGCCCAAGGCAATCATTTACCAGCCCGAAGCGCGACCGTCGCGAGCCTCTCGAGCCACCGACGCATACGATAGACTGTACAGTAACTTTTACGAATCCCTTTGTACATCACACTCAGCGACAGTAGTGCCTAGTAGAGCGGAGCAGCCGGTGGGGGATGCGATCGATGGCTGGCCGATTAGTCCACGTCGACGAAATTTCCAACCCCTCTTCCGAGCTCTCGTCACTTAATCACAAATCGCCGTTTTTTTAATTCGTCCACGTTTAATCATCTCTCTTTTCGAATACGCAATTCTCTTCCCTCCTTTCTTTCTTCCTTTCTTTCTTCTCTCTCTTTCTCTTTCAACGAGCGGGGTTAATTTAGGAATCGGTCCAGCTCGAACGGAGTTTTCTTTGCATCCCCTTGGCGAATCCGACAACGCGATCGAGGCTCGCGAGGGCCGGCCACTTCTACCGAGGTCTCTGTAAATAATGAGAAAAAAATGAGAGAAAAAGAAAAAGAAAAAAAGAAAAAGAAAAAGAAACGCGTCTCGGACATATTCCTCCCGCGGACATCGCTCGATCGTCGATCCCCCGAGAAAAACGCTCGCGCTCGATCTCGTTTCCAACCGCCTTGTTGGCAGCAGGCAAGGGCAAATGGCACTTAAATCCGTCTTACAATTCCTGAGATTGCGATTCAATTGGTGATGACAATTGGGGGTGGGGGAGGGGGGAGGGGTGATGATGAGTTTGACACAGCGGAGGACCGAGGGATGTGGGAGAGAAGGGTGTCGATAGCGGGGATGAAAAATCGTTTCCGGGGAAGGGGTGAGATTTGGAAGAGGGGAGCGAACGACGGAAGCAGAAACGCTATGTAATATATTAATTAATTACCTAAATAATGGAGGAGAGCCAAATAAAACATACTCTGAGAGGAGAGTATACACGTGACGACTCATACGTACATACATACATACATACATACATACATACGTGCATACATTACATAATATACGTACATACAGGTACAGGCGTTCGCGAGAGGAATACATAAACACGTGTACACACGGTTACACAGGAACACAGGAGTCGAAATGACATACACAGTTTAGTACACGTATTACACGACACACGTCTATACACAGAAGACATAACACATACACCGTTACACGTACACACGTTATGTATGGATTAAAAAAAAAAAAAGAAAAAAAAAAAGAAAAAAAAGAAAGAAAAAAAAAACTAAACTAACCTATTTGTAAGCTAACGTCTACACTCTACACAACTATCCACGTATGTAAAACGATTGAAATAAACGAGCGGTTAAAATTATTGTTTAAAAAATAATAAACGTATTGAAAAAATTGGTGGCCTCGCAGATGTTACCTGTCACACTCGAGCCAATCTTTAATTTTTTCTTCGCCTTTTTGCACAATACCGTCGATCTTATCTTAAAAACAAATTCATAAATTATCATATAACACGTCGATAAAAAGCATTGTGCAAGGGGGCGCAATTATTAGCGTACGTAGAGTAGCAAAGATCGTAGAGTAGTAAAAAACGTAGAGCAATAGTTTTGCGATTAGATTCGATTATTAATCGAAGGAGAGAAAAAAAAGAAAAAAAAGGAAAAAGAAAAAGAAAATCCAATCTCAACATCGATGCAACCTTACCGGTCGTCCATTTTTTTTTTCACCCCTGTGGCTTCCGCGCAAAAAAGCACTCGCCCGGCTAAACCATTAGGAAGTATGACGCGTTGCTTTTTAACTCTTTCTCTCTCTCTCTTTCTCTCTCTCTCTCTATCTCTTTTTTTCTTTTCATTTAATAAGGATCCATTATCGGCGGCTTTTACCACTAATACCCGCCGAAAAATGAAGCGGACGAGAGCAACGGAAACATTCGACGACCCTCGCTAATGCCCCTTCCTCCCCCATTCCCTTCCATCTCCCGGTCAATCCTTCTCTACTCTTCGGTTCGTTCTCCTGTTTTCGTGGATCGGTATTGTTGCCAGAGCAAACATTTTGGAGCGGAGTCGATGTTTTCACGATCGAGTAAACGGCGAGAAAGAAATTAGAGGACCGATTGGAGATAACGTAAGTATTAACGCGGTATTATCGAGAGGAATTGGATGGATGTAATAAATTATATATATATAGAACGACGTTGAATTTTCCTTTTTTTGCGAACGAATAAATTAATAAATACAACAGAGATAGAAAAAGACTGGAAGACCACGTCCACCGATTAATCACACCTATCTCTCCTCCCAGATGGGAGAAACTTTAAATTGCGAAAATAATTAATCGACACGCGCACCTTATCGGAAAGATAATTGCGTTAGCCGAGGCAACAAGCAACGAGGCCACGGTTATTATCCGTGCAAACACTTCCCTCTTCCCTCCTCTTCCCCTCTCCCCGCTAACGATCAAACTTTAAGAAGCTTGTCGTCGCCGCCGCTATCCCTTTAGATCCCTGAGGATCAACCGTTCGACGATTTTTCTCCTCCCTTTGTCTCCCTTTTCTTTTCTTCTCTCTCTCGAAACTCGTCTCTCGAATCAACGTTTAATTTAATTCGCCGTCAACGGGGGAATTCATTTTGTTTCCAATATTTTTCTTCGTGCTCGCCGAACGAACGACGGCCGACCACCGTCGAACTCCACGAACATCCGCTTTTCACTTTTCGCTTCGCGAAGGAAGCGGAGGAACGGAAATTGCGGGATTGGATCTAGCGAAGAATACGTCCCCGTGGAAGAATTAGGATGAAGTTTCGTAGAAACTTGGAGAAACAGAGGGCAAGAGAGAAATTCCTCATGGGAGGAACGTGGATGTGTAAAGGACAATTAAGGCAATCTTTTTTTTTCCCTTTCTTTTTTCTCTCTTTCTTTTCTTTCTTTGCTCATTCTCTCTCCAAGCGAAACGCAAGTAGACCCCTCTTTCTCTCTCTCTTTCTCTCTCTCCTTCTCCGCGCCCCATCGACCCCGTCTCTCTTTCTCCCATCTCGCTCGCAGTCTCGCCCGGATAATAAATTTAAGTTAATTAAAGCCGATTCCTCGTGGAAGTTGCCTCATTACGAAGGCGGAAGGTCTACGCGCTGGATGAAATCGCAACACAGAAACAATTTCATTTTAATTAAACGCCGCCTGGATGGGGAAGGATGCATAGAACAAAGGTGGGGCTCTTTGAATAATATTTAACGCGGATGCGTCCACGTGGAAATCCACGATTATGATTTCGTTCGATTATGGAAATACGCAAGAGTTACGAAAAAAGTATGTTGATAAACTTGGTTCCACAATTCCTAAACATCGAATATGTCAAACATATATATATATTCATCTCGCAAAGATGAAACCAATCATCGCAATAATATTGCGGATTATAATTATTTTGCCTTGGATGGAGTATATACGTGTGTGTTTGTGTGGGTAAACCGCCCCTTCAATTTCCAAAATACTTCTCTTCGACCGCGGTTACAAATTAATCGGCCGATGGTAAAACGAGCCAGAATCGGAATATACCGCATTCAATCTTCGTTGCGAAACGAAATCCTGCCCGCCCCAATCCATCCCCTCGTGGCTGGCGAAAAAGAGAGAATTCAGCGGGGAAACATTCGTCCCACGACTCGACCCCATCCTTCCATCGTTTTCGTGGCATCGGCATATTAATATATCCCCTTGCGAGTTCCGTTCCTTTTTTTCCCTTTTTCTTCTCTTTCCTTCCTTTTACATATATATATGCATGTATATACATGTAATCGCTCGATTCGAGTATATCTCTTCCTACAAATGGAACTACGCACTATCTTTCCTTAACGCCGCCGCCGTTTTTCCCCTCTTCTCTCTTCGTGATAACCTGTTTAATAAATCATAACACGCTTTTTTCTCCTCCCCACGGTTTATAAACGGCGCGTGGAGAAGGTAAGGATACACATTGTCGGATAACAATGTTGCCGGTGGTCGAGATACATACGTTCCTTGCGTTTTCTTGCTTCTCATACGATTTTTCTCCTTTTAAAACGGTGCTTGTATCTTTTCACTTTCTTCTATAGTTACGATCAATTAAACGATTCATTGCGATTGATTATCTTGCAACGAGAGGAGAGAGAATAGAAGAGTAGATTCTCATGAGAGAATGTTTTTGTAACAACGCACGAATAAAAGTCTACGAATGAAAATTGAAGTATGAATTATAATTAACTTACAATCTTTATTATCGATCCTCGATTCTCCAATTCTCTTCTTTCAATATTCTTCTCAAATCTTTCCCCCCTGCGATTTAAAGAAGAATACACAACCGCCGGTAATTCATAGGAAAATCCTCTGGCTTCTTTCCTTTCCAAGAAAAATCACCATACCCCGACTTTTAAAACGGATCTTATTAAAAAAGCGCTGTACATCTTTTCCCTCCTCCTTTTTTTCTCCTCACCTTTTCCGCATCGTTGCCTCCCTTACGTTGCCTCCCTTATTCGCCTTCCCCACTTACCCCCTTCTTAATAATTTTCCTCTCTTACCTTCAACATTTCTCCTCAAAGTGTCGCGTGCGTGCCGCGAAGCTATTTAGTTTCCCTCCCTCTCCCGAAACTTTGAGCAAACTCGGGGCGAATTTTTCTCTCTCTCGAGACGGATCGAGCACTGGCAATGCTCTCGAGCAGTCGAACGAGGAGTACAACCTCTCGTTAAGTTGTAAAGTTTCGTTGTAATAACGGAAAGGAAGGAAAGGACAGGCCGCGGAACGAGCAGCGAAATGGATGGATAAAAATGGACGAGATTTCGATTCGACTCCCTCCGAGTCGAATCGGTTAATCGATTCGAGGGAGGAAAGGGAGAAAGAGAGGAAAAGGGAGGAAAGGAAATGATAAAACCGCCGTTTACCTTAGGCGGCTACTTACGGCAATTTGATCTGTAAATAATTCTTCCGGGTCGGTTGCCTAGTTTGGCTGGGAATGGCAAATATCGCTTCCCCCTTCCTCCCTCCCTCCCCCCTTCTCCTGGTTGGCGAAAGAAACGGCGAAAGGAATGGAAGTTTTGCGGCAACGGTTTACGATGATATTCGTTCACCGCCCCGTTCACCGCCAACTTGCTGCGGCCCGCTCGTTTGCCAACAATTTGTGCCGCCCGTGCGAGGCAACTCTTGGCAAGATACCCCTTTCCGCCTCCGTTTCGTTCAACCAAGTAGAGTGGCCTCGCCCTCTTATAGATATTTAAGTTTCGAGCAGAACCTATATTACCGTTTAAATTTAATGGACAATGGAATTTCTCACGCGTGTGGCTGCCCGCCCTTCGAATATATAAAAATTTAATTCGACTCGTGTAATAAATAAGTGATACTCTTTTCCTCAGAGATGGCGTTCGTTTCGCGAGTAGATGCGTGTAGAATTCTTGGCGTCTGAATTTTATTAAAAAAAAATTTTTAATTTTCGAGAATAGGTAAATGTAGGCTTCTGTTCTTTTTCCAGCAGACGATTGATAACATTGAATCGAAATTGAATACCGAAACTGCGTACATCTTCTTCCTCTGCGTTATAAATATTTTTATATTTATACGGCGTTCCGTTGTGCGTAATAAGCGGTTAAGTAATTGATATTCTTTTTTTTTTTTTATTGAAAATTTTATGCAACTCCTCCACCCGTATATATAAATTCCACCCGTATTCGATATCCCCTGGCATCTCTCCGGATAATTCTTTAAATTTTTTAAATCCATCGAATATATCTTCGCCGTTGAACAGACGAAGATGTTTGGAAAGAGTGCGCCTCCCGAATGTTATTAATTTCAACTTCCTTCCCCTAATGTCCGATGCACTTCCGATATTTTTTAATCGAATGCATCGTAACCATTTCGTTGAAAATATCCCCTCGGTAAAAGTATCGAATCGATTGGATATCTTTCGAATGTACGAGCTTTCGTTCGCGTTTCTCGATATCTTATCGATTCCTCTTCGTTTATATATATATATAAATATTATTCGATTTATTATTGTTTGCCAACTCGCGATGATTATTCGGGTATAATTTTTAACGGATTTTCGGAACAGAAACAGTTTTCGAAAGCGAAAGTAACAGTACATGTATCAACATCAACTCCGGTATACACGTATAATTAATTCATCCCCTGTTTGCTTTTGCCGTGCAAACGCAATATAAACGAGATTCTATTAATGAATAAATTCTAACCAAAATGATCGTTGCCACTTGATAATAATTATGCAAATATTACGTGCATATCAAAGTAATGGCCGTCATATTTAGTTTCGTATAATATCGCAGGGTAGAAAAAGGTGGTATAAAATAAATCTCTCGTCTAATATATTTTTGTGTTTACGCGGTTAGAAGGTTGTCGTGTAATCATTTTCGCGTCGGATATGCGATATTATAGATTCATATATACGGGTAAAACGAGCAACCTAGTTTTATATCTTTTGGTGCCTTCTCATTTATTTTTGATAACGTTATGAGATATTTTTAGATATAATTTGAATGGTTTTAAAAAGGGGAGTAATATAATGCAAATTAAATTTTTTTCCTAAATGAACGCCTAGAGACAATATAAGGGGTCAAATTGTTTTTTTCTTTTAAAGCAGTATATATTATCACGTACATTCGTAAATGTAGCAAATTATTCTCCATGAAAATTATCGAATTATAGCAGAGAAATTATTAATTTATGAGATATTTAATTGTCTTCGAAAATAATAATTTTACTACGATTCATATAATTTAGTATTTTTTACAGAGAATTTCTAGCAGCATTCATCAAATACGTTAAAATATATATGATTGCATTTAAAAAAACAAAGTTGATATTCGTATATTCTTTATGCGTCCACTTATAAAAAATTTATACACATCAGAGTGTACTCCGCCTGGAATCATTCAATTTTTATATGAAATATGTTTTTATAAAAGATAAGTATGTAATGGTAAGTATTAAGAAAACTGTTGAAAAACTGATACAAGATTATTAAAAAAAAAAAAAAATAGCAACAGGTAAGTAATAGCAACAGTATAACAGATAAGTACGGAATGGTAAGTATATAAAATCGAAAATTTGGCCAAAAATTTTACAAATTCAAAAATTTAACATTTATCATTTCTAGAAACTGCTAAAATCTTGGAAAAATTTCTCGAACGACCTCCTATTATATCATGTTTTCCTAATACAAAGTCCAAATTCGCTCGAATTTGAAAATTTCCAAGAATTTGTCATTATTTCTTGGAAAAATTTTTTGATCGACCTCCTATCGTATCATGTTCTCTTGATACAAAGTCGAATTTTTGGACAAAAATTTTTCTATCGCTCAGGGAATTTCGATCTCAATCTTTTTATTGAATATCTCGTTTATTCTTCATAATATGAAAAAATGCTTGGAATAAAAATTGAACGACTTTGAAAGGGCTATATTCTAGTGATCTCAATTTTTTCGTAGCTGGACTCATAAAAAATTATCAATATTAATTGTATTTCTTTAATTGGAATCGTATAATTTTTAATGCATCAATCGATGTATCACTGTATTCTCCGTAAAAAAGCTTATATAATAAAAGGCATATATAGTAAAAAACCCTTAGTTTAAAAGATATTCAATTAAATTTAATTATTTTCTAAACTATAAGTTTTTTGCAATATATGCCTTACTTTTTAGAAGTTACATATTTAAAAAGTAAATATATAAAAAATAAATATGAAACAAATAAATATATTATATTCTATATTCCATAAATATAATATATTCTATAATTTTAATAAACTATTTAAAAAATTTTTTGTTGCAGGAACAACATCTTCAGAATGGGAGAAGTATATCAAGACAAGCAGAAGTATTTTACGAATAATTATTGTAAATAAGCATTAATAATGTAAATGTAAATATATATGTAAAAAATGTAAAAAATATGAAATATAAATAAAATCTCTAATTTTTTTGAGCAACTCGCATTTTTTTATTTATTTCCCAGTCCCAAAATTCCTATCACTTTCCTATTTCTTGACGACATTTCCAAAAATTGACGAAATTCTCGGTCGACCTCTTATCAACTTATATTCTCCTATTAAAAAATCGAATTTTCTAACTAAAATTTTTTATCTTATATAGAAGAATCATATTTAAAAGGTAAGTAAAAAACTGATAACAATATAACATTGTCATATCATGTTCTCCTAATACAAAATCGAGTTTTTGGCCAAAAATTTTTCTTCGATCGCCGGAATTTCGAAAGCAATACTTTTTGTTGAATATCTCGTTTATTATTCAGAATATTAAAAAATGCTTCAAATGAAAGTTGAATGGTTTCGAAAGGGCTATACTCTGACGCTCTCATTTTTTTAATAGGTTGACCAGTAAGGAACTTATTAAGCAAAACTTTATTTTTTTTACTGATAACATGCGTTTTTTAGTGCACCAGTCGATAGAGCATAAAATTTGCTACAAAAAAGTATTAACACACTTATATCGAAAAACCAATAGTTTAAAAGATATAGCAAAAATTAAAAATTTTTAGGAGGTAGACCTCCTGTCATATCATGTTCTCCTAATACAAAATCGAGTTTTTGGCCAAAAATTTTTCTTCGATCGCCGGAATTTCGAAAGCAATACTTTTTGTTGAATATCTCGTTTATTATTCAGAATATTAAAAAATGCTTCAAATGAAAGTTGAATGGTTTCGAAAGGGCTATACTCTGACGCTCTCACTTTTTTGGTAGGTTGACCAGTAAGGAACTTTTTAAGCAAAACTTTATTTTTTTTACTGATAACATGCGTTTTTTAATGCACCAGTCGATAGAGCATAAAATTAGCTACAAAAAAGTGTTAACACACTTATATCGAAAAACCAATGGTTTAAAAGATATAGCAAAAATTAAAAATTTTTAGGAGGTAGACCTCCTGTCATATCATGTTCTCCTAATACAAAATCGAGTTTTTGGCCAAAAATTTTTCTTCGATCGCCGGAATTTCGAAAGCAATACTTTTTGTTGAATATCTCGTTTATTATTCAGAATATTAAAAAATGCTTCAAATGAAAGTTGAATGGTTTCGAAAGGGCTATACTCTGACGCTCTCACTTTTTTAGTAGGTTGACCATAAGGAGCTTTTTAAGCAAAACTTTATTTTTTTTACTGATAACATGCGTTTTTTAATGCACCAGTCGATAGAGCATAAAATTTGCTATAGAAAAGTATTAACACGCTTAATCGAAAAACCAATGGTTTAAAAGATATAGCAAAAATTAAAAATTTTTAGGAGGTAGACCTCCTGTCATATCATGTTCTCCTAATACAAAATCGAGTTTTTGGCCAAAAATTTTACTTCGATCGCCGGAATTTCGAAAGCAATACTTTTTGTTGAATATCTCGTTTATTATTCAGAATATTAAAAAATGCTTCAAATGAAAGTTGAATGGTTTCGAAAGGGCTATACTCTGACGCTCTCATTTTTTTAGTAGGTTGACCAATATACCGAATTTGCGACCCTTAGACCCACAATTCTTCAATTTTTCTAAAGTTTTTTTTCTCTTTTATGAATTTTAATATTTCCAAGAATTTGATGAATTTGACTTTTTAGAAAAATTATACTTGTCTTATACTTACCTTATACTTACCTTTTACCTACCTTTTACTTACCTTTTACGTACTTCTTTTACGAATCTTAAATATTTTCAAAAATCGTTTTTTAATAGTGTACTTAAATCTAGAGGAGTGGAAGGAATGTAGGAATAAGGTTTTTTAAATAATAAAGTCATTAAGTTATTAAAAACTAATATTTATTAAATATAATTTACAATTTCTGTTACATATTTTAAAGATACATATTTTATAACTATCAATTTATTTAAATAAATTTAGCCTTATATGAAGTTATAATTATAGTTATAATTATAGTATGTCCAATATGTGTTTATTTTATTTCCAACTGGCAAAATTTCTGGAAAAGTTTCTCAAGCGACCTCCTGTTAACTTTTATTTTCCTGATACGAAATCGTATTCTTGGCAAAATTTCAATCTTGCTCAAGACCTTGGGTAATTCCAAGAATTTGATGTGATGACTTCCAAGTATCCTGAAAATTTAAAATGTTCATATCAATTTCCTAGAATTTTAAAAGTTCTAAGAATTTAACGTCATTTCTTGGAAAAATTTCTCGATCGACCTCTTACCATATCATGTTCTCCTAATACAAAATCGAATTTTTGGCCAAAAATTCGTTTGAGCATTTGGAAATTTCCAAGAATTTGACGTCACTTCTAAGAATTTTAGAAATTCTCAGAATTTGATGTTATTTCCAAGAACTGCTGAGATTCTTCGAATTTCTTATACAGGTTTTGTCTATTTTAGAATATTTTTACATATTTTAATATTGTTTTCAATCTTTCGATACTCACCTTTATACTTACCCTTATAGTTATTTTTTTTCTGACTTACCTTTTTAAGCGCCAAACTCGCGAAAAAAACATTTTTTCATCATTTTACTTAAATCTAATTATAAAATTTGACATATTTACCTTTTATGCTTATCTTTTTACAGCCTCTTACTCTTTGCTTCATTCTTTCAATTGTCATTCTTTGAAAAACTAAAAAAGAATAAAAAATACATGTGTGAAAAATTATTTTATAACATATAAGATAAATAATAATATTAATTGAAGTATACGTACCTTCTATATCTTTTAAAGTAGATAACTTTTCTCTCTCGATTTTCTTTTACCTAGAGTCAATTCGATGGGAAACAATATCGTTCGTTGATGTAGTTCGATCCGTTTCGAGGAAGTGCTACGATGAAGAAAAAAAAGAAGAGGAGGAGGAAGAAGAAGAACTATCGAGAAATGAGGGAATACCGGAAGAAGAAGATCCTTGGCTAACTTCAACGACGTTATCTCGCGAAGTTACGGTTGGCAGTTTGGCGTTTACCAGTTTTTATCAGCAGGAAGCAGTCTAGGTAGTTATCCCTTACACTTTCGGACGAATGACTCTCGGAAGTTTGCAAAGTTTCATTGAAAATCGGAACCGGGCGGGATAAACGAAACCTCTAATTAAACTTTCGCGATAAACAAATTACCATTTTATTAAATAATTTGCTTAAATAATATTTCATTCGAGTGATTCTCTTCGTTAAACGTTGCATTTTATCCACGAATTTTAATTCGATTTAATATATATACACATATTTCATATGCAATGATATAAATAAAAATAATGAATAAAATCGTATTGCTTAATCCAAAGATCCTTAGATAGGATTAAGTAGAGAAAGAAGGAAAGACCTTCCTCCTTCGATATTTTCTTCGAAGGGAGGAACGTTAATTGCCTCTAAGTAACACGATACAGAGTAATCGAAACTCCATCCACCATCCTCAGATCTCATCCTCGAGCGTAGCGCGAAGGATACATCCAGAATGCCTCTTCGATTCTCGATTATATTTCCGTACTTATGTCTCCAGACGAGAAAGAGAGAGAGAGAGAGAAGGAGAAAGGGTGTATCAAGCATAAAGAAGGTCACTCGACAGTCTGAATCCCTGTAAAACTGTTTTGACGGACGCTTTCCTCCTCCTCCCCTTCTCCAATGCTTTCCCAACACACTTCTCCGCTCGAGATCCTTTGTCGTTCACTTAAAGGAGTCCTGCTAAGTCTGGATTTCCAGACTTCTTCCACTCCTCCGCCTCCCACCTTTCATCCACCCTCTCACCCTGCCCTCAGACGACAGCAACGCGTTGTAATATCGTTCCGCGTGCCATTCCTTGCAACTCTCCCTTTCTCTTTTCCAACCATCTCCCCGGAAAATATTGGATTCCGAAACGAATTTGAATTTCGCACAGATCGTCGCCGTGTGGATATCTCTCAGGTCTCTCTCTCTCCCTCTCTCTCAACCTCTCAACCTCTCTCTCTCGAAGCAAGAGGAGAGGAGCAAGCCTCGCTCCAAGGGAAAAAGTTTTATCGAGGACGTTTGCGATACTCGTTCGCGAAATATTCTAACGAGTGGACCGCGTTTATACACGGATGGCTCGGTTTTACGAGGGGATGGCCCCTTTTTTTTTCTTTTTACGACAAGAAGAGGGTAAAAAAAAGGCGAATCTTCGGGATAATTTATTTTCGTCCGTATCGTTGTTGCCTTTAACCGTTTTTCGTCGATTCCTTCGACGTGAACCGATCGATTTTTTTACGCAAGAGATCGAAGATCGAAAGGAATTTCCAATCGTATATATTTATTTCCCTATAAAAACGTCGTAACGAAATCGAAAATATATACCATACGACGACGACGCCCATCTTTCGTACGCGAATGTACGAAAAGGAGAAACGGAATAACCGTGGAAAATTCTTTTTCGTTCGGAAAAAAGTGTACAGACGCGACGCGATCAATCGTCGCGGGATAAGATTATCCCCTTGACACGCGTTATATATTTATACGCTTGCACGTCTCGAACAAATGTGAAATTATTCGCGGAGATTTTGCATCGAAAAGGGAAAGGGGGGATGGAGGATCAAAATTTCATTTAACACCGCGTATAAAACCGCAGGGAGATGGGATCCAGGAGATGGATGCGCTTAATGCGTTTCTTGGTTAAGAGATAAAGTTGATACGGCCAGTGTCGTCGAGCGATTTTCCAACGACGAGGAGAAGGGCTGTTTTGCCGCGCCCAACAACCCTTTCGCTTTTCGCGGCAAATTCCATCCTCCTCCTTCTTTGACCAACCAACCGTCGTCGTTTCTCTTTGAAACTTGGTAACGTTCAACGACGAACAACTCTATATATATATACATATATACGACACGAGACACGGAATCGCGAGACGATTATTCGCGTCTTTGCCGGGGGTGGAGGGAAAATCTCGTTACGTTTAACCTTTGGGAATTGGTCCTTTGAGGACGATCAGAGGATGGGCGTCACGTTCACGTGACAAGTAATTCCAGCTCGCGTGCACGGAGGTTTGGCCCTCCCTAATAACGAAACACACACCGTTCGAAAACGGCAATGGTGGGTAATCTCGCGATGTAATCTCCCTCCTGAACGAAGGGGGAAGAAGATCCTTGGGGGGATAAGGGGATAATCGAATCTTCTCCGACAAATTCTTTATCCTTTATCCCTCCTCCCCTCGTTTTAAATACTGGAAACGTTTTTTAAGACGAGTTGTGTGTACCTTTTGGTCGCTCGTCCTTGGATATTGTATCGTGGCGCGATTGCGGGTTGTCCACTTTGGATAGAAACGAAGTTGTTTCCATCGGGAGCGTGCACGAAACACGATTTCGCTTGGAAGAAAAACCGTGCTCGAAATTCTTGCTGGAAATTTATATATACCGAGGCGTTCCTTTCCTTTCCTTTCTTTCTTTTTTTTTTTTTGTTCCTCGAGAGAAGAGGATCTCCACTTTGGAAAAAATGAAATTGTTCCACGCGAAGAATCTGTTTCTCGCGATTGCTCGAGAGTTCCTCTCTCTCTCTCTCTCCCCCTCCTCCTTTTTCAAATACTCGAAACGGTTTACTTCCGGTGAAACTTTTCGAAGATTCTTAAGAAAAATTATCAGAGAGAGACTCGTTGCCACACTTTCCGAAAGGGGAAAGATTTTAGAGAAGGAAAAAAAAAAGAAAGAAGAGGAATTATTCGAATTTTATTTATATTATTCGAAAGGGATTCGTATCGATTTCTCGGGGAACATTGTACTGGAACATTACAGGGGGGAGGACGATGGTATAACGGGGACCGTTTCAAAGATCGCCCCGAACATCCGGCGCGAGGCGATAAAATTGCAACTTGTTCGACTAACGATCCAAAGTTTAGATTGCAACGATCCGGCTCATTGTTTCGGAGCGGTAACAATAAACGAAAAGCTGCCGGCTACCGACCTGCTGCAATTCTCACCAAAGTACCAACGGATTCCTATCCACCCTCGTCTTTCGCCGTCTTCATCCGTTCCGAACCGCTTGCGGTTCCATCCGTGCAAACAGGCGAATCCGTTTCGTCCCGTTTCTCCATAAGGGGAATCAAAGACTGTATCCCCTAACGGAGGACTCGACCATGAACATGGAAGAAATCGAATACAACGCGAGACAAAACTCGTTACAAATTTCCTTCGACGCTTGTAAAAAGAAAAGTATCTCGATCGAAGTTTAACAACGATTCCTCATCTCTTGAGAACGAGAATTGTACAAATTGTCGGAATATATACTCTGATTAATTTGCAACAACGAAAGCATGATCCTCCCCATCCCCTTCCCCCGAAATGATGCGATTAATATCCACAAGGAAGACCGAAGAAAGCGATCAGAAACTGGCACGTCGAACTTCACGAAATCATGGCGATTCTCGCGAAGTACAGTTTTTGGGAAGAAACAAGAGCCAAGAGTACGATTGGGCGGGCAATCAAGAGTCGAGAAGAGAGAGAGAGAGAAAGAGATATCGCGGGAGGCAATCGTCGTGGGAGCTGCTCGTGGAGGCGATACGCGTCCCACGAAACGAAGTTAATCGAAAAGAAGCAATTTGTCGAAGGAAGGAGGGAGGGGGGGAGGAGAAGGTGAAAGTACTGCGGCAGTGGAGGAGAAGAGGCAGGCCTCCTGAAAGAATCAATACCACCCTCGCTCGTCGCAGCGACGAGAGAGTTTTTCGCGGCTCGCCATCCAGTAGAAAAAAAAAAAGAAGAAAAGGGGAGGGAACGGGATTCGCGAGGCTCGCCGTGGCGCGAATGAATAATCAAACGAGGCGAGGAAGATGAAGGGAGTGGAGGTGGACGGGAGGACAATAACGGGAGCCCTTTTGTCCACACTTCCCTCCTCTGCATCCCCTTACCCTCCCCCGTCGAGACAGATTATTAAACCCTTAAGCGGCTGGTGGATGGATGATACGGGGGCCCGTGTGTTCTGTGGGGATTGCGGAATTGTTCGAAAGGAAACAACGGGGAGGAAAATGTTTATCGGCCGTCTCTTTCTTCTTCCCCTCTCCCTTATTTGCTCGAGGAATTTATTTCGTTTAACGAACTCTTAAATAAGAGAGGAAACTCTTATTCTCGGGGCGAGTTTAATTTCCCCTCTCCCTTCCTCGCGTGCACGCTTATTTTATTTGGAATTTAACGATTTACCAAAGCTTTTTTCCCTTACACTGTTGTACTCCGGATACATCGTGTTGTTTATTATTATAATTCGCGAATACTACCTCCTCTCTCTCGAATGGATATGGTTTGATAAATAGATCCGGATAACCAAAGTCTCGTCTCTTTCGATTCCAATCAAATTCCTCGTCCATCCACGCTTCCAACGTATATAAAATCTGACTCTTGACCGAGTTCGATTTATATCGAGAGAGAGAGAGAGAGAAAGAGGGAGAGAGAATTCGATACAACGAAAATTCAATCTCCGTGATTGCTTCGAACGAGAGTCTTATTAATGAAACGGGTCGTTATACAGACAAGGGAGAGGAAGAGGGGAGAGGGCGTCGATTTTAAGACGAAGAGGAAAGAAAAGATCGTTCGTTATCGATCGGGCAACAGTTGTCGATCGTCCACGAGGCGAAAATTGAATTTCCACGTCGATCGCCTCCATCCTCCTGTTTAAACTCCTCTCTCCTCTGTGTTTAATTATCTCGTTTTATAATACCGCGTAACCGGACCGTTGTCCGGTATCGTAACCGATTCTCGTCACGTCACGGCCCGGCTGCTGCCAATTCTTTTCCTTTCAATTTGAACGTTTAAACGGGGTGGAGGAGGGGAGGGGATAGTCAAGTAGCAGGACGTAGCAGTTTAATCCTTTATGAAGCGGAAAGTGGCGAGGCAACGTGGCTACGTGTTCCGCGTTTTAAAGCATAATTTAAAGAAATAACGGGAACCTTTTCCACTTCTCGCTCGGGAACCTCGATACTTTCTCCCTCCTCCTCCTCCTCCTCGTTAATAACAAACCTCTATCTGTTTCTCTTAATCCAGAGATGTACGAATATAACTCTGTTATTTCAAATATTTGAATACCTGGGGACCGGTCTCCACGGGCGAAAGAAAATTTAACTCGGCCGGATTTAGATCGCAATATCACGGCCCACCGTATCCGCAACACGAGCCGTATCCTCCAACAAGAATTAATATTGCTCCGATTGAAATTCCAATCCCGACCCGAAATGTATTTCGTTTCGAGAAAAAAAAAAAAAAGAAAAAAAAAAGATCGATTTTAAAGAGAATTTTTCGTCCATCGATCGATCGATCGATATGGAAAGAATAAATGAACGAAGAACGGAAGGATAAAGAAAATTCGCGCTCGAATCTCGTCCAAGTATCGATTACCGCGACACGCCACTTTGCGGGTAAACACCAGCCGAAGAAACGATTCAACTTTCCATCTCGGTCGGCTGCCATTGTTCCAACAGACAATCAAACAAACCCGTCCTACCCCACCGATTCCAGCCCCAGACTTTGATTCCCGACCGACAGCCACTTTGATTTCGCCCCATCCACATCCACGTCCCGACCAAACGAAATTTATCCCCGATCGAAAAGGCAAAACACCATTCTTTCCAATCGTTCCTCTAACCACGTTCATCGAACCCCCTCCACCAAAAATTTCCAAGCTTCCAATTATCCTAACGATTAACAACCGAGGTTTTACTCTCGACGGGATGATCTCGATCCCGGCCGTTTCCATCCCGCCGCTTCGAAAAGCGGCGTCACTCGTGCAACGAACGAACGAACGTGCATGAGTATGATGGTCACGTCGTCCATTGCTCGTAATGAGACTAATCGAATATTAGAGAATGCGATCGGTAACGTGCGCTCCTACCCGGGGCTCATATGGCCTGTTTGCAGATTCAAAACGCGTGACTTCGCGTTCGTATTGCCTTTGTTAGTCGCGGCATGATACCGTTTCCATACCGATAATTTCGATCGAAGAAATAAAGGGAAAGTTTTTCTTTTTTTTCAACTGCATGCAAACCTCCGTGTTTCGATCCTTTTCTTCTCCTTTTTTCCTTTTTCTTTTTAATTACCAAAAATTCTAGAATACATCCGTTCGATATCGGATTGAGGAGGGGGGGAGAGAAGAAAGGAAGGAAAAATTCGAGTGTACGCGATACACTCGTGGCGCAAAAAACCACGAATCCGTTCGAAGAACGGAGGATCATCGTTCGAGTGCGCGGAAACGAGCGAGTCTCTCCATCGAGTGTGACCGATACGTAGTAGCCACTTTTGTTGTGTGTGGTTCAACTTTTCGTAGGGAACTTTCGTCCCGAGAAAAAAGCCAGGCAGCTAACTTTTCTTTTCTTTTCTTTTCTTTTTTTTTCCAACGCAGCTCGTTTTCCCGAGCCGGGAAAAGTTTCCCTGTTTTCGTCGACGAAAATGAAACCGTGTCCACTCTCCTCTTTATTCGAGCACAACGATAGAATCGATCCATCCAATTCCATAATCGTGATCTCGCGAGAGAGAGAGAGAGAGAGAAAGAGAAAAAGGTTCGATTTCGATTCGACGTGTATGTAATTGACAAACGGCGCGGCCAAACCGATTGTCATGCAAGCGTCTCGGAGGAGGGACGTCATTCTGAATGATGATTCTCCCCCATCGATCACCAGCCATTAGCCTGGCTCCCTCGGGTAATCTCCTAAATTAAATTCTATCATCCATTGCCGTAACGGGAATAATCAGCCACGATTTATCGCCAATAGAAATTAATCATTCCTCAATTGCAAGAACATTCGCTTAAAGAGGACGGAGAGAATAGAATTCGCTTTTTGTCGAAACGTAGGCAGAATGAATAGGTTGATTCGTTTATAAATTATGGATGCATCGTGTTTTCAACGAGAAGAAGGAGGAGGAGGAAGAGAAGGGGGGTACCGGTAATTCCGAAAATGCGCTTTGAAAAACCGTCTTATGCATAAATGCCTGCCTCCGATACCGGTGTGGCGCGGATGAAAAGCGTGGCGGCGAGGAAAAGCGAGGGGATAAGGGAGAGAAAGGAAGGAAGCGAGGAAGGAAGGAAGGAAGAAAGGAGAGGCGGCGGCTCTTTGCTTCTTTTCTTTTTTTTTTTTTTTCTTTTTCGACTCGAGGGAGCCGTGGTTAACCGTACGGAATCGGCGGTGTCGTGGAAAAGAGGGTTGTTATAAGCCGCCTTACACCACGCCCGGCTTGGCCCCCGAACCTGGGCGGTGTCACTGTCACGGAATCGATATCTGTTCGCTCAATTTTCTTCCCAGACACGGTCCAACTTCTGTCTCTATCTCTCCTCCCCTATTGTTTTCTCCTCCTCTTTTTCTCCTGCCGAAAATGGACTCCTCTCTTCCTTTTATCCTCCCTCCAGAGAAGAAGAACGGCAGATGGACGCGACGCGTCGATGCCCCAAGTCGCTCAACTTTTTCAAAATTTCATCCCGCTCTTACGTATTCTTGTCTCGAGAAGGAGGATAATATTTCTCCGGCAAGATTTTCTCCGTGTACGAGGGAGAAAAAAAAAAGAAAGGAAACGAGAGGGGAAAAACGTAACGAAGACGATCCATACCTCTTGCTCGGTTGTGTAGTCATACTGCGCAAACAACGTTCGTCCCATTTAAATATCAATTTAAAGCGGCGCTCGCTACGTATCCCGCTATGTAGACCACGTCCTATCCAACGCCGTATCCCACATCGCTTCTCATCCACGGATATCAGCTCTTTACGAGGGTTTGCGATGCGTCACGTCCGACCACGTACAAGCCTGCTCTACTGGCTCATCTACTTACGCTTGGTATTCTACTCCGTTGTCCGTGGTGCACGGCCAACGTATAACCTATTTACCCACGTGTCACGTCTGACTACGCCCCGACTTGTTCCACTTTATCCCTTTTGCGCGGACTACATAGCGCGTTCAAGGGAATTCGATCCGGTGTTTCTTTATGTAATAAATTGTTACTTTCGATAAATTTCTATATTTTGTGGACGAAAGAAGGAAAAAATAGAAGAAAGAGGAGAAAAAAAAAGAGAAAAAGACACGTACCTCGATCTTAAATAAATCTCGCTTTTTTCTTAACGACTTTTACGCTTTTAAAGCGTATGAAATATAGTTTTATACCCGGCCGGGTAGCCGGCAGTTTTGAAACAGTGAGCGCCGCTTTGAAAACCAACGAGGCGAGCTTATCTCTCATCCGTGTCATTTCCTCGTCAAACATAGGGGAATCTGAGTTGAGAGTCCATTGCTGGGTGGGTCAGTGAAGCGTTGCTTAACAAACGACGCGGTGAAAACCTCGAAAACCTTTTCTCTGTTTCTCCAATTCTCGGGTAATAACGATAAAAGAGTGTAAAAATAGCGTACGGTGGAAGGATCGTGACGGGGGATGGAAACGGATGATTCGTCACGAAAACAGAAACGTATCGTTTCTCCCGACTCGGGAGAATAAATCTAAAATCAATTTCTTCTCCGGGACGAGAGAGAGCTTCTCCCTTGTTGTTCGTCGTTGGAAACAATGACCAGGCAACGCGAAACGATTTTTCATCTCTTATCGTCGACGAGGTCGCCTCGTCACAGCGAGGCCAAACCGGAAACTCGATGCGTGCGCGCGAGGAATCGAACTGGAATGAATCTAAAGAAGAGGAGAAAGAAAGGAATGAAGAAGAGGAGAAACATAAACGAGTGGATCGAAACGTTACTACGATTTGTTTACTATACTTTCGAAATCGGTGCGAATTACGAATCGCAAGAATTATCCTTATTAAAAATCGTAATCTCTTCATCGAAAAAAAAAAAGAAACGGGACAGATTAATTGGAGATTCCGTGGAGGGATGTATAAATACACGTATTAACGAGAAAAATCGTACAACAAATTTATTCGTTCGTCCAGATTTTATTTACACGAGTACCGAGATCCGGATAACAAATGAAATGATTGGAAAAATATATACGAAAGAAGCAGGTGTCGCCTGACGATTTCCATTTCCGGTTTAATATCCCGCGATACTCCGTCTCTCCCATCTCTAGATCTGCATCTCTAGGCAAGCGTGGACCACGCTCGTGGACGATGGTGCAAAACCGCGCATCAAAGCTGTTCGTAGTTACGAACGTTCGAAATAGTTTTCGAATAGATTTCATACGGTGTTCGATCCTCCGATCTAATCCTATTATAGCAGGGCCGGGATCGTAACAATATTACAAAAGAATCGTTATTATCGATTCGAGTCGGCGAACCGAACACGAACCCGGATGTATCCTCTTATCCGTCCTCGTGCACTCGCTTATTTCATGGCCCCATCCCCCAATCCCCATCTAACCTTCCTCCTTCACCGATAGGTAGTAAGCTCATCCAATTACCGAAAATGTAGCGGTGCACGCTACCAGTACGTTGCAGGGAGGAGTATCACCATTCTCGAGGCTGGTTTCGACTTTACCTTCACCTTTCCGTATCACCTCTCCTGAGCTTCTTTCTTCTAACCACTTTACGTACCGGAACGTATTCTCGCTACGGGGGAAATAATCCCCTCAACGATTCTCTTTCCATTTAATATTTTTTACGTCGATGGTTAGTTGATCGATGGATCGTCGAACCATCTTTTTTTCGTTCGTCCCGATTTTTTATTTTTTAAGTTTATTATTATATTGAAATATATATATTATATTGACTGTTTGGATTTTCTAGGTATGGTATTAAGATTGAAAATTTTTAAAGAATATCTTTGAATATCTCTTGGTATTATTCTCGATTCTTGAAAGATATTCGCTTATTACGCGTAGATTTTTTAAATCTCCTAATCAGTTTGGATCAATGGATCGTCGAATTATTTTTGCTTCGTTCATCCAGATTTTTTAATGTATTATTATATTGAAATATATATATATATTATATTGACTGTTTGGATTTTCTAGGTATTCTAGGTATGGTATTAAGATTGAAAATTTTTAAAGAATATCTTTGAATATCTCTTGGTATTATTCTCGATTCTTGAAAGATATTCGCTTATTACGCGTAGATTTTTTAAATCTCCTAATCAGTTTGGATCAATGGATCGTCGAATTATTTTTGCTTCGTTCATCCAGATTTTTTAATGTATTATTATATTGAAATATATATATTATATTGACTGT
Organism: Apis mellifera; assembly: GCF_003254395.2. Taxonomy (NCBI): domain Eukaryota; kingdom Metazoa; phylum Arthropoda; class Insecta; order Hymenoptera; family Apidae; genus Apis; species Apis mellifera. Next base: position 8,157,639 of record NC_037646.1, read on the forward strand.
TTGCATTTTCTAGGTGTTTTATGGTATTGAAAAGTTGAAAATTTTTAAAGAATATCTTTGGGTATCTCTTGGCATAGTCGATTATTCTTGAAAGATATTCGCTTGTTACGTAGATTCTCCAAATCTCTTAATCATTTTTCAGTGGAACGTTCGAAGAGAATAATCTATCCTTTCCCATACATATTAATATTAATCGTTTAAACAACTCGTGCAACAATTTCTACAATTTCCAAAGAACATCTTTGAACACTGAAGACGATTTTAAACGATATTCCGTTATATATAGCTGCTCGATGGCCGCAAGATCAATTTCAACGTAGAAAAAAAACTTTTCCTCCACGCTGAAAACCAGGAAGGTTTTCGAAAAAAAGGATCATCGTTGTTTCTTTCTCTCTTTCCAAATCGAACCAACTAATCGATTTCCCGCGCTGTACTCCCCTTCGAAATTCACCCTTCTCTCTGGGATCCGGCATCTCACGGTTATTTCATGTTGTACCTGGCCCAGCCCCCGTAAGAGTAAGATTCGTCCGTGTACCCGGTCGGAAGCGGAGGGCTCTCAGCCGCGTCGTATTTCCCGAGGGCCATGTCGATCAGGGAGAGGCTGCATCCGGCGAACATGGCGGCGCAGTCGTGCCCCTCGTGCCCCGCTTTCCGTGCCCTGCTGTACGCGTGATGCTCCTCCGGCTCGTGATCGAACAACCGTTTCAAAGGGAAGCTGCAACAACACGGAAGGGGGGAGGAAAACGTAGCGCGTCTCACTTCGGGGATGGGGGTGCAGCTGCGCCTGTGAAAAGGAATCGGAAAAGGGGGTGTCGCGAATTACGAGAGAGAGAGAGAGAGAGAGAGAGACTCGGTTTCTGTTTCTTGCACCACGAAAGGAAAGAATCCTCCCAAGGATCTGGAATAGTGAATGTGCGTATGGGAAGAGGGGGAGGGGGGCAGAGCTCTTTTCAAGCTTATTTGCTTAATAAAATTCGTCTCGATCCCGTTCCTTCTTCCGAGGGAGGAGACGAGATTATTCCGAAATCCCATCGATCCCCGGCCAAAGCTCATCAGAGCTCTCCCCTCCGCCCGCCCCCTCAAAGAGGGAAGAGAGAAAGGTGGAGAATGGGGAATCCGCGCAGCTGGAGCCCCCATTTTTTCCCTTTTTCTTCCTTTCCGCTTTTTCTGTCCCCGGTGAACCTTACGAGAACGATATCCTCATCATTTCCTCGACCAGAGTGTTCCCTTTCGGAAGCAATCGTTGCGAGGCCTCGCAGAGGGCGCGAAGGATACATGTTCTACCGTCGAAATTCATCCTGAAAAGAATGGAAAATTGGAAAAATTAGAGCTCGGGGAAAAACCAAGATTCCAAGGAGGAAAGAAAAATATTATATCCGAGATGCACGAGAAAGAGAGAGAGAGAGAAGGAGAGGCTCGAGACGAAAAGATTAAAAGCGATGGTTATTCGAGAATTATTCGAGAAGGAAGGAGGAGGGGAAATTCATAATGTATCGTTGTTGAACGTGTTTCCCAGTTACAAGCGAGCGAAAGGCGGTGTTTTCTCATCTGGTCCCCTTTCCAGAAAGATTAAACTTGCCTTTGAGGCGATTGCCTATCAAAAATTCGTTCCCCTCCCCAATAATTTCACTGTTGATTTGAGTGGCCGCCGAGCCGGCTGCGATCGATCTTTCGAAAGAAAGTTATCGCGCGCGTTGAAATATGAAAGTCCTCGCAACCTATGCTCCCCCTTGATATATATCAAAAAATAATAGGTTAAATTACGGAACGCGTCTAACGGCGCGGCTCGCCTCGTCGAGAGAACGAAGAACGAAGAATAATCGATGGCGCTGAGTTGTTCAAAAGAAGCGAGTGAGAAAAAGGAGAAGAAGTTTATGGATTTATCCCTTCTTCCGTGAGATGTTCTCTCTCTCATTAACGGACATCTTTATTCGAACAATACGCAATACTTACAGGACAACAGGAAAGATTGGGTGGAGAAACAAGATCGTAATCGTGGTTCAATTCGATTGAATGTCTGCCATTAATTCAGAGAGATTCGTCGAAGGGAAGAGAGTCGCAATCTTGGATAGAGAAAGAAACTGAATGAAATTACTGGCAGAATGATTGTTGTGAGCTCGGATTATCTCGTTCCTTTCTCTCCTTTCCCAAAATCTTTTATCCTTCTCAAGATATTCCACGAATTTCTCCAGATTCTAAATGTCTGTTCTGAATGCCATCCTTTGTTTCTCGAAAAGCATACCTGCGCAACGATCGCCTCGGCTAGCTCGACCAACTCTATCGTTATCTCGAATTCGAATTGAATTAAGGTAATTCACTCGTACGAATTATATATTCAAAATTATGTACATCCGATTTAACGACTCGCGTCCATTTGTAATTTTATTTCGTTATTACGGATCTATATCCATTGGGGTTAGAAGTTGTAAAACTCGTTTGACAAATTTTCTTAGAGCGGATGGAATTACGAATGAAAGAAAGGGCAAACAAGAGGAAATCGTCTGTCCCCCCGAATGGCGAAAAATTGATTTTACGCATTGAAGAGAGGAAACCGTAGTCATATAACGAAACGGTCATTTTGAAAGAGACGACGGTATTAGAGGTGCTTAAGGGTGGTTGTAGTGGTGGATCGGATGACGGCGCCTTATCCAGACTGGAACTGGTTGTTGGAAACGGTGGTTGGTAGTTGGAGCTTGTTTCTGAATTATCCTCTCGGATCATTTCTCCGGTTCCAGGCTTAACGACAAACGGGTATGGTGGTACGGTGGTTTCTTCTTTTTTTTACGCTTCGCTTTTTAGCCAGATATTTCTTCGTCCATCAATGGAGAAAACTTGATTATTTTTCTCGGTTATTGAACAATGAGAATAAAAGAAGTCGGACGCGATCTGACGCGATCTTTCTGAAAGATTTATTACGATCGTCTCGTAAATAACGCAAGTTTGATCGGTTTTTCAATATGTGATCAGCGACAAAGATAAGATAAAGTCGAAAAAAAGAAAAGAAAATCAAACGAAACTTTACAAATATATATATATAGATGCAAAGAATCAGTGTAAGTTTTGAGTCACGTGGTGAGATCATGTAGAAAGCACGAAAACAATTGGAGAAGAATACGAAAGAATAAGAATCGAGCGAGGAGGACAGGATCGATATTCGGTTTTTCCACAAGCTTATGCGACCATCGTCTTCCATCGAATCCTCCCTCTCCCTTGTCCGTTGATCACCATCGTCACGATACATTGACGTTTTACACTAACTCGGCCGAAATACATCACCGCAGATGACACGGAAAAAAACTCGCAGACGGCTCTCCATAAAGGCCGACGACGTTCCCTCGATCACGTCCAGACTACTAAAGCCGCCGTTACGTTTTATTATCGAGGCTGCCACTCGAGGCTGGCGCACTTTGTGCAAATTTATTCGTCCCTATGATTTTCAAATGGGAGGAGATGCGGCTTTTACGCCGCCAAAATGGATACGTCTCCCTCCCAGGGAACATTTTATCGAAGCCGGTTCGAGAGGGAGTTTGGTTAATTTTTTTTTTACCCAACGTATTATTATTCATTTCCGCTCGCTTTATTCCTCTTCCCTTTTTTATCGACCGTTGATAACGAAGGATCACGGTCGTAAAAAACGGCGATATGTAACAAAAGAACAATAGATGCCTTAAATTCTCAGATCAGACTCGCCATTTTGCTCCTACGAGAAAATCCCCTTCCTTTCCTTTTCTTCTTCTTCTTCTTCTTCTTTTTTGCATCATTAAATATCTCTTCGATCCGTCTACCCACGCACAGATCGCCAGCCAGATTTTCGTTCCCAACGATCTCTCCCTGCTTCTTTTCTTAATCTACAGGAGGATAGGAAAAAATTTCTCTCGACGACTTACGCATTCATAATGGTCTCCAGTTTGCTGTAAAGTTCCCGTCGATGTCTGCGCTGAAGGTAATAGTAGTCAGGCTTGCGATACTTGCCCTTCCCTGGTTTCACGTAATATTTGTCACTGTTCCATCCCGAATACTTGACCACGTTCTTGTCGCTCGTCGCGTATTGGCTCCCGTATTTCTTCACCGGTTTCACTTGGTCGTGTCTCAATTGCAAGAATGGTTCGAGGGCAGGTTTGCTTTCGTTAGGCAGGTCGTAAGAGATGCCCCAATTGATGCCCTCCGTGAAGATGTTGTCAGGTGTCACAGTGTGCACCGTCACGCAAAGAGCGACCTGTAACAATTATATATTTATGAGGGAGAGGCAATTTGTGTAAGTGAAAGTGAAATGTCAGCGAGACAGAGACGAGAGAAAGTGTTTCGTTCAAAAGTAATTAAAGAACAATGTATCGTGACTTATATTATTTTCGTTACGTGATTAAGATTAGAGTAAGATTTATAATAGAATAGAGAGAGTTGAACTTACGGAGAAAGTTGAACCCTCGGGAAAGACAACGTATCTCCTTCTCCTGGACAAACGAGCGTCGCTGTCGGAATTGACTCGATAATCGCTCAGCAGAATGCAGAGAATCAAAAGTAGGAAGCAACACGCTTCATTTCGATTCATGGTCGAGATTCCTGAAAAGAGAAAGAGAAATAAGAGAAGTGAAAAGTTAATCGTTTCCAAAAAATTCCTCGAAATATTCCTCGAAGCAGGATGATCCAGATGGCGTCACTGCACGACCGCCCATCCATCCGTCCATGGACGGAATTCTATTAACGTTCAAGAAAATAAGTAAACGGGAACCGCAACATCGGCCAAAGTATCGGTGTGTTAAATCAATTCCAATAAGGATTCCCAGTTGGAAACGAATCCCTCCGTGTCGTGGCCATTTCTCACTGTTTTCGAACAACTAGATCGACCCACGGAGAACGCGGATGAAGGCGGAGAAAGAACGGAGAAGCCGTTCAGCTTCATTTGTCCTCGTCTCATGCTGCTGTTCTAATTACGAGATGAGTAATGGAACTGTAATAAAGCGGCCCTCCTCCATCCACCAGCGACCATCCACGTCAGTCAGGTTATTCGCGAGGAATGAAATAAACCATCGGCGACTCTTTGCTTTGGCTTTCGAAAAAAAAAAAAAAAGAAAGAAAGAAAGAAGAAAGAAATCAGATTGCAAAGCGCTTTTCTTCGTTTTTCTTCGTCGAAGAAAGACATCTCATTAATCCGAACAGGCGAAACAAGGCAATTTTCCTTACGTTCTTTTTTTTTTTTTTTTTTCTTCACGAGCTATTCCATTTCGTTCCCTGCCGACAACCGCGAGAACTTCCGCTGCGACGGATCGTAAAGGAATTGGAACAACTCTTTTCCAATTTTTATGAAATCTCTCTATAATAACCGTTCAAAGAGTTTGGCGGACACGAGAAAAAGAGGCGCGTTGTTGATAATGCTCGCCGTTTTAAATCGCGAAATTGTACCGCTTTTGTGTGAGAAGAGGGATCGAAGATTGATTCGATTGCGACTCGAACAAAATCAATCCAACGACTTGATTAAACTGCGCGTTAATGCGGCAACAATGGAATTCGATTCGAAAGAGAATTTTTCTTTTTTTTTTTTTCGCCTCTATCAAACGATCTATTTAGAGATTCTTAATTTATTTCGCTCTCGAGGAAAAGCTTCCTGCATAAAAAATGCGTGTAATTTCCCGACACTCGAATCTACGTTCCTTGTGACGCGTCTCACGTCCGAGATTCCTCCGTAGAACACCGTCGAATACCTGCAGATTGCATCGGGCAAATTTAACACCAGACGTTAAGATAATAATTCACGTTTGACCCAGCAGTGGTTCAGATACGGGGTCATTCATTGTCGACCTAGTGGAAAAGATCGATAGGTCCGATACATCCTGAAGCCGGCGGGTTCCATCACGACGATGATGGAAACCTCCGGCCAGATTTCGCGTTTCCTCTGTCCCTTCCTTCTCTCTCTCTCCTCTCCCCCTCTCCTCGATAATTTGTCACGCACAATTTCGATAATCAGCGGCCCCGTTGATTTCGTTTCGTTTCGAATATGGCGGAAGACCGAAATGGAAGGAAGAAATTCAAGTTTGGATCGAGTTGCATACGTCGATGAGCAACGTCGATGGAAGAGAAAGGAAGAGAAAGGTCGACTGTTAATTCGCGAATCGACGCATTCCTTCGCGATCCATCGTTCGAATGACATAAGATGCAGCTGCATCGCTCGCTTCTTTCCTCTCTTTCGTGTATCTCGCCCCTTCGTTCGTTCCAACCACCAATTCCTCTTCCGTCTACATTCCGTATTCCTGTCTCCTTATCTCCCTCTCTCTCTCTTTTTTAACATGAATTTTGATAAGGAACCGTTCTTTTTCACCCGGAAAGCTCCATATTTTCCTCTCCCCGCTGTTCCATTACCGGTAGAACATTTGAAAGAAGCTATTCGGGGATTTCGTGGATCTCGTCGCTTTGTCACGCTGACATTGAATTTGACTCGTCAGAAAGGGATTTGATCCGGGAAATCTTGATCGAGCATCGAGCGTGTATACGTCGCTCTCTGAGAACGAAATTTTTGGATTTATATATTTTTTTGAAATAAAAAAAAAAAGTTGATTCGTTAAGAAAAAAGTGTCGAAACGAATCTAACCACCTATTCGTCAATACACATTTGCGATTCCCCTTTCGTATCCAGCGTTATGCATCCTCCCTCTTTTTGATTACACCCTCGTCGTCTCGAGCTTTCCATCTTTCTGTCTCCGCCCCGAGGAATTTCCCCTTTGTCGCCGTCAACAGGATATTGTCGAATACCTCGAAGGAAGTTGTAGGCCAGCCGTCGACGCTTTTCGTCCGGTTCCGTGAATTTTCCACGATCAGGAGGGAACGAGGGGGCTCGCGATTGCGTTCTCGCGATTACTTCGCGTGGAAGAATCCCGTGGAAGCTCGCGCGAAACCGGGTCGGACGCCTCTTCGTCAGAATCTTTCGTTTCCCCTTTCCTCCGCCCTTTTCCTCTTCCTTCTTTTTTTCTAAGCTGATCCGTTGTTATTGGAGCGTGCGTAATCGATCGATTTCTAATAAAACTTGCGCGCTTCTAACGCAAAAAAGAAAAGGAAGGAGAAACATGCTGCGATTCGAAGGAAAAAGAAATCTGGTGTGCAAGTCTAATCTTGTATTACAATTCTAAATTCTTTATTATTATATCATCAACCCGTGCTTCGATCGTTCCAATTCTATTGTTCTTGTCTAAAAAAAAAAAAATTATGGCACACGTCAGTTTTCCATCATCCCCTCTCCATTCCGAGTGAAAATGGTTTCACGACCGCAGCTGAAACGTTTCCACTCTATTGCAAGGAGGAAATGTTGTATTTTCCCGTCCATTTTTTCCATACGTGTTTTCGAACCAAATCGGGGAAGTGAAAATTGCCACCCCCGTCCCTCGAAAAAGCTTCGATTCGATTCTGTCGTCCCGGTATATTCGAAAATGATCGAAAAGGTGGGGATGATACGAAAGGAAATTGACGAATCGGTTTGTAAGGAGACACGTGCATACCATTCTTTCGAGAGACGAAAATGATGGAAAATCGTGATCGCGATCGCTTAATTGCAAAGCCTTGCCTCGCCTTTTCTCGCGATAACGAATTTCTCGAATCTCTCTCTCTCTCTCTCTCTCGTACAAAAATCGAAACCCGCCAACACTTTTTCCGCGAGATTAAAGGCGACTTCTCTTTCTTCTTCTTTTTTTCTTTTTTAAAGAAAACGAGGTTGGGGTGAGAAAAATCTGCGATAAAGAGACGATAACGGAGGGTATCGGCGGGAGGGTAACGTTCGATAACTTAAACAACGAGATCCAATCATATGTGCGATTTAAATTTGGAGGGGGGGAAGAGAGAGAGAGAGAGAGAGACAGCATCGAATCGAATCGAATGAAAGTCTGATCGAATCAGAACACCGCCCCCGTTTGCCCGTTTCCCCGGGAATCTATTAGGCGAGTCAACACAAACGATTGAAATTTCTCAACTACTTTCTCTACCCTCGTTCGTTCGTTCGTTCGTTCGTTCGTTCGATTTGCCCTCCGTGTAACTTTGCGTACCATCTGAATAGTGCACACGCGATTCCATCCTGGTTGGAAAAATGTTTCCTCCCCTCGATCAGGGGAGGGGGGAAAAGGGTGTACAAATATTGACGATTTCGAATAGGCTTCGAAAATCCTGTACGGATCGGTCTCGTTTCATGATATTTCGATTTTAATTAAGAGAGAAGTAGGTGATCGATATCGTCACGCGTATATATATATTCCGCACGAGACAATGAGTAGAGTATTTTTTTTTTTTTTTTTGAAACGCTTGTTGACGCTCACTTTATTTTAACGGCTCGTTACGTTGGTTAACAGGCGGTCGCAAGCAGATTGCTCGACAGATTATTCTCGTTATCGACAGATTTACTCAACGGATTATCAACAATTCGGCTAGATTTCGGCCGTTCGAACATTCGATTTTATTCTCACTTCACGCCCAATGTTTTGATTTCTCTAAAAATCGTTATTTCATTTCGTCCTCTTCTCCTATCCTCCTGTCAAATGTACAACGGGGGGCGGGGGAGGGGAATCGCGGAATCGCTTTGTTTACTCTCGCAACAGTTTTTGCCGAAAAAATTGTTTCGGATAAAATTCGAATGATTTTTTTTTTTTTTTTTTAATGAAAATCAAATTCCTTTTCAAAGTCGTCGCATTCGTTGAAACGAATTCAACAAAACGATTCGAAACGAATCGCGTGCGGTCGTTGAAACGGATTTTAAAAACATTTTCTATTCGATTATCCATGCTCGACTCGATCGAGGGAGAAAATATGGAACTTCGTCTCGTTCTCGGGATCATCAGCGGTTCAAACGAGAAATCGAGGAAATTTGGAAAATTCGATCGACAACTTTTAACTTGATTCCGAGTTATCTTCCGAGAAACTTATCTTCGGTTTGAATGCACACACATAAACGCACGTACTGATATCGATCGTCACAGCATTTCACAATTTGGACGCGGCCATATTTCAAGGAAGAGAAACAATTTCGTGAATCGTCGCTGCGATCCGTCAAAAACGAGGTCGAAAGAAAAACGAGCGCCACCGAAATGTCGCTAAGCGATGCAATAAACGACTCCCGCGAAACCGGATGATTTTCGAGGCAGATGGATGCTTTTGTCCCGCGAATTTCGAATGTTTCCCTCGTTCCAACATGTCGGCTTCCGACTAGAAGATAAATTTCCTCGATATATTTTTCGCGTCGATCGATGATCGATCGCTGCGTTGTGCGATACCGCGCAGAGAATGAAACGGAATTTTCCTTGATCCACCTTTAAGGAAGCAACTAACAAGTAAACTTCTAAATCGAATTCCTGCTATAAATCAATCCGTGACAGTGAAGAGGATAGCGTCACAGCGCGCGCATCGAATCATCCGATCGTCCTCGTGTTCGAATCTCCGTTGACCAATTAGAGAGAGAGAAAGAGAGAGAGAGAAGGAATTTCGAACTAAAAGGAAAAAGAGCTTTTCGACGAGTTTTTTTCCTCTCCGATTCTACGATTTCATATGATCGATCTCGTCGTCCTTGTTTCATACCAATTCGAAAAATTTATTGCGCATATCTGCGCATATCTTCACGATTACGTATCTTTTTAGAGATCTTTCTAACGATTGACTCTTTCTTCTCTAATGTAACTCTATAACACTTAGAACACGTAGATCCTTTTCGAAAAGGGGATGCAGCTCTTAAGAAAAAAAAAAAAAGAAAGGAAATAATTCTTATCTTCTTCCTTTGTTTCTTATTTGACAAACTATATTCAATCTACCATCACTTTATCGATTGAAGAAATACGCGCGATCTTAAACCTAAAGCCTCGCGCTTTTAGATCTAACTACGGCGGCGGGTACATCAGTGACAGCTATAAATAGCTAAAAGCTCTCGCTGCGCGTGTATAATATTTCTCCTTCCCCCTCTCTCCCCCTCTCTCAATATCGAAGGAATCGTCCCGGTTGATAAACGAACGATCGTGCGAAAAAAAAAATCTCTTCTCTTCTCCGGTTAATGGAAAAATAAAGAAAAGAAAAAAGAAATAAAAAGGAGGGAGACGAAGCGGAGGGGGATGAATCCTCTTCCCTTCCCCCTCCCACCAAGGGAAGATCGATCCTTCCTCCCCGTGGAAGTATCTTGTAACTCAGTTCGGTAAACTCTTTAGGAAACAGGAAATTGTTAGCCCGGCGTGGAAGGGCGGCGTGGGTCGGGTGGGTCGAAAATGATCGATAGGTGACGGTGGCCGATAACTGGAAAACACGGAAGGAGAAGAGGAGGGGAGGAGGAGTAGCAGCAGCAGCAGTGTTTCGGCATGAACGATGGCAACGACGTGATCTCACTTATCGGGCAACCGTATTACCCCGGCATAACCGCCCCGACCTTCCCCTCCTCTCCCGTTTTCTTTTTTCTCTTTCTCGACAAGGGCCGTCAAGGATCGGCCGAGAAATAAAATACGAGATATCGTCGAGGATCGTCTTCCCGTTCTTCGTCGAATTTAATTTAACGGCGACCGTGAAACAATCGAGAATCGAGAAGTGGGAGGAAGGGACGAGACTCGATCTCGAAAAAAAATTTCGGGCGGCAAGTCCTGGAATTGTTAGTGGAAGAATGTGGAAATGGAATTTTTGAAGTATCGCTTTTTACCGAACTTTTCATCGGCTTTAATCTAAAAGGTTAATTTTGAAGCAAGATTCGAAAGGAGGAGTAATCCGTCCACGTATGCGTATAAATTTCTTATTCTTCCGAAGGATACGTTTCAAGATCTGTTCAAGAAGCGAGAAAGAAATCACGATGAAAAACGCGAATTGTTATAACGTATATATATATATATATATAAAAGATTCGAGTAACGCGCGTATTCGAAATTTCTTCTGGAATTTTTCACTGTGTACTGAAAAAAAAAAAAGAAGAAGAAAAATATAAAAGCATCCTCTCGTATATACGAAACTGAAGAAAAGTTCTCGTTGATTCTCGCTTGTTCCACTGAGAGAAAATTCCGCGCGTATATCAAATTCAAATTGAAGAGAAGGCAAAAAGGGAAACTGGTTGCAGAACTCTTGTACGGAATCTCTGTACGTAAAATTAGTTTACCACTCACCGATACCACCCACCGACGATCCTCCGCTGACGTCTTCCCGACGAATAACACCGGGGCCGGTGTCAAACGGCCGTTATTTGCTGCATTTCGAGAGCATAGCCAGAAGGCCATTGTCAAGTTTGTTAGCAGCGTCCCCCTTTCGTTTGCCCAACAATTAACGACTACCGTGAACGGATTGCACGTGCTAATCACCGCCACCGCTATCGAGGCCGCCTAAGTTGACATTTTGCGTCTCGCGTGGCACGATCGGAATTTTAAATTTCAGCTTCGAAAGAAGAAGATCTCGGGCGGAAGGTGATCTCATCGATGCGGATTTTCGCGGTTGGACGAGAAAATTTGGATCGATTCAATAACACGAATTCGCGGAAATTCGTGGACCAACGTTCACTTATGGGTTCTCGAGAAGGAGGAGGAGGGCGTTTAACGAGTTTATCGAGAGACGATGAATCGAAGAGAAGGTGGAAAGGTAATTGGATAATTTTGACAAATATTTTAGTTACAAAAGTGAGCGAACAATTTTTTCACTATCCACCACAAGTGGAGAATTAACAAGTGTTGTCCTCTCGTTACAACGACATTGAAATTCAAAGTTGCGGACGAGAAACGTCCCTTTTCAGAGGGGACTCTTTTTCCTCGTAAAAAGAATGGAAAGGGAATTTTTTCGAAAAAAGTTCCTTCGATACCTTTTTCATTGGCCCCATGTGCCGATTACATCCGATATAAAGAACTCCCTTCTCCCCAACTTTCCAACTTTCCCAACTTGCCGCGTGCATGGAAGAGAGGAGGAGGAAAGTTTGAGCGCGAATATGAAAACGAATTTAACGAACATCGCGAAAAGTACCGTATATACATACATATTTTCAACGCGATAATTCGATCGAAACGATAATTTGCTCGACTTTACACGTCCATCCGTAACGAACGCGACTTCAAACAAACGCGGCTCGAGAGTACTTCGATTACCACGTACAGGCTAATTCGACACACAGTGTTTTGATTTCCAGTTAGTTCCAGAAGAGACCAAAAAAGAAAAAAGATAACTGTTCTTGAAAAGAAAAGGGGAAGGAAATGTCTCGAACGGTTTCCCCTCGACAAGAGTGGAAAATTGGGTCGCGTAGCGGTGGAAATACGCCCGTCGGGACTCGTTTCCAAGTTTCCGAGCCAGTTGCGCGAGAAGAAGCTCTTTAAGGAGGAAAAATTAGCGCTCGCCCCTTGTCCACCGAATTTCGAAAGGAAAAAGGGAGAAGAGGGTGGTGAAGGAACGATTGGACGAGGATTGGATCGCGTGGTTGCGGGATCGGTTTATTAAACGGGAGACGTGCACAACCCGTGGACAATCGATACCGACGGTTCTCTTCTTAATATCGAAGCCGAACATGGAATCGCGATTACTTTTGACGAGAATTTTGAAAACTTGCACGAACCCGGCGGTAAAGTTTATTCGCCACGGGATAGAATTTCCGGGAGATTGAATGAATGCCTTCCTTGCTTTCGTAATTTCTTCCGGAGGAGAGGAGAGGGAGAAGAAAGTCACGTTTTATTATTATATGAAATACTCGACGAGAGATTTCCGTATTTTTGTATTTCGAAATTTCCTTTTTTCTCGGCTCGGTTTCCTTAATTCAACTTTCGAAGAAGAAAGGGAGACGATTTTTTTGCCACGTTTTATTGTTTCGTCCATGAATTCTCTCGAAATTCATTTCGAATCATTTCTTCATGTAATGCATTTCGCTTCGAATAACGATTAGGATTAGATTTATTAAAATATATACAAGTAAACTTCGAACGACTAGTCACACTCTCACTCTTGTCACTCGAATCATCGAATCATCCGATTTTAACACGAATCCTTTATCGACAAGAAAACTCTTTATTCTCAACCTAGATCGTTAGAATGGTACAAATGAGATAGTAGCAGCTTTAAGAGAGAAACGGGGCATGGGTAAGCAACTTCGCACGGCGTCTCGGTTCTGTAAGCGACATCGTAGGAATCGACTCGTCTCACGTTGTCGACGTTGCTAAAAAAAAAAAAAGAAAGAAAGAGAGAAGAAGGAAGAAAGAGATAAATAGGGAGATTCGATGAAACTTCGCAGCAAATATCGTACCTTAATATCAATCGAAGGGCATCCTCCACGAAGGAATCGCCAGGTGGACTCAACAAAGTTCTCGCCTCGCAGATCGTTCTCAACGTGCACTCTCTTCCCGGCAAGTTTTGGCTGAAAGGCAAGTTTCCCTTCAGAGAAAGGAATGTGAAAATACGCTGACATACCTGTTTATACCTGTTCAACGCCGTCTCAAACGTGGCGTACAACTCTCGCCGATGGCGTCGTTTCACCATCCACTGTCTCCTCTTGTACTTCTTGTACTTCTTCCTCTTGTAATCCTCTGTGGTCGGTATAGGCCAGATCACGTCGAACTCGAACACCAGATTCCAATTACTGGGCAATTTAACGGGAATCGGTTGCAAGATGGACGCCGTTACCTGCGAAAAGAAAAAAAATAAAATCTCAAAATTCCTTGCCAATTTATTACACGAATCGAATCGAGCCGAAGAATGGATTCTCCTCGAAGATAAAACACGAGAGAAGAAAAGAAAAATACCGTTGCTCCGATCGCGATTATCCTCGAATCAGTGGTCACACTGTTCCCTCGATTCGCGTATTCTGCCGAGAACGCACTTTTCCGAGAACGCTGCGCCACTCGAAACCAAACTGCCGATACTTACCACGAACGTGCTGCCCTGTGGAAAAGCGAGACGCCTCCGCCTGGACAGCACCAACTCCTCCCGCGATCTTTGACAAGGGATGGCGTGGTCGGTGTCGTTACGGTGACACCCGTCGTCCCCGAGGAGCGGCTCGAGGATCCTTGCCAGAATCAGCATCACCGGCCACAAGCCCCTCATTTCTCGGAATTACCAGCTGAAATCAGCCGTTTCGCGGTGGCCAACGACCACCGCTCAGTCCTCTCCTGGGAGAAGCGGGTCGAGGAGCGAGTTTTTCTGGAAGGACGGCAGCATTATTCGCGGTTGAAGGGGCCGCGGCACGGGTTTTGCTCCTCCACTCCGCGGCCACGGTGGATACAAGCACGCCTTCTCGCGTGTTTGAACTTTGTGTTATCGCTTCGTGTTATCGCCTGTCTTTCTCTCTCTCTCTCTCTCTCTCGTTACGTAACGAATCCTCTTTGGGATCTCCTCTTGGTTGAATCTTGGGTAGAAAAACCGATTCGAATGATTCGGTAGAGAAAACAGATCGAAAGATTTTCGATGGAGGATTAATTGATATGATACTTTTGCATCGATGATAAAATTTCACATTCGGATGTATAACGATACTCATACGAGATTCGACAGAAATAATGTCAAATTTTTCGACAGAGATAATGTCAAAGGGAATTTTGGTGAATGAGAATCTTCGAGTCGAGTCGACGATTGAAAAATGGACAGAAAGAGAGAGAGAGAGAATTTCCAATTTCGAATATTCCTGCATTTTTCCGTCCCATCGTCGTTATTTAATTAATATTAATAGTCTCGTCTCGAGGAACGAAATGACTCTATCGTTGAATTGCGCAACGCGTCGCTCTTCTATTTTTTGCCCTTATAATTACAGAAATTATCCCGAGCGAGGGGTAAACAATGAACGCGTGTATACGCGGAGAGGAGGAGGAGGAGGAGGAGGGAGAGGGAGGGTTGATGAATGGAAAATAGGCAGGTAATTAACGTAACGCAAAACGTTCGCTCATAATTACTGACCTTTTTTTTTTTTCTTTTTTTTTTTTTTTCGGTGGGAAAGACGGCGGCCAGGCGAAATCCCAGGCATCGGGGATTCATTTATTCGTGAAAGTATTGGCCGGCTGTAATTTCGGGGATTCCCCGCGCTCGTTTAAAATGCAGCGACCCGTTTAATTAGGGGCCATCGGGCGGTGGACCGGGCGCCGGCAAAATCGGCTCGTCTCGGACGTCGGATAAATCACTCGTCGAGGGACTCCCCGCGACGGGATAAAAAAAAAAAAGGAAAAAAAGGAAAAGCAAAAAGGGGTTCACCCCCGAAGTTAGAAATTATCTTATCGCGAGGCAACGAAACTCGTCGTCGCGGAGGCGTGCTTTCAAAGTTTTCATGAAATTTAGGATTTCGACTGGGTCTGCGATGCCCGCAGAGAGAATCCTGTAAATCGAATCTGTCAGAACGGTGATTCTGGAATTCAACGTGAAAATGAGAAACGATGAAACTTATGAAAATTATTGTATAATATGGAAAATGCGTCGTGAGAAGAATCGAAGATTGAAATAAATTGCCGGCTAAATTAAAGGAATATTATTATTACTTATCTCCCTGAAATATATAATGAAATATATAAACAATGTTATATTGATCTAATATAAAATATAGAATTAATCCATAAATGGTTAGATTAAAGAATCATAAGTCAAGTGATGAACCTGTTCGGTTGTTAGCATGTATATCATGGCCGGTCGTAAATTAATTTTAGTAGTTTTGTAAAGTTTCGTAAATAAAATATATGGGCGGTAAAAAAAAAAGTAGAAAGTTTCTACTTTTCGTATATTCCAACTTTTATTGCGTGGAACGAGGTGGAACATGTAAAAAAAAAAAATCATTAACAAATCGTCACATTTGTGAATTTCTGAAACACGAAGGTTAATTAACTTTAACCTCAATTTACAAAAGAATAAAAAACTTATTGATAATTTATAACGATTTAAATTAAAATAAATCATATCGTTATAAAATTATCAAATTTAAATGCTTCTTAATAAATTTGGGATATTTCTCAATTATTGAAACATGATTAGTTCTCTGTCTAAAAAAGAGGATTAAAAATTTTAATGTACGATTATTATACATTACATTGATTATTTCTTACAAATTTGAAAATGAATCTTGTCCACTTAATTACTCGAACCAATGCTGTAAGGATGAAATTTTTCGCTTAGCTCATGAAATCTCCCTTCCAACGATACGGAAGCAAGTGAGAATTGATTACGTTGGATGCAAAAAGAGCCTCTTAAACAAACAAAGAGTTTCTTAAACATCTTCAAAAAAAAAAAAAAAAAGAGTTTGTCTAGTGTTACGAAACGTGTCGTAAGTACTGAATACGAGATTCACAGGATATTTACAAAGAAAAGAATGTAGAATCTGATTAAGTATTCCCCCAGAAGTCTTGAATCTTCTCACATCCAACGGTACAAATTCTAAAATTGCAAATGACGCGCAAATCAAACAAATTCGAGGAACTCGAAAGAGAGAAAGGGAGAGCGAGAGAGAGAGAGAAGGGAGATAGAACGTTAATGGCGGGTGATTCGAGCGCAAACCTCGGCTGACGTTCTCAAAGGGGGAATTGCGTTACGTCGAAATGTGTGCACGCGCAAACACGCGCGGTCGAAAGCGAGATACGCGCGCGTGCAAGCAAAATACCGAAACCAGGCCGCAATCCCCAGGAAGGGTGCGTGCTCGAGCACATGCCACGATATTATTCCGGGCCGCGGTGTTGTCCTAGGGCTGATGAATCCGCCGATAACTCCCTCCGCTCCACGAATACCGACATCTCGCGTCGTCTTCCGCGCATTATATCGCACGAGTTCATCCTTACAGATAGATTCGAGAGAAATTGTTTGCAAGCTGTAATCTTTTCTCCTCGAGTCAAGTGTAAATGTACAATATTTTTCGAACGCGATTTGTTTTGCGAATCATCCGTAAAAAAAAAGAAATAGATGGAAACGTAGAAGAAGAGATTGGCGATTTTTTTTTATTCGTTCTTTAAACAAGAGACAAGAGAGCGATCTTCGTTTTATTTATCTTTGAGTTAATAATTAAATAATTTTTGGAGTAAAGGTGATTGGACGGAAAGGGGTAGCTTCTTCGAGAGATCTAAGACACAGTGGTGGCATAATTATTTGGTGAATTAAGAAGAAAGATTCTCTCAGAACACATCCGGACATTTCCACTCCGCTTCGTTGCAATTCTCTTTCAGGAAGTAAGCTCTCTCGTACTCGGTCGTTGGATCACCGTCGTCGTAGCTCGCCGGCAATCTGAAACGTGGAAACTTCTCTGAATTATTATTAAAAGGGAGGATATTGTTAAAGAATATTCTATATTCTACAATCTCCTAGCAAACTGCTTTCGAACGAAAATTTCGCATCGATGTGAAATCGTACGTATCATCAGAATTCATTAGAAAAACGAATTTTTCTATCCTGCTCCTCTCGAATCAACCTCTTAACGGGTCACCTCTTCCTCGAGCCTATATCTCGAAACCGAGTTCGAGAAAATATCCGAGGAAAAGTTGGAAAAAGTCTCGCGTTTCATCGCCTTCTATCGAAATAATTATCGGGAGAGGCATCTCCAAGGAACGAAACAACGAGCTCGATCGAGCTCGCGGCTTCTCGCAAGCGCTCCCTGAAACTTCATAACGATTATTAAAATGGAACGAGGAGGGAGGGGGAGGGGGAGGAGGAAGTTGTCGAGGAGGAATTCCGCGAGTGGCCTCGTCGGGCTTTTCCCCGATGCAGCCCGGGGACGACGACGTTAAGCGCAACACCGGATGTCATGAATAAATTCAACGTGTTATCGAAAAAGTGTAACGCGACCGGCTTGTCACGTGGAGGGCCACCCCTCCTCTCTTCTTCCGACTTTCGAACCAGAGCTTCTCTCGAGTACCGAGTTCTCGAAAAGACGGCGAGACGACACTTTGATAACGGATGCATCCGTCATCCCCTTCCCCTTCCGCATCCTCCTTCCCCATTTTTCTTTAAACTTGAAAACGTGGAACGTGGAATTTTTTTTTAAGGAGAAAAAGAAAGAAAGAAGGAAGGGAAGAAAGGGAAAAAATCATCGATCAACGGTTCGATCAATCAACGCGCGATCCCCCATTTTTTACCCCTCCCTCCCCCTCTTTTTAATCAATCTTTTCGGTAATCATCGTTTAACCATTCCATCGTTGCCCATTTGGCGATCGTCACCTTCTCGATGCCTTCTCGATGAACATTTGATTAATCTGCGTTTTCCATTCGTTCCGCCATCTTCTCTCCCCTATTCAATATTCCATCGATCAATCTTCCAACGCGGCGGCGGCGATCTTCCATTTTCGATCGATCCCGGCTGATTGAAAAGTCCAACGAACCGCGTATAACATCGCGCCCGTTTCATTTACCAGCCAACAAACGCTAATTACCCCATTCATCTTTAATCGATCTCCCTTTCCATCCACTTTGCCCGAGATCGCGATTAATCCTTAACGAATTCCATCCTCGCCCAATTTCCAAACCTTTCCTCCTCCTTTTTCCTCTTCCACTCTTTCCAGAAAGTTTTTACTTTCGATCTTTAAATCTTTACTTTCTCTAAACACACCAAAGATCACGAATCGTCCATTTCGTTCGTTCCCTTTCGAAAAAGGAAGGATATACTCACGTGAACACCGTGTGGAGAATCTCCCGCATGAAGGATCCTTTCCCAACGTCCCTTCGACTCCTCCCGGCCGCGTTGCAAATCGCCTTCAAAACGCATCCTCTCCCATCCTTGCCCCGGCTGGATATGGAACAACAACGCACAACAAGAAGGTTCAGAGGGGGATGGTTGCACGAGGATCGTTTATCATTATCGTAGCCTCGTTATCGTCCCTCGGCTGCTGGAGTCCGTCGCTCCATTCATTAAGTCGGCGATAATACCATCGGTGGCTTGATACCAGAGGCACGAGTGGCGGCCAACGTTTACAACCGTGCTCTCCTCCTCCGCCCTTTCCAGTTAACCCCGCCCTCCTCAACCAACCCCTAAACGAATACCAGTGGCCAATTACCGTGGCTTATTAAGGTGTGATCCGATCTATCGCGACTTATCTCCGAGCAAATTCGAAATTTCGGCCGAAAAAATCGAATCGGGATATTCGAAAATATTCCTACCAATTGGTTTACGGTCCAAGATACGAAGATCCAAGGATTAGAGGAAATTGGAGGTTGCGGGTTGTCGAGGATACGCGTTTTTAATGAGAGATAAGGCATCGTAATTAGTTCAGGAACGTTTAAGCATGTAAATGCCAACTGCGGATGGGAATCGGTTGGAATATTGCGTGTCGTTTCGTACCTTTGATCTCCTTGGAAACAAACATAGTTACAGTAGAGTTGGAGGAGTTCACGATCGATTAATCGTGATTCTCGAAAGGGAAGAAACCTTTTCTCTTAGAAAAATAGAATTCGATGGAAATTATTGCTGCATTAATTTTCTACTTTCTAATTTCTTTCTAATTCGTGCAATATGCACAGAGTGGTTCACCAGGTATCATCATCCAGTGATTTATTTATTATTCGTGTCAAAAATATTTCAAACGGAATTGAACGGATATCAAGAAGTAATCTACTTATTAGGAAATATTTTAAATCAAAGTAATATCCGGTCAATATACCGTCAATATACTAATCTATACTCTCTTTAATGAGTATAGATCAATTCAAATTCTGAAAACGTAGAAGGATACGAAGAAATGTCTTTTTTAGAAAAATAGAATTCGATGGAAATTGTTTTACTTCCAATATTAAATTAATCTTTCTTCCACAATTTTCCATGCACAATGCACACAGAATACCAATTTTCATCGTTGTTATTATCCATACTTATACACGAAAAAAATGGAATTGGACGATTTTCACTTACTTAAGCTTAAGGGATATTTTAACTCGTAAGTATAATATCCGGTAAATACACCAGTCCCCGTGCATCCTGAGACTCGGTGTTATTAAAATTGGGACAACCGATGTTGCTCGTGTTACCCTCGAATACGAGACTCGCTTCGTATAGCTGGTGCATACGGATCCGGTTAAGAAGCCGCAATCAAGAGAACAATGGGTGGAAGGGAGCAGACCGCGATCAGAGAATTCGAGAAGAGAAATAATTCCGAAACGAGCGGAACGTATTTCCACCAACAGTTACGGATGCATTTCCAATTGTGACAGTTTACCAATTCGCGGAGAACGTGTATTTATCGTCTCCTGCGCGACGGTGAGGGAGAGAGAGAGAGAGAGACGATTGAAGGGGAGGCGGAGAAGGAGAAATCGATTTGGAAACGCGGCGGGGGAGTAAATGAAACGAGCATAAATATAAAAATTAATCTTGACTGCCATTTTGTCGGCCGAGCGGCCCCCGATGCAGCCACTTGACAAATGGTTACCAATATCGGCCCGATCCAAAGATATTTATGTAAGCAGTGCGCGATGCTCGACCGCGCGTGTACAACGCTCTAGCAACCTGGATGGCTGTATTAATCGATCGATAACGCCTCCACTTTTTTTTTTTTTTTAGAGTTACGCGTCCGAATAATGCTTCGCTGGATTCGCGTATGCAGTTCGTATATCGTTCGTTTCGGATTTGAAACAACAACGACGAAAGAATATTACTTCTTAGTTTCTTAATGAGAAAATTCACCTCGGAGAATTCAGTTTTTTTTTTTCTTTTTTTGGTTAAAACAAGATCGTTGATGTAAAACGATCAATCTTTATCTAGTTGTTTCGATGGTAACGAAAACTGCTTATTAAAGTTTCTGCTTCTTTTGTCCCGAAATAATGGAATAATGGAATATTATGTATCGTCAATCTTCCTTAACGAGAAGATCGTTCGAAGGGATGAAATTGTTGTTCTCTTCTTCCTCTCTAAGGCAAAATAATTCGACGATCAACTCGAATCTTTCCTGTCTAATTACTTAAGAATTAGATAATTAAAGATTTATTTCGTCGGGAGGAGGAGAAGGAGAAGGAGGACGACGATAGGATTCCTCGAAAAATATTAAATCAAACGTCATTGATGGCAAATCCTCGTGTTGAATATTCGCGTTCTTTTTAACGAGAAAATCGTCGTCATTCCCTTCTTCTCTCCTCGTTTCTTTTTTCCTCTTCTTTTCGACTTTAAACAAAATAATGCAAAATAATTCCACGGTCAAGTGGTCACGGAATTTTTACCGTTTTTACCGATAGAAACCTAGCCTTTCTCCACCACTTGTCCGATTCTCGCTGGATAATCGCGAAAAAACGACAATGAGAAGGGGAGGAGGGTTAAGTGGCCGGCGACTCTCGAGCGTCCCGATCCCTTCCCTCGTCGTCTCTATCGCAACGTACAAACGTTGACCCACGAAAATGGTGGAAGGCGATCGCGAAACGATAGAACTTCCCGTACCTTTCAACCTCAAAGCACTCTATTTCCCTTTCTCTCTCTCTCTTTCCCTCTTTATTCCATCTCGCGTACCGTTTCACCTCTTTGCTCAGAGGTCCAGGAGGACGAAACAAAGCTCGACGCTGCCGAATCGAGCTTTCGTCGCTCGTTTCTCTCGTCGATTCAACAGAGAGAGAGAGAGAGAGAGAGAGAGAGTGGAAAAGACAGAAAGGGCGGAGAAAAAGCTGCAGTTTTTCGCGGACCAGCCGCGATTGTGCGGTTCCGAGGCTCGCGTTGAAGCGGCTCCTTTCGCCATGATCTCGAGCCCTTGCCTCGAGATTTCGACCGTTGGATGAAGGTATATTGGAGAAAGTAGCCCTCTTTGTTTTCACGCGAATAATGCCGCCTTCGGATTAAAGAACGTTTCGAGTCGAGGGTAAATCGAATTTTTAAAGCTTCTGTTCGTCGATTTGCAAGTCGCATCGATGATGCTTACAACTCTCGTAAAAATTTTTGTAATAGCCACCAGTTCAAAGTTCAAAGAAACGCTTTTTCTATACTTAGCTTCCTTTTCCGAAGGATTAAATTAATTATAAATTGAAACGTTTTCAATATCTTTCCAACCCATTCTCAAGATTATCTAAGATTATATATATACATATATAGAAAGCGTAAAATCTAATCTGTAATTAAATTTCGTTGAAAATTCTCAAATCTTCAAATAGACGAGGACGGAATAATAAAAGAAACACTTAATTTGGTTAAAATTTGAAGAAGATGAAAAGATGAACGAAGGACGAAAGAAATCCTTGTTTCTGTCTCTTCCATCTTCTTTCCTTTCCTTTCTTTTCTTTTTTTTTTTCCATCACTTACCTTGCCAAAAGTAGTTCCAACTTGCGATACAGCTCCCTTCTGCTTCGACGATGATAATCCTTGAACTTGTTGGACAGGGTGCTCTTCGAGGGCAGCTCCCATGCCTGGCCAGCCGTCAATCCGATGTTGAACATTCCTCGAGGCTTGGAGTAAGTAGTGATGGTCATGCAATACACCAGCTGCGCACGAATCGAACGTTCAAGTCGAGAGAATGCCTTCTCGGGAGGAAAGATCGCGCCGATCTGATTCGACGGTTTCTTTACTAGCTGTGCAGATGTATATGAAGAGGGAAGAAGCGATGGTATGCATTTTTTGGCATGTCCAACACTCTACTCGGAAATCTTGCAACATACTGGGCCGAGATAATCGATTTTCATCCTCCAGAAGGGAGAAAAGAAACGCGATGTAAATTGGTGATTGGTGGTAAGAAACATTCGTCGTTATTTCTCATGCAATACTTTCCTCGCTCGCGTGATCATTCTATTATTTTCTAACAGATCGAGAATGGAATATGATAAAAACCGTTGCGATTAATCTACTAACAACAACCCTTCATCGTTATCGAGGGTGATAAAGTAGAAAAAAGAAGCTAGGACAGGAAGGAAAATTCCAGAGTGAAAAGATGCCGACAGCAATTGGGAGATTGGAGGCGGCTCCCTCGACGAAACATCGTCCAAGTGGTTCGATGAGATAGAAATTCGTTCGCGCGCGAATGGAACAGCAAATCGTCGGCTGTCAAAAACTTTACTTTTTACTCCCTCATCGATTCCAAAACGTTAATCCCCCTCCCCTCCCGTTCGAAGTTCCATCAACGCGTTTCATCTCGGCCAATTACTCGTTGCAAGTAAAGCTCCGTCTCCTTTTAGCGCTTAAATTTTCCATGGCCTCGCCGCCCTCTCGACGAAACACTCGAGGACTCGCGAAATGCAGGTTTCCTCCCGGAGCCGGGGCCGCTTATTAGAAATTATTAGGGCGTCGTTTGCATCGCAACTTCCGCCAAGTTATCCAGTTAACCGGAGGACAGACGGTGCATGCACCATTCTGACGTCGTAACCGAGTTTTCCACGATGCGATGTGAACGAAGGATGGTCGAGTAATTTCACCGAGGGAGAGAGAGAGAGAGAGAGAGAAAGTATATATATATATACACACTCACTTGAACGTTGCTTCCCTCTGGAAACACCAAGTACTCCTCCTCGAATCCTCTCTTCGATCGTTCCATGCTCCTGTTCTCGATCGACTCGCCCCAAGTCGCACCATTTAAAATCCACAGGGTGAAAAGTAGAAGACGCATGATGATCGAGAAATTGGCCGACGCGGGAGAATTCGGCGAACTGGCTCGCTCGCAACACAGAGAAAGAGAGACGTTAAGTGAAATAACCGGAGATGATATAATGGATGGTGGCTATAATGGCGATTAGACCGTTTAGCGTTTCACGGTTTAGAAGAAGGGGTCGTTGAGCCCGCTTAAATTAGCCCGCTTGAAATGTACCCAGTGGCGATCGTGTTTTCACCGTACACTCTCTGGACAGTTGCACGGTCCGTGGAATCGTTCGCGCAACGGTTTCCGCAGAGAACGATTGGTAAAGGAGATTGTGCGCTCGTAAGAGTCGCGTTTTTCAATCTTTCACGGACAAATTACTGTGTGTCGGCCGAGAAAGAGAGAGAGAGAGATTCGCTTAATCTCTATTTGCCGTTCCCTCATCCTCAATCTCGTGAGAAAGTACGGGAAGGATAGAAATCTTTTTCGATAAATCTTCGATACCTTCGAAACGTCTTTAAAAGATGGCTTGGATCTTTCTTTTTCGAATAAAGGAAACGCGTCAAGTTTGTGGAATTTTTCTCTTTCTCGCTCCAGGCTTGGTCGAAATTATAGGCATACATATATATAACTCTGCAGGAAACGCAGGTTAAAAATTAGAAGGCATCCTGGTCAAATATTAATCGACATCGGCGCACCGAAGCGGGCCACGTTGAATAAATAACGGCAAATGGATTTTCACGTGGCGGTAGCCGCATAAATAGCAAAGTTCGCGCGGAGAGAGTTGGTGCCAGAAACGAATTAATAGAAATAGGAGGAAAGATCGCGCGGGTCCGAGCGCTCGCCAAGTAATTAGAACGATGGGGGATCGGTGATCGTCCACCCCTCTTCCCCCCCTTTCGAATCGCCACGAAATTTCACACCGATGGCCAAAAATGTAATTGGAATCGGCCGCTGCTGGAATTGCGGATTTTTTCGCGATAGGGGAAGATAAATCTCCTTTACCCTCTCTCTTTTTTAACCCTTTTTCTCGCCGAAAACTTTTACTGCTATCCTCGATCGTTCCCTTAATTTTTCTAGAATTATTCAAAGTTGGATGGGCTTCGTGTTGTAGCGGATTTTTCACGATTCTCTGATAAAAATCTCCCTCGCTTCCCTTTCCATACTTTCTCTATTGCTTTAATGTTCTCAGGTCAAGTTCATTATCCTTCAGCAAGAATATTTTTTTAGAGAATTTAATTTAAAAAAAGAATGTATTTCCTTTTATTTCTCAAATTTTCGATTAATTTGGGAATAATTTTTCAAACGATCTTCTTGTCGATTGGAAGAGGGGAAGAATTTTCTTTATAGAACGTAGGTAGGATGTTATTTATTTTTTCCAAAATCTGAAATCTTTCTCTTTTCTCTTCGTTGAGACGTGTTACATTCCAATCAAAAATATATTTCAATCATCCGTCTTTGCATCACCTTGCATGTAACTATCTACATATCGATAACGAAGCATCTTTTCTCTTTTCTCTTTCCAACCAATATACACGTGTACGTATAATTTCATCCAAAAGTTTTCCACCCCATTGAATTAAAAGGGAAAGATGAATACCAAGATTCCACTCGAATCCTATCTTGATCTCTCGACGAATGCAATTCAAGCTGGCCTACATCGAGCAACGATACGAGAGAATCGCGATCCTTCATGTTACAACATTTTAATTAATATTAAAAATAAATCGTCGTTTCGGATTTTCAGTTAAAGCACACTCGTGCGCGCACACACATACAGAGGAATCGCGCAAACATTCAAAATTGCATAATTGGAAGTTTAATGCGTTAACAAATTGCAGCGGATGCGTTTAATTGTCTCCCTCCATCATCTCTCTATCTCCACCCAGGCATTAACCTGCCTTAATCCTCTTTGAAAAATAAAATTCCACGTATAGGGATTAAAATAACGTTAAAAAAAAAAGTAGACTTTACGTTTGTATGATTATTTTATTTCGAGGAAACCGTGTGGAAATTTTAATTTTTTTTTCTTTCTTTCTTTTTCTTTTTTTCCTTTCTTCCGTTCCAAAAGCAAAGTGAACTTCGCCTTCGTAATGGATGTCATGAACCTATTATTATTATTATTATTAATAAAACGTCACGAATGCATTTAAACGTTGTTGCAATATTTGGCGGTTAAATATTGGATATTTAAATAATACCGCGATATTATTCCCCTCTTCTTCTTCCTCCTCCCCGTTCCGTTTCCATTTTCCCTTTCTCTTTCCCCCTCCCCTCGCTTTTGTAGACTTTTTCACTCGGGCCCGTTTACAAAAGGGTTGAAAGAGCTGGGCAGGCACAGCACTCCGCCGAAATGAACTGTAAATCCGCGGTCACTCGGTTGACCATTTTGTTAATGCAAAACGAA
Source organism: Apis mellifera (assembly GCF_003254395.2). Taxonomy (NCBI): domain Eukaryota; kingdom Metazoa; phylum Arthropoda; class Insecta; order Hymenoptera; family Apidae; genus Apis; species Apis mellifera. Next base: position 8,183,418 of record NC_037646.1, read on the forward strand.
TTACCGCGAATATATACCCGACATCGTCTAAAATGTCGTGGCGAAAAAGTCGTGAAAAATCTTTGAAAGAGAAAAGGGGAGGGAAAAAAACGCGTAGAGCGTCGACACTCTGCTAGGAAAGAAAAATGATGGGATACGTAATGACCAAGGTGCATCGCCTGAAGGATCATCAACTTGCGTAACAACTTTTATCGATCGATCGATACTTACCTAACAGATATCCAATCTGCAACTTGGTTTAAATGGATTAACACGATTTATTCTCTCCATCATAATCAACTCAACTACACTCTCAATATAACATATAATGCAATCAAACAGTATTAACTTACAAGTTTAATTTTTCAATCTTTTAATTTTCTCTCTTGATAAACTGTAACTTGAAATAAAAAAAGAAAAATTAACTCTTTCACTCATTTCCATCGATCCATTTCCGATAAAATAGAGATACTAGCCGCACACCAGTCGTAACCATTCCATTCTTATCCAACTCATTCCACCGACAATTGTTCAAAATTTCCATTCCTCCGATATATATCTGTCCACTTTGCATTCGAAAATTCCCGTGCTGGATCGCTCGCACGATCACGTTCACAGAGAGAGAGAGAAAGAAAGAGAGAGAGAGGCGTTGGAAAAATTCGAAACACGGAACGAGGATGCGGTCAACTTTGGCAGCGATTCGACCGAAGCATCGGGGGGATTAGACGGACGGCTCGGTTTGAAGAATCGGCGAGGAGAAGGGCGAGGCACGTTTCCGTCGCGTGGGGAAACGCGGTCAACGTTCGCGCACGCATACGAATAGCGTCCAATTGAGGGGGATGGCTGGGGCGACTCAGAACTCGAGCTCGTAAATGGAGTGGCGGCAGGTCGGGTACAGCCCGTTGCAATCCTCTCCGCTCGTGTAAGCGCGCTCGTAAGCTTGATCCTCGGATCGCTCGAAACGGCCACCGTCCCCCGGCAACCTGCAAGAAAAAGAGGGGGCGGGATTTTAAGACTTTAAGGTCGAATGGAGGTGGCCGAGATCCGGATTCGATTTCAGACTTCAACGGATCCGATCTCTCGTCCCCGTTAAGAAATCACAATAGCGGGAAATAAGGGGTGGGGAGGGAATTAGGATAATCCCTTTAAAGCTACTTCGATCATCGTAGACGATTCCATTCGAAATCGTAGATGTAATTTGATGTAATTATGATTGGACAGGATGGCGTGGTAATTTCTCTCCTTTGCCTCGAATGGAATTTAGAGGAAGGATATTACGTCCAAAGATACTGGGAGAAAAAAATTACCGGTGGAAAAAAAGTTATAGACAAAGCGCAACAGCGTTGATTCGTTCGAAACGAGTGGATCGGTTTGGCAAAATCGATGGCTAACCGATGGTTACCTGAATCCGGGACATTACTCCTGATTCAATCGTTTCGGTTGATTAATCCCTTTAATTGATTATACGCCGCCCCGGCCAGACGTTTTAGTTTCATAGTAGCTGCGAGTTTGAATAACGGCTCGAATTAGCTATCCCTGTTTCGTCATTGAATACGGTTATTACATATGGGATACATAGAGGATATACAGAATTCGGCCTCCTTTTTCGTTTTTCTTTTTCGGTTCGGAATTCGATGGATTTTCGGTTAATAATTAACGTAAATACCTCGATGAATATTAACCACGTAATTACTATATCGCTGCTTCGTTTCATATTCATACGTCGCATTTGTTATTAATGTAATTATGAATATCAATCGTAATTTCGATCTCATCTTTTTTTACGATTGATGTAAAATTTCTTTTTTTTTTCTTTTTTCTCTCTTAATCTACATGGTTTCAAGAGACGATCAGACCAGCGTCCATAAATAATCGAAATATCGATGAGGTGAACGCGATACCCACGTAAAGATGGCGTGCAGCAACTCCTGGACCAGGCTCCCTTTTCCAACATCCTGTGGGCTCCTCCGGGCAGCCTCGCACAGCGCCTTCATCACGCAAGCTCTTCCATCCAGGCCCGTGCTGCGGACAAATTCTCGTTTAAAACACTTGCTCTTTCGCAAGTGTGTCAAAGAGTATCTATCTAAGATCGTATAATAGATCGATAAAAGTGATCGATGATGGAACTTGAACGAGCAAAACTCGTGGAACGTTAATAGACTCGTGTTAATTAAATTCCTGCAAAAGGAATATAAGATATTCGCGAGATATTGATATCATCCTTCGGGGTCTCGTTAAACGTTCGTTCGTTGATGGAAGAAAAAAGAAAAAAAAGAAAGGAAAAATTGCGCCGAAGGAAAAGTTTGTCGCGTATTTTAATTTAAAAAACGATTCCACGATGTATCCTTTTTTCCTCTTTCTTTCTTTTTTTCCCCCTTTTCCTTTCAGAAGCTGTTTATCTAATGAAAGATATTAAACGACGTTTAAACGACACCTTTAGAACCTTTTGAATAATTCACTTTATTACTCGTGCCTCTTATTTAATATTCGAGGGGGCCGATGTGTCGACAGCGCCGCGATTTAAATACGAATTACGAAAATAAAGGGAATGCGTTACATAGCCGGAATCAAACAAGCGACGTCCTCTTTCTGTTTCGTTATTCTCGCACGTCCCGCATGAAAATTTCTGCGCGCATTTGCATGTGGCTGGCCGGGGGAAAAAAAGGGTTCCATTTGCATGTTACGTCACGCTTCGAGGACGAATGGGAAACGAGCTTTCGCTTTGGATCGAGACAGAAAAGGGAAGTAAGGATGAAAGGATGTACGCGACACCTTCGCGTTTACACGCTGTTTCCTCTATTTCTTATTTCTCTCGAAGAATTCGACGATTAAGATAATTAATCATCGAGTATAATAATTTCTCGATGGAAGAACGAAGAAGGAATATTGAAGAATAAAAATCGTTAAACATAGAAGAGAGGAATATTTGAAGAGGAATTTACTCACGATTGCAGCAGAGCCTCTATCTTCGGATACATGACGCTTCTACTCTTCCGATCGAGCAACTTCGACACCTTCGAGTCCACTTTGCTCGGCAACTCCCATGCCAGGGCTGCTGTTATCCCCATTATTACGTCGTTCTCCTTCACGTAGGTTCCCACCGTCAGACAATACACTAACTAGAAAAAGAAGAGTGTGAGAAAAAAAAAACGAGGATTAATTAAAATTGGATACACGATAGTCTTAGATTATAAAATTCGAAATACTATATTTACTACACGAAACAAAATTTTTCTTCAACAAAATACAAAATTCTATTCCATACCTGCATGTTACTCCCTTCGGGAAAAATCAAGTACCTCTTGCGCCTGGACAGCGTGGTTGGAGCGTCGATCGCGTTTTCAGATACGCAGATGGCGAGGAAATGGAGGCACGCAAAGACGAGGAAAAGATCTCGGATGCCTTGCATCCCTCGAGCGCCGCCGCGATGCGACTCTCATGCGTTGCACCATGGGCCGCCGCCCGCCACCCCGTTCTCTCCAAAGGGAGAAAGGAAAAAAAACGCTCCAACTCCTCCCCCCTCTACGTAGAACGCGCGCCAAGAATCGTATCCCGCGACTCGGTTGGAACGCTGTTTCCGCACTGACCGTCTCCGTTTCACGGGCAAACGTTTCCAGTATTCTCGAATAACGGGAACGTGAGACGGATTCGTGTTTTTTCACGGGTCTAACGAACAGACATTGGCCACTCGTTCGATAATTCGTTCGGCAAATAATATATATATATACATATGATATTATACACCGTCTGGTGTTTAATTATTATATCGAGAGCCTTTCTCCTCGGTTTTGGTTAGCAACCGATTCTCATCATTTCTATTTTTTTTTTAAACAATTGTAGCAACTAAAAATTTGTGCATCCTCCTCCTCTCGTTCCGTTTATTGAAATATTATTCATCCCTTACGTTGCGATCTATTAAAGTCAACGTCCACGTATTTCGTTCGAGATGGCGAGGGGGATAGAAATCATCGCGTTCCAAGACGGGCGAGGATCGCTTGAAATATGTATATATAAGAGGGAGAGAGAGGGAGAGACACGGAAGATGGCTCGCTCATTGTACTTTTAAATGCGCGTTTATATTAATTCACACTGTCTTCCAGAATGTGTTGCTGTCCTCTCTTTCTCTCTCTCTTTCTCTCTCTCGAAAAACTGGACGGCAGACGTGGAGGTGTCGCGGAGGAGAGGGAGGAGAAGTGCCCTTTTTCACCGGGGCGACACTTATTTCCTCATTTCGCGGGTCATAGCGGCGGAACGAGCTGCTGTTAATTGCATATGGGAGTTGCGCGCACGCACATACCTTCTCCTCCTCCTTCCCTCTCCTCCCCCACACGGAAAGGGTGGAGGGGAAGAAAACCGCAGGACAGTTCTAAATTAATGCTTTTCGTTAACGCGTCGCTGCCGGCCCCTCCCCCCACCCCCGACACGGATGCAATTATAGGACCGTTGCTGTCCACGGAGGAATGTGGACCCCACCCCTCCCTCTATTCCTCTGGACGTATCCAGAGAAATAAGAAAATTTCACGGTCCGGTTGCACTTTTACTTTTACCGTTCGGACGGATAGGTTTGAGTGGAATTTATTCTCTAACCATCCCATCCAGGGATCGATTAACGAGGAGGTGTTATATAATTTCATATAATAAATCTCAATTTCCAATTGTTAAATTGATACTCTCTGTATTGTGAGAATCTTTATTGATTTACGAAGTAGTTAATAACTCGTCGATTCGAAAATATATTTCTCAACCAGATCAGTTGCTTCGTCGATTCATTGGCCCGTGAAATAGTCGACGCCGATCAAGTCGAGGGGGCAACGTCTTACGTGGACGTCGCAGTAAACAGGATTACCCGTGGTACCGTTGTACGATCTGAAAATTTATCGCAGTCGTTAATAACATCTTCTAATAACAAATCGTATTTGGTCGCGCAATATATCGATATCTATGTTACCCGGCCAACAATTTCAATATCTTCGCGATCACTCCGTCCCTCTGGCTCACGTACTCCATCGCTTGACAGATGTTCTTCAACAGGCACGATCTCCCGTCGAATCCGTGGCTGCAACCACATTTAACATTCCCTCCCGTATATTTTATCCGTATATATAACCGGAGAAAAGCGTTGGTTCGTCCGTCTTCGAATCGAGCCAACACTCGGGGCGAAAAGCGATTTTTCGACTCGAATCGGGGGAAGGGATGGAAAGGAAGGGCAGGGATGGAAAGAAACTGCGGAAACCGACGCGGCATTGGGGAGGTTGGGAAAACCTTCGGCCAGAAATCCAACCTCTTCTCCGCTATTCCAGGGGTTGTAATTTCCTAGGCTGTACGAGTTCCAGGACGGTCACGGATCCATTATTCACTGTTCTGTTAAACTATTTATTACCTCTCGTATACGATCTCGGCGGCCTGGTGAACGTCGTCCACGGACCTGACGAACCTGGTGATCTCGGCCCCGGTTGGAAGCAGCCACACCAGTTTGAAACCAGCCACGTGCGAGAAGATGGTCGTGTAAGGGAACATCGCGATCTTGAAGTTCACCCTGTACTGTAGGATGAGTAAAAAGGAGTGTCAACAGCTTGTCAGAGGGGATGGATCTCCTCGATCCATCGATCACGATTGTCGAGATGACTTCCCTATTTGTCTCGTTTCATCGATATCGGTTTAAAATTGGTTTGTTTATTCCAGGGGAAAAGAGAGGTAATAGCGGGAGGGAATGGCAAGTAACCGGAAGTAAGGAGAGGTACGGTCACGGTCACGGAGAAGCCCGATTGTTCGAAGCCTGATTGCACGGCCGATGATACGTGATGGGAATCGAGCGGCCTCGCGATCGATTCGCCAGTTTTCATTGCGATTTAGGTCAGCCTAAAGGCTGGCCGGCCGAGTTACTCTGGTGGGGCATGATCGAAAACGCGCACTCTCGGGGTTAAAAATTTCATATTGGAAAGAATAGCGGCCGTAGGGGGAGGAGGGGACGACTTTGAGAATAATCCAATATCACGGCAAGGAGGAACCCGCATATCCTCCCCCCGCCCAGTATCCAATATCGAGTGGACAAAGTTAAAAAAAAAGAAGAAAGAAAAGGAAAAAGAGAGGGGAGAAAAAAGAGAGAGACTAAAAAGCAAAAGGGACACGTGTGTGTCCGGGATCGAGCGTGAGGGTGAAATTTCAATTTCGAATCGACAACAGCATGCAGAGGGTAAACTCGATCTACGGTGCGCCGCGTTTGAAGCAAGGCAAGGAACAGGCTGGGGCAAAGTGACGGAGGCAGGTGTTGCTGGCCACGCTGTTTCTCTCGGCGTATATCTCGTCCAGGTGGTCGCAAGGTGTCTTCGAATCTGCCGAGTCATTTATCAAAGATTCGTCGACTTTCTCGGATATTAAGAAATGAAACGAAGAGAGAGAAAGAGACAGAGTTTCACTTTCCTCTTCCTTTCTCGTTTTTCGAAAGAAGATCTCACCGTACCTCCAAGATCCGTAAGGCAAGAGGGAAATAATAGAAGAATAGAGAATTTGCGACTCGCGTCCCTTCACAATCCAGCGACGAACGTACGATTGTATTCGGGATTGTCGAAAAAGGGAACGATGATAAATCGTTGCTGCGCTCCCTGAATAGATGACGTAGATTCGGTTCAATTTTTACATCCTCTTAATCGTACTCTCCTCTCCTATTTTCTTCTCGCGTATCTTTTTGCCCATGGGAACGTGTTGCGGGAATATTCGTGAAATTCTTCCAATGTTTAACGTTAAACGTTTCAAAAACACGTAAATCAAAGTCTAATATCGTAAATAAAAAGAGAGGAAGAAATAATTTGAAAATTTAACGATAATTCCATCGAAGAAGAAATAAATACGAAATGTAGCGATATACCACTCCCTTATCCGACCAAACTCCCTCGTTTCCTTCGTCGAGTCGATCCTCTCGAATAATTTAATTCAAAAATAATCAATTCCCCGATAAATCAAGCATCGAGCACGAATATCGAAGCTTGGATCCGATAAAACGCAACGCGATACCGCATTTTTGCCACTTTATTATTGCACAGTGTGTATCGATTTATGGAACGGTGATCTGGAATTCAACGGCTGTCTCGTATGTTACACGCGGGAGAGGAGGGGGGAGGTGTATAGTGCACGTGCAGCATCGTCGATACCAACTCGATTCCGCTCGAGGTATCGTAGTAAGTGCACTGGATCATCACATGGCTGCATAATTCTTCCAAGCACGAAATGCAATCTAACGGCTGCTGCACCTGGTGCATTCTTCTTCCTCCGCGCCCCCGAAAATCGTAAACAATTACCACCGGGAATAATCCGCCACAGAGTGGAGAAAATTTACTTTACGTCTAATCCCGCTGCGGAAAAATTATTGACAATAATCTCCTTTCCTCCTCTTCCTCTTCTTCTTCCTCCTCTTCTTTAATCCCATCCCTCTGAATAAACACGGTAGGGGAAGAATTTTATCTCTCGAGTTATTACATTCGCGGGGGAGGAACGACGAGTATTCAAAATTGGACTCGACAATTGGAAATAATCGGGTTCCATCTCGCGATTCGATCAAAAGTAACGCGAGAGTCGAGATATTCGATTCGAATGGATGTTGGCCTCTCAGCCACCCACACGGGGTCACACGTTCGCCGGCTCGCGAGTAAATATTCGGAGGAAGCGAGCACGACAAGGATAATGGATCCGGCTTCGGCGGCCGTGGGTATATACGTTTTAGCCCGATCCACGAATTACGTTGAGGGGCAACTTCATCGTGCATTAATGCGGTCCATTACAGAGTTGCTCGTAGGGCGTCGTCGTCTAGGCGGCCTTTTAAGGCGAAAATACGGCGCAACGATCGACTTACATTAGTCGTGGTCCTCTATACACCGGCACATATGGCGCATAAATTTTCCCCCGCGACCGCAAACTGGATCACGTCGCACGGATGGAAACACGGTCAACGGTGTTGCCGGAAGATTATGCTCCCAACGTTACGGACGAATTCGAGTCGATTAAAGGACGAGAGCCAAGAGAGAAAAAGGAAGGAAAGGTGAAACGGTGTAGGAGACATCTATCTAGAAACTATCGCGAAATTCACGTTCAAATTCAGGTATCAAGTAAAATGATTTCGTAAATCTTCTTCGTTGGTTATTCGAAAGAAAAAAAGAAAAAGGAATAAGACATATATATATATATATTTCGAGGAATAATTTCTTTGCGCGCAAATGAGAAAATTTTATATTTAAAACAAACGAAGAGAGATGGTTATTGGGATAATTCGGAAAATCTGTGTCAAAGTTACTTAACGAAAAACAAAAAAAGAAAAAAAAAAGATCCAGCCACAGGAAAAGAAGAATGGAACAATTTCTTCCATTTACATAAACAAGCTATATATATATAGTTTACAATCCATTAATCTTCATTGATCACTCGATTAAAAAGAAAGAGATATAAAGAGATAGATAGAGAGTTGATGGCTTTACTCACAAAAAAGGAGCTGCCCTTCCGAAACGACAAAGATCTGGCGGGTCTGGTCACGAGTTGGGCCGCGGTAACGAGGGTGAGACAGAGGATGGCCCGGAACAACAATCGCATAATCAATGGATGGCGGTGGGCACCCGGCCAAAAATCTCCAACTTGCGGCTTGCACCGAATATATCGTTCGCCTCTCTCGTCTTGCACGAATCTTCGCCCGATGGGATTGAGACGTTGGGCGGAACCAGCGTTCCTCTTCGTTATTGATAACGGTGCTTTGCCCCCTCCCCCCCCTCATTCCGCCGACCGGCCACTAACGACTTTTTCCCCCCTATTTCGCCAAAAGATCTTGGCTCTTGGTCTTCCCTCTTCTTTCGAACTTTATCAAGCTGTTCCTTTCTGTTCTTTTTTTTCTTCTTTCTTTTTTTTTTCGATATTCGATATTCGAGAATGTCGGGTTATATGTATATTCGAATCGATCAAAAGCACGAATCGAGCACGAATGTTACTGCGAGGAGAAATTTTTATTTGATGTTTTCCTTTTTTTTTTTTTTTTTTTATACAAATTCAATCAAACGGCGAATCGAATATCGCAGAATGGAAGAGGGGAGAGGCAAGAATTCGTTCCGTTTCGTTCCGTTCCGTTTCGTTTCGTGTCTTTTTGAAAATCCGTATTTTCTCTGTACATATACGAATTACGCTTATTCGAACGGTTCATTAAACCTGGCGTGAGTGAAAATGCAGTCAACTACACACGATTTGGAGAGGAGGGGGTGGAGAGTGGGAAGGGAAAGAGAAAAAAAATATAGAAGAAATAGGGCGAAGCACGAGGATTTTCAAAGAAGACGAAAGAAGCGGTAATACGGATGTTGATGTTGAAATAAGAAAATTCTCTCGAGTTTTAGTTCCCGCATAACATCCGCCCCTGTTAGGTTAAATCAACTTTGTTCAAACCGACCTACCTTGGGTTTAACTTCCGGTTGAAATAACTCCATTGCGCGCATCCAAAATACCCGTAAAACTCGGGGGTTTAATAACAAATTATCCCGCGTACCGCGTTACGCACACTTATCTTCTCCCCAACGTATTTATGAATCTAATCTCGGAGCTGTAGTACAAAGTTTCCTTCCCCTTTTCTCCTTCTCTCTCCCTCTCTCTATATATATATATATTTTTTTCCTCTCGTCGATTAATCTCCTCTTTAACGCGACGCGAGCCCAAGACGCCAAGGGTGAAACGAGCGATTAAACGAACTCGATAGAGAGGCGGATCCGTCAAAGAGTGTCGTATTTAATTTAAAACGGGTGCTTCGAGAAATGAGATTATTTCGCCGGCATTCTTAATCGACAAGAAAATTCTCGATAAAAAGTCGAACGTGCCAACCCGTTTATTGCATAGCAGAGATGCGATGTAACGACGAAAACAGTCGTGCATCAAGGTTTGGTTGATAAAAGCAGAGAGAGAGAAGGAGAGAGGGAGAGAGAGAGGGTGAAGGAGAAGCGTAGCACAGTAACCCGGGCGCGAGGCCGGATGTAACTAGGTCGAGGAAGAAAATGGAGGCGTTGAGGAGAGTGCGCTCCAACGAATAATGATGGATATTGTGTGCACAATGTACAACGATAACATCTTATCGTTACGATACTCAATAAATCGTGGATATTCTGTCTAAAATTCCTTGGCCAGGAGGACACGTGGGATAAATCATCGAGCAATTATTCCCCCTTCTTCCAAGCGCGGCCGCTTCTAAATATTCGTAGTCCATCGTGAAAGCGTCTCCTTCGTCCGGCCTGAAACGAAAATATCATATTTTCGAGCCCATGAATATCGTTTCGATACAAAGTGGAGGAAAGACATCCCCCTCTCCCGAAAATCCTCATTATTTATTCATCGATTCGATCTATCTTTTCGCTCGGGGATTCGGGAAGAATTTTTCGAGCCAAGTTCCAATTCATTTTTTTTTTTTTTTCAATGAAAGAAATAAAAAGAATTCGTGTGTTACGTTAACAACAAGTGCAACAATTCGCCGACCAATCCCTGGTCCCTCAACGATGTCGATGCCGCTTCGCAGATATTTTTCTTCAAGCAAGCTTTCCCGTCCACGTTACGCCTGCAAACGATCGTTAATAATTAATAATTAAATCGATATATCACATACGTTAGACGACAATCTAATCGAAACGTTTATTACACCGTCAACGATTAAATGAATTATCTCGTTGGTATATGATTAAATTTAAACTAATAAAATTTATATACGTATATCTGAATCATTCGTGAGCGCCCTGTTAATTATTTATCAAACCTACACGATAACACGCGTTATACATTCGAAATATTTCCAATCGTAAAAAAGTCGTCGTTGAATTAATTATTAATCGTGAATAAGCGATAAAAAGGGCGGCGAAACGATTTGTAATTATTAACTCAAATTATAAACGTCGAATTATTGAATCGATGATGAGTTACGAATCTTTCATCGTTATACAAATCCAAGATATCGAAGATTAATCGAGAAACGAGTTGTTATTCTTTATTTAATGGAAAAAATTCTTTTCTCGTATTATTATTATATCCTCGATCCATCATTCGACAAGTAAGATTCGAAGATTCTGGGTTAAAGGCACTTACATGTCAAGTTCACGTTGAAGAATGTCGTATACAGGGAGCCTCTCGCTCCAACCCGCTCTACGTCGTCTTCGTGACGAGTCTTCGAAGTAGTTGGTGAAGAAGGTGGCGTTGTTTGGCAACATGTATTGAAACTGAATGTTTTGGCCGTATGACAAAATCTGGCCCGAGACCTGCACCGGCATCGCGAACCCCACCACGAGCTTGACAGAAATTTAGAACAAGTAAGTTTCGATCGTTAGAATGAATGATTTGATTCCTTCTTGAAAAGAAATTTTAACTCGATCAATTAATCGATCGAAAGGATACACAGAATCCTTAAGTAAACGTGAGCCAATTTCATAAAAATTTTTCGAATACTTATATAATATGAAAGAATGAATTCTTTCAGAAATAAATTAAAAAAGGAAAGGAGATCCATCGAAATTATATCGTGCAATTAAGAGAGATCACACACTTCGATCCTCGAAAGTGAAAAAATATTGTGCAAGGAAATAGTCGAGTTACAATTATGTTAAGCACTTGAAACCACTTGGAGAATGGTTATAATAAACCACGCGATTATAGGAAGGAATTATCAAACGGAGAGAGAGAAGTTTCACTTCGTGAATCGCGAGAAGTGAAACTTTTGCAAGTGTAAAGAATTTATACGGCCGAGAGATAGGGGGAGGAGAAGGAAGGAGGAAGAAGAAACCGGATAGTTCCTCCTTTCTTTTTTTTTTTTTTACTTCTTCTTCCCTTTCAAGTCGTTTCCCGAACAGAGATAAATCTGGCGCGCGTAATGAAATGAAAAAACTAGCGGAAACGGAATCAAACAGAAAATAGTTTCCCCTACCGCCGTGTTTGTACCACGATGATTTTTACGTTAAACCTTCCACGAATATGAAAACGAGGAATGGGAATACAATCTATGTTGGGATAAAGTCCAACAAAAAAGAAAAAAAGAAAGGAAGAAAGGAAGAAAGAAAGAAAGAAAGAACTGGAAGGAAGGAAAATTTGAAGCTCACCTCGGCGAGGCTAGATCTCAACTTTTCGAATACTGCTTAACCCTCATTCGTTCCCAAGAAAAGATATTACGGCGTCGCTGAATTACCTTTCTTCCTCCCACGTTTCTTAGTTTCCATCTCTCTCTCTCTATCTCGTTTCCTTCTACTATCACTTTGCGTATACGTACTCGAGCATTATCTCTAACTTAAATGTTTTATTTTTCTTTCTTTCGCGATAAGAAAAGAAAAAAATCCTTTTCTTTCTCTCTTCTCTTAAAATCAGGCGAGAGATATTCAACGAGAGTTGATGATATCATATCTTCCTGAAATTCTCACTTCATCGTCAACGTCGTACGTTCGTTCGTTCGTTCGTTCGAGATCACTCATCGCGCACCTTTGTGCACGATAAATATCCAACCTTTTTCCCGTCTCTCCCATTCAAGATCCACGCCCCCATTGAAAGGTTAGGCGAGACACGCGAGCTCCAAAAGGGAGTCGCGACTCGTGGATGGTTAAATAAATTCAAACTCGGTGTTTTCGAGACGTTCCCGTTTCCGTCCGGCACAAAAGTGAAACGACGCGTGCTACAACTTCGTAATTGTCCTGGTGATAAGATGGAAGGAAGGCTTCAAGGCCCTGCCCCCTCCTTCCAAGCCGAGCGAAGAGACATGGAAGTAACTCAACGTCGCCCAAACCCCCCCTCTTCTTTCCACCGTTTCTCCTTTTTCTTTCTCACTTTGAAGCTGCGCTTTTGACGCAGTGCAGCTCCGCCTGTTTAGATACATACTGACCCAGAAACCGGGTGAATTTTATTTCACGCCAGTTTCCCGCCCTCTCCCCAAGGCGAACGTCCAAATATTTGCCTTATAGTCGTTCCTGTTGCTTGGAAATTTGCTAATCAAACACTTTTTACACGCCGTGGAAACCGTGGTGACGTCGATCGGGATTCAACATTCCTCCGTTCGAAAATCCAGCCACCCGCCGCGCTTCTGCGAATTTCGGGAAATCCTTTCGATCGATCGATCGCGCGTTCGATAAGAGAAGAGAGGAAATCGGAGAGAAAAGATAAAAATAAATGAAAGGAGTTAAATTTAACCGCCTTCCCGTTTAAAGTTCTACACTGATCCTTTTTCCAGGTTACTTCCAACCATGCAAGCGAACACGTCCATACCCTAAATCCCTGACTAAGACTCGTAACTAAGGCACTGGCGTTAAACTCCCTCAAACAAATTCTCTGTTTAGCTCGTATTCCGTTTCCTTGTCCTTGCACCACCTCCTCGAGGGGAGATCCAACCGGCCAACTGTTAATTAATTCCGTACCGTGACTGAGACGACATCCGAGACGTCAATCGGCGAGAAGAGGGAAATCTCTTTCGCGTTTCTTTTCTCCATCGCCAATTTTTCGATTTTCGAATTGACCAGAAAAATGTTATATTTTTAGAGTTCTCTTTGTTATTCAAAGTTACTTTTTCATTCCCCTTCTCCGTTAAACGAAAATTAATCGTTGCTTCCTTTCTCTCGTAACAATCTGATAATAAATCAAAGACGAACAATAAAAGACAGACCCTCTCCATAAAATCTGAGGAACGATAAAATTTGAAGCAATCCAGCGATATTTATGAATACGAGAAGAGGTGAAAGAGAGACGAAACGAAACGCGTTTCATTCATCTTTTGGATACCATCACTCCGAATGAATCGATCGATAGATACCACCACGACTAACTTTCGATAATTCGAAATCTGATTATCAACCGATTAATTATTTCAACGAAGGATTCGCGCCCCGTCCAATCCAATGAAGGGGGCGCGCCAACGATGCCGTTATTCAAATTAGCGCGCGAGTTAAACCCTCCTCGGTGGAACGAGAAGAGGCGTGCTGCTCTCGCGGTAATCCCATCAGCCTCCAAGAGGACGAAGCTCAATTATTATTAAGTTTTATCGCTGCCTACTACGTCCAAGTACGGAATAAATACCTTCAAAACACCGCCGAGAGGATAAACGAGGGGCGGTGGATACAGGGCCTGCCTCTTCCCTCGAACATCCCCCTTCACGCTCGCCCCGATCCGTCCCATCGCCGCGAGCAACAGCAACGACAATCTCCAGTCCACCTTCGTCCGAATAAACATCATTTCCTCCTCCAAGTCTCTCCTTCTTTCTTCGATTCCTCCTCCAAGTCTCTCCTTCTTTCTTCGATTCCTCCTCCAAGTCTCTCCTTCTTTCTTCGATTCCTCCTCCAAGTCTCTCCTTCTTTCTTCGATTCCTCCTCCAAGTCTCTCCTTCTTTCTTCGATTCCTCCTCCAAGTCTCTCCTTCTTTCTTCGATTCCTCCTCCAAGTCTCTCCTTCTTTCTTCGATTCCTCCTCCAAGTCTCTCCTTTCTTCGATCTCTCCTCCAAGTCTCTCCTTCTTCCTTCGATTCCTCCTCCAAGTCTCTCCTTCTTTTTTTTCGATTCCTCCTCCAAGTCTCTCCTTCCTTCTTCGATTCCTCCTCCAAGTCTCTCCTTCTTTCTTCGATTCCTCCTCCAAGTCTCTCCTTTCTTCGATCTCTCCTCCAAGTCTCTCCTTCTTCCTTCGATTCCTCCTCCAAGTCTCTCCTTCTTTTTTTTCGATTCCTCCTCCAAATCTCTCCTTCTTTCTTCGATTCCTCCTCCTGGAAATGGAAAGATCGATCGAGAAATTTGATCGAGAATTTCGCAGTATTTCCCTCCTTCTTCAGCTGGATCAGAAGAATTCTTCGATTCTTCCACGAAAGGAGAGAAGAAATGAGAATGAAAAAGGAAAAAATAAGAAACTAGAGATTATATAGTATTTCTGGAAAATTAACTCACCTCCACGAGACGAAAGAAACTATCCGAATTTCGAGCGTAATTTCTTCCCCTTTCCCCAAACGCGCTGCCGCAACTCGAAACTCGTAGGCCACAAGTCTGGTCGGGGATTCTCGAACTTGCCCACCCACTCCGGCGAAATTAACGTATCATCTGTCAACTCATAGGAGCATAGTTGCGCACCAAGAAGGTTCGTACAACCGACTGTAGTTCGGTCGGACGAGCTAATTTTCCGTCCTTGCTAGACAACCCAGCCCGCCCATCCCTTTTCCTCCTCTCCGCCCTCCTCTCTCTCTCTCTCTCTCTCTCTCGCTTCTCGTCGACGACCGGTTTCAATCGTCACTTCCCCCGTTTTCGTTAACGAGACGAGAAAACAAACTGACCATTTCTTCAAACCGATCTTTAAGTTGACGTTTTATATTACTTCTCTTCGTCGCACGGACAAAAACATCGTTTTTCGAAAAAAAACGGAATGGACGAATCATCGACGAGATCCTCCCCTCTATCCTCCAAAGAAGGAAGAGAAGAGCACGTCTCTTGTCTTTCTCGCGACCAGAGAGAGAGAGAGAGAGAGAGAAAGAACGATTGCTTCAACTTTGGACAACTCGCGAGATAAGTTTCGGCAAGGATAAGATCCCAAAGTTCCGCTTCCGGCGTGACAAAAGGGAAGTGAAATATATAAACAAAAGGGAAGGGAAGAGTAGTCTTTCCAACAGAGAGAACAAAGTTGCCACGTCTTGCTGAAATTCCCGGCTTCTCTTCCCCGGATCGTAACAAGTATCCTTCCCCTGCAGAAGAGAGAGAGGGAGGGAAGGAGGAAGCGATGAAAATGATGTTTCCTTGTTATAATATCGCCTATCCCTATCCCTCGTCAACGTCGTCTACGCGGCGGTTGATAACGAGTCGATGCAAGTTATCGAGAAAATTTCCTCGGTGGTAGATTCTTCTCCAAGAATACGTGATACGAAACGTATCTTACTCTCGAGGAGGATCTCGTTTTCAAAGATACACGGACCCTGCTCGAGGCTGTGAAACGTTATCGGAATACGTCGTATACGGAAGACAAACGCGCGATGAATCGTTGTTGGAAGAAGGGAATAAAATGGGAAATGGCGATAGAAAACGGCGACAAACAACGGTATCGAGAGAAATAGGTGGACGCGTATATTTCAGAGACGAGCATCAACAGCGAAATTTACTTAGGACTTTCTCCGTTCCATTCTTCGTTCCTTCTTCGTTCGAGCATCTCCATCGAAAAGTCTGACCGACTCGAATATCGTATCCAAATGTCCGATCGAATCACGTTCACCAATAAATTCTTATCCTTGAAAAAAAAGAAAGGATTATACAAAATAACTCTTCAAAGATCGAATTTCCTCGTTGACAACAGGTCGACCTAGAAAAGAAATGAATGATAATTTCTCGAGATTAATCGAGATTAAGCGAATCTGGTTTACAATTATAAAAAGCTCTTTTATTGCCAATTATATCATAGGAAGGAAGGTTGGGATGGTTGAAATACATAGAGCCTTTCCAGGGCAGCTCTCACTTACAACGAAATTTACTTAGCACTGTGCCACCATCCCCCACTCCCCTCGTCCAAACCCCTCCGTAATAAATTCTTTTACGATAAAGTCACGCTCTCCCATACACCCTCTTCCTCACGCGTTATATGCGAAAGGTGTAGAGAAAAGGTATACCAGCTTCTCGAACGATCGTCTCTCGCGCCAAGTATAATATATATTTTTTCACGTGGAGAAAATCTTGGACGGATCATCGACGAACGTCGTCCACAGTTGGAAA
The DNA here is from genome assembly GCF_003254395.2 of Apis mellifera. Taxonomy (NCBI): domain Eukaryota; kingdom Metazoa; phylum Arthropoda; class Insecta; order Hymenoptera; family Apidae; genus Apis; species Apis mellifera. Next base: position 8,200,093 of record NC_037646.1, read on the forward strand.
TCGATCGATCGAGGGAGAGGGCTCTCCAAAGTTCGGCGAAATCAATGTCGTCGAAATGTCGCGTTCCTCCCTAGGGGGACGCGATCTCCGTGAACGTTTCGAGGGGCGAATCGGTGCAATCGGGATAGGCGAGGATGCAGTCGCCTCCGGATCTTCCCAATAGTTCGGCATCTCGGTACGAGTGGTCGACGATCCGGCGAGTCGAGTTAACCGAATCCGGCAAGTCCTCGCTCGGCCTAATTGAGAAATTTCAACGCGGTTCTCATCAATCGTAGCACGCGACAACTGTTTCGATTTCTCGTCACAGGATGCTTCGCTCAATTTTCGAAACTTGTAAATAAAATATTGAAAAAGTTTGCGATTATCTCGAAGCATCCTATGATACGATAATGAAGTGCTTCTTTCGAAAAATTCGAACTTTCGTCTTGAAACATTTGCAAAGAAATTGTTTGGCGATGAAAGAAAAAAAGGGAATCGATCTCGAAGGAAATTGTTCCAGTGTAAATCGAAGCGATTTATTATTGATATTCGACGCGCATTACCCGCCAATTGTTTCGAGGGACGTTGTGGACGCTGGATTACGTCGATAGAAATTTTGAATCGTGTGTACAAAGGGAAAACCTACGCGAAACACCTTCCATTAGAAGCTTAATGCACGCGCCTAACTTGGTCGCAATTAAAGTAGCCGCCCACTGGCTCGGTTGCAATTTCCTTCGAGTACGCGGCCGGAATGGCAAATTCCTGCCCGGTTTCCGATCGCTCGGCCAATCATTCGTTCCATCATCGATCAACCATTAACTCGATTCCACCCTTGCATTACCACCGCCCTTTAACCCTTCCAATTTCCCTCCCCTAAATTAACGATATCGCTCGTCCGATCTTTAATTTTCCAAACTCGCTGCTCTCCTTCTTCTTCGATTATTTCGAAAAGCTATCGAAAAGCTTTCGATAGATTTTTTTCCTTTACGATAGCAAATATATGTCGTAATCAAATGTGAAAATTTTTGCGTAAAAATAACGAATTGACCGAAAGGAGTAATTCGTCGATCGAACGAGTTGTATTCTCGATACAAAAATAAAAAAAGAAAAGGAAAGAAAAGGAAAGAAACGAATGGAAAAATCGTAGAGCAAAATCGTTAAACGTTGCCACGCCCGGTCGCAACATGGATTTTACTGCATTATCTCGGTGTATTCGTGCTTCGTTACGCGAGGCACCGTCGTCTTACTTCGTCGTAAGCGGGCAGGACAGCCATTAGAGACTTCCAACGGAATTCATTAACCGGAAGCTCCTCGAGAAATGAACTTCGTTTCGGAAAGTACACGAGTCAAAGCGCGATTCGTCGGAACCAACTTACGTTAAAATTAAGTGGATCACCTCCTCGAGAACGTCACGACGTGTCCTTCCGAACGGTGTCTCCGCGAGTTCGCAGATGGTCTTCAGAAGGCACTCTCTCCCGTCCTCCCAACCGTGCCTGAACACAAAACAAAATGCTCCGATTTTAATCGATACTCTCCTCCCCCTCTCTCCTTTCATTTTCCCTTCCTTTTTCCCCCCTTTATTTCGTAATTTTATCTAGGAAATCGATGGAAATCGAGCCCTTCGGCGAACCGTGCGCCACGATATCGGTTTTATAAAATGTCGAAAGGGAATTTCTTAAGCGTACCCTCCCCCCCTCCCCGTACTTCGTTCCCATCCGAGAAATTCATTATCCTGGACGGCTTGCCTCGAATAAAAATTATGTCATCGGACGAGGTGGACGCAAATTTCGAATTTCGTTCTTCGAATACTTTCGAGATAAAGACACGTGGAAAAAAAGCAGGAGGAATGAAAATGTGAGAAATTCATTATACTGGACTCGAATAAAATCATACCACCGAGGAGGAATGGATGGATGCAAATTTCGAATTTCGATCTTTTAAACTTTTCTTCGAATACTTTCGAATTAAAGACACATGGAAAAAAAGGAGAGAGAATGAAAATCCGAGAAATTCATTATCCTCGACTCGAATAAAATCATATCACCGAGGGGGAATGGATGAATGCGAATTTCGAATTTCGATCTTTTAAACTTTTTTTCAAATACTTTCGAATTAAAGACACGTGAGAAAAAAAAGGAGGGGGAATGAAAATCTGAGAAATTCATTATACTGGACTCGAATAAAATCATATCACCGAAGGAAATGGATGGACGCAAATTTCGAATTTCGATCTTTTCTTCAAATACTTTCGAGTTAAAGACACGTGGAAAAAAAAGGAATGAAAATCCGAGAAATTCATTATCCTGGATTCGAATAAAATCATATCACCGAGAGGAATGGATGGATGGATGCAAATTTCGAATTTCGATCTTTTAAACTTTTCTTCGAATACTTTCGAGTCAAAGACACGTGGAAAAAAAAGAGAAGAGGGGAGGAATGAAAACTAGCAAAAGTCTCCATTTCTAATCTCTCCAAACAACGAACACTTCTCTCACCGATCAGAGAGAATGACCAGGGAATTCTCGACGGAATCTCATCTCTCTTGTAAAACTCGTGATGAGAAATTCGCCCTATTCAGCCGGCTAACGATCCATTTCACGCGACATCTCGCCCCCCTCCTTGTCAACCCTTCGTATCGGCCAACTCTCTTTCTTAACTTTCGCGCCGACTTTCGCTCCAAAGCTAAATTATTCGTTTGTTATTCGCGCCCCCCCAGTCCCTCTACCCCCTCCAAAACGGAGCAATTACCCATCTACGCCCCAATTAGGTTACGCCTCGAGCTCTCTCTCCGCGTCTTTGACGCTTTGACGCTGCACAACATCAGCCACGCCCTCACCTTTCGCCAACGGATAACCGTTAGGCGCATCTTGGCCTAATCAGTCGTTCTATCACTCCGTCGCAACCTTTTCCTCCATTAAAATTTCCAATCTATTAATCGAAATTTCGAACCTTCTTCTTAATTCGAGTAAAAAAGCCAGGAGAGCGACGAGTCTCCTCCTCTCGATCAATTTCATAAAATATTTTTGAACCACTTCCTATTTTCTTCTTTCGAACGTGAGGCGAATGGGACGAAATAAAATTCGTCTAAAGCTCGAAGGAAATAAAAGGGGGTTGAAACTAGGTTCGCCAAATATCATCGGCGCACGCAACTCGAAGGCCTCCTTCCTCCCCTGCCCCCTTTTCGTTTCGCGTAATCAACCGCTCGTTGTAAGCGTTATCGGCGATAAACACGAATGTGGCGAATCACGGATGGATGATCCTCGAAACCCTAGAAAATGGAATTTCATTAATTCCCTCCCCCCCGAAAACGATTGAACTCGATCTCGGCCAATTCCGGTGTCCCGGTTAATTACGAATTTATTCGTTCGTTTCCACCGTGTTCCCGTGTTTACCGATTCATCGCCCCGCTTATTCTTCCGACTCGAGGGCCTATATCGAGGCCGATATCCGATCTCTCCTCCTCTGTTTGCGCGTGCGTAAATAACGGCCAATTTCGTTCCATCCGCGTAATCTCGTTCCATCCACCCCTCACCTTGTTCCATTTACTTACTGTTATGGGGATCGTATTCCATACACTCACCGATCCAACAGACTCTCGATCGCGTCGTAAGCGTCCTGCAGATTCAGATCCCTCGCCTCCCTGGCCAACGTTATCGTAGGCTCGAGCTGCGACAAGTTGGACGGAAGTCTGTAATTGAATTGGAATGCGGACGAGAACACCACGCTTCCCCTTTTGTTCATGGACACCGGAACCGAGACGCCGATCGTGAACTGGAAAATGGAGGGGAGGTGGAGCGAGTTTAATGGGGGGCGCCACGAAACAACTTCTCTCTCGAGGGGGAGAGAAAAAATTGGGGGAGAAGGAGGAAAGGATGGAGGAATGGTGGAGCAGTCGTCGAGGAAGTTCTCGAAGGTATATCGTTGTGAAGTTTCTTTTTTATTTTTTTTTTTTGAGAGGAGAAGTTTCGTTTGGGAAAAGCGCTTTCGCTATTGGAAGGGGGCACTTCTCTCTCTCTCTCTTTTTCAAATTTTTCTTTCGAATTAAAGAGAAGAAACGAGACGAATCCGCGAAAGTAACATGCTAAACTTCAATTTCTACATCTTTCCCCGGATTTCCGCCAATCTGGTGATGTAATAAACCGTTCAAGTTTTCTTTCGCCGCGAAAAATGGCGAAAGAAGGAAATAACCTAAGTAGGAGCCGCATAAAGGGGCAACGAAAACCAAGGAAGTGGCGAAGTGGATCTCGACACGGAACGTTTCTTTTTAAGAAAAACGGATATATATATATATGTACGTAATATTTCCACTTTCTATAAATTTCTCAACGATATACCACCGAAGCCCGAGAAATATAATATTAAAATTACTTTCAATTCGATTACAATTCTTCTACCAATGATTCTACTCGAGCTTGGCTGATATTAAATCACGAAACCGGATCTCACGAACGATATACTCGAGAAACACACTTTTTCGAGTACGAAAATATTTCAAAAATCCGATTGAAGAACGTAAACGTGTGTAAAAAGGGGGGAGAAAGGAAATTAAAATCGGAGGAGGAGAAATTACCTGGAACAACGTGTTGTTGGGATAAAGAAGGATACTTTCGCTTCCCCAAACGAACGAGCACACTATCACTATCACGGCTCCCGATGGAAACGAGCGGAAGAACATGTTAATTTTAAAACACTTCGAGTTTAAAAAAACGACAAACGGAAAAGGATTTTCAGATCGACTGGTCGACGAGCCAACGACGAATAGGCTACCAGTTCGCGCGACCGACTAAGCGATAATGAATGCGTAGTATTCGTAAAGGAAGAAGACCGTAAGGTATGTTGTTTACGTTCGACGTTCGTGATTGCGAGTCGTTCCTTTCCAAGAATCGCTCTGTGGTTAAATTGTACGTACAAATTCTCTGGAAAATGTCGAAAGATCGAATAAACGAAAACAAAGGCCGTGTAAACGCACGCGTGCGAATAACGTGTTTATCTCTCCTTCGACTCGATTTTATTTCAATTCTAATCCGACGATAAAAGTTATCTCGAGCATTTAGAAGGGGAAAAGGATAGAAGAAAATTTGTCGATGGAATGGAATAAAAGGAGGGGGGACGAAAACGCAAACGCGTTTCGGTATGGAAAACCGGAGCCCGATTCATCGGTATATCAGCTTAACCCCTGCCAACGATAGCGTTGTAAATCCAATAATTGGCCGGCCCCGGCTGTTAAGCAGCTTTAATTAATTCCGTTTCCAACGCGGCGCGATTAACGACCGAAGTTGAATTAAAATCTCATCCGAGGATAGGCGGGATCCCGAAGAAACGCGAATTTCTTCCGCTCGCAAATTATTCCATCCCACTTTTTTTCCCTTTACCTTTCCATAAATAATCTTTGATCGTGTTAAAATTTTTAATTCGATCTTGCAAAAGTTTGATTTTCGATTTCTTTCTTTTCCTCTTTTTTGAAAAAGAGAAGGGAAATGGAAGGAGAAATTATCGTTTTGAAGCGAGGGGAGAATTATTTTTAAGTTAAAATTAGAATCGCGATGTTGTTCGTTTATTTGGTTATTTTGATTTAGTTATAATCACACGTTTGGCACACGCAACACGGTTGGCATAAACGATGTCATCAATTTTGCAATCTTGCCCAGAGGCAACGCCAATTGGCGGCGTTCGCGCGGTATTCGTAGAATTGTATTAAAAAAATGTATTTTCGAATATTATTTATACATTTGATTCCATTCTTGCATTCCAATGTCGAAATTGAAGCGAAGCTATTATCTCCAATTTCCGAGAATCGAGCTTGTCTCGTTTCTGATAAATTCTTATTGCAACGAGACCGCAAAAAACACAATTATCGAACATTCAGTAAATATATACAGATTAAAGGAAAGGTATTTAAAATATTTTCGAGGAAATCGGCCCATCGGCCAAAAAAAGAATCGATACCGTGTTACGTGATCTCTCGTAGGCGCGTATCCTGAAAGAAGGCAACATGCCTTTTTTCATAACGACGCCATATTTTACGGTCACGTGGATCGTAAAACACCGTAATGACGATGGTAATAAAGCGATAACTTATGACGGGAATAATGCGTCGATGTCGCGAGAAAAAAATGATAAAAAACGACCGCATTTGTCTTCATCCCAGAACCCGACGCCTCTTGTCTCCTACTCCTTTCTACTTTCAATTACATTCCTCCCTATCCCAATTCTAGCCTTGCTTTCTCTCGATCGATAACGCGATCGCCGAGGTTTGCCTTAACCCGAAAGAAAATTTAAAAAAGGAGGGAGGAGGAGAGAAGTTTTCAAAGAAATGCCGAAAACAGTCGAAAAATCGGGAGGGGAGATCCTTCGAGACAGTAATTCGAGAAGAAGGAGACATCTCGTTGGAATTCTCGAAATCTACTCGATCCGATCATCTCTTCTCGCTTCGTGAACGAGTTTCAAAAAAGAGGAATGGATTTTGTCGCAGGAATTACGAATCCCTTTCTTCCAATTTGTTAAATATTTTAATAGAATGCTACGCAACGAATAACCATAACGGGAGAGGAAAGAAAATCCGGAATCTACTTACTTACTCTAACGGCTGATCTTAAATAACGATGGCTCGTCCACACGAGACCTCTCTCCCTCTCTCTCTCTCTCTCTCTTTTCGGGAAAACAAGTTTTATACACAAGATAAATTGTCACGGAGCGGAGGAAATAAAATTCAAGGTACGAAAAGGTAGGGGTTTGGATCGAAGAAACAGTTCTTCGGAGGAAAGAGATTTCGCCGGAACGAAAATTTATAATGGATGGACCGATAAAATGACGGGGGAAGGGGGGGGCAAGAGTGGATATGCCCGCGGAAGGAACGCGTCCATTCTTTCGTTCCGCGTGATCCACGAATTTGATTCGACTGGAATAATAAAAAGGGAACGAGGGGAAGGGAAGCGTATCATTTTCGTAGGGGAGGGAATATCTCGTGGGATCCTCGTGGAAAAATCCAAAACCTTCCTTCTTCCTCCCCTCCTCCTGCTCCCTTCATTCTTCCATCGTTACTTCCCACAGTTGCATCCCCCCAAGAGGTCGGGGCGAGAGCACGTTGGTGGAAGGAGCACGTCTCGCGAAATCGTTCTCACTATCGCGGTTTCGAAGCAGACCGGAATAGCAACGAGAGGAAACTAGAGACGTCCGTAGAAATTTTCATCCCCCATTGTTTCTCCCCTGTCCTCTCCAAAAGAAAAATCCTTTTCCACGCAGAGGATCTAACCCTTCTCGAGGATGACGCCGAGTTTTTTTAAATCTAGCCCATCGTTAAAATCCAAACTCGCTCCACACCGATCGAATTTATCCTTTAACTAGAAGCCTTTAATTTGACACGATAAAGAGAAATAATAAACTTAATTCCTTAATTCAACGCATAATTAGTAAATCTCGCGTCGATTTTTCTTCCCCAAATTCGGCATCGTGTGAAAAATGTCAAAAGATAAGAATATTCCGTATACTTTAATTTGACGCCACGATGATGCACGATAAAGAGAAATAATAAACTTAATTCCTTAATTCAACGCTTAATTAATAAATCTCGCGTCGATTTTTCCTCCCCAAATTCGGCATCGTGCGAAAGATGTCAAAAGATAAGAATATTCCGTATACTTTAATTTGACGCCACGATGATGCTCGGTAAAGAGAAATAATAAACTTAATTCCTTAATTAAACGCTTAATTAATAAATCTCGCATGGATTTTTCTTCCCCAAATTCGGCATCGTGTGAAAGATGTCAAAAGATAAGAATATTTCGTATATTCTAATTTGACGCCACGATGATGCACGATAAAGAGAAATAATAAACTTAATTCCTTAATTCAACGCTTAATTAATAAATCTCGCGTCGATTTTTCTTCCCCAAATTCGGCATCGTGTGGAAGATGTCATCACAAAAATATTCCGTATACTTTCATCAATTTCACATCGAACGAAAGAAATTCTAAAAAAAAAAAAATCTCCTCTTCCCCGAGGAATTGGCGAAATTCGAAACGAAGAATTCGTACGGATAGGGAATTAATACGGGACCAACGCCCATTCGAGGGGGGGGAGAAAGAGATCGACAAGATAAATCCACGGTAAAATGTTGGAGGCGTTCGACTCTGGGCATCCCAACGGGGCAGACGTTCCACTCTTCCGAGGATACTTCCCCCGTCTTCCTGTTTTTATTTTCTCCCCCTCCCTATATTATATACATACCGGGCGGAGGAGAGTGGCTGTGTCCTACACACCTCCTCTCACCCCGTCTCCCACGAGCTTTTCCTTCCAGCTTTTAAGCGTTACGCGTACTTGGCTCGCCCCGCACGATAATGGACTACGCTTTTTAAAGTGCTTTAACACCGGCTATTATCGTTTTGCAACCGGTTCACCGACGACGACGACGACGTCCACCGAATTCCTCCTTCCTTCTTCCTTCCATCGACTTCTTCTTTCCATCGACTTCTTCCTTCCATCCCTCCTTCCCGACAAAGCGTCGATCCAAGTCGATAAGAATCTCTCTCCCTCTCTCTCTTTCGGGGCGGAACTTCACGCACGCCTAGATTGTCCATTTATCCCTAATTCACCATCGTAAACGATCGCATAAGTCGGGCGGAATTTTCAATTCCAACTTCTCCACGACACGACCACCCGTTTCGAAAACTTTTTACATTATAAAAGGGTCTAATGCGATTTAAGGAAAATCCATTCCCTGGGTGTGAAATTTAAAAGTGGGAGAAAACTTCTTTTTTTTTTTTTTTTTTTACCTTACCTATTTCCATAACTAACGCGAAACGTGGCGAAATAAATATGTAACGATCGAAGAACGAGTATGTATGTGCGCTGTTCGCTACCACGAACGAACGAAGTCGTTATTCTTTGTGTAATAATAATAATAATAAAATTTCGTAAATTAGGTATGTTCGTGGAACATTTTTGTATCGATTTTAATTTTATACCATCTTTTCAATTTTTCGACGAATATGATAAACGAAATTTTGAAACTCGGTCGAAATTTACAAAATGTTGCGTAAAAGATCCTGTGGACGTTTTTTTATCCCATCACGAGCAGAATAATATATGGTTATTCGTGAATCACAACGTTCAATCAATACGTTTTATTCGCGAAAGAGATCCTAATTGGTTCGTTGGAACAGACAAACAAGATTATCTCTCCTGCGAATTCAAAAAGGGAATTGAATATTCACCGGAAAAAATTTTACTTGCAAAGAAAAAAAAATAACAGATCGAAAGAATATTGGAAATCCTTGGAAATTGGTACAAGTTTCGTTCGATCCTTAATCGAACCAGCCTCGTTTCTTATTCAAGACTTGTTTAGGGACGAGAGTTACTCGAAAGAATTGTGTTCGCGAGGTCCGCGAAGATTCTTTAATTTCGAATTCCTTCCAGAGAACTGGCGGCGCGAGACTCGACGACGATTGAACTGCGGGTCGCTCGACTTTTAGGCAAATGAAAACTTCCTCCCTGAGGGGAGGAAGAGGGGAGGTCTCAGAATGCTCGAAAAGAAGAAGAGGACGGGACGCACGGTTAAGGAATGCTTTCACGGTGGCTCGACACCTTGAGAAACGGCCTCGAACGGATGAATTTTAGGATGCATCGTTTCAACATAATCGAGCGTTCAACCGATCCTTCCGCCGGAACGATCACCTCCTCCTTCTCCTCCTCCTCCTCGATGCACTCGATGCACTTCTCTCTGGCCGAGTACTCGCTCGCTCTCTCCGATAAATTACAAACGCGAGGGCGTGATCCCTTTTTCCTCTCCTTCTTCTTCTTGCTCGCGCATTTAGGCTACTTTTCTCGGGTGAAAAGGTTCTAGGAGCAAATGTTTCATTAGCCTCGTTTTGCACGATGATTAACATCGGTCGCCGTTATGAAATATTTTTTCAAAGAGTTTCCGCACCCAAGAGAACGGAATAGAAAATTCAAACGCTCGCGTTCGAAGTGAATAATAAGCGCAGTGACGAGAAAAGTTTAACAAACGATCGAATTTAAGAATTCTACGTTCAATCTTGTTCAAAGCGTCGATATATAATAACTGTAATTATTGGGTTGTTCGGAACGTTTATTTTTTCATGACAATGAAACACCAAGTCGTTTCACGTATAATCACAAACAGTCGAATTCGACGAATTCAATCTCGTGGCAATTTCTCGGTTCGTCGGTTTGCTTCGATCAATGCCTTCATTTCGTCTTCATCAGCTTCAACTAGTCTTCCAAAACGTGGCACATGTTTAATGTTTTAAAATTTTGAAAACCAGTTCTGACACGCCGTTAACATAACCTTCTCCCATACACTTCGCACTTTTTTCTTGTCTGAAACGGTATTCTTACCTCTTCGATAAAAAAAATAAAATATACTCCTTCTGATCTCGCATCTTTGCACGAAAAAACACATTCACGTAGAATCAAACGAATTTTTCTTACAAAATAAACCAACGAAATGCCAACTCTCAAAATACGCAATAACAACAACGGTTTGGAATGAAGTTGGCTGGATAAACGAGTTCGACTAGCGACACTCGTGTGAAAAAACGAAATTATTTCCAAACGACCCAATTCCCCGATTGTGAGGTTATACAAAGAGTGATCAATTTCGATTACAATAACGTTAACTTGAAAGAACTTTTTACCCGCGAACATCGATTTCGATCGCACGCAGATCAGAAAGGGTCGTCTCGATCCCAAGAAAAATCGTTCAGTTTCCAACGGAACGGAATGTCCACGCGTCCTCGTCGTCCGGCCAGAATAGATTTCACGTGATCACCGTGGAAAACACGTCGAGCATACTTCTCGGGCATTCTGGATAAAGGGCGTGGCAGTTTTCCGCCGACATCTGCTCGCCCAAACGTTCCGCCGCGCTGTACTCTCGATCCCCGTACTCGTCGTACCGCTCCTCGGTGCTCGAAGGCCTGAAATTCCAAAGCACGAATACGCGTCTCGAACCGTGAAAAATTACAATCGTCGTCCTCGTCGCGAGAGATCCGCGGGACGAGGAAACGGTCTGGAAAAGAATTCGGTGGGTCAGGAGAAGGAAGGATGAAGGAAGAGAGAGAGAAGGAGAGAGAGAGAGTGGCACTCCGGGATCGATAACGCCAACAGATATGCAGAAGGAGCTTCCAAGTTATTTACCAGCTTCACTGGCGTTAATCGTCGCGCAGACCATCGCTTAATCCCTCCCCATTCGCGCTATTATATTATATTATTAATTCATCAATTGGCGCGTAACTTCGTACTCTGATAAGTTAATCGAGCATTTTCTTTGTACAAAAATATTAGAATTGAAATTTTTAATCTTTTTTAATTTACAATTCTTTTCGAGATTTTTTTTTGATGATGACTGAAACATCGTGTAACAAGCGTGGACAAAACGATGCACAATGTATGCTTAGATTAGATTAAATTGATTTTAAATTGATTTAAGGATCGTCAATTTTTTTGCTTCTTCTCTTTCTTCTCTTCTCTTTTTGGACTGGATTGAGATTATTATCGAAATATCCGGATAAATGGCTTGGATCTCTCTTCTGAGAATATTTTCTTTTTTTCACGATTACCTGAAGAAGACGTGCAACAGCTGTCCCAACAAACCGTGAGTACCATCGAAAGGAGCGGAGGCAGCTTCGCAAATGGCCTTCAATAGGCAGGCCTTCCCACCGAATCCGTACAGGCCAGCCGCCTTTTCCAGCGCCTTGTAAACGCTCCACCTGCTCTTCTGCGCTCGAGAATAATAGACCCCCGGAACGGTGAAATCTGTCGCGTTCGATGGCAAGTTGTACACGATCTTGGTGAATACACCGATAATTATGCTCTCGCGGTTCAGTTGCAACGGCGTTCCCAGTCCCAGGATCAGCTACCCAAAATTATAAAAGATTTATATAAGTTTAACAATATTTTACATCTTTATCGTCGAATACGTATTTATATTCCAAAATTTTGTGGAAGGAAATTTTCATTCGAGAACGAATCGATCGATATTGAAGGTATTTCGATACGAAATATTTTTCGAGAAGTGGAAAAAAAAAAAATCTGTGGAATATTTACAATATTTAGTTTCTCGTCATATCTCGCGTTTTCACGGGACGAAACTCCGTCCGAGGAACATTTTCGAACGGAATCCATCGGTACGAGCGCGTAGATTCGATCGGGGGAACTCGTTGTTACACCGGTTATTCATGAGAACGAGATCCCCAAAGAGGAAATTGGATGAACTCAGACGAGATCAGGTTAAAATCCTAGTTTCCGGATTCTAGGAAACGGATCCCTGGAAATCCCCTCCGCGCTATCTCTTCCTTCGCGTATCTGTTTCCACGTGTGGAAGAAATAACTGGTAGAAAGGCAAAGCGTTAATCGTCGGAGCTACGCGATTTCCGGCTGCTAACTTTAACACCTGATCATTTTCACATTTTCGAGAATTATTCACCGGTAGAGATCGGGATTTTTAACAATAAACATCCCACGTAGAATAGAACGTAGAAGCTGGATGTTTCGTGGATCGCAATTATCTCTGTTTGCACGCACAAAGGGATTCGTATTTGTATAACGGCGAAACACGAGAGTATCGAAGAGAGGATAGCCGTTAAAGCTCGCGTAACCTCGTGAATCGGAGAGTTTCCCTCCTCGACAAACTTTCCAAGGAAACTACTCGGCTCTAGGTATCGATATCCATCGAGCAGTGACGAGATTCAGAATTTCCGGATCGACCATTTATCCGGACAACGGATTCGCGACGCGATGGTCAGCTCCTAGCCTCCTGGCTGTTTGCGCATCGATCTCGAGAGAGAGAAAAAGGTAACCTAACCCCTTCCTCCACCCCTTCGTATCGTTAAACTGTCGTCCCCAGACAGACGCGGCCCCGAAAACGATTCTCCGTGGAAATTTTCGCGGTTTTATCGAAAATTCATACGCCAACCCCCCCTCGTCGTCGCCTCCACGTGTGCGCGATATGAATATGCATGCGCATGCACGTATGCCGCCGCTGCGGAACGGCGCGATACTGCCCTATACTGCCCCGGGGGAGGGGGTGGGTATCCACGGATTGTATATCCACCCGGTGTAGAAATTGGTTCAGCCTTGAAAGGGGAACGCGGTATCGGATCGGATCGAGAGATGGAAATCGGAACACGCGTCTCTCTCTTGTTACTATCATCCCCCACCCCCTTATTGTAATTTGATCCTAAAGAAGGAATTTTTGACGAGGCGATTCTGACGATCTCGAGAGTTCATCCAGATAGGATAGGAGGGAGAGAGACTGGAGATTCAATAGGGAAGTTATCCTATCCGGAACTCGTTTGATTCGGTGTACCGCGAAGGTGGTGAAAATCCAGGTTGTTGGCAAGTGAAACTATCCCGATCTAGCTAGCCCTGCTCATCCTATCAACCCGAGCAGGTTGTAATCCGAAGGACGACCGTTTCCAAACACGATGGACGGAAAATTGGATGAGCCTCGGACATGTGGCGTGGCCGGGGATTATTCAAGAAGCGGCCGGTCGCGTTGCAGACCCAGCTCCACTGTTCCCGCTATATTTTCTCATTCCAAATAATAATCGTGTACGGATATACATTATCCTCCGATAATAAATAATGAAAAAAAGAAAACACGAATCCGAGACATCTCCAAAATCGCTCTCCAAGTCGCGTGTATGATTCTACGGAATCATTTTCGATCGAGCCACGAACGAAAGGGAAAAGGAAAAAACTGGGATCGTTTGAAATTTTCCCTGGAGCACGATGGAAAGAAAAAAGGGGAGAAGAAAAAAAGAAAAGGATCACTTGAGCGATTCCTCCTCGATATTGATTCATTAGCCTTCGATCTTTAACCACGGTTTTTGTACGTACCAGAAGCTGGGAGTCTTTGGGGAAAGCGAGAGCCCTTGGTCGCCGCGAGGGACTTTCCAACAGGCCGGTCGCCTCGTTCACCGTGAAATCGCCCTTGTCAAGCCTCTGCGCCAGACACGGCGACAGGGAAACGAGGGCGAGGAACACCACCGAGGACAACCCAGCAGCCATCCTGTGCCGCCTTCTCCTGGGCCCCCTCGAGCGATTCTCTGGCCGCGTCAAGCGGACGAACTCGAAGCGGACGAACTGGTGGGCCGATCTCGAGATTCGACTCGAAAACCCGAACGTATTAGGATAGGATAGTACCGTTTTGTATCTCGGCTACAACCAATAACGAGTGTAAATATTGATCGAGAGGTGGAGGTGTGCTCGTCCATTCATTCCGTTTCGCACCGGGAGGACTGTTAATCCGACGAGAACGCTTCGGTAACGGGACTCGGTTAACGGTTAACGAACCGATTCCGATGCTCTTCTTCTCGTCGAAGCAAATCTTTTATATTCGTTTCGCTCATTTCCACTTTTGGAAGATTCGAGAGGAAAGGAAAACGGTGATCGACGATGAATTTCGATCCCTTTCCTCTTCCTCGCGCGCACAATTTCTCCCGAGATTTTAAAAGCCGGTTAAACTTACTGCTCCGCGAGCGAGTACATTTCCAACGATGAAGAAACTTTCGGGGCTGCGCTTAAATCAGCGGCCATCCGCGCAATAAAACCCACGCCAAAGTTCCTGGTCTAGATTCCTTCGATTCGCCGGAAGAGGGGGAGTTGGAACAAGGAGATCCGGTGAAATTTTAGAAAAAGCTTTCGTGGTGTATGTGTGTACGTATATATATATCCAAGTAACTCGAAATGATTCTTGGTCGAATCGAACAGCGGAGCTTCCGATCTCCCGTCATTAAATCGAATCGCAACCCCTCCCCCTTTCCAGCTCTCCCCCGTAAATTCATCCCCCGTTACATATACACGAATCTTTTCCCCCGTGAAACGTGAACCGAACGCACACCCCTGCCTTTTATCTATCTGGGTTAAACGGTATCCATTTGTCCCGCTCCTTATCCGGCTGGCCGAGACGTCCGATCCGGAAATCGAAAGCTCGTCCCTCGTCCTTCTCTCCAAGAAGCGAGAGAGAATCGATGGAACGGTTGGAAACGGAGGTTGCCGACTGCGATTAAATCGCTGGATTTCGCCAGTCTCGTCGATGTTTCATATACGCTCGGATGCTGGACGCGTTTCGGGCACCGATAATTGTCCGCCAATTTAACGTAATTTTGTAATTTAAACGAAGCTACGAAGTAGTTTCGAGTCGCGTTTTTTCTTTTTCTTTTTGGATCCGCATTTCGTAGAAATTTCGCACGAAAATATTTCTTCTGAAAGATTTCTTTTCGAGAAGTTTTTTTTTCTTACTTAATTTAGAGAAAGTGGAAATTGTGTCTCGAAATATAGAGGAAATGGTAGTCGCGAAATAGGTATATAGAGAGGGGGGAGTTTTATTTTTTCCAACTTTTTCCCAGTGGGGTCAGTTTCCTGTGCCGAACGGTTCTCGAAACTTTATCCCGTTGCAATGCTAATTAATCCGAATGGCTATCGACTTGTAAATGGCGCGGCTCGACGAGTTTTACCTTTCGGGCGGGAGAAGAAAACTCCTGAAACAAAGGAAACGCGTCAACCAGTTTTCCTCGACTGGTTAATATATGGAGGGGAGGGAGAGAGGATTTGGAATTTTCGTTAGGGTTAATATATGGGCAGAGTTCTCGAAATTTTTCAACTAAAAAAAAAAAAAAAGCCTGTCAAATATACTACAACTTTTCTTTCTTTCTTTTTTTTTTCCCCTCTCTCTCCTCCAAACTTCGAGCTTGTCTCAACTTTCTCCACGGTGAAAAATTTATTGCTTCGCAGCTTGCCCGATTGCTCGACACTATTTATCGTTTTCCATTTCCCGACCGCGCCTGACCTCTCTTCTTCCCCCGCTTTACGATCGTCCCGTTCGAATCGAAAGCGACGTCCTAATTGATGTCCTTCCCTCTTCCGAAGATCGAAGAAAAGCGCGAAAAAAATTCGAAAATCTTCCCGAAAACAAGAGAACCGGTTCAACAACAATGCGTTCGTTAAACCGAAATGCCGAGCTCTCGATTCCACGCATCGCGAATTATCGCCAATTAACCGTGTACAAACCGCGAGTGGAACGCGGGACGAGTTTGGAGATAAAAAAGAAGAGGAAGAGAGAGAGAGACTGGAGAAGAGTAGGAGGAGAGGGTGGTCCTGCAAGAGCTCAAAGGGTGGTTTCGACCTCGGTGGCGTTGTAACGACGCGGAAGTAAAATCGTATATTGTCGTGTTAATTACCAAGAATGGCTTTGCCCTGGAAAAACCATCCTCTTCCTTCTACCTCCCCTCCCTCCCTCTCTCTACCAGTTTCTCTCGGTCACCGGCGTCACGAGCCATTTTTTCCCCCTTCCTCCTCCCCCTGCCTCGCTCTCTACACCCCTCTATAAATTTCAACCGGAGTATTTTCTCTTTAACGTGTACCTGTTATTGAACGAGAGAACTGCCAATAACGGCGGATAACTGCGTCACGTTTCGCCACGCGAACCCCCCTTCTTCTTCTCGATCGCCGCTAGGCTCTCGACCCGCCGCCATTCGCGCGCCCTTTTCTTCCCTTGATATTTCTAATATCGTACGACATCGGCGCACATAAATTACTCGACCGGGTTTCGATACAGCGTTTCGTTTCAACCGCAACCCTCCTCCTCTTCCCACGGTACTTTCCTACCATTTCGCTCCACCTTCCTTCGAACGAGTTAACGCGTAACATTATTGGGAAGAGGACCTCTTCGTTTGTCGTCTCGTTTCACGAAGATATCTCTCTGTTCAAAACACAAACACGAACGATACGTATCGAAGCGAAACATTTAATCGTTGATTAAATCGAATTGATGGACGGAAAAATATTTTGGATTTTGGGAAGGAGAACGATGAAAGGAAGGATAAAGTTGGGGAACGTAGAGCCGAGTCGAGTTTATTGTTCCATCGATCGAGTATTATTCGTAACAGGGTTAGCCGAATCGTTGGTGGACCTCGGTGAAGTAATCCAGGGGGCTCTCCTCGCATTCGGGAAATATAGTATCGCAGGAGTGGATCCCTCGTCGGCCCATAATTTCAGCGGCGTGATACACTCGATCAAAGTCGGTCCTGAAGGCCTCCGAGGTGGTCGACGGTCTGAAAAGCGACGGGAAAATTAATCGATCGCCTCGAGTTATTTAAATTCCGCGTTACACGATAATCCCACGGATGAATCTCGCCGAAAATTAAGTCGATCGTTTGCACAACGCATCTCTGTTGAATAATACTTGTTCGTTGAATTGCCAATCATCGTTACTCATAGAATACCCTTCTATACACGAGCAATTAGAAACCAGAGCTATTGGAAACTATTAATTTGATACAACGAGGAAAAAGTTCAACAGCAATGCATATTTCAGGTTTCATTGAAAAAAATTAATATTCCAATATTTACTGTGATGAAATGGAGAAATTGTATATGAGAATAATTCCACATACGATATGATATAATCGAGATCGATAAAGGAGAGTCACACGATCGATCGAGATATACTCACGTGAGGAGAAGATGGACGAGCTGGGAGGCGAGGCCGTGAACCCCGTCGAAAGGCGACGCGGAGGCCTCGCAGATCGCCCTCAATAGGCACGCTTTCCCCGATCGCGAATCACCGAGGGCCGACTCGAGCATCTCGTAAATTTCCCATCTGGTGAGGGCGCGCGCCACACCTATCCGCATAAAACAGCGGATGAGAAATGGGGACGATTAACGGGGTCGAGGAGCTACGTACGTACGTACGTTGCGCGGTGTTACGGGACACGCAACAAAAGAGGCTCGTTAATATGTGGAGGAGAAAGATCCGCTTCTTCCATCCAGGCCATGAGATTAATTCTGAGTTAAGAGGATGATTTCGAGGTGAGATTGATCTTTTCGACGAAACTCGTGTTAAGATTCCGTTCAAGTTGAACGCCAAAATTTGAAATTCGCGGAAGAAAAAGGAGGAGCGATGATCTCTGAAGAGGTGAAGAAAGGAACGAAGATGAGAGACGGAGGGGAAGAAGCGAATTTTTGGGTGGAAAAATGAGAAATGCCGGAAGCTGATGAAAGAAAGAAGAGAGAGAGAGAGAGAGAAGGTGCGTGGTAATACCTTGGTAATCGGGGTTCGGCTCGTCATCCCCGTCGACCTCGACACCGGGGCTGATCGATCTGTCATAGCGAACGTATGAATCCGTCAAGTAGGAGGCGTTATAGGGCAGGGCGTAATTAAATTTCATCACATATCCGATAATCGTGCTGACGTCGACTTCCATGGGTAAACCGAGGCCGAGGATGAACTGGAACGGTTTTCAAATACACGAAGGTGTCATCGATCGTTTATAATAACCGGCAATCGAATCCCAACTGGCAGCCTCGTTCCCGTTCTGGCTGGTTAGCTCAGTGACATTCGACTGAACGAAATTAGACGCTGAAGGGAGAGGGAGAGGAGGGAATTATCACACGAATCATCTGCCGGTGAACGGGAATAATTCGAAGCATTCATAGATTGATGACAACTTCGCTTATACAACTTCGCTTACGAATCCGAGTTAAATTGAAAATACGAAAAATTATTTTCCTCGATTCGAATTATACTTTGAAAAATACTTTCATCCTACTCGAATACAATTTTTAAACTCTACTCTATTCTTTTATTATTTTTCTTTCTTTCTTTCTTTCTTTCTTTTTTAATATTCGTTTTATAAATTGATCCTATTTCGTGATCGTGTCTTATCGATTCTCAACAACACGTTTAATATATCGTCGTTTTCCTCCATTTCCGCTTGTACACGGTTCGTAATCGTTTACAATTCCCGTGGAATTACGATTATCGATCGATCGTCCAATTCCACGGTTGATTCGCAAACTATAATAACGCGCACGCTGCAATTACAGATAATTGCATCGCGATTGCGTGTATGAAACGCCTATCGAGCCATCACCGAGTCAGACACCGTTGTGTCTTTAGAAACGTACGCCTCCCTCCCAACATACGTTCACACTTTCACCGTTTAACGCATCGTATGCGCATCGCTTAAACAATTAGCGATCGATATCCAATTAGAATCACTGGCACAATTAAACGTATAGGATGGAGAGGGGGGAAGGGAGGGTTGTCGACTGAAGCGACAATTCGTAGCATTACGATGCAATTACCCCCGTCGATATAATCTATCAGGGTGAACTTTATCCCCTCGTCGTAGATAACTTTCTTTGTTTATTGAAACCGTGAAGTGGTCGATGACTCAACGATATATAATCAGGACTCGAATTTTCCAAGAAGAAAAATAAAAAGTATTATTATTAAAAAAGAAAGAAAGAAAAAGAAATCACATCAGAATACCTGGACTTTGGTTGGAGCGCTCGTTCCAGGCGTTGGAAACACCAAATACCTCTTGTCGCGTTCGAAACACGATCCAGAATGTTGACTCGTGAACAGAAGCGAAAGTAGAAGCAAGAAACGCCGCATGGCGATCGTCCAAAGCGTAGCAGAGCGAATGCGTCGGAAATCTTTTGGTGGTCCAACGATCGACCGCCAACCAGATGGCGAGTGCTCGTTAATAGACCCAATTAGTTGTGTATCGCGAGTTCGGCCGAATAATAAACCGGCTTCGATCGCGGTAAACGGAATGCATCGTCAACGATACCTCATGGTGGAATTAATGCGATGATCGATTATTTCATCACTAATCTATTCGTCGAATTATTCCTCTTTAAGGAAATAATAGTTTCTTTTTCTCTTCTTTTTTACTCCAAGGATGAATCAGGATACGTTTTATTCTTCGAAATGTTCGGGACACGAAAGAGCGGATCTAAATCCAGGCTCATCTTCGATTCGCATCAACTCTTCCTTTCCTTTCCTCTCCCTTTTTCTCAATTGTATCACGGCCGCGATATTTCCATTATTTTCGTATCACGCGCACGCCGGACCTTTCGTCACGATCATAAATCTTGTCTAAGAACGTGGAGAAAGAGGATATATATATATCCCCCTCGGAAGCAAAGCACCCTGGGGATTGATTCGAAACGGCCGCTGATATCGAGTGGAGAATTTCCCTTCGAATGTAAACGCGGATGAAAACCAAGCCAGGCTAATGAGAGAGAAAAACGCGGTTATGAAAGGTGATTATCGAGAGAATAGACGGTAGTAGGATCGAAATCCCTCCCTTTCCCTTTCCCTTCTTTATTCCCCAGCGCTGTCCCCGACGCTCATTTCCCCTTTTGAATAGGGAGGCGGCTGATTCCGAGTTTGCCGGTCTTGGGTTGGAGCCGAAAGGAAGAAGAAAGAATCGGATTTGCGGATCAAATATGTCGGAGGGATTCGTTATCGAGCCGGCCGTCGAATCGGCTGACACCGATCGTTCGGTCACAAAGGAGGGAACGAAAATTGCCTGTTCGCAAGTGGGCCGAGTAGATGGGATATAATCCTCGTGGAGGATATTTCGAATATTCGATCGACAGATTTTGGAAAAATTTAAATGAATAAATCCACTCGCCACGAAAAATTTATGAACGAAATTTCGCAATTCTTCGTCGATCCAATCCAACTTCCAACGATGAAAACATCGTCTCGGCATCCTTTTCACGGATCTCGTCGGAGCCGGTAACTGCGCTTCATTCGTCTTCCCACAGGCCGATGAACGCTTTCACGTGGCCAGTTTATTTCGGCGACAATTTATCCCCATCTGGACGAGGAAACTCTAAAAAATAGTGGCACACTTTCATCCATCCCCTCCTTTTCACTCCCCGTTGAATTCGGTAATGGAAGGAGGAAGAAGAAGAAGAAGAGGAAGAAGAAGGCGCGGGGATTGTACCATTCCACGTGCCATTGCTACCGAGGTGAACGAGGTTTGCAACGTTGGAATTGAAACGATAAATTGCCAACACCGTGTGCACACGATCTCCGTAACGCGGATACCGTAATCGCCCGCTCGAAAACACTAAACTCGACTACTCCCGTTACTTCCGATCCTGGGAGTAGTTATCGCGTCCCGTGTTACACGATTTGCTTCAATTATGGCTCGCGATTTTTTTTCGAAAAATCCTCTGTACGGTTTCGCCTGGCCGCTCCAATACCGTTTAAATTGGCGCTAATAAACGAAATTTCGCGACCGGCCGCCAAGCGTATCGTTGTTTGCAACGTGTTGTTAACGAGAAGCGAGTATCAAATTTGGCGACGAATTATCTTCTTAATCGGAGAAGAAAAAAGAAAAAAACACTTAGGCGAGGATTGATCTTCGAAATCTTTCCATTCTCTTTCCATTCGACGTAACAATTCAATTTAAAAATCGTAGCAGGACCGGCGCGCTGCAAAATTTTCGGTTCGAAATTTATCATTTTTCTGGGTCGAAAATCACGGTCATTTTTCACGGGTATAAACGGTTTTTTTTCGAGCAAAAAAAATAGTTGGAGAATTTTCGTAATAAACGTGTTATATTCTCGGCCAGAACGCATGATGATTCTTGGTAAATCGTCGATTGTTGTAATGTTACAGATATTAGAGACATCTGTTAATTTCGTTACGAAGAGCGTCGCTCGTTAATTCCCACGACGTATCAAAATAATGCTTGATTTTCCAATTCCAACGCTCTAAAAAAAAAGAAAAAAAACCTCGAAACGACAGACAATGCGCCCAAACAATTTCGAATAATCACACTTACGATGAATTTACTTATCGACATGCATATACGCAGCCGCGCGAGAAAAAATCCGGTTCCAAAAATTTGAAAATGCGGGTCCAAAAATCCCTTTGGGAGATGCGTATGCATACGCGATTACCCTTTATTTTCGCGCGCGCGCGCGGGGAAAGTACGTTTAATAAACGGTAAACGGAATAATGAATTCAACGCTTCAACGCTTCAACGCGTGGATAAACAACGGAATCAGAAGCAGAGTTTTAATCCGCGCATCGAATCGCTCTCTCGACACGCCAAACTTCCGGGGCTATTCGTTTATTATTATTATTATTATTATCATTGTCGTTACTATCGTTATCATTGCTATCATTATTATCATTAACGGAGAGGGTTGCAAGGGAAGGAGAAGAATCCAAACGCAGTCGGTTCATTGTGGATTCGCGTTATTCCCGTTTAGAAACGGGGGAATCGTAATTTTGACCAGCCTTTGAACGGATTTACCGCGGTCTCTCACGGGGCTGGCCGTTACGTCTCTATCATTAAAATTAGAATGGTCGACGCTCAGAGGAAATTACAGACCGCCGGAACTCGCGGTGGATACCGAGGCGAAAATCTAACAACTATTCCGGATACGAAATGCGCTGTATGTAGTGTGTCTGTGTACGTATGTGTGCGTGTGTATGTGTGGATTCGTAGGAAAAATTTCCCGCTACGAACTTTGTCAGAATTTTCTTCCTTCGACCCTAAGCTTTTTATCCCCGCGTTTCTTCTCGTTTCTTTTCGAGAAGGGAAACAGTTTCGATCGTTCTTCCGTTTTTTCTTTCTTCAGTGAAAAACCACCACGTGTTCGGTGGTTATTCGCGAGTTTATTGCGGAGATCGGAAGAGAGATGCGGGCGATAAAATTTTAAGAATAAAGTTGGTTCGAAATGATTCCTCGAATTACCAAGGTTGATGAACAACAGGCGGGATTAAGGGAAAGAGATTATGGTTAACCGTGTTTAAAAAAGGGGAAGGAAAAAAGGTTGTTCCAAGATTTTAAATAAAGTAATTGAAGTAATTGAAGTAATTTTATTCGAAATTTTAATTAGTTAATTTCTTATTCCGTTAATATTCTGCTCTCCTCTTGCTTTTCTCGTGCACGTTGTATATATATATATATATATATACATGGAACGAATAAATCGTGTTTTTAAAGCTTCTCGATGTCACTCGCTGCTTTCAGTGTTAATTGATTGCGGGGAAAAAAGAATTGCGTTAACTAATCGTCAATTGTTCCACTACGTAGTGGAACTTTTTTCTCTAGATTTGGAAATTTGACAAACACGATGTACTCTTTTATCCTTCCTTGAACGATTTCTTGGAAAAAGGATTTATGGACACCAGCGATCAATTATATTAAAGGAAAATGTGGGGGAAAAAAAGGAATTTTTGAAAAATACGCTACATTGTTGTAGCGAAACTGTTTACTACCGTTAACGCTTTCCTCAAAGATAAATTTTGCTATAAATCCGTGTCGTATAAATCCTGCTGGCCATTTGCACGATCGATATATTTTATTATAGCGCAGCTTAACCGCTGCAAATTATTCGAATGGAACGAATGAAATAACGAGTGTTCGTGATAATTGCACGATTTGCAGCCTTATAAATTCGATCGGTCGGTTAAATTCGGATCGTCTTCCAATTGAAATTAAATAATTTCTTCGAATTCAATATTTTCCAAAGCTTTTTTCGTCCTCGAAAAATCGAATCAATTAAATAATAATTTTCCACGATCAAAAGTGGAAAGAATATATGTCCAAAAGTATCCATCCTTAATCCGAAAAGCAAGAAAGGGGGGGATAATGGGAATAATGTCGCCGACTATAGGGTGTGACCTAATAAATCCACGTTGAAATTCATCGACACGTAACCAGCATAGGATTCAATTATTCCGAGCAAAGAGGAAGAGGAAGAGGAGGAGGAGGAGGAGGAGGAGGAGGCGATGGTTATTAATTCATGGGAGTTTTTTTTTTTTCGTGGATTATGTAAATCGAGTTTTATCGCTCGTTTGGATATCTGGCATCTTTGAAACTCGTTGAATGATGCAAAGCCTTTTTAAAGAACCCGGCTTCGAATTTATTGAAACACGAGGCATCGATGATCGTCGATGGCGATCGAATTATATATCAAATGTCCCGTTACGCTTCATTTAAATTTATCCTCGACAACATCTGCGCTCAGAGCAGAAGAGAAGAAGGAAAGCAAAGGAGGAGCGTTAAAATGAATAAAATGGAACGCTGCGCTGTTGGCAAATCTATCTTCGTCTCGATAACTTTTTCGGAAAAAAGGAAAGAAAAATTAAAATCTTCGACAAAAGCAACGATAGAGGCAAATATTTTTCCCGTTTGCAATGGGAACGCGGATGCAAATTCCGTTTGAGAAATTACAAAAATTATAATCATACTTATATATAGATCGGAAATGGATCATTCTTTTTTTTTTTTTTTAGTTTCACGATGATCCATTATTCATGGATTCTACCGACAAAGAGGTGTACGATCCAGAATTATAATAAAGTGGAGGAGGAGGAAAAATCGGGGATTTCTCCTTTCTGGGCCCTTCCACGATATCGTTTCTCCGCCAATTTGGATTCTCGTATTCTTGTTCGAGGATCTAAGGATAAAGGGGTGGCGAATCGTGGCCATTCATTTCGAGAACTGCACTCGAAGGAATCGCGTTTTTAATCGCGGCCCATTACGAGCGAAAAATCTCGACGATTTGTCCCGGTAATAAAGTTATTTATTTTCAAGTATCGGAAGGGTAGGGTATCCGAGAAAGTACGGTGGAGAAGGATGGATTTAGCTATAGTTTAGGATAGGAAATGGTTATGAAACGAGATGGTTGCCGAACGATGATGGTCGGCGGTTGGATAAAAAGAGGAACAACGACCACGGCGACGCTCTGTCCCCGTAAAAAGGTAACAGACGCATCTGCGGTGAATAGGCACTTCGTCCTGAGGAGGAACAATCGTCTCCGACCTGTTTGTGAAAACGGAAAAGTGTCGCTATACGTCATGCACGAGCGGTCGATGCACGGGGAATAAACGTTTCTGGAGCAAAACGACGAGAGAAAAATACAAAAGGGTCGAGGAGGCAGGGAGATATTCAGGCGCCGCTGTATTTTTTTTCTTTTCCTTTTCCTTTTCCTTTTCCTTTTTTTCCCCCCATTTTTTCTCTCGTTGTGAACAGCCGCGAAATACTCAAACTCGAAAATAGACGAATAGGTAAAAATCGATTCGTCCTTTCGTCACGTCTTTTCTTTTAATTTTTCGAAATTTGCCGAGATTATTTTTAACCTCGAACGAGATGTACCCTGACGTATGCGCGATGATACTATTTTTATCGATGAAGAAAAATGAAGTAAATATTAGATAAATAAATAAATAATGCGAATTGATCGTTAAGAGAAGTTAATTGCCCCTTTTCCATTATTGGAGTCGATATATTTTCGTCCTCGCGTTCTCGTTCTCGATTTTTCGATTCTTTTTCTTTCCTTTTTTTTTTCCCCTTCCCCTTCTTCTTCGAATCTTATTCGCGTTTGTTGCAAGTTTATCATCGCGTTCCAATGGTTAAAAAACGAACGCGCACTCGTTAGCGGAGAACGAGCTCGTGTGTATTGATGTAAACGAGAAAAAGGGATTAAAAACGGGGGAATAATCCACCGGCAAAGTGGTCTCATTTATGTATGCATGGTTTAACCCCAGCAGCATTTCCACTTGGCATAGTCCTCTTTTTTTTTTTTTTTTCTATTTTTTTTTCTTCTTTTTTTTTCCTCCCCTCCACCCCTCTGCTCGCCGCGCTAACGCTAAAATCGGTGAAGTTTTTTAATCACCGCCACCCCACAGGCCACCACGCTGATATCTGACGTGCCACGCGTCGAGAATCGTAATTGCATTTCAAAACGGTGGTGAAGCCAGCCAGCGCCACCCCGACCTGTTAACGCGGACGGGAAAGTTTTTGGCTGACTTTGGAAACCGCCTTATTGGGCGGTGGCTGGTACCTCTCCCTTCCCTCCTCTCTTGAAAATATCTAGGAAAAGATGAGAGAATCGATGGAGAGAATTAAATTCCATCGTGAAATTCAGTGGAATGCTAATGAAACTTCGACTCCAGATGTCCGGATCCCTGTTTCAACCAAAGAATAATAATAGTTCGTTCGAAATATACGTACATATCTCTCTACTCGCGTTTTCTCTCCTCCTCCTTCCTCCTCCTCCCCCCCTCCATTTCCATCTTCTCGCTCCTCCTCGTTCACGCGTAATTATCGTTAACACGGCAAATATCGTTAACAAGGAAACCGGTTTTCTTCTACCATGGATCGGAAAATGGATCGGGGACAGACAGTTGCACAGCTTCAGAATCGAGTCTCCTGTTCGAGTTAGCAGTTCAACATGCCCTTGAGAGATCGAGGCATGTCGAGCCATCGGGACCAACTTTTGTACGTTCAATAATTAAACGTAAACCGATTATCGTTCGTTAACGGATTTCAACGGTTCGCGCGTCGAAAAGTTCTCTTTCTCCTCGAGGGGGAGGATGGATTAAAAACCATCTTCCGACATCCGTTCGATGAATTTTCATCCGACCGAGGAGGCTTTAATCTCTTTAATTTACCCGCCTTTTTTTAATCTCTAATTTTAATCGACTCTTTCCTTCCTCATTTTCGACGATTTCCTTTCGCCTCGAGAAATATCTTCTTCTTCCAAGCTTCCTGTTCACGCGTGTTGCGGCCATTTTTTTTTATTTCCATCGAAATATTGCCTCCTACGGTGCACTAGTTGGTTTAAAAGGTTCAAAAAGAAAAAAAAAAAAGAAAAATCTTGCTTTATAGCCTCTTGATGGTGAATCTGGTGGCGCTGATACTCCATTCGACCGGCTCGAGATCCCCGAATTCGAAGCTCGCGGAGACCCTCCATCGCCCCATCCGATCCCTCACGTTTCCGGAAGAGAGCACCTTAGGTGTGAGTGTCAAGGGGAACCGAGTGAGATAAGAAACGAGGGAGAGGGAGGGAGGGAGGGGGGATTCACTCGAGCGAAGGAAGAAATGAAAGTTAGAGTTGGTTGTTAAACGGTGTGTGTTTTCTCTTCTATTCAAGATATTCGTCGCGCTGGCCATACCGCTCGAGGATCCCTACAAGTCGATCTCCATAGCCGATTTCTTCGAGGCGACGTACGACCTGCCCACCAACGTAACCGACGAATACCTCTGGCTCAGCGACGGGAGACGAAGGAAGAGGAGAAGCTTGGACAGGGTGACGCTTTATCAAGTCATAGAGAGCAAGTTTGACAAGTGAGTGAGGGAAACGAATTTCAATCACGCGTATGAAACGTGTATTATAATAATAAGTAAAATTTGAAAGTAGAAATTTTTTGGGGAAGGAGAGGGGGAAGATATCGAGTTTATTATTTTATCTTCTAATCAGATATCGATACGCAAGAGTTAAAATCGTTCGAGCAAAGGAATACCGTCTCTCGACATTTACACTTTCTTTTTCTTCTTCTTCTTCTTTTTTTTGAATTGAAATTTGACGAACGGAATTCGAACGTTATCTGAAAAAAAGAAAGAAAGAAAGAGAAAGAGAAAAAGAAAAAGAGTTGGGGAAACGCGGATGGATGGACGACGAAATTCGAGCTTCTTTATTCTTCTACGCCGCGATAGAATAACGCGAGGAACGTGGAAAATGTAGAGGGGCGTAGAAAGAAAATATATAGGTTCACGGTTCTGGTGACCCAGAAGTCAGTAGTAGGTCAGCCACGGGACGGTCTTATTTTATTTTTCACTTTGCTCCCCTGACTTTGTGCACAGCTACGGGTATCAGGGTCACGAATGCCTGCTGAGGGCCATTTGCGAAACTTCGGAGCACTCCCTCCTCAGACATAACGGACTCATTGGTGACATTCTGCACGTGATCTTCACGTAAGTTTCTTCGTTAGCTTTTACATAACACCGTCCAACCCTGTCCCTCCCTCGACTGATAATCGCCACTCCCTTATCTCTGCCCTTTTAACCCACCCACCAATTCCTTCAACCTCTAATTCTAGATAAGCTAATTTTCTTTACCTCGATGATAAATTTTGTTACATTGAACCATTAATGACACAATTAATCATCAACAGACGATAAATAAATATACTCTTTACGAACAGTTAAGCTTCCTTCGAAATTGGATAAAATCGAACAAGTATAATAATAACAATAATAATAATAATAATCAATTTCTTTAAGAAAAAATTGAACTGCCAAAAAAGAACTGATCGACTTTGTCAATTTCTCGAAGAATTTTTGTCCAAGCAATCTAATTGAATATTTCGTTCGAGAAGAAAAAAAGAGAAAAGCCACCCTTTCGAGCGTTACAAGAATACAATTACGAGAAGAAGGAGGAACTTACTCTCTCTCGAAGAGCGGCCGGATCATTTCCAACCCTTTAAAATCCGGAGGAGGAAGATCGGCGAAAAGAGGCGGGGGCTATCCATGGGCTGGGCTCGGAGAGAGAAAGAGAGAGAGAGAGAGAGAGCTAGGGGCCATTGTTCGCGCGGAGCATAATGCGCTAAAGGATTCAGCTGGAAATTTATTCGGCGCGACCTCCTTTCGCGCGGCGGAGAGAGAGAGAGAGAGGAGAGGAGAGAAAAGAAAGAAAGAAAGAAAAGGGGAGGAAAAAAGAAGAGAAAAGAGAAGAAGAAGAAGAAGAAAAAAAAAGAAAAAGAGCCAGGCCTTTTTTCGGCCTGGTCCAAGGCGGCGCAAATTGGAGTAGATACACAGACCGTGTAGAAAAGCAAATTTGGTTTAGCTTTCTCGCTTCTCACGTACGTACGCCCGAGCTCCTTCCCCTGCGCGGGTGTGCGCGCACGCCGTGGTGCACGCGAGCTCGTGGGTGGATAAACTCTCGAGCCAGGGACGTATGAATAAAAAAGAGGGCCCGCAGGCGGCCGCGCCGCATTGTCGTAGTCCTCCTCGTTTCGCCGTTCCGAAAATTCTACCCTTCCTGGCCAAATGGAAAAATGGTGCCCGCCCGTTTATTACTTTACGATTTCCTGTCGAGTCAACAGTGGCTACGAATGCAATCGTAGTACTAATAAAAAAAGGAAGAGATTGTGTCGATAAAAGGTAGGTCTTTTTCAATATTTAAGAAAAATTATTGACACTCAGCACGGGATTAAACGAATTGAATTTCTGTGGAGATGTATGTATGATTTCTTTAATAAGAGCGTATTCGAAGGAAGAGAGGATAAAGAGGTAGGAATAAAAATTGCAAACCAAGTTCGTTTTTTCGTCGAGGAGGAATCGAAGAATATTTGTTTGAAATATGGGGACATTTTGGATTAATTTTAATTTAACGAAGGCAACCGCAGTGGTTAAACAGGGATGGGAATGGAAATGCATTCGGAGTTGTTTATCTGAGCGAGAGAGAGAGAGAGAGTAAAGTACAAGAGGGTTGAATAAAAATTGCAAATGAGCTTCGTTTTTCCCTCCGTCGAAGTTGTTATCGCGTTACAGTGGAAGCGTTGTCATTCTTGAGAGTCATTTCGCACGGGTCTCGCGGGTAATTTGAGGGAATGAAAACCCGGGTAAGAAGACGTGAAAGAATCATGGAAGGCAGCTTTGCCTTCTAGCTGCGAACTAGAGGCGTTATTATTAAACTCGCGATAAACCCTCTTGCTCTGCCTCTTTAATAAAGATGTAATCGCGTAAATTGTGTAAATTGTTCCGTAATACGAATCGTGGCTCGATCAAGATAACGAGAAAATTGCGGGGAAACGTATCGATAACTTTCCCATTACTCGGGTACCAACTTTCGAACTTTCAACATTCGTAAGGACAATGAACTTAAGAAAGGAGAACTTTTTCCAACTTCTTCTTTTTCTTCTTCTTCTTCTTCTTCCTTCTATTTTTCCAAAGAAAAAGTGACCGAGCTTTCAGATTGCATCGAAAGGAGTGAGATTCGATTTTTCGTTCCGCTTTACTTTAAAAATAAATCCGAGGGATGGAAAGAATTTATTCGAAGCGAGAAACCACGAGCGTGCAAGATCTCGGGTCTCGCTCTGATAACGAAATTATATTGTTTTTCACCTCGTATCTCCGCCGCGGGAAGAGTCGCAATAAAGCAGAATAAGTGAGAAACCGGTGAAACTCGTGTTCCCTCCATTTCCTCGTGGTCCCCGAGATTCCAAGTAAGAAGGGACAAGAGGCGAAATAAAAGCGCGATGAAACCGTTCTTACTCGTTTTTTACGACCACGCGACATATGTCCCCTTTCGTCCCTCCCACGTAATCGTCTCTTTTTGGTGGTTCGTAGACGGAGGGTGGTCAGGTGTATAAATAAACAGGGGAGAGAAATCCCATATTCCAATTCTTTCACTCGCTTCTTTCCTCGCTTTTGGAAAAATACTTTTCCACTCCGTTCTTCGTTACTTTCGAGATCCGATTTTCCGAAAAATCTTTCAACTTTTCTACGAGTAAAGTATTCTTCGAAGGAAAACGGACCAAGCACGGAAATAGATAGACTCGACTTCAACTTCTTTCACGAGTGTTTCCGTGCGATCATAATTCCATTTCTTGTATAGATCTTTATTTTCTTTTCTCTTTTTTCCTTTCGCCAACGATACAACAGACGCTACTCGCCTTTCGAAAGCCATCTTTTATTTCGACGCTTCCCCACGAATACAAATACAAATTTCTCGCAAGGAAATGCGATCATTGAACGGCGTTAACTCGATCCAATGAAAGAATCGTACGGCAATTTAAGTCACCTGACGACGCGCTGGAACTCGTTACCTCGAGTAAAATTCATGGAGAGGGGGGGAAAATAAGGGTAGGATAAGAGAGAGAGAGAGAAAAGAAAGAGCTCCTTATTATCGTCCAGATGGTACGTACGTACAGTGGGCGTTGTTGTTTTCAGACCGACAAGCTCGCGACACGAACTACTGCCGCAGGACATTCTTCAGGCTGAAGTGGTCGGACGTAATGGAAGCTGCTCCGAGTACCGACCGCAATGCCCCGTGGGACTCTTCGACTTGATTGGAGTCCTCGGTTGAGCCCAGAAAAACCACCAAGGTGTACCGCCGCTTGCACTCCGATCGGGTAAACAATTCGATTTCACGCTTCCACTTTCACGAGATACTCCCCGTTCCAGTTTCCCGAGGATCGCTTGGAATACCGTATCGGTCCGTAATGGATTGATCGTTTCGCGATCCAACGATCGTATCATAAATTATAAGAAAAGTTTAAGAGTGAAGGGGACGACCAAGTTTTTTTTTTTACCAACTCGAATCGCGTCTAAAACTAAAACTAAATAACGTAAGTAAAAAAGAGTCGAGAAAGAATCGCTTCGAAAGATTTGTCGGAGAAGAAAAGAAAGTTTTTAAATGGAATACAAAGGATTATTTAAATATGATTCTAATTCTTCTTCTTCTCGATAAGAACTATGAATTTACGTGTAAAAGAAAGAATAAATAATGTCGTCACGCTGTTTTCCATAAGAAATTGTTAAAAAATTGATAAATTCTTTTTTCTTTTTTTAATTAAACGTTCAATTAACGACAAGTTCTCGATTGTAAATAAAGAAGCAATCTCAGAGTTGATTCCGAGTCCGTCAAACAACCCCCTTTCGCAATTCGCGCGGCCGTAAATTCCTGAGATTTCCTTCCCTGAGATTTCGTCCCGCTACATCACGTTTAATTACAACCCTTCCAAAACAACGGAAGCGCGCGAAAGAAATAACAGGTGCGACGATACGGGGCTCTAAAAGTGTCTCTGAATAACCCTATCACGGATATACATACACAAGATTTATCCTTCTCTCGAGAAATAAAATTACAAGTCTCGTCGAATTATGTTCATTTAACACCTTTCTTTCTTCGTACATCTGTACGATCGTTGATCGTATTATTCCTTCGAGACGATTCTCGCTTCTCAATCAATCAATCCTCTCTTCCACGAGAGTATTTTCAAGCAGACGTAAACACGAAATCCTAATATCCTAAGCTAAGTTTACGAGCATTGTAGGAGAGAGAGAGAGAGAAAAGTTCGACTCCTGATACTGTAATAGGCAAGCAGAGTTTATGCGGTAAGTTCGTAAAACCGGTTGAATTTTACAGTATGGTACGGGTGTGAAGTCCACGGGAATTTCGACAGGAGGGCGCAAGTAAAGGGCGGATATTTTACAACGGCAACTTGCACGAAACTTTGGCCAAGTTTCATTATGAATTTAAGGGAGGGAGGGAAATAAAGAGGGTGATAGAGTGCGGTTAAGCGTACGCCGATTTTCACGCTGTGCCCCCACGTGAATTTTCGATCGGCTGACAATTAAACCGGACGGACGAATTGTAAAGTTTTTAGAAAGCGTTTCGTTGGCCATAAAATTATTAATATCGGATTAACTTTCTCCATCGGATTCGTATTTACCCTCCCTCCTCCCTGTTTATCGCGCGTTCGCAATTATCGTGGATTAACGCGGGGACTTCTGAATTTGGCGATGCTCGTCCACGCGCGTGTAACTTGATCCGAGAAAATCGGGATCAGAGGCCCCGTAATCTGGAATTTCCATTGGACGAGAATCGATGCCTCGCCGAGCTATTATTATTGTCGAGTTATTACGCCCGAAACCTCGCCTGTTTGCTCTCCGATTAGAAACTTAACATTAATCATTTAGTGTTGTTGAACCATAGAAACCTTTCTTCCAACGAGCATCGATGTAATAAATCGTCATCCACGCGTGGAATAAATAACAAAGTAAAGTATCAACTTTCAGATCGTGATCAGGTCTTACATAGTCGAACGACGCGTGGAAAATTCATTCAGAGGAGCGAGGTAGCGTTTAATCCGGGCGGTTGGCATGCACCGATCGGTTAATGAATTTCGAAATTGTTAATCGATTTCCTTTACACCACCACGTCTCCTACGGTGTGCGATGTACACCGCTCTCGATCAGCCTCGAACAAGATTCCGACATTGGCAGAATTTACGACAGGCTGAAAACTTTCGCGGAAATCTTTGCCACAGTCTATCGAACATCTCGAAAGAGATTGCACAATTCCCGGCCAAAGGTCTTAGGAAATTCAAACGTTTACAACCAACTGTGGGGGAACTGTTAAGACGCTCGCCCAACTTTCCAGCTTTTCCGGACCAACGTCACACGGCCCCAACTCCTTCCCTCCACCACTCGATTAAAACTCGCCAAACCGAGTCCTTACCCGTGTTTCCTTCCAGCGTTCTATATATATATATTATATATATATTCCTTCTTTTTTAATTTTTCAAATACAATTTAATCGTCAAATCTTCAACTAACCTTATTTTAACGCTCCTCCTTTACTTTCCTTCTTCTCTTCTGCTCTGAGCGCAGATGTTGTCGAGAATAAATTTAAATGAAGCGTAACGGGACATTTGATATATAATTCGATCGCCATCGACGATCATCGATGCCTCGTGATTCGGTGCCTCGAATCTTCGTTCACCAAAGTTGCGAATGTTGAATAAAATTTATCGATCGATCGGCGAGGACGATTTATGTAACGAGACGAATATACGAAGCTTTACGTGTCTGCACGGTTTTCTCGTTCGCCCACGCGTCAGAGAGACGAAAAGGGAAAAGGGGGGGAGTGACGAACGACGAGTGGTGGATAAGTCGACGCGTCGATGGACTCGGTTACGATACGCTCTGCTGTATGAAACAAAGGGTCGAAGAGGTTGGAGCCCGTAAGGGATTCCCCTCTAAATAAATCGACGATTATTCGTGGGGCGGAAAAAAATGAGAATAACTCCATGTTCCGCCCTGTCTCTTCGTCACTTATCGAATATATAACGTAACAAACTATCTGCAAAAAGAAAAAAGAAAGAGGAAAGATCGATAGCCAGAAGATTAATTAGAAATTCCATCGCGAGTTTGTGGTTAGTTTTAGAACAAGAATTTCAGCAGCAAGTAAAACAAAGCATCGTACAAATGATTCTGTCGATAAGAGGACAAACACGTGTAGAGAGAGAGAAAGCTGTTCCAATTCTCTAATTAATCGCGATTAACTCGAGGCTGTTCCCTTCCTTTCGATTCGATTTCTTATCAGACGCGAGGATCGATCAACGTCAACGCTCCTCGATTTTCATTCGAACGAAACGTTCCCTCGAGGACGATTCGGCTGTTCCCTCCCCTCCCTTTGCAACGTTTTCAAGTTGGCGGGGAAAAGGTGTGCGGGGAAGGGGCCAGATTCGACAGGTAAGTGTAGACTAGTGTAACTTTTGTTGCGAAATCCCCGCTCAAAGGAGCGGCGGGCAAGTTGCAAATGAATTTTCAGTTAAATACTTGGGAGCAAGTTTTTGCAGCAAAGTGTCGTTAGCGACGGGACGGGAGGGGCTGCTGCTTCTTTGATGTATCCCGTAAACCTGAGCGCAGGCAAAGGAAGAAGAGCTCGAGGAGTGTCTTGAAGAACTTCTCCGAAGAGAAGCTTTTTTATTTCGATCGACCTTTGACTCGCGAATCTTTCCGCTAACGGAGCCAACATGGATCTCCTTTTCAAGGATTTTCCGTACACGTTACTTCTTCATATCTTATTCCCGTGAATCCCCTCCGTTATTACTCCTCGCCATCTCGAGCATCTCGCGTGATTCGTGCCCTCCTCCTTCTTCTCCTCTTCTTCTTCTTCTTTTTAAATATTTCTGGTTTGAAATATTAAAAATAAAAGTAGGGGCAAAAAAAATGGCAGCGAATCTCAGCAGGGAAAGAATGCGGGGAAGCATCCGGGAGGAACGCAAAATTCTTGTCCCGCAACAAACACTTATTAGAGGGGAGGAATGTGCTTTCTTCATTCGCGGAGAGAGGGAGGATTCCCTTCTCTTTAAAGGACTCCTCGACTCGTACGTTTTAATAAGAAGGAAGTGGAGGAAGGACGAGATAAGAAATCACGCGGAACGATAAATTCTAAAAAGTTGGCCGGCCTTAGTAGTCTCCCCGCCGACCTTTTCCAACGCCTCCTCCCGGAAAAAGGAGGAAAAAGAAGAAAAGAGGATCGATCCACCCATCAACCTTCCTCCCAACGAATATCGTGGAAAACAAATTTCCACTTCCCGTTGTAAAAATAGTTGTCAATGTCGATGGACGGATCGATGGATTTACCGGGGAAGTCGATTGATCCGTCGAACCCTCTTCTCCACACTCCGTCGACGACGATTCGCCGTTGATTTTTGCCCATCGATCGCCGGATGGAAGTTCGTTAACCGGTGATTACAATATTTATACGGGCGAATTGAATCCCCTCCTCTCTCTTTCTCTCTCTCCAAGCATTAATTACTTTCCGCGAATTTCACCGAATAATCCGATCCAGTAATAACTTCCATTGATTCGCCACTCGAGAACGTCGAATCGCGAATGAAATTTGCATATCGACTGCGAGAAATTCGTATGCGCCGTGACCCTCTTCTCTCTCCTTTCCTCCTTCGACGATTTCGCGAGTCAAGGATTCTTAACTCGGATTACAACTCATATCCATCGAACGGATCGGCGATTATTTCAACGGTCGAAAATGAAAGAGCGAAGTTTTGAAATTTGGATTGGTAGAAGAAAGAGGAGGGAAAGAGGGAGATCAGAATTTTCGATTTCGGAAGAGGATAAAAATCGAAAAGGTAGTGGACGAATGCGAAAAAGGGAAAAGGAAACGGGAAAAGTTAATCTCGAAATCTAATCAAATCGCGAAATCGGGAATATCGGGTCGAAAAGTTTTTAAAAGTTCAAAGAGTGACGCGAAATAGGAGACGGGAGACCGCTAAGCTTGCACCAGCGTTGTTGTATTCCGTAACGATGGGGCAATCTGATAGGATTCAAGTACGGTCCCGGGTGAAAATAAAGCCCACCGTGGCCACAATTAAACCCCTCTTAGTAACGTTGATTACCAAAGGGGACAGTTCCGGTAGGGACAGCGGTTGGTTGGGCCGACGAAAATCGATGCCGCTCTTTCGAGAACTCTCCTTTTCTTTTCCTTCCTTTTTCCATCGAGTCGATTAAAAACCATCGTTTCGTTTAAAACTTGATGACGTTGTTATCGGGATATATTAACAAGTCTTGAGAAAGAAGCTCGCTCGAAAGAAAATCTTTGACAAAGATCTTTCGCAAGATACAAAGAGAATTCAAAAGAGAGAGAGAAAAAGGTAAATAGTAAAGCTTGAAGAAACGAGAAAAAAAGGGGGGAAGAGTTAGGCGATCTTGACAGAACTGAGATGGGTGGGAAGAAGAAAAAGAAGGAATCGAAGTGGATGGTAATAGCACGATTGAGGGACAAGGAGCGAGATAATGGAAGAAGAGAAGGGGGCAAAAGGGAGGAGGAGTTCAGAGAAACGATATTTCAATCTTCTGTGATTACTTTTTTCCTCGATCCGACGGGATAATCGGTATATCGCGATGATAAACAGAGAGATAGATTTCGTTTTGGGAGGCTTGACACGAAGGAGGGAGAGACAAAGACCTTCGCGAGTCGATTGCAGCAAGTCCGAACAGAAACGAGAAATTGCATTTCTCATCGCGTGTATCCACGCCAGGCTTGCTCGTCATTCCGTTTGAGCAAACCGCTGTCAACGACCAATCCTTCCATTCTCGGTCTTTTTGCCGGCCAAAAGCCGTGCTGCGAAACCGCGAAACTTTCATTTCGTTTGGTGGCGGGACCCGTGCCGCAGACACTTTGATTACGATCTCGCAAATAACTCTCTTCGACCGACGAGAAATCGGCTGCATCTTTCGAACCTCTCCTTCCTCACTCGTCCGGCGATTTTACTTAAACAGGGCTCGTAATTCTAGTCGACTCAGAATCTCTTGACACGTTTCTTTTAAAAAAAGATAGAAAGCTTTCTTCACGATTTAGAGATATTTGAAGCATAACGTGTTGGTTCTTACGAACGTATTTATAACAGTATACCGTTTCGAACAAGAGTTAGTTTTTGGAAAAAAAATGAGCGAGTCTTTTCCTTGATACCTTATCAAATAACGAAGAATATCGGATGAAATAATTCGACTGGTTTCGACCAGCCAACTCGAATACAAATCTTCCGTGAATCCTTTCGAGATCCTAGGTTTCTAGCGCGGGAAGCCGAGAACTCGAAAAAACTAATTGCATTCCGATGTAGCTCGTTTACCATCGGAGCCAAGTAACGCGCCATCATCGTGGCCAGCGCGAACCTTTTGTCATCCGCTAACTTCCTAGATTGTAATTTTCCCCGTAGATTAACTTTCCACGGATCCACTTCCTTTTTCCGTGAAACTTTCCTCCCAATCATTAGCACGGAACTCCCCTCACGGAATGAGACGGACATTACACTTTACCGAATACCTTTGTCCCTTATCTCTCTCTCTCTCTTCGAAATTAAAATTGGAATCGTCCAACGTTATCCTTTCTCTCTCCTTTTATCTCTCCCCTTTTCCTTACGTTAATATCGCTCTCATCGATGTTTAAACCTGGGATTCGCCCCTTTTCATAAAACGATAAAACCCGCCGGCTTCGAAACTCGCCACTTCCCTCGACGGAAATTAATCGAGTCGAAAACTTTACCGATACATCCACGAAGATGGGCTCGAGAGAAGATAGATCAACGTCAAAACGTACACACCGATCGAGTGAATCGAGGAGAAAAAACGAGGAGGGTGGGAAAGAAGCAGCCGCAAGAGGAGGCACCCTTAACTCGATTAACCATGGAGCCGGCATCCAGCAATGAGAATAATTATCGCGAGCGATCGATCAATCGTTTCGGAGGGCATTGGATTAAAGCGCTATTAAACGGCTCCAATCGATCGGATCCGATTGTTTTCGAACCGATTCCCTCTTCCTACACGCGACCAAGATCGATTACTTCGAAGATCCATTCTTCGTAGAGGAACGTTGTTGAACAGAGGGAAATGTCATCTTGTCGACGATTTCTGTGACCGGCTACAAAACTAATTTCATTCGGTGGATTTTTATAATGGCTCGCTCCTCTGTCAGCGCGCCGCCAATCGGACAGGTTCGGTGAAGGAGCCTTAACCTTTCTCCCTTCCTTCTCTCCGTCTTGAGTTTATTCTTCGCGTAATTTTATGTCGTAAATTGGACGTGTGACATCCAATCGCATCGTTTACGAGATTAATTCAACGAAATTCATTTCTCAAGTAAGATCCTCTTCTCTTTTCCAACGCGAGAAAACGCGAAAAAGCAGGATTTGAAGATTCGGTTTCGGTATTTTTCTCCATTATCAACATCGATCATTTCGTAACCGGGCGGTATTAACCTCGTCGATCCTTAATCCCGGATGAGTCTCCTTGGAGGTTTCCCTCCTACGATTAGAGAAATGAAATAGCCGATAAATCCATCGTTCTCAGGATTGACAAATGTCATTAATTATCTGGGATCTCTTCAACATTCGCATATTACATCGTCTTTGGAAGCTCCTTTCTTCTTCTTTTTCCTCCGTTAAAACTTCTCTCGTATCTTTTTTTAGATAGAAATTGGAGAAAGAGATACGATATGGAGAAATTATTGGGGTCCGTGTCGTTCGAAATTTTCGATTCGCGGAACAACCCTTTAGCAACGATTTTTAAAGCGTCTTCTCGCACCAACCAATGGATTTCGTATCTCGGGATTCCCTCCACGACGGTTTCCATCCTTATATTTTCCAGAACAACTCTCCCTATCCAGCCTCGAAAGCTTTCTTATCGGGGCCGGCCACCACCCCTTCCACAACCCGTTTAACACGTTCAGTCCCAGACGCACACTTTACAAAATTAGCTTTGTCAGCCCTTAACCAGGTACGTACAGCGATGGTCCGGGCTCCAGATGGTCAAGATACAACTCGAGGTCCCCCTCATTTCAACCCTCTCCAACCGGACAAGGAGAATTGGGGTCGAGACCAACCCAGTTTTCGCGTCATCGGACCGACATCTTCTCTTTTTTCCTCACCCATTTAACCGCTTTCAAACCACTTATTTCCCTTTTCCTTTTCCTTTTCGTTTTCCTTTCGGAGGAAGGATCGTTCACAATTCTCTCTTTTTCTCTCTTTCTGTCTTTGTGGAGATATCTTTGCCAGAAAGATGAATAAAATTTCGAAATCTACGATTAATTATTCGAATTATTGAATCGTGGTTCCTTTTCTTTTAAACAGTCACGTGTTCGTTCGATCATCTTAGTACGAGAAAGATGTCAACTATTTGTTGAATCCAACGCATCGATACGGAGAGAAATGATCAAGAAAAGGAAGGAAGTAAGAAAAAGTGTGCGTCGAGTTGCGTTTCGAATTGATTTACAAAGAGACTGTAAGTAAGAGAGAAAATAACGATGGAACGAAATTTTTGAATTCAATTTTCACGTTGCGTAACTTTTGATAAAAAAAAAATAAAAATAATAATAAAAAAAATGATCCAAGTCGCGCGAAATGAACGATTAGACAGGGCAAATAATTGTTTCAATTGCAGCCACACTCGATGCGGCGGTGTTCGTTAACGTTGAACAAACTCGTTTCGCGTGGCCATCCCGGAACATTGCACGCTCAGCGTTTCCGGGGCTGCGCGTTAAAAACATTAGCGACAATTTTAAACGCTTTCGGCCGGCCAATTTGAAGGGAATGCCGATTGGGCTGTGTGCTCGGCCAATTTTTCCTATTTTTTTCTTTTTTTCTCGCGCAAACATCCCCGTCCAGTCCTCCAAAAAATCACCATTATTCCGCATCGTTGCGATTAATTAATCCTCGCCGTTCCGATCGCTTGTTTATCGCCGAGGGGAGGAGAAGAACAAACCCTCCTTTTCCCTCCCTCTTCTAATTCCGATCTGTTTAAAAATCGAAATTGCCATTTCGTCGAAAGGGCATTTGAAAAAAATACCCTGGAAAACTCGAGAAAAGATGGATTTCATTGAAGCCCTGGTGAACAAAACCCCGGGGTTTGAATTCGCTTGAAACATCCTCGTTAAAAAAAGAACACGAAGCTCTCTCTCCTCAAAGGAGAGAAATGAAGGAGCAATCGGTTCCAGCAATCTGCCGCCCGACTCGTGCATCTTGGCCAGCCACGAATTGCTTGTTATTTAAAAAAACGGAGAGGCGAGGAAGAGACGAAGATCCTCTCCTTTATTTACGTACGATTTTCGCTGAAAGCGGCGCGATACGATTTTTCCGTCAGACGCAAGAATCGAGAAGATCGAGGGCGGAAGAAAGAAAGAAAGAAAGGAAGGAAGAAAGAGGAAAGAGAAGGAAGAAAAGACTTAAAAAGACGCGGCAAAGGTAATCCCTCTCCCTCCTCTCTATTCCTTCCTCCGAAAGCTTAAATTTACCACGAGCATTAACTTACCGAAATAGTACACACATACATGCGAATACGCGGGGGCGTGATTCTTCCAGTCGAAAGTAATTTCTCTTGTGATAACAACCTCCCTGTGGGGCAACGCTCGCTCATGAGAATTACATCTCCGCGACCGGTTCAACCGGAATAAACGCTTATGGCACACTTTTTCCCTCCTCTCCTCCCTCCATTCCAGGAGAGGTCTCGATCGACAGTGATACTTCGACGAATCTTAATATTCCGACGATGATCGTCGTCGAGCTAATTTCCTCCTCGACGGAGAGAGATCGTTTGTTGTTATCGAGATGATAAATTTTTAGAGAATTTTTAAAGAAGAATGGATTTCGCGAAAAAAAGAAATTTCCATGGACGGATGATGGGGGAACGTGATTGATCGCGTTTCCGACCAGGCGAAAGAAAGGTAAGGGAGAGATTTTTTTTGCAAACGACTCGAACTTCCTCTCTTTACTTTGGGAAATTTTCCTCTTTCGAAAGAATCGGCACGCTTCTTCCTTCCATCGCGTGAAAACGTACGATCGAGAACGAAAGGTTGTTGGGTTTTAAAGATTGGAGCAAGGTTGTCGAGAGGATCGAAGATCCAGATTTTTCACAGTCTCGAAGATTTTACGGAGATTTA
This sequence comes from Apis mellifera, assembly GCF_003254395.2. Lineage (NCBI taxonomy): Eukaryota > Metazoa > Arthropoda > Insecta > Hymenoptera > Apidae > Apis > Apis mellifera. The sequence goes on from NC_037646.1 coordinate 8,240,603, forward strand.
ATTGCGACGCATCATCGTCGATGATGTTACATTACACGTAGAATATGAAAATTGATGCGATCAAGTAGTTTTCGACGTGTAACAAAAGCTCTGGTGTCTCATTCCAATTTTAAATCAATTGACATTTTAATCGATAAATTACAGCATCAATTTTTCAAAATGAAACGAAACGTGCACACACACGTGTAAGCCACTGATTGAATTTAGTGTCGATACTTTTTCATCAATTTCGAAACGATTCCATTTGCAAAAAAGGATCATTCTTTTTTTCTTTTTTCCTTTTTTTTTTTTTTTTTTAGGACATTAGAGAAATGAATTTTTCCCGTATCGCTTTCATTCATTCGATAACACGTATGATATCACCCTCCTCTAAAATGGCCCATATTTATCGGGGTTGAGCACCAAGTTAAACCCTCTCCGCGATACCGTCGATCGTTGGCGCGCTTGACGTTGTGCAAACTCATAATCGTTCCGATTCGCGAGTCCTCAAAGCAACCCTCGAACTTTCCCGCCATAGAAGGGAAACTTGTTTGACGCGGCCTAAGGCGGTTCCAAGTCTCACGTCAAGGATTTTGGACAGTGCTTAATGTTGCTCCACTTGCGACTGCAATAAGTCTTCGAGATACATCTTCGAAATCCATCCCTCAATTTGTAATTAATCACGCTCCGAATCATTTCAGATATCGAACAAATCATTCCTCGTAGAAAATATACAATTTTTATACACATTCTTTCTTTTTAACTATATACATACTATGATGATCTAATCTCTCATACTTATTTTCGATTCTTCTTCTTCTTCTTCTTCTTCTTTCCATTATTTTTTACTTTTCATTTTTTTATCGTGACCTCCTCTTTTCTTCATATTTTATTTACGATTATTATTTTATCTCCCCGTACGAGTGAATTTCAAAATATCTTTCACAATTTGTACAACAGATAGATAAGAAAGAAACGAGAAACTTGTTTGGATTCGAACCTCGAGAGTCAAACTCATTTCCAACTCATCACTCTGCCAACGATCTTATTATTATCAATAATTTCCATTTCCTCTCTAAATTTCGCAAATATTCATAAACGTATGTATCCGCGGTTGATTAACGATGAAATTTCCTACCATCCCTATAATAATAATTCTTCGAAATTCGGTTTAGCGAATTAATGGGGCGGCTCGTCCCGTTATTAGCTTCCCTGTAATTCGCGCGAGATAATTTAGTTCTTAAGTTACATTAGCTACACCCATTTTACATCTGTTCTCCGCCTTCCGCCCAACGGAATCTCAACGGCAAACAAAAGGATCGTATCCATTTCCCGCAGATCTCGTAACTCGTGACATCCCCGTAGGGATATATTCTGCGCGCACGCCTTACCGGCACACTACGTGATTCCGTTGTTTGCCAGTCAACCGAAACTCGTCGCTTTATTTAATTAAAAGCCGGAGAACCACTTTTAACGGAAATGATAAATCACGTTTATTATAATGCCGTCAGTTATTTCACACAGTCGTGTATGACGATTCATAGCACGCTTCATAAATTCGACCCGCTCTCGATAGAAAATATAATAGAAACGAATCCTTCTTCGTGCAACATGCGTGTCTGATCCTTATTTATTTATCATTATCGGAAAGGATAATAATCTTTTTCCTTTCCAAAACATTTCCACTTCTTATCCTGAGAAAAAAGAAAACTGAATCGATAAATTAAAAAAGAATTTCTTCTTTTTTCAAAATCCATCACTCATTCGATGAAATCTCGCTCGATCGATCGCTGGATCATCCTCGAGTTTCTCTCCTATTGTCCGATACGATTTCTTCTCAATATCTTTCCGATGTTAATATCGAATTGATTATTGAATTATTCTCTCATCCAAGTTTCCCCTTCCACTCGAGAGATGAGGATTCCATTTGATGTTTCCCCAGAAAATTTTAATCGAATCTCCCCGCGAGAGTTTAACGCAACCATGGAGAAAGGGAAGAGAGAGAGAGGAGAGGATGGTTAATCCTCGAAAATTTTGATCCCTTCGTTCGTTCGACGAAGCCACCGAAAAGGATCTTGGATCTGAAATTAGAGATAGGGCGGGGCTGGAGCTTGTGAATACCAACCATCGGCCGCCATCTGCGAACCGTTGGCCGAACAATCTTGGGAACTGCGGCTCGTGCAACGCGGACTGCAATAGTGCCGCGCTCCAATCTTTAAAAACGGAATTTTGTACGTTCTCCTCTCCTTTTTTTTCAACCATTCTTGATCGAAACGAAATGTTAATACCGTTTTTTCTTAAATTGGGAAAGCTATCCCATCATTTCTTTTACCACCCTTAAGAAAAATTCCTTGCTTAAATTCCACCTTTCGATTCCAGAAAACGATCGGCATAATTTAAACTCAAAACAATTAAAAAATGATCATCAACGTTGAAAAGAGGGAGGAGGGGATGACATCGTCTGAATTCCAGCATCCGTTTTCCGTTTTCGAGAAAAACGTGCGGCCAGGTTCCAGCACGGTGAAGTCGAACGTCGTAGAACGGAAGACGTACGAGCGTTGAGAAATTGGCGAGGTTGGTGAATTCGCAAATATAATCAATGATGTATCCTCGCCCCGTGTTTCCAACTTCGGCCCAGATATCCAACAAAGCCCCCGCGGCGTCGTGGCCGGGGTTTCCCATTTGGGCGGAGACACGCGCAAAGTACTGGAGAATAATTACAAGTTCGTTCCATTGAATCCGGAATGCGCTAAACAACGCGGAAACAGCCGCATTGCGATTCGATGATTAATTCAATCTCGGGCTAATGCATACTGATCCCCTGCTGTGCGCGAATTGAATTGTTTTAAATGCCTCCCCCCTCCTCGCCTCGCCGACCCGATGATAAACGCGTGGCCCGACCCGGAGGAGATTTTGCAAATTTACGGAAATGATAGCCAGAGATTCTCGCACGAAAATGTTTGGACGAGTCGCGAGAGATAGGGATTGAAATTCAACTTGCCGCGAAGATGTAACATTAAGATTTGGAAATTTAATCCTCTTTTTCTTTTTTCAAAGATTCAATCTTTGAGAAAGTTTCTTTCGCCCAGGGCGGGTAAACTTGTTCTTCCGCTTCGCATCAAAAATGTAGCGGTATCGCGCGAGTTTCTATTCGCGTGTACGCGCGAATAGAATTTAGTTCTATTAACAATTACGCAATTTATTAGACCGCTGTAAAACTGTAAAACTCCGTTGTGGTATCCGTTTCTTTTTTTCTTTCCTTTTCTTCTTTTAACGTCCTGCCATATATATATTATAAATCGTTAAAGCCAGTCTCGTTCGAGATTTTAAGCCGTAAGAGACTTGTCGTTTCGTTTCGGGGGAGAAGCGAGTTTAAGCTCGATTAAGAGATTTCGAGGAGTCTTTAAACAATTCTTGTCGCTTCTTTTTTTAACTGGCGTACTATAAACGATTTAAACGATTTAATTCTTCTTGCCTTCCGTTAAATACGCAGTGTTTCGAGACGAATGATAATTTTGTATCCACGAAATGACGCGTCGTACATCCTTCAAACGTTCTCCACCGCTGACGATGTACGTAGCGGTCGTGTGCTACCTCACCCCGTGGGTATCCGGAGTGAAAAACATCACCCACGGGGTGGCGAGACACCTTAGATCTATTGGATTTCCCGAGGGCAGCGGCGCAGGGGTGAAGTATAGAGATAAATCATTTATCTTTCATCGACTAATGCTATTATCGATTGATGACCCGGCCACTGCGACTCCATCTTTTTTATTTCGGAGAATAAAGATATTGAATAAATCGAAAATGGGGTGAAATTGGAATAAATATTCTTACGTTTCGTGCAGATATTCTTCGCCCTTGGAGTGCCCGTCGACATTCCCGACAAATCGGTGCTATTCTCTCTGTATTTCGAAGCGAATTACGTGCTCCCAGGTGAGTGGAGCTCCAATTATTATTGGGACGAGTCGGGTGGTCTCGAAAAACGGAGTCTGGATCGACGGCTGGCTTACGATATTCTTATTAGCAAATTGGAAAGGTAAAAATGAACGTTAGAAGTGAAATTAGATTGAATTAAAAGGAAGAGGGGGAAAAAAAAAACCTACGATATTTTTCGTTCACAGTTTCGGTTATTCCGGGGAAAATTGTCTGCGAAAAATGATCTGCGAAGTTGCCAACTTTCCTCTAACTAATAATGGCGTGCTCGGCGATGTCCTGCAAATTTTATTTACGTGAGTGCTAAAATATATATATATACTTTAATATTAAGTGTAGTTTAAAAATTTCTTTTTTTTTTTTCAAATTTTCCACTTTAAATTAATTAATTTTGATGGCAAGTTTCGTGATAAATTTTTCTTCGTCGATATATATATTTGACGATGATTGATATAATTAAAAAATAATCTATAACGCGATATTATACGATATTTTTATCACAGGCCATCCTCTTCGCAAGATGAAAATCTTCCGAGCGAGATCACCGAGGCTGAGTACGCGAAAGATTGCAATAACCGCTATAAAAAATGCCCTCAAAGTCCATTAGCCTTGATAAGGTATCGTGATCTCAACGATAATAGTTAAAAAAAAAAAAAAAAAGCCACGGTTATTAAACGCAATCTTCATAATTCGTGGCACGGTTCGTGGCCTGTCGTCCGATAATGTCGTCTCGTAAAAAAAAACAAGATTCTTACATCTCTAAGATAAATAACATTTATCAACATCGAACGATACATACCATTTTTTTTTTTTTTTTTTTTACAACAATATTGTAATATTTATTAAATCAGAGAAAATACATGCGTCTTTCCTCTCATTTTCGTATTCGCATGATTCGTTTCTCGTTTTAAGGAACATTTCGACATTTAATAAAAGCTCCAATCGAAAAATTCACGAGACATGGTACGAAGGCTGTTCATTTAAAAAGAGAAAAGGGAGCAACGCAATTTATAGTAGTTCTTTCTTATATGTATAAAAAAATGAAGCGTTTAAATTATAATTGTAACTAACAATGATAAGAGATTGAAAATGATCGAAGTAAAAATACTTAAGAACTATGGAAGAAGAATATTATCGAAAAAAAAAAATATATAAATATACGCGAAGCAAGTTGTTATATAAATATATAAAGAAAAAAAAACTAAAATTTCTCGAATATTATATATAAAGATATGTGTATATGTGCGTGCACAGCTTGTTTAAAGTAATTTCATCATGTGATGATGTAAAAATTAAACGACGTTCAACGTCTCGCAAAATTAATAATAATAATAAAAAAAAAAAATCCTGATAAATATTAATATAAGTTCAATCACTCTATTTACAATATTTTTCATTGCAACAGTATAAGGATCAATATCTTAGATTTATGGACACAGAGTAATGCCAGCGAAACGAAAATTTAGCCAATATTTCATTTGATTTCTAAATCGATTAAATGCATTTCTATCATTGTAAATTTAGCTAAAATTTTCGTTGACAGATCGAATAAATAAATAATCTGTGTCGATTGATTTAACTGAAAATAAACACAATTATCGAATCCACTTTTTTTTAAAGCTGCACCGGGCCTTTTTTTTTTTTTTACAATGCAATTTCTTAAATAATTCTTAAATAATTTCTAACAAGTGTTTTATTCTTAATTCTCTTCGAGTTTCTTCATCAAAATCGGCAAAGTTCGCTCTTCATCCCTCGTTTTTCTATGCTGAAGATAGTGAGACACATTTTCGTATACCACAAATGTGATCACGGTCGCTGGAGTCACCCTGGTCAGGTTCGCAGACAGACCCTTGTAAAATCCATTCCCACCTTCAAACCTGCAATTAACCACCAGCAATACCGTTTTGTTAACTGCTTCCTTTTTCCTTTTCATCGTAATTGCGTGGGAATTTCTGGATTAAATAGCACGTTTCTCATTCGCACTATGAACCGGCGTACGATTCTTGTCGTGATTTATCGATCAAATGCGTTCATTTTCTTTCAAATGAAATCGTACGTCATGAAAATTGTAAATCGTACAAGTACGATATCGTTAATAACGCATACTTTTTCTTTTTTCTTTTCTTTTTTTTTTTTTTTCATTTTGAATTCAATTGTTTATCTTATATATTCAACGATGATCGTTAATCATCATGGCTTTTTTTCGATAAATGTTTTGAATTATCTTGATAAAAAAAAAAATCACGTCCAATTAAACATGATTAAAAAAATGGATAAAGGTATTTCTTAAAATCAAGACAATTCCAATTCTACATGGTTTATTTCTTATTTCAGATAATTTCACCTCGATGATATGTTGTAGGTGTACATACAACGTCATAAATTATATACGTAATACGTCCAAAAATCGTACCGCTGGTGGTTTTAATAGAAGACCCGTCTAATCGCAATTACATTCCACATGATGATTCACATCCATTCAACACACATCTAAACACACAAGTAAACACAATGCTCTCTTGCTACATATTGTACGTGCGTTATTAATAACTGTGGTCCCGCCACAGCAATTAATTCGTAGTAAAAGGGGAACAAATAAGAGGCGATCAGCTGATCGTACGAGACAATCATCCGATACGAAGAAAAATATTTAAATAATTGATAGAAAAACCAGTGTCACATCTCACACGAGATCCCTCCCTAAATCGTTAATAATCGATAAATATTTTTCTTCCATTAAGCTCCATAAACTTTACGCACAACCATCAAGCTTTGCGCTTACTATTGCGGGAAAGAAAGAGCATATCTAAATAATCCAGTAGCTAAATTTATACTGTAAAACAATTAAGTTTCCATTAATGTTTATTAAGTCACTTATAGTTTTTAAGTAATGAGTCCCATTGTGGAAACATATATGTATGTATATATATATATATATAAATAAATTGTATCTATTGTTTGAAAATTGCAATGACATTGAATTTTATTGCTATATTCTTAATTATACCGAGTACCAGACTCTACGGCGAACTTTGCAACATTCATCTCTATTGATTTTTCAAAATGAGGTAATTATTCATTGCATACAGAAATATAACATAGGTAACAATTAAAATTGTAAATAATTATTACATTCCTACGCACATCTTCATTTCGATTATTTTTATTAGGGACTTGCAGCATTATTACGAATTGTAAAATCACGCAAAATCCATTTTGTCTATTTCGCATAAAAAGAAATAAATTGCAACTATTGCGCGAATAGCAGGTTGCAATTTTTGTATTTTGTGTGTAATGTTTTGTATCTTTCGCCAGTTACAGTTATACAATACACTACAAATATTTTTTTAAAATAAAATCATTCTTAATTCAGTTACAAATAATATTAATTTATGATAAGTAAGACTATTAAAGTGTAATTTCATGTTTAAAAAAAAATATTAATACATGATAGATATATACTTGAGTGCCAGCCCAAAGAGATACATTGTTATGTAAAAAAAAAAAAAAAAAAAAAAAAAAGAAAAAAGAAAAAAAAAGAAAAAAAAAAGAATTTAATTGTCCGTACGATCCGAGCTTTGTTTTCTTTTTTCGCGCTTTATAAAGGAAAATAAAATTATTCTGTATATGCAAAATATTGAATAAATAAAATATATGATCTTGATTCGTATAAATTATTGTATATTCCAAGAACAGAATCAATAATTGTTCGATATAAAATGATCTAAAATGATTTGTTAATTAACTAAATTTTCCTATCGATTTATTAAAGAGATCGATCATTATATGAAACAGTCGTCTAACAAATATCATAATAAAAGACATATTAGAGACTGTTTCTATTTTCTTTAATAACAAATAAAAACATATTAGTGGATTGCTTGTTCTCAAAAATAAATTTAAATAAATTAAACGTCTATCCTCGAATATCAAGGCATTTATCATTCAGAAACTTTAATAAGATACTATCGTTAAAAAAAAATAAAACTATTTCCAATAATATCATTTGCTATATAAATATCTTTCTTTAAAAAAAAAAAAAAAAAAAAAAATTCAAAAAATATTCTCTAAATTATTAAGCACTGCATCTGTTACAATTACTATTTCTTTTTTTTAACTAATATTGTTGATAAATATATATTTGATTTGCGAAGAGAATATTCAAATGTTAATTAATAACATTTTTGTAATTGATACTAATAAAAAATGAAAATATAAGTTTAAAAGTTGATCCAGACTATTCAGACTAAAAACTATTATTTTACTTTGTCGTTTGTATGAAAATATATAAATAATTTTTTAATACTGTTTCAAATGTATCTCCAACTAACGACAAAAAAAAAGAAATAAAAAATTTGAGTCACAACCCACATATGACTGTTTCGAATAAGAATCATCTGGATATTTTCATCCATCTACAGATTACATCTAGGGCTGGAAAAAATTCAATACTAAAGCATAATGCTATCCGAAAAATTATAGAATATTTAAATAAGACTAATATGTTTGTGTGTTCTACTACGTTAAAAAAAAAATCTAAAATAAATGTAATCTAAAAAGTCAATGAGAATTTGTAGGCACGTTAGAAAATGTTTCATAAATTACGATAATTAAACAAATATTTGGTGTCACGTGTAAAAGATAGGGTGTCAAGCCCTTATAAAAACCCCTTATTCCTTCTGACCTCCATATTGATTGAATACAATGTATGCTGCCACTGTAGTTGTGATGATGGTCTTGAAGTCGTGCTCTAACAACTTGATACGGATAAGTCGAAGCGGCAGCAATTAATTTTGAAACTGCTGCAAAGAAAATATATTCCCATGTGCTCTGTAAATAAAAATGTTTTTTTCAGATTTTCCATCAAATAAAAAATTAATTCAATATACGTATAAAAAAAATGTACAAATAATTATTGCATAATTAAACGTACCAGCTTCGTATCAATCGGAACATTCAAATAATTGTTGTACCAATTCTTCAATTCTTCGTACACCATAAATTGAATAGCACCATGTGAGACGCCAAACATTCCAGGTACAAAACCCTATAAATATTCGAAAATATTTATAAAAACAATTAAATTAAGATTCAATATTCCATTTTCTTTTTCTTTCTTTCACCGAAAAGAGATTCACTTACTCGATACAAGCCTCTAACTCCTTCGGTTCTATAAATCTTCTTAATTGCATCTATCATACCATTATATCTAAGTGTTTCCGGAAGATGCTTATCATCCATATATTGTAGACACAAACGTGTCTTTACTACCCATAATGGATTTGTCATAACTAAAGTAAGAATTCCAGCGTCCGCTGCTGCGAACATGTGCATCGAGGGTCCCAAAGGTTTTCTGCTATTTCCCCCTTGGATCCATGTTTTAATGGTATTGTAACTAAACAAAGAAAATATTTCCAAATGTTACACAGTTCAATTTTTCAATCTGTTTATTGTTAAATAAAATTTATTAAGATTATTTAAAATCCTTACAAAAAGAAATAGCAACCCCATGCACCGCCAGATCCTAGAACGTTCGGCGTTACACCTCTGTAAAGTCCTCTCACTCCTTCAGTCTTAACAATCTGCATAACCGCGCTTTTAAGACTCTTGTATTGTGGACCCACACGTGAGTGGCCATCGCTAACTACAAAAGAGAGAGGCAGCATGATGAATAAATCTTGTGTTTATTCGATCAAATGCAAAGTTAGACGGACAGAGAAGAAATATAAGAAATTGATATTAAATTTTTTTAAATGGTACCATTGTCCTGAAAATGCTCATCAAGTCTTTCTCACTCACAACTTGATAATAATGAAAAGGGGCCAAAAGATAAGTAAAGTCTAATTATGTATTTTTTTCTTTAATCACGCGTCGACAGAAAGTTTATCTAGCAAGCTTGTTGCAACTTCAACCTCGTGACACCATTGATTTCCATTGAAACTCATATTTTATTTTTAATTGCATTGCAACATTCGCTAAACCATTTTAAATAAACATATGATAATTAAATAAATATGATACGTTTAATTCGTGTAAAAAATGATTCTTGATTCATTTTCATGCGTTATTATAAGATATTAAGTTACGATAAATTATATTTGTAAACGTATTATATAGCCAATAGGAATGCAAACTTTTAAAGCTATTGATAATAGCTTTTAATTAACGAGCATCAAGCAAACGTCAATATTTTATTATTAAAGTATTTTGCTTGTATAATATTCAATGCATTCTACAAAAAAAATCAATCAATCATTTATTATTAGATTATATAATAATAAGTATTCCATATTCATATCTTGATAGGAATTTTTATTAGAAAAATTAAATTATTAATTAAATGCTATTATTACTTATTATTTTTTGGTATATATTATTAAATTTATTTCGTAAATATAAATATTCTTGTCGTGGATTAGTTTCAAAAATATAAATTTCTTAGAAAATAATAAATGACAAATTTTTTGATTTTCTTATTATTATATATCCTATTATATATATATATATCCTAAATTATATTGTTATCATTATATTGTTATCATTATTAATGAATCGATATTTTTAATAATATTGTGCATAAACTTATGAAAAAAGACGATTTCTATTAAAAATTTCGGTATTTAATAAATTAAGAATTTTTCTATAAATTTTCCATAAATTTTTAAAAATTTTTTTAAAAACTTTAACATAAATATAACATAATGAACATAATGAATATAAATGACTCATGTTTACAAATGTGAAATGATCAAATATGAAAATTATTGCATCATATAAATAAATTGAAATTATTAAAAATTTTTTTTTATAAATAAGAAATATAAATTATAAATAATAAAATTGTTGAATTATAGCATGAAAATAATTTCAGGCAAAATAATTACATAGTGTAATTATCGTAAATCAATTTGAATAAATTTACTGCACGAGTCAAAATTTTAATCGCAAAATGTAATCGTTTGAACTCACGTGTTTCTGATGCAATCCGCAGAATTTCTTACTGTTTGGTATATAGCCAACGAATTTTACGACGAAAATACAGCAAAGAACAAGCTTCTTGATGACACCATCATCATCGGCTTTTTTGATAATGATATAAGAAACTAATAAATAGGCTTTGTTTTTAAATTCAATTTTAATGATTTCTTAATGTAGTTAAGCAGTCATTAATTACTATTTTTGAGATAAAAAAATATATATTTCAAAATATATTCATAATATATATATATATATATTTCAAATATATATTCATAATTACAAATTAATTGATGACATAAAATAAATATTAATAGACAATATGTAATAAATATTATCTTTAGATCGAGTTCATTAGAATGCATTAATGTACAAAGAAAAAGAACAATACGAAACCGCAGACACTGTGGTATCAAATTGTATTGAATAACATTAGCGATAACCTGGTCAATTCTGAGTAATCTTTCTAAGTAATTTGAGCATTGCATTCACATTTACTTAGAATAAAGTACTTAGAATTGAATATTAACTATAATTTTTAATATCAAATAATAGAAAAAATTTCCTTAAAAATTTTCGATTTTCTTTTATATTTGAAAAAAAAATAAAAATCAAAAAATTTATTTTTGATCAAAAGAAATGTTAATAAGATAAGAATGATATATATAAGAAATGTTCTATTTAGTAACATAACCACAGGAATGTTACTTTCCACTTCTAAATGTGGTCGAAAGTTGATCATAACTTTCCATTTCGTTTCGAAACATAATGAAATAATTTGCTTATTTCAAGATCGTTTTATACTTTAAATTTTATGTATTTTATTTAAAAATATTATATAAATTATTATTTTTATTTACACTTTATAATAATTACTCTTAATTAATACTCAATAATTATTCAATAATTTCAATAGAAATTCTTGAATATTTGTCCATTTGAATTTATTAGAATTCATTTTTTTAAAAAACTATTGATGAGAAAACGCCTTAAGGAATCCTTGTGTGATAAAAGTATGTAAATAAAACTAAATGTAGATATAAATAGTGTAAATCCACCCAATTTGTCATCAATTGTAAATACATAATTGAAAGATAAAATATAAGTCTTACTTAAAAGCAAATGGCAAAAATCAATACCGAAATATTACTTTCTGATGCATTGAGCATACAATTTACATATTTACAATATATCACAATGAACATAGTGAATAGTCATCGCATATCCCTAAGCCGGTCAAAAATATCTCTCGATATTTCTCGATAATGCCACGTGCTTTTATATGCTCGACCTTGTCGGTCGAAATAATAGGAGCATCGACCGAAAACAATGTTATTTTTTGGGTTTTATTTCAGCTAACTACATATTTTACTACGATCGTGATATGTTAACAAATATATATACATTATTAAACACATTCTATTAGTATATTATATATTAATTAATCTAAATTGTTATTTTAAAAAATTTATATGATATATAAACAAGGATAAATTATTTAAATTTAATTATTTTTTCAATATTCAATTTGACATCTAGATTTTCATTCAATTTTCCCAACGAAAAGTTAAAAATGAAGCAGAACTATTACGACAAATGGCGTACGTCATTTGTTTCGAAAATGATATCAATATTATTACTTCAAAGTTTCTTCTATTGTTGATTCTCTATAAAAACTACCAAAATATTCGTATTCCGTACATTAATTATGAGTAGAAAATTCTTATACGTGAGTCATAGATAAGAATCAAAGACACAAGAAATATTTTCTATGTCTAGAGAGATTAAATATAGAACGTAGTACGTGTACCACGTGTACTTTATATATCGAATAGATTGAACTTGTACCGGCCATTTGCATCTACAACCGTTATGTCGTCAGCGATGACACACTCGAATCGCTTACCTGCGAATCTAGTCTTGATCAAGTCCAACGGATGCAGCATCAAGGTGGAAACCACGCCACCAGATATACCAGCGATGAAATGTTCGTATTTAAAGTGGCTCAGCACGGGTAAAACACGAGCGGTTCCCGGTGAACCACTAGACTTCATTGCCGACATTTTTCCCGTGTTAAGCTGTTCGTTCTTCGTTATCGATCCGTCAGCGGAAAATCCAGTCGCATCCTTCACAACGCTAGCAATATTCGCCTCCACTCTGCGGCATATCTCTTGATCCGGGGCAGGCAGTGTTGTTGCGTTTACGGTAGCGCGAGGCACGGTTGAATTCGCCTCTACGATTTGATGCTTTCCTCCGTCTCGCTTGCTCTTTTTAACCGATTACGCAACACAGCAAAACGTCACACGCACCGTACACCACCATACTAAGTGCTCGACTGCCCGCGTCAAGCGTTCTGCGCATCGCTTCTTTTAACTCGACTGCGAGTGCCATCTTTTAAGGAAAGAGAGAGAGCAGCGCACTCTACCGCGCGAAATTCGATTCAAATTACATACACATCTACTTTTTGGCGTCTTTTTACTTTCAATTGTTTATCTTATTTAATATTTTTCAACATATTGTAAAAAAATATTACAGAAAATAAATAAATGTAATTTTAATAAATTTAATTTTTAATAAATAAATATATTACAACAAAAAATTAGCGAAATTGGACATAATACTAATAATAAAAGTATTCTTTTTATCATAAAATACTAAAAAATATTTGTAAATATTTTTTATTAATTATATTTAAGAATTATAAAAAATTTATAAACTATAAAAAAATAAAGACATAGTATAATAATACAATAAAATATAAATAAATAAAAAAACAATCTATATCCACTTATTTATAAGTTTAATTTTTAATTACGTTTATATTATATTAATTATGTTTCATAATAAATTATAAATTATATTCTAAATGAAATTGCAAGTATTGATTAAATAAAATAAAGTTTGAGACAAATATATATGTTAGATAAAACTTATTCGAAAATTCTTATCTTTTCTAATAAATTTAACAACGATATTGATAACGATAATGAATATCAGTGATAATCGATGATAAATTTTTATATTACGACAGAACATTTTTCTTTTATAAGCAACTAGTGAATTGTTCAGTTAATTTCTATACATGTTTAGTGAAATGTTATTAAAATTAATTCAAGTAAATAAAAAATAGTAAACGTTGAACATTTTTGATTCGGAATTTTTGATTCAGCAAGCATTGCAATTAATATTAAGTTAAATATAAATATTTATTTGAAAAATTATTTTCGATGTTATTTTTGAAATATACAAAATATATATATATATAAATGATCTAAATTTTTTTCTATTAAATAAATTATATGGTTAAAATATTATATAAATATATAAATAATTCATGAAAGATAATTTTTATATGAAATTCAAGTGTCCATGAATTGATGATGATTGTAGTTAAAATATTTAAATAAAAAAAATACTTGATTCAAATTGACAAAAAAAAAGCAGTTTTTGAAATATCAAGATTTCAAATCTCGACAAAATGGTAAGACGATATTTTTATATTATACAAATAATACAAATAAATAAATTTCCATTATAAAATAATTATAATTCAATGTTATAATAAAAACTACAATAAGATCTTGAAACAAATTATATTTTTATCAAAAATTATCTAAAATTAAAAATATCTATAAAAATATCTAAAATTTTAGTTTACATTTGTTATTACAATATCGACAAAATTATTTATTTAAAAGTTAGAATAAATATTATCAAATATGAAAAAAAAATTTAACATCTTGCTTAAAATAAAATATTCACGATCGCTTACATTTAACTACTTTTTGTTAAAATTAATAAAATATCAAAATATGAAATTGATATTTGCACAAAATAATTACACTCTTTTTAGGCGATAAATAAATCCATTTTAATGTTATTCTATAATTGAAATGTCAATTATATGGTACAAACATATTGTATTTGTATTATTATATAACATGAAAATGCATTTTATATAAACAGACAGAAATAAATATTGTAATAAATATTTATTAATTATAAGTTTAAAACTATGTATACAATATTATGTTACAAATTATTATGGACAATAAAATTTTATCACTAAAAAAATATCACAACTGTATAAAAAATATGATAAAACTTACTAACAATCTCGATATATTTTGCGATATATATAGTGCTAACAATTAGCACTATTCCCCTAGACAATTCTCAAGTTCAGATATGTGAGTACGTCATATTAGCCTCACTTAAAATATCGTGATCGCTAATCGTGAAGCAGAATAATCACATACTGAAAAAAGAAAAAAAAGAATTATAATGTGGAATTATTTTGACGAACGGATTTCTTCATATTACAAAAAAAAATCCTACAGATATTTATATTTTTTGGTAAGTGTGAATTAATATTCGTTCAGTGATATTTGATATTTGGAATATTCGAGTTGTACGATCAAAAATAAAATTCAAAGAGAAATTCATTGTATAATTAAATATCGTGTATTCATTCTTATTTCATTTGTTCATTGTTTACTCACTCATTCGAATTTTTATCTGAATATCTTGCATACATTTCCTGTTTTATTTTTTATATATCGCTATAAATGTCATATCTTTTATTTGACATTCGATTAATTCTGATTTCAATCAAGTTTCAAAGCCATCGTTATCATATCGTTGTATTCATTTCTGTGAATAACTTTGCTGCCAGTTGCTGGAGAAGATGATGGTGGTCTGCCTCCATAAGCCAAATCTTCTAAACGTATTCCTAAAGCTAATGCTATTCTATCTCTCACATACAAATATGGACCTTGATTTTTATGTTCTTCTTGTAACCACATAAGCTAAACGCACGAGATATTTGTTTTAACATTGATTTAAAAAGTTAAATTTATTTAAAAGATTAATTTACTTTAGCATTCGGATATTTTTTCATTTCTTCAGCTAATAAATGATATGGAAATGGACAAAGTTGTTCGATGCGAATAATCGCTATTTTATCTACCAATTGTTTCCCCTGACGTTCAGTCACCAAATCATAAAATACTCTTCCACTACACATCAACACTTTTTGTATATTTCCTGGTTTGACAAATGGATCAGAGAGAATAGGTTTAAATGAAGTGCCAGACTCCATATCAGCGAAAGGCGAAAGAGCCATAGGATGACGAAGCAAAGATTTGGGTGTCATTATACACTGGTTGAATAGATATACAGTTATACCTGGGTTTACCTTTAATAATAAAAAAAGTGAAAGTAGATATAATAAAATATAACTAACCAATGGTTTCCGAAAAGGCATATGGATTTGACGACGAAGGACATGAAAAAAATTTGCAGGCGTCGTTAAATTGCAAATAATCCAATTTATTTCGAACAATTGCCGTGTCATAATTTGATCTATAGTTTCTCCTGGTTCGGCCGTCGGAAGATAGGAAAAATCATCGTCACAAAGCTCGAGGTACCGTTCAATTTTTGCAGAGGAATGTTCAGGTCCCTGTCCTTCTAATCCGTGGGGCAAAAGAAGAACTAATCCTACCTGTCTACCCCATTTCGTTTGTCCGGAACTTAAAATAGTATCTAAAGTGACCTGAACATATATTTTTATTAGTTTTTAATAATTATTATTTCATTGCTATAATTCATTGTTAAGATTCTGTCATAAATAATTTTAATATTTGTAAATTATAATGTCTATATTACTTTATAATATTAATAATTAATAACTTTGTAATAATTTATAATATAAAGGTATCAAATCAAATCTATATTATATATCAAATAATGTGCAATAACAATATATGGTAACATTCTTAATTATATGAGAAATATGTATAATTTTTAGTTAATTTTTAAAAAGATTCACCTGACAAGTGTTCGCAAAATCACCAAACTGAGCTTCCCAAATTGTTAATGTGTTATGGTTATATGTCGAATAACCCACCTCGAATCCTATATTTACAATCGATTATAGTTTATCGATAATTTTCTTTTTTTCTTTCAATTCAATTGTTTAAAAGACTCACCGCAAACGCCATATTCCGATAATGAAGAATTCGTGACAGTATACATTGCTTGTCCCGGAAATATATCATGCAAAATATTTTTATAGGTCTTATCTCTACTCTGATCGTGAATAACATGTGTGCGATGAGAAAAGGTGCCTCGCTCAACATCTTCACCAGACAATCTCACGGGGCAACCTTCTTTTAATAAACTACTAAATGCTAAACATTCACCCATAGCCCAGTCTGCCTGACGAGATTTACTCAATTGCGCTCTTTTTTCCATTACTCTTAATACCTACATTAATTAAATTAAACATTTTTAAGATTTGAAAAATGAATGAAATTATTTCATCATTCTAAAGAATATAAAGTTTATCTTCGTCAAGCATTTTCTAAATTCTCTAATAAGATTATCAGTATTGATATTCGATAATAAAAATTAAAAATTATATTTTAATACCTGTGTATGGGATTCGATGTCATTAGGAGGAGTTGATATCGCTTTACAAATTGTCTTTATAGTTTCTATGTCGATACCTGTCGGTGGAATTTTATTTTTGGGACTTTGAGTAGCAAAGAAATCGCTCCAAGGTACATCATGCCAATCACCCAATTGCATTGAATCTATAGTTTTTGCCTTTTCGAATTCTGTTTCACAATAGTTCCAATATTTTTCAATTTCCTATTATATATATTATGATTAGAAATTTATCAAAATATGAAACAATAATTATAATTGTATCTACTTCTTTGGCAAATGCTTCAGTAATCACTCCTTCTTTGAACAATTTATCGCTGTAAATATTAAGCACATTCGGATGTTGCTTAATACGTTTATACATCAAAGGTTGAGTGAGCATAGGCTCATCTAATTCATTGTGCCCGAATCTTCGATATCCTACGATGTCTACAACAACATCGTTGTGAAATTCGGCTCTATATTATTAATTTGTAATTTTTTAAATAATATTTTATTATATTTTTCATTCTAGTGCGAAAAAGGTATAAGTTGCATACCTGTATTCGCTGGCAACTTTACTACAATAGGTCACTAAATCAGGATCATCAGCATGTATATGAAATATCGGGGCGTTTACAACACGTGCTACATCTGTGCAATGCGCACTTGACCGAGAATATCTAGGATCCGTAGTGAAACCAATCTGTAAATTCATTAATATTGTTAAAACAATTAATCGATTATAGGAAAAATTTCATTTATGAAAGTGAATAAAAGTGATAAATGAATATCATTACTTGATTGTTGATTACAATGTGAATAACGCCACCTGTCGTGTAATTCGGTAAATTAGTCAAATGCATCGTTTCGTAAACAATACCTTGACCCGAGAAAGCAGCATCACCATGAACCAAAAAAGCCACCGATTTTTTGCCAACTGGTATAAATGAATTTTTAATTACAAAAACATTTTGATCAACGAATTTCAATTTTACATACATACATTCGGCATCATTCTTTTCTACTTGTTCAGCTCGAACGCGACCAACTACGACAGGATCTATTGCCTCCAAATGAGATGGATTAGCCATCATAGCAACCCGAATCTGTTTCTGACTTCTGTTAGAAATTTCAGCTAAATAATTTTATAATTTCATCAACTACATAATTTATCCATATAATCATATAATCACCTTTCTAACATTCTTTCCGCATGCGTTCCTAAATGATATTTGACATCACCAGAACCAAAACCTTCTAAAGCAATCGAATGAAATTGTGTAAGAAGTTGATGTAATGGTTTCATACAAACGTTGATCAATGTGTTTAATCGACCTCGATGAGCCATTCCTATCACAACACTTTCAACTCCTAAAATATTATTTATTTTATATTTTTTACATGATAAGAATCATAATAATTTTTCCTTACCATGTTCCGCTGATGTTTCCAAGCACTGATTCATTGATGGTATAAAAGATTCGCAACCTTCCAAACCAAATCTTTTTTCAGTGGGAAATTTTCTTGCTAAAAATCCTTCGAATGTTACTGCCTTCATAATATTCATCCAAATAAATTTCCTATGATCCGCTGGAAGATCCCAAGCACCAGGTATTTCAAACTTATCTCTTAACCAATCTAACTAGAAATAATTTGACGAAATTAATCCAATGTAATATTATTCTTATCTTAACGACATTTCCAATACAGATAACATATTATCTTATTTTCTCAAACTAAAAATATCTACCATAACAAGATCATGAATATAGGTATATTCAAGACCTAAATGCCCGCAATAAACTTGGTTCAATCTAATTAGAATATCACGCAAAGGAAGACTTCGTTTAGAGCCACCAATTACAGTAAATGGTGCAAGAGGAAATTCTCTATTCATATCAGCTTCGGTCATTCCCTTCAAATATTGTCGCACCACGATCGCAGGTGGTAAATTAGGAGTGCCTTGAAGCTTACGCGATTCTGGATTTTGTATGCCCAATGGATCAGTATCGGCAATCAAATGACCACGTGCCTGAAACCGATATAGAATAGAAATAGACCAATTACAATGGTCTGTTCGAATGGATTTATTAATGTAAGCTTAGAGCCTGATTGACGGATACTTGATAAGCTCGAATCGTGGCATTGATATCGAAAGCTCCAATTATATACTTATCACCTTGCATATCACTGTTTGACTTCGATTTTGCATTTTGTTCAGGAGATTTTGCTGTTGTTTTACAAGTAAAGTATATTTTTCTAGATATATATTTTTCTTTTAAGTAAAAGTATTAAACATTTAGAAGAAAATCCATACTTGACTGTGAAGATGGTGATCCACCGTGAGTAGAAGATGAAGTCGATTTTGGTGATGATTTGTGGGAAGCTGCCTCCGATTTTTTATCTTTCTCGTCAATTAATTTAAAATATCTATTCCAGGAATCACTCACAGAACTTGGATCCTTTTTCCATGATTGATACATATATTCCAAATACTGAATACTGTCCATGTTCAACACGTGATCGAATCTATCATTTTTACCTTTTTGATTATCGTGCTTGAAACGCGCGACATAGTTTTGTGGATAGAACGTTGCAAAGGAGAGACGTTTGAGTAATATTTTCTTATCGAGGCAATTGAACTTTCGCGGCGTATGTATAACGAAAGGCCGCATGCAATAATAAGATTGTCTATTAGCATGCATATCTCCATTTGTTATTATTCACCATAAAAGTACCAGGTATATTCACTATTATTCTTGAAATTTCGAATTTAATAAACCAAACTTGCTAAACTGCAAGTGTACTAGGAATCATCGTGACACTTGACTATTTCAAAGGTTGTGGTATCAATCAGTTTCTAATATTTTTTAATTTCTTTCATGAAGTTGTTCATTGAAGTTCTTTCATATCAATTTTCGATATTGAAATTTTATATTTTACTTTTATCAAAGTAATTTAAAATAAAATAAAATAAATGTATAAAATTAGTTGTCGAAATTATCATCCTTGAATGAAGATGATAAGTGGAAATAATAAATGACAATCTTATTATTTAAATTTTTTAATTAGATTAATTTTCTATAACGATTGTACGAGAAATAATAATTGAAACAAGTGAATCGATTGATATAAATGCAACTTCTCACGTTTCTTGCGATATAATTAAGCATCAAAGTTCTTGTTGATATTTTTGTGCAAAAATGTTTAAAATAAAGTTCAGTGATTCGGAATTACAAGATTTGAAATATTACAAGAATTAATAAGATGTGATGACATGATGCAACATGTTACACAACCCTATGATGATTTAATTAACATACCCTATATAGATATTCAAGTGGATATACAATCGTTTGGTATGAGATTATGGCAATTTATTCGCAAAAACTGGTTCAAATCGCGAAAATTGTTACGTATACCAGCTTTTCTGAAAACTCAATATTCCACTTCTCATGTGATATTATTTGTACAAGCAAGTTTACAAATTGAACAACAAATCTTATATATGTTATAATTTTATATATATCTGTTTTCTAATTAGAATATCTGTACATAGGATACACCACCATTAATTGTTGATCACAGGGTAATACACATCAGTCCTGATATCAAGCCGGAGCAAACAATTTTTCCAGATAATCATATTGTCTCTAAAAAAGTAAGTATTTTTTAATATGTATTTTAAACTTTTATAAATTTAATTTATCTTTGCGATTTGAATAATTTGGATCACTTCGTTTTCAGTATACATTGTGGAACTTTATACCAAAAAATCTTTTTGAACAATTTAGACAACTAGCAAATTTTTATTTTCTTATAATGGCGATAACATCTGTATCAATAAAGTCCCCGATTTCTCCTGTAACGAGCATTCTTCCCTTAAGTATTGTCATACTAGTAACTGCGTGTAAGCAAGGCTTCGAGGACTATAATCGTTACCTTAATGACAAACGAGAGAATCGGACATTCGTCACTGTCATACGCAACAAATGTATACAGGTAAGTGCAATTATATAATTAAATTTAAAATTAACTAATTTTAATCTACGTAAACATATTTTTTCTAATATATTTCTTTTCCTTAGTTTTTTCGACGTTCATGTTTATAATTTATGATTTATAATGCAAAGCGTGTTCTAATTATCTAATTATCATCATTAATAAAACAAAGACGGTAGCGATATATATATATACACATTTATATTTCAAATTTATTTTCTGCGCTATCGTTGTAAAAAAAGTATTATAATTTTTACTTTTCTAGGAAATAATGTAATTATATAAAAGTGAGAGACAAAGAAGATAAAAATCAATTATATTGTCAGCTTCGATCGAAATGCATCAAAATATTCATCATATTCTCCATTCTATATTTTCAGAACATTTACCGTGAAAATATAGTAGTCGGTGACTTAGTGAAGATAAATCGCGAGGAAGATATCCCTTGCGATCTTTTGCTTCTCTATAGCACAGAAGAAACGGAATGCTGTTACATTACCACGTCAAATCTTGATGGTGAAACCAATTTAAAGGTAATTCTTTTTTAATCAAATCAAATAATAAGTCTGATTAATTCAATAATAAAATTTTGAGTTGGATATATTAATAATAGATATTGAATTTGATTATTCATAGACTATAACGATTCCAAAAGTAATTTCAAATATGTCGATGCAAGAAATAATATCCTTAAACGCCATTGTCACTTGTCAACATCCTTCATCGAATCTTTATTCTTTCCATGGCAAAATGGAAATCAAAGATGAAAACAATGAAACGATCAGAAGTGGATATCTAGCGATCAATAATTTACTGCTTCGTGGATCTAGATTGAAAGACACGGATTATATTATCGGTTGTGCGATTTATACTGGTCACGATACAAAATTGTCTCTCAATTCAAAGATAACAAGTAAAAAAATGTCCACAACTGAAAAGTAAATAATCTCGAGTATAATATTTTCATATAAAGTGAAAATTAGAAAAAATAAGAAAATGGGGTAAAGCTGAATCTCTAATATATTTTTTATGCCAAAGTAAAATTAAAGAACAAATAAAATTTTAAACATTAATAGAAATTTTGAGTATTAAATGATGACAATTATAAAAAAAAACTACTTTTTCTTTATAATTATTTAGCTCTTATAACGAAATATAATGAATGAAAAAATAATTTCTTAAAGATGATATAAGTATTCATATTTTAATAATCCAAAGAAGATATTTATATTTTTCGACATTAGATAATAAATTGCAATTTTCTAAAAATGTTTATAAAGCATAATATTATATTTATTTATTTTAATGGATTTTTTAGAAATTATAAATAGTTAAATTTTAATAAATTAAAAAAATTATAAATATAAGGACGATATATCAATTTTTCAATTTTCAAAATTAAAGAAAAAACTAACTACAAACTATAATGGTCTGTAGTTTAGTATGATGTATGGAGATCACCTGAATCTAATATCTTATTATGTATAATTCCACATTATTATTTTTATCTTATTATTAAAGAAACACTAATACTCTATTATATTTTTCTTATAGATATATGAATTCAATCGTAATCTATTATTTACAGATCCAATAATAAATATATCGTCTGTTTTCTCATCATATTACTATTTGAAGTAATAGAATCTTGTACAATGAAAGTCGTACTAGAGGAATCATGGGCAGAGTCATGGTACTTAAACAGTATTCAGCCCTTGACTTTTTCCTCATTGGTTACGGATTTTTTAAGCTTTCTTATCCTTTACAATTATATCGTGCCGATATCATTATATGTTAGCATAGGTAAAAATTATTTTTACTATTTTTCTTAGCTACTTTGTTTTATATTTAGCTATTATAATTAGAAATTATTAAGATTAAAAATATAAAAATTAAGATTAATATCAGAATAAAAATCAACATTATCGATTAACTGAAATAGAAACAACTGACGAGCTTCGATTAATTAATTGTTTTTTTTATAGAATTACAAAAATTCTTCGGTTCGTTTTTCTTCAGCTGGGACATTGACATGTATGACGAAGACACGGATCAACCAGCATTAATTCACACATTGAATCTAAACGAGGAACTTGGCCAAATCGAATACTTGTTTGCAGATAAAACTGGTACACTCACTGAAAATATGATGGTATTTAGGCGTTGTTCGATCAATGGAAAAATATATATGGAAAAAGATTGCGATGGCAAATTGTATCTGTTACCTCCCAATGGAGATGAAAGTAAGGCAGTTGAATTAAAAACCTGGGAGGTAAGATTGCATTTCTAATTAAATGTGAGTATTTTTAAGACGTTACTCGATATAATTTTCGATTAAATTCCAGCCAGAACATTGGCATTTTATGATAAGCATAGCTCTATGCCATACCGTTCAAATTTCACCTCTGAGTCAAAAACCCAGTATCGTCATGAAACGTAAAGAATTTCGCAAAAGTTTCAGGCAAAAAAAAATTCATGTAGATAGTTCTCTCTTGATGCATCCGGACTTACCAGAGTATCAGGTAAAAATAGCCTATGTCTTTTGCATATAAATCTTTATATTAATTTCATCATATATTTTTGTCTCTGATGATCCGTTGATAAATAAAAGTTGAAAATGAATTTACATGACAAATTGTATTAAAATAACACGAAGGAAAAAAGCTGACGAAGCTGAACAAAAATGTCAATATTTTATTTAAATTAGTAATAATTAATTTGATTATGAGTTGAATATTTAAAAATATCTGATTATTATGCGGTAGGGAACATCGGCAGACGAAAAAGCTTTGGTTGAAGCCTGTGCCAGATGTGGAGTCATTTTTGAATCAAGAAAAAACGATAAGATAACATTAAAAATCCAGAATAAAATTTTGACTTATAGAGTGCTTGAAATTCTAGAATTTACTTCCGGTTAGTATTCAAAGATTCATCGAACTCTTAAGAATTGTAGATTATAAAAATTATGATAAATTTTTCATCGATAGAACGTAAGAGAATGTCGGTATTGGTAAAAGACTCAGCTGGAGATTACTGGTTATACAGCAAGGGAGCAGATAGCACTATGTTGCCAATTATAATCGAAGGAAATATCAACGAAATTATTTCGCACGTGACTGATTTTTCTATGGTTGAACGAATAGTCTTTCATAAATTCAATTATTATTTTCTTTTTATATCTTCGTTAAAAGAATACTGTTTTTTTTAGAGAGGTTTTCGAATTCTGGTTATTGGATATAAAAAGATAAACGAAACGAAATATAATAAATTTTCGAATGAACTAGAAAAAGCTAGACAAATAATTGGTTTAGAACGATCGAAATATGTAGAACGAATTTATAATACGATAGAAAGAGATCTCATTTTATTAGGTGCGACTGCTATTGAAGATCGTCTTCAAGAAGGAGTATCAGAAACTTTGGAATCCTTGCAAATAGCTGGAATTAAAGTTAATAATATTAATATTATTGATTATAAAAAGATATTTTAAAAAAAATTTCTAAATTAAATCTTCGTATATGACTTTTTTTTTATTCAGATATGGATATTAACTGGTG
Source organism: Apis mellifera (assembly GCF_003254395.2). Classification (NCBI taxonomy): domain Eukaryota; kingdom Metazoa; phylum Arthropoda; class Insecta; order Hymenoptera; family Apidae; genus Apis; species Apis mellifera. The sequence goes on from NC_037646.1 coordinate 8,265,484, forward strand.
ATAAAGCAGAAACCGCAGAAAATATAGCATATCTCTGTGGTCTATTTAAGAATGGTACCGAAGTTCTTAAATTGTTAGAAATAACAGAAAAAGAAATTTGTCTTTACAAACTTACAGATTATGAGTAGATATACAATAATTTTTCATAAAACTATTCAATCTTTCGTTCATATTTTTATTTATTTCTTTTTATACAATTTTAGAAGAAGATTGAAGCTCGAACCTTCTAAACAATTTGGATTATTAATCGATGGACAAAGTATTGCAATTGCAATAAAAAATTATGCAGATGAATTCAGATCAATTGCAATGGTTTGCGATGCAGTCGTTTGTTGCAGATTATCTCCGTTACAAAAAAGTGAAGTAAGTTTCTTATGAAAAAAAGTACATATAAATATATTTTCTTACAGTTATATATATATTTTTTTTAATCTATACAGATTGTAAAATTGATTAAAAAAGCAAAGACTCGACCGCATACTGCTGCTATTGGTGATGGAGGAAATGATGTTTCAATGATACAAGAAGCCCACGCTGGAATTGGAATAATAGGCAAAGAAGGTCGGCAAGCGGCCATCAATTCTGATTTTGCAATAGCTAAATTTAAATTTTTAAAGAAAGCATTATTTGTGCATGGACATTGGTATTATATCAGGACCGCCAATTTGACGCAATATTTTTTTTATAAGAATTTTATCCTCATGATGCCACAATTTATATTTAGTATATTTTGTGGGTTTTCCACACAGGTAAGATCTAAATTTCAGAATAGATATCTTTACAATGATTTTATATTTTTAAGTTATTTTATCCATTTGCAGTCATTTTTTGACGCGTTATACTTAATGTCTTACAATGTAATATTCACATCTTTTCCAATAATGATATATGGATTATTTGAACAGAATTATAGTGCTGATACATTACTGCGTAAACCATATCTGTATAGATTAAATCAAGGCAATTATTTATTATCTATGAAGCAGTTATTCTTATGGATTTTTCTAGGTAAATTATTTAAATGATTCATTAGCGAAAATGAACATTTTATTAATATATTCTTTCAGGTTCTTGGCATGCTATTGTTATATTTTTTATGCCATATACATACATACTCATCAATCCTGTTAGTTTATATAATAATACGCCAATAGAACAATGGACATTCAGTATACTTGTTTTCCATTTAGTTACACTAATAGCTAATTTACAGGTGAGATTTTTACTTTCTAAATGCCTTATATCAAATTTTTTTTATTTTATATGAAATTAATTTCTATTTTTTAGATACTTTTACGTAGTTCTTATTGGACAATACCACTTATATTAGTAGTATTATTCTCACAACTAATATTTGTTGTATTTGCAGTTACTCATTCATTTATACCCATGTAAGCAATATTTCATAATTTCATAAATTTCACATGCATAAAATCTCTATATTTAATTTAAAATTATCATTTATTTTTATTTAATAGAAGATACGATGGTGATATGTTGAGGGTCTTTATAATATTAGTATCGTCGATAACATTCTGGCTTCTAACTATTGTGGTCGTCGTCGCTTGTTTAATTCCTGATTATTTACTACTTACATATAACAACTATAGATCTACTTTTAAATTAAAAAACTAAAAAAAAATGAAGAATCATGGCGTTTTATTAATAGCGATAACGATAATACACAAAATGTATTATTTGAACATATGTTCTACATTTAGATAAGTTATGCTACTAATGATAATGAATTGATATATTTATTTCCATTTTCAGAGATAACGTTTTAACACGTCACAGTTTTGGAGACACAATTTTATATTACGAAAATCCGAATGAGATAATATTGCATCGAGGAACTTTAATTTTCCATGAAATTGGTAAATTGTCCTTTGTATTATATAGAACGTAAGTCATTTATTAATTTATTATTTACTTATCTAGATTATATATATAATATTCTTTATAAATATGTTTACTATATTTATTATTGTATTTTATTGTAATGTAAAACCATCAATTTATAAAACTTTATATTTATATTTATTTATAATTTCTTAATTAGAAAATGAAGCAACTCGATTAAATGTTGCAACAAGATTTGAAATCCATTTATAATATATACATTTTTTATCCTGATATCATAATTACATTATGCATGAAAGTATCGTAAATATAATATATAATATATAATATATATTTACGATGTGTGTGTGTATGTGTGTGTGTGTAAATAATATTTTAATAATTTGTCTATTTTTTTATTGTTGTTATTTTATTATTATTTAAAATGATTAGGAAATTTTTAATTAAATTATTTACATGATACAGTAATGCTCTAGAAAATACAAATCAAAATAATATAAATTTCAAAAAATATAAATTTCCTATTTTCATTAATTTATTACAATTTAAATAAACTAATCTTTGATGGAATAAAATAAAAATTGATCAGTTATCATTTTAATTTATAAAAAATTAAATTTTTATGATTTTCATGTTATTATAATATAAAAATTGATATTTAATTACGAAATTATTTGAATTATATTTCATTAAAGTGAATTCATGTAAATCAATTTCTATAATAAGAATAATAGAAGATAAATTTCAAAAATATCTTCAAGTATTAGTATATTACTAAAGTATTACTGTATTACTAATTCTTTAATTATTTTATTATAATCTATTGAATGCTATACACATACTATTACGCAATTTCAAATACAATATATTATTAAAAAGAAATATTGAAATTGATAAATATTTAATATTATGAAATCATATGTTTATATTATGTTTATATTATAAGAAATAATCAAATGTAAATTAATATAGAATAATTGTAGGATAAAAATACGTGCTTTTCTGTGATTGAACTAGAAGCATTTTTAATTTTTTAAATGATCGAATCTTATAATAAGTGTTTAATAATGTATATTTCTATCTTAATTATTGTAAATAATTTTATTGTAAATAATTTTATATAAAATTAAAAAAATTAATTTTAAAAACTATATAATGTCATCGCACATGATAAATTTTAAATTGTGTGTAGCAAAGATAATATATGTGATGATGATTTGTAACGTCGTAAATACATTAAAGATTTAATTTGTATTTTTCTCTTTTTATATCCATGCATATCAAGATACATTTTCTGTGTATTTTTCTCAAATGACGCGCCTTAATGGTAGTTATATCTATAGTTCAAAACTGAAGTTAATTCTGTTCAGTTTCACGGGAAAGATAGGGTATGTCAATATTCGCCAATGTTTTTTCGCTGTTTCAACATGATGTGATAAATTTCCAGAGAGAAATTCTAAAAGAAGGCAAATATACGATGAAAGAAGAAAGAAAAAAACAAATTTCAAGAAATATCTTATATGATTAATTATAGCTTATGATCTTATTATTGAATGAAAAAAAATAAGAAAATAGAAGAATGAAAAAGTCTATAATTAATTGTATAAATTGAAGACATTACTTGTGACATTATTAGAAAACTGGTAAAAAAAAGAGTCACGGTAGATTATTTATTTGTTAAGTCTCAAAGTTGTTTTAACCTAAGGATTGTTTTAAAAAAGAATCAATTAACTTTGTTGCAAACGAAATGTTGCCATTTTTCACACATTTAATTATAGATCAAAGTTGTTAATTCTATACATTTTCACAAAGTATACATATTAGACTTATATATATTTTGTAAAAATAGATTCTTGTTAGTTAATTTTTTAGGAAAGGATTTTGTACAATGGTCTGTTGAAACAATATAAAATTATTGTTATATATAAGTTTATTTGATTTTAATAAAATTAAACTTATATAATTTCTGTATTCATTTATTTTTTTTAAGATTATATTTTATATGTTTATTTGATTATTGTTTTAAACTTGAAATTTTGTATTTATATACGTATAGTATTTACTCTACTATTTTTTAATACTTTGTTTTGCTTAAATTGATGTTAATTATTAATATTTATAATAAATTTATATCTATGAATAAATGCTTTTATTTGTTATTTTTATTATATTAAATTTTAATTTCATTTTATAATATAGATATATATTTTGGATGAAAAAAATATTTTAGGAAAAAATTCACATAAATGGACAAGATGAAGAAATAAAATAAAAATAAATATTTTACCTTTTAGGTAATTTTATGATAAATTAAATAAAAATGAAGATTATGTCATGTTATTTTCGACGTTTAATAATAACAGCATTATTTGTTTTATTGCTGTTTTGTGTTATTCAAGTTTTTCGTTCAGAATTAGGATTTAATGACAATGAATTATCAAATTTAGATAAATTGTAAGTAAACATTTTATTCATTTCAATATAAGAATGAACCATTTTATATTATAATTCATATTTTGATAACTTATATCATTTTAGAATACACATATCTCAGCTAATTAAGGAATCTGAACAACCTTATATTGGGTATATAATTAATTTTATTAGAAAAATTTTATTAGATAAAAAAAAGTAGAAAGATCCGTATGTCCTTAGGGAAGGAATTGTGGCTTGTAAACTACCTCAATTAGATGTTTCTAATCCAGAAATTACCAAATTCATTCATGATGTTTCTCCCTTGCAATGTACACCAGAAGATTGGGTTATTCTTCGTGGTTCAAGATTGGTTATTAGTAATAAAGCAAAAAAAAAATATGGATCTATAACTTGTCTTTTCAGTGGTAAATTTTGTGAAATTTACATATTTACAGTAATATTTTATAATATTCATATCATTGTATTTTATAATTGTTTCAATTACATTTACAGAAATTCTCAGAGATGATGATTATAATGTATCATTTATGACTCCTATTGAATCTGATGATTCCTATGTTCTAAAATACAGTGATTTTGTTGATGTTAAATGTGAATCAAAAAATAGAAATGAGTAAGTATATATTAAAAATAATCTATTGATTATTATCTATTAATTATTTTATTTCTTATAAAATTTTTTAGATGGCATAGTATCATGGTTGGAGTAAAGGATGATCCTAAAGTAAAAGAAAAAAGTAAATGGGAAAATGTTGGCAACAAGGCTCTTAAGTTAAATGTACTTATGTTTGGTTTTGATTCTTTATCCAGAAATACATTTATACGTAAATTACCAAAAACATATCAATATTTGAAAGAATATTTAGATGCTTTAATATTGGAAGGATATAATATAGTAGGTGATGGAACACCACAAGCTCTTATTCCTATTCTTACTGGAAAAATTGAACTTGAACTTCCAGATACTAGGAAACGCATGGGATTAAAAGCAAAGTATGTCAATGTATATCCAATGATATGGAATCAGTATAAAGAGAATGGTTATATAACAGGATTTATGGAAGATGTTCATCATATTGGAACTTTTACATATCGTCTAAAGGGTTTTAATAAACAACCAACTGATCATTACATGAGAACTTTCTATTTGGCTGCCACACCATATTTTAGATACTATAATAAATTTTGTATTGGAGGCATTCCAAGACACATGGTATTACAAATTTTTTTTAATATTCTTTATAGTAAAGTTATCAATTTAATCATTAAATTTATTACTCTTATAGGTAATGTTGAATTATATTAAAGAAATTTTTAATGTTTATAAACATCAACCAAAATTTGTGTTTGGATTTCATGGAGAACTTTCACATGATTCTTATAATGATATAGGAATGGTAGATGAAGATTTTTATAATTGGATAAAAGATTTACATGAATTTGGTCACTTGAATAATACAGTATTGATAATAATGAGTGATCATGGACATAGGTTTGTATAATATATAAAATTGAATTGAATAAAATTTTACTTTAAATATTGTGTTGTATCAAAAAAATGTTATTCTTAATATATTGAAAACTTTATAAACATATATTTCTAATATTGAAAATTTTATTTTTAAGGTTTGCTGAAATTCGTAATACTCTACAAGGTAAACAAGAGGAAAGACTACCATATTTTTCATTTGTATTTCCACTGTGGTTTAAAAAAGTTTATCCAGAAGCTTATGCAAATTTTTTACATAATACACGTTATTTAACAACTCCATTTGATATCCACAAAACATTGGAAAATATATTAAATTTTGAAACACCAAAAATTGGAGATCGTCATCAGAGAGCTATTAGCTTATTTGATAAGGTAGATAAATTAAAAATTATATTTAATATCTACTATGTATTTAATGTCTACTAAGCAATCATTTTTTCGCATGTTTCCAAATAAAATTATGGTGACACAGTTTTTATTTTTTGCTATAAATTAGATATAACATTAACATTTAATTATAATTAAATTTAAAAATTAATAAATATACATGATAATACAGATACCATTAGATAGAACTTGTGCGGATGCATTTATAGAGCCCCATTGGTGTGCATGTCTTAGTTGGCAAGAAATTTCAATTGACAATGATAATGTTATTGCTGCAGCCAAGTATTTTATTCAATTCCTTAATAGTTATACAGAAGATCATCGTGATATATGTGAAAAATTGAAAATAAAAGAAATATTGTGGGCTGCTAAACTTATACCTAATAAAGGTATTATAAACAATTATATTTTTTTTCCATGTTAATTGAATTCCATGTTAATAAATATTAAAATGTAAAATTATAGGTTTATTAAAATTTCAAAAATCGGGAGATCAAGATGGTTTTATAGGAGATTTTAGCGCAAAAACAAAATTAACTACTGAAACCTATCAATTAAAAGTAAAAACAGAACCCGGAGCTGCTTTATTTGAAGTCAGTATTACTTATGATATAAAAAAAAATAGTTTTTTGACCAAAGTAAGTTTACTATTTATATTTATCAATGTAATTATCAAAAATAAAAAAATAAAAATAAATATATCAAAATTTTTAGATTTCAGATATTAGTAGAATTAATATGTATGGGTCTCAGGCAAGATGTGTAGAAAATTCTTTATTTCATTTAAGAAAATATTGTTATTGCAAAAATTAAACAGTATTTAAAAAGTAATATATATTTACTTAAATTAAATAACAAAAAAATTTTCATGAAAAAATTCACAAGCCATGAAAGAAATGCTGTGATTAGAATTATATTTCAATTTTTACATTTACCTCATGTTTTTCGTCTTAACATTATAATCTTAAGAATAATATAATAATACAGGAAAAGATAATATTACAAATAAAGAATATTATTATTTATAGTGTATTTATATATAGTACTATATTTACATTTTACACATATATGAAGTGAATAATGCATCAGTAAATAATATCTTAATTACATATTAATATTCTTAATAACAATTAATCAATTAAATAGACAAATTGCTAAATTTTAAGTTATTTTAATATATTTTAATATATTTTAACAAATTCTTAATATATTTTTAATATATTTTAACAAATTAATAAATATTAAATATATGATAAATGTATAATATAAATAATGCACAATATAATGTAATGATTTGGTGTATAGAATAATGTTTTTTTTTATAAAATATACTTATGATATAATTCTCTCTAAATTTTTTTTATAATTATTGTGAAAGACAATATTCGCCAAATTGATGCAAAAATGTTGTAATTTCATGAGTTACGCTGTCAATTAATAGAAATCCTATATTTTGCATATGTGATGGATCATATGGAAAATATGCTTCTCCTTTACTATCTTTAGCTATTACCTGTAAAACTATTGTACTAATTGATAAATCAGTATCTTCATTTTTTTGTACTCTAAATAATAGAAAAATATAATTATTTATTGTATAATTATTATTATATAAACACTTATAAAACAATTATATCACCCAACTTTATTAAATCCTTATACATAGCTTTTGTTACTTCTAAATATGGATTTAAAATATCTTCATATTGACACAATATTCCTCCAAGAACAAGCATTTGAAAAATAAAAAATATAAATTCTTCTCGTTCATCTTTTAAATATAAATTATACTCTGGACATTCTTCATCTAATAACATCTATAAATTTATTATAAATGAATATATAATTATATATTATAAATAAATATATATATATATATATATATATATATTAAAAGTATTATATATTAAAACTAATTAATTATAAATAAGTAAAAATCCATACTGCTCTAAGATTATCAGAGATTAGAAAATTTTCTATTTCCATATCAAATCTTTTACAAATTGCTCCAGATTTGTGCACAATTCCATTTTTAGGATCTTTTAATTTATTGAAGAAAGACATATTTAAAACAGAACAAGAAATAGGATTTATTTCTACACTTGATGCTATTATATCTATTAAATAAACAAAAATTAATAATACATAATATCATATAGAAAAATATCTTTTGTCACCTTGTTTTGCCCAATAATTTCCTTGCTTTGTTAACAATTCTTTAGCAACAGTACTATCTTTAAAAAAAGCCTAGAAAAATTAAAAAATAATAAAAAATTTACTTTAAAATTATTTTAAAATAAAAGCATTTTGAAATAAAAACTACATGATTAACTGACTTCAGCCAAATGATATTTATGATATTTTTGAAAAGGTTCGTTGAATGTAAAATGCTGGATAATAAAATTTCCTTTAATTCCCCTAAAAGTTAAAAAAAACTTATTACTATAACAAGTTGTTATATATATATATATAAATCAAAAATAGACAATAATAATGTAATAAAACATTAATATTATTACCATTTAGTAAGAAATTCTTGAATTTTTTTATCGTTTATATTAATAAGATTTTTTTGAACAAGAGGCACAAATGTATATTTATGTTCAATCTCCATTTTTAACAAGTTTATATTGTTACTATGGAAATACATATGATATTTATACTATGTTAATTATTTAATATATAGAAAAGTTTTGAAAAAAAAAAGGAAATTATAATATAAAAAAGAAATTTACAAAAAAAATATTTTTAAGCAATAATAAAGAAAATATATAAAATAACATATAAAATATTTGTATAAATTAATGTTATATAATTGTAATTATAAAAATAATTTTTAGTATTAATAAAATGAATATATAAAATTTTAATATTTCTAAATATTTTAATAATATAGTTAAAAAAATATTTAGCTTCAAAGGTTTTGAAAAATCATGGCGCCGAATCAACGTCAACGTCAGCTTTTTATTTCCAAGAAAGAATTGAAAAAGTTGAATGGCAGAAGATTTTCAAAGTAAACATAATATTTTTTTTTTCTTATTAATAAAACACGGAAAAAAAATTGTTGTGTTCTTTTATATTTAATAAAAATAAACACATTATATACCGGTTAACCTTTTTTTCTTTGACAATTTAATATTAATTGTTTTAATAAGAAACTGTAAATATTTATAATATGTTATTTTATAAGATTTGTATTATTATTAGTTATGATTATTTTTATTTTTTTATTTCATGATTAATATGAAATGTCTAAAATAATAAAATTATAAATTATAAAAATTAAATATGCATAAAATTAAATACAAATTTCAAGAAAAATTAAGAACGTATGTTTTAGACCTGAAGAATCCTCTGATATTGGACTTATTTATCCTTGTGTGGATACAGCATTTAAATTACTTCTATCTGCTAGATTTTGTTCTGCTATATGGAGTCACATAACAGATTGTGATGAAACATATAATTATTGGGAACCAGTAAGGAATTCTTAATAATTTTTTTAATTTTTAATAATGTTTATATATGTTTATATTATTTATTTTATATTATTCTGTTTTAATAAATAACTTATTTTACAAAAACTTACAAAATTTTTTTTTCTAAAATATATTTTATGTTTTAGAGTCATTATCTACTTTATGGCAATGGTCAACAAACATGGGAATATAGCCCACAATATGCATTAAGATCATACATGTATTTATTGATTCATATGGTACCAGCAAAACTTTATCATTACTTGTTAGAACCAAATCCTGTTTTAGTTTTCTATTTTGTAAGATGCCTATTATCTGTGGGTTGTGCATTGTCTGAAGTATATTTTTATAAGTATATATCTTATGAATCATATTATATTTTTAATAATATAGATTCATTGATGATAATTTTTATCTTAAAATATTAACTAAATATTATTATTTTTCTAATAGAAATGTATGCAGAGAATTTGGAATTCACATAGGCAGATTAACATTAGTATTTCTCATTCTTAGCTCTGGCATGTATATTGCTAGTGCTGCATTTTTACCATCCTCTTTTTCGATGTATGTTATTTAAAAATAATAATATATAAAATGAATATGCAAAATTAAATCATTTAAATTAATATTATGTGTTTTTATATAGGTATTTGAGTACTATTGCAATAGCAGCATGGTATGGACGTCAGTATGAATTAGCAATTTTTGCTACAGCTTTATCTGCTTTATTAGGATGGCCATTTGCAGCACTACTTGGGTATTTTATATTATATAGAAAATTAAAATGTAAAAATTAAATAGTTATATAAATATTTTTCATATCAATTTGCAGGTTACCAATTGCAATAGAAATGTTATTACATAAACAAGAATGGAGTAAATTTATAAAATGGGTAGTCATATCTGGTACTGTTGTATTAATACCAATGATATGGATTGATTCAATGTATTATGGTAAACTAGTTATAGCACCTTTAAATATTGTAATGTATAATGTCTTTACTAATCATGGGCCAAATATTTATGGAATAGAACCTTTCAGCTATTACATTTATAATGGATTTTTAAACTTTAATTTCGTTTTTATTGGTGCTATTTGTGCTCCATTTGGATTGGTAATATTTATGAAAATAATAATCTGAAACTTTATAATTTTTGATGTTTTAATCAACATTATAGTTTTTAGTGTGGCTAATTGTACCAGCTAGGCCAAGAGATCGTTTATGTTTATCTTACTGGTATTCTTTGGCGCCATTGTACCTTTGGTTTCTAGTGTTTTTTTCACAACCTCATAAGGTAAATTAAATAATATTCTTTTAATAATTAAAATTATATAATATCTATATAGATTATATATATATCTAATTATATATATTTTTATTATAGGAAGAACGATTTTTGTTTCCTGTATATCCAATGATTTGTATGGCTGGAGGTATAGCTGTAGATACTATTCAAAAATTATATTTTTTTATCAGGACAAAAATTAGTTCTTTACATATTGCTTATCATTATTTGCAATACACTGTTTATATTACATGTTTTGCTATTTTAATATGTGGTCTTCTTGGAATATCAAGATCATTGGCAATATATAAAGGTAAAAAGTTTTGATTAATTAAAATTTGAAAGTTAATTAAAATAAAATTTTTTCATTTTTTTTAAATATTAGGTTATTATGCACCAATGGAAGTACTGATTGATACTAATAAACTTGGTTTAGAAAAAGAAATATCTAAGGATATTAATATTAATTTTTGTATTGGTAAAGAATGGCACAGATTTCCAAGTAGCTTTTTCTTTCCATCAAATAAGTAAGTAATACATTTTTTAATAAATATAATATAAAATGTTTCATGTTTTTAAATAAAAATATTGTAGTTGGAAACTTCAATATTTAAGATCAGAATTTAAAGGTCAATTACCACAACCTTTTTTAAACCATGAAAATGCAACTAGTATTGTGCAACCCTATTTTAATGATATGAATAGAGAAGAACCTACACGTTATGTAAGCTATTTATAACGCAATATGAAGATATTAAAATGTAGATTTTTGCATAGATTTTTTTATATGATTATTATTCAATTTAACTAATTTAATGCATATTATTGTAGTTTAATTTAGATAAATGCCATTTTGTGTTAGACTTGGACAATGGTATTGAAACAATTTTAGAACCAAATTATTCTCGATTCAATGATAATTTCACAATAATAAAATCATCCAAATTTTTAAATTCAGCAAAGTAAGTGATTTATATGTTACATAAATTTTCTTATATAGTATTATCTATAATATTTATTAACTTAATATTTTATTGAATTTTTTATTTATTTTTTAGATCACATCGATTTTTTCGAGCATTTTATATTCCTTTCTTATCTGATAAATATTGTATATATGACTCGTATAATTTATTACAAAATATTAAATTGAAATCAATTCCTCTTTTGTCGAAAGGAAAGAATACAAAACCTGTTTAAGTAAAAATTTTAGAACATATATATGATTTTGATAAACAGGGTCTCTATCAGGGAAATTACAATTTCAAATGGACTGTACAATAAAAGATAAAACAAAATAATTTAAAAATAATAAATGAAAATAAAAAAAAAACAAAAATGATTAAAACTTAAAAAAATTACAAACTTTTTTAGTTTTATTAAAAATTAAGAAATTCATAATTAGATTCTGAATCGATCATAATTTTGTTATAATAAATGATTGTTAATATATGTATAATATAATATATGCGCTTATAGTTAAATATATGCGTGATTAGTATGTTTTAAAAAATATATAAATTATGATTGATATAAATATATTGAATGAATATATAAATTATGATTGATATAGATATATTGAATAAAAACTTTGTATAAAATACATAGATATATAAAAAACTTATACTTGTAATAAAATACTTAATTAATAATTATTTTTTATGTATAAAATACTTAATAATATAAAATATTTTAATTTTGTTCTTCCATTTTTAGTATTTGCATATTTTAATAAACTGTTAAGCATTATTTTTATCAATATATATATAAATAATTTTATCAGTATAACATATATAATAAACTTAACTAAAAATAATAATAGTGTATGAATAATATTTGATAATAATATTTATATGTAATTAAATTCCAGTTTCTTTGTAATTAACAATTTACATATATATAGTGAGATTATAAATATATTTATGAAAGTGTAATATAATTAATTTTAATTGCAAATATATTGTAAATTATTGTATTATATTTTATAAATATTCTAGTAAAAATTTTCAGGAACATATTGTGTAAAATTTAAATTATTTAATTATTACAAAATATTTTTTAATTTTATTAAGTTTATTAATATTTTTTAAATTATTTTTTAACAAATTTTATATGATATAAATTAATTATAAATTAAACAATATATGATTTATGAACAAATAATATGACTTTAATAATTTTAATATGACTAATAATCTTTTTAATATGATTAATTATCTTTATATCTTATAAGTGTCGCTATATCATACAAATTAAAATTGCAAATATTAATATAAATATATTATAAGAATTACATATATATAAGAAGATAATTTATTATGCTTTACTGTAACAAATTCTTATATAAATTCTTTCTCTACCAAAAATACATTATAGAATCATAAAATTCTTTGTTATTAATTATATATATATATATATATAATTATTATTATATATATATTAGAAATTATTTAAATAATTAAAGTATATTATTTTTTTTATCATAATTTGCTTTGCATATATAATTAAGCTTTGTGCATAATTTTTTATTAAAATCAAACGTTATCATTATGTATGAATGGGGCGCTTCTGTTTATCTAATATTAATAGCCATTTTTTTAGATCAACGCGATAAATTTCGAGTAAACAAAATTTTAATTCATGCGCGTTGATGTATATCCTAGAGATAAGAAAATTTTTCACTGCATACATATGATATTTATTAACAAATATTTAAATACTGATAAAATTATTATTTAACGTGATGTATACTGATTGCTAATTGTGAAAACACCTACTGTTCGAAGTATAGTAGTTTCGTTAAGATAAATGTAAAATGGAAACGAATGAACGAAATCATTCCATAAAATTACCAGGTGCAGTTGAAGTATTTGCAAATTTGAAAAATGCTCAAAAATTTGCTATTGATATTGGTATGTATTATGTTCTATATTTTATTAACATTCTGTAAAAGATTTTATGTATTTTATATAAATTCAATTATAAGGTTATCCTTCAAATCTTTGAAGATTATATATATTCATTTTTAATTTTTAAAATTTGAAATCATCATAGTCCTTTAATAATGCAATTCAAGATTATTTGGATTTTCATTTAATTACAGGATTATCTTTGACAAAAATAGCTTATTATTCAACAATTAGTTATCGTAAAGCATTATACGAGGATACAGGTTTAGGAAATACTGGAGAACGTACATACAAAGTACATGAAGGTAATAGACTTCATTTTGTTAAATTTGAGACCAGATACCTTGAAAATTGTTTGGATTTTGTGAAAAAAAATTTAGTAAATGTTGAAAAATTTCATGGCAAAAATATTAAAGTAACTGGTGGAGGAGCATATAAATTTAATTTTATGCTACAAGAAAAATTAGGGTTAATGTAAGTATTTTAAAATAATATTTAAATTTTGTATATTTATTAAATGAAATATATATAATTTAATAAGTTAATAAGCACTATTAACAAAAATAAAAGTAAATGAAATATTATTTTAGAATTGATAAAGAAGATGAGATTGCATGTCTAATAAAAGGTTGTAATTTTTTATTAAAAAATATATCTTATGAAGCATTTGAATTTGAAAGATATGGAAATCCTGAATATAAATTTCAAAAAGCTGGTCCTAACATATTTCCATATATGTTAGTAAATATTGGTAGTGGTGTTAGTATTCTTAAAGTAAGTTATAAATATAATAATTAATTGTCTTAAAAAATAAATTCTTCTTTATTTTTAAATTACTTTTAAAATACATGTTACCAGTTACTTTTAATATGTATGATATTTTCAGGTTGAATCTGATGAGGTATTTGAAAGAGTTGGTGGTACAGCTACAGGAGGAGGAACATTTTGGGGATTAGGCTTTTTGCTCACAAAAAAAAAGGTATTAATAATTTGATATAAATCTCTTTATACTTATTAATTTCTTTATATATATATTTATATATATATATATATATATATATATATATATATATATATATATATAAATTATTAATTGTTATATCTCTGTTTGAAACAAATAAATACAATATTAAAAAATAATTAAAAATATTTTATTAGGGCTTTGATGAATTGTTGCAACTTGCAGAAAGAGGAGATCATCGTAATGTTGATATGTTAGTGAAAGATATTTATGGGGGTGATTATTCTTCTCAAGGTTTATCTGGAAATCTTATTGCAGCTTCTTTTGGCAAAGCTACTTTTTATAATAGTGATGGTAAATGGACATAGAAAAAATAAATAATTTATGTGATTACCAAATTAAATATTAATAAGGAATAAATGTTTTTATTTATATTTTAGGACAACCAAAATATTCTGAAGCAGATCTTGTTAGAAGTCTTTTAATTACCATAAGTAATGATATTGGACAAATAGCAAGTTTACATGCAACTATGCATAACATGAATAAAGTTTATTTTGGTGGTTATTTTCTTCGTAATCATCCTCTATCAATGCATACTATTTCATGTTCCATCAAATATTGGTCTCGTGTTAGTTTTAAACTTTTCATTTTTCTCTCATATAAACATAATGTATATATAAATTTTTTTTTTATAAAACTAGGGAAAGGTGAAACCTCTTTTTCTTCGGCACGAAGGTTATCTTGGTGCAATTGGAGCTTTTTTATATGGTGCTGAACAATCTAATGAATATAACTGGTTGGAAAATTATGCTGGATCTTCAGGATTTAAAGATACAGCATGTACTAATCTTGGAATTAAAATAGATCAATTGGAAATTGACCAAGCAGAAACTGCTGTTACATTTTGTCCACTTTTGAAAGATCCAGCCTCTTATAATCCTGATACAACTGATCTTGCTGAGGATAAAGAAGCTAGGTAAATTATAAATAGTTTTATATTGCATACATTTTTTAATGATATATAATAAATATTTCTAGAGATTATTGGCTTCAATGTTTTGAAGAATCAGTAGATAAATTCATAGCTAGAGCTCTTCATAGTCAACCACATAGTCCAACTGCAAAAGATAGAGCAACAAAATTGAAGAAAAAATATGTCGACAGGTTACATTATCTACATCTTGAACCATTGTAAGTTGTTACCATTGTTTGTTCAATAATAAAAATCTAATATTTTATAAAAATATATTATAATTTTATTATTTGTAATATAATGAATTATAGTGCTTATGGGACACTTACAGTGAGAGTATTACTGGACACTATTGAACATTGCATGAAGGAATTCGATTTTCCTGATCCTTATTTATTTGTAAGTTTCAGAAAAATTTATTCTTATGTTTATTCTTGTATTAGGATTTCTATCAAGTATATTTAATTAATTTCTAATATGTTATAACATTTATTTTATATATATAGCAAAAGAAGAAAGAAAATGAAGAAGCTTTAAAATATTTAAAAAGTCGCATAATAACTATCGATAAATTGGAAGAAGTGGAAAAGATAAAAGCATTAATATTGGGAGTTTTGAGTGGTAATATGTTTGATTGGGGTGCACAAGCTGTTGCAACTCTAATGGAAACAACAGATTTTGGTTTTGCCGAAGCTCAAGCAAAAATACCGAGTACTGCTGCATTGTAATACTTATGATCATAATTTATCGAAAGAAACAATCTCGATAAAATTAATATATTTTTTTTACTTAGGTAGACCTTGGTTAGTTGATAATTTAGATGATTGGATAGAAAGATTAGAAACAGGTAAACCACATAAATGTGCTGCTATCTTCGTTGATAATAGTGGAGTTGATATAATATTAGGAATTTTACCATTTGCTCGTGATCTATTATTACGAGGAACAAAAGTTAGTTGAAATATATATCTTTCAATTTGATCATAATTACATTAATTAAATTAAAATAAAAATTATTTTAGGTTATATTATGTGCTAATTCTATGCCAGCATTAAATGATGTTACATATTCAGAATTAGTTGTAACATTACGAGATGCATCAAACATATGCAAAGTTATTAGACATGCCCTAAAAGAAAATCGTTTGATTCCTATGGAGACTGCTCAGGCTGGACCTTGTCTTGATTTAAGGTAATTATTATAATATATAATTAAGATGATTATTTTAAATATTATTTTTACAAATTATTTTAATAGCCGATTGAACTTGGACTTATGTCTTGCAATGGTAAAACATAATGTTGATCTTATTGTATTGGAAGGAATGGGTAGAACACTTCATACAAATTTTCATGCAAAGATGACTTGTGAATGTTTAAAATTAGCAGTTGTTAAAAATCGATGGTTAGCGCGTCGATTAGGTGGTGATATGTATGCTGTAATATGTAAATATGAAAAGCCAATAAAAATGAAAATTCAAGATATAAAAATAGAAAAAGAATGTCCAGTAGAATGTGTAGAGAATAAAATAGATATTTGCACATGCGATATAAAAGAATAAATAATAAAAATGTAAGTATATAAGTATATATTGAATTATGTAGTTATACAGAATTATGACTATTATGACTATTTAACTATGATATATTTGAAATTTTATTCTAATTTCAGAAATCAAAAATTGAAACATTACAGTATTTCTTTATTTTTTATTTAGGTATGTATATAAAAAATAAAAAATTTTAGTATATTATTTATAATTTTGAATGAAAATATAGGAAAAATATTATTTAAATTTTTATAAAATTTATTGTTATTTGTTTTCAATATTGTAATTATTATGAAATTTATCTTACAAGAAATGATCCCCAATTCGGAAATTCAAAAAATTATAAAATTTTAGAAATACGTAATATTTATATATGTTATGTATATCTACAGAATTTTTTTTTATGCCAAAATTACTTCAAAACGGTGAAATCAATGCTTAAAAATGTTTCGAGAACGAGATGATAGTCTTTATGAAAAGAAACAACTTTTATCTGAAATTTTTTTTTGTGTTTCTTATACGTAAAATAGAAAAGTAGCAAAATTTTCAAAGATTGATTTCATTCTCTTAAACTAATTTTGGACAGCAAAAAAAAAAAAAAAAAAAAAAATTTCGTAAGACGTACCTATATAAACACGTTATATATCTCTAAAGTATCATAATTTTTTGAATTTTCGAATTCTTTTTTTTTTGTTAGAAATATTACAAGTAAAGTGAAAATATTGTTGAAAATATTTTTAATATTATCAAACTTTATAATCTAGTATATAAAAACTTTAACATTGACAAGAAACATTGATAAAAAAAAATTAATGCCTAGTCATAAATAATGTAATTATTTTTTTTTGTAATATAAAGAAATGATTGAAAGAATGATTGAATAATGATGACCAATAATAACAATTAAAGACATGTATTATATAATACTGTACAGGATTCTTAGATTCAATAGATATCAGTTTCTGTGATAATGTAACATTCAATCAGAAAGTTACATATTCGTGTAAATTAAAACAGTAAATCAATAGACAATATAATAGAATAATATTATAAAAGATAAATCACTTTCATATATTATCATTTTATGACTTAAAAGTTTTTATACAGAAAATTGCTTCTTGTCAAATTAAATTTTTTTTTCTTAAACTTTTTTTTTTGTTTGTAAAAATTTTAAAAGAAATGTTAATGTTAATATTATGAAATAAGCAAAAATATTTTTAAAAATGATTAATTTATCATAATAAATTTTTAAAATTTTTAAAATGAATCGAATAAAGATAGATTACAAAAAGAAAATTGTTAAAATTAAGACAATATGATTTTCAAATTAAAGATTGATGCAAACTATTTGTTAATACTCAATAAAGTATATATATATTTAATTTGATTTATAAAATGTAAATAATATATGAATTTTTTTATGACTTAATTGCATAAAATATTTTAATAATTAAATGTGATTTTTTTTAAATTTGTAAATTATACAATTTAACATTGAAAAATAATAATTAATTAAGTATAAACATTTTTTTTAACAGTAATTTCATCTTCAAATTTGCTGATCAATCAGAAATACTGCTTTAACAGTTATTAAGTTTTATTCTATATTATTATTTTATATATATTATATATTTAAGATACTGACCTTTTACTAATGTATAATATTTTGCAAAAGAAATGTAAATGTATTTTTCAAAAATAAATTTCATACAATCTATATTTAATTTTTTTAATATTCACAATTATCTTCATTTATTATTTAATTCCTTTCGAAAAACCATATTTTTTAAAATAATAATTTTAAGAATATTTATCGCTAAAATTTACAAATCACATTTAATAAAATTCATTTTGTTTTTACGATAAAGATTTTATAATATCTATTTTTAATTGATTACATTAATTATATTAATAAAGGAATAATTTAACATTCGTTTCGATGATTCGTATCTTTCTCTCGAAGTTTCTAATTTGTCGGTAATGTTTTTGAAATTCTGGCATGTTGACAATATTTTGTGTCAGATTTATTCACAAATTTTTTACTGTTTGCAAGAGAAATAATAGATCCATGTCATATTGATTCGAATAAAGTAACATAAAATTAAACGACGAAATGAGAACAATCAATCAGAAATTAGCATTATAACTTATCGTTTCTAATACGAGACATTCAAATTTTCGAAAAATTAAAAGTTCATCAATCAACATCGTCAGAAACATTTAACGTCGAAATTTTTAAGTATCGGTATCTAACTTTAAATATCAATCTTCGCATAGGCGCATCTTTAATGGCAACACTTTAATTACACGTTATTCCGTAATTTCATGCAGATTACGTAGGAGAGGCTGCGCGTGTTCGTTTATTTGTGACCACACAAACATAGCGATAGCGTTGTGCAGGTAGATATTTTGAGAGCTCTTCGTGTCAGCTTTAATTCCTTCCCAGGGATTCCTTCGCGATTGCGGATTGCACTTGCACTCGTGTATTCAACATAAAATAGCTCCGTAGAAATTGCATTCGCAATTTTCGAGCGCTAGTAACTTTGCTGGATAGTTGGTATATTACGGGAATAAAGAATAAGGCGAAATATAGTTTTATAATTTTTCTTTTTTTTTTTTTCCCTAAAAGAAAATATGTAATTGTAAGTACAATCAAAATTTGCGAAATTCTTTCAATATTCATTACGTGGGAAAAAGTAGAAGATTTCAGTGGGAAAAAAAGAATTATGGAAGAAAAATGAAAAGGGGTTAGAACGAAACACATTTACGAGCAAAGTTCCTCGATCCTTTTCCAAGATGCAGCCGAAGGAAAGGTAGTTCTAGGTTCGATCCTGAGCTACCTATCACACGTAAGCTCTATCGGATTTTGTGCACCGGGCATGAAATCCCAAAATGCACGTATCATTTTGGCGCAAAGGTACAACTGCAATCCGGAATCGGATAGGAGTTCTAAAAACTATTATGATTGATGGATCTAACTCACTGTATATAGGGTATTTTACGCAATTGGGGCCAAGCTAGTTTGAAAAGAAAAAGAATGCGTTGCGATAATTTTGGATAAGAAAATATAAAAAAAAAAAATGAATTTTATTTTATAATATTTATAAAAAAAAAACAAAGTGTTACAAAGAAAATAGAAGAATTTGTCTTCATTCATATGATTGAAATTTTTACGTATTTCATGCTATTATCTAACGATTAGGAATCAAAGAATATTATTTTTATCAAATAATATTCTAAATCGACAAACAATATTTTCATTTCTTAAAATATATTTTTTGAAATATATATTTTTTAAAATACAAAACGAAGTTATTCAGATAAATACGATGATAATACGACGAGCGGTGGATATACACGGCCATAAATGCCAATCGATAAATTCGCGAAACGACAGGGAAATGATGAATCGTTCCGTTTTATCATCGTTGTTTTAATTACATTAATTTCGTAATTAGAACACGCGTTTGTAAACTTATCTATGCTACCGATACGAAGAATGAATTTTTTTTCAATCGTCGCTTTCAGCGAAACGAAAGAATTCGCGTGAAATCGATTTTAACGTGAATATCATTTCAATTTCGTCGAGATCTTTCACGCTTTAATTTAAATTTAGAAAAAAAAAAAAAAATTTCTCGAGTATCGAGTATGGAATTCGAATAAGAATTTCGTTCCGATTGAAACGATTGAAACGACGATATTGCGATCGATGATGAAATAAGTTGGTGGAAATAGATTCAGCCTCGGATTAAATTATTATTACACTTAAATAAATAATGAATCCCGATTAATTTCATAGAATGGAAGAGATACAGCTTTTGGGAGGTTCTGTTTCGATTTCAATTTTTTCGATAACAAAGCTATTGAAAGCCTAGGTTTCTAGTTTTCATGGTCGACTCACGTTTCGCGAAAATATACGATTGCCCGGAAATTGTTGGATTTCGGGAGATATCGTTTCGTTTCTTGCCCGTTTTCACGCGATACGGCTCGGGTTGCGTGAAATTAATTTCGATAAGTTGATCTCTAACGCAACATTTCCAGGGATGGAATTTCGAGGAGAGGATTTGTTTACGCCTGCGTTGCGTTTTATCGCGTATGTTACGCCCGGAAACAGTGTAACGTTCATCACTTCTTTTTTTTTTTTTTTTTGCCGTTTTGTATATTTTTTCGAAAATCTACAAAAACTCGTTCAATTTTTAATAAAGGTCTATTTTTTACGATCATCTGGCTCCTGAATTTTTTCGACAGTTTTTATTAAAGCCCGTTCATCTTCGGCTAGGAATGTAACGAATAAAAGTAACGAAGAAGAAAAAGAAAAAACAAAAAAACCAAAAAAAAGGAAAGCCGCGAGGAGGGAGAAAAAAAATAAAGGGAGTAAAAACACATGAAAAAAAGTAACTTCGCGTGTATCGCGTGTAAGCGTTTATGAAAAAGCTTGGTTTACGAGTATGGCTCGGTTTTAATTTCGCTGGAAAGGCAGCTGTTTATTACAATTGCACCGCTGTAAACGCACCGCTCCACGATTCTCCGATTTTATTCGAAGAAAGTAATAAAGGATGGGGGAACGCGCGTTAAAATAATTTTATCATATCACCGAGATCGAACCGTTTTCCCCGAATTTTCGATTTTCCATCATTTTTTTTTTTCCATTTACTTCAACGACAGTGCTCGTCACATATTTACTTATATATTCGAATATTTCCATTCAAATATTTCCATATTTATCGCAAATCCATTTATTTCACTTACTCTTTATCATTTTTTCCATAAACAATTAACGTCGCAAATGGGATATCGAAAATTTCCTTTTATATTTTCAAATCAAAAAATCGAATCCGATATCACGTTCAACCTTCACACCACAGTGGAATGAACGATATTCAGCAACGTATCCTATTGACCTTAGAGTCAAGGATCCGATACAAGGAATGGGACGATACAAGTTGGCTAAAGAAGTGGATACTAAAGTAACCAAAGGATACCATTGAGGGGAGCCACATGAAACAGGCTCTTCCATTTCGTCGAAATTTCTAATAGTAAAAGATAGGATATCAAAATAAAAATCTTGTTCTATCAACTTTTCTTCGATAAAATAAAACTGAATGCAATTTTCGATTTTGCAATCCATTTCGCACGATTTAATTCCCCTTAAAACGGAATAATAAGAGAGACGTAGGTTAATAAAAAGGTTTATGCGTGGTTAAAATCGATGCTTAATGTTCTCTTGAACGGGATAGTTTATTGCATGCGACGATTGCAAAGACTCCCCTTGATTTTCTTTCGCTCTCCCCGTCAGAATTAAATGATGTCGTTAAAAACGGGAATTACCTATTCCTGGCCGCGCGCGAAGTTTTTAATTCCTCGCCTGCCAAGCTGATCGAACAATAAAACCGTAATGAATAATAAACGCGATGTTTTTACCGCTCGTCGCAGCCAAGATTGTCGCGAATTTGTATCGATCGATTTTACGATTACGATTTGTCTTTCCAATAAACCACGTTTTAACGAACGTTCTATCCCCTCCCTTTCACTCAATTACCCCTCTCCCTTTATCGATCACGCCCGTCAATTATATCATTTCAATTCTTACGATCACATTTATTTAACAACCTAACAAAACGATTTTCGTTTCAATCGACACTTCCTTTATGCTGTTGAACAATTTCGACATTCCATCCCTTAAAAATTTTAATATCATATCAGGGGATATTTAAATTGGAGTTTATTTCGAAAACGTGTCATAAAGGGGGAAAAGCAAGCGTCGTATTTGACGCGGAAAAAAAGAAACAAAAAAAAAGAAAAAGCTAAAGAGACTCATTTCTCTTATCCAAATTATCCTCGCGACAATCCAACCTGTTCTCTCTGTTCTGATGACGATTCTCCCTCGACCGAATGTCATCGGTGGATTAATTAAAATCGGGACGGAGGGAGGGAGAGGGATCGAGGCATCAACGCGAGAAGGGAATCCTCGAAGGCGAAACAACCAATGCAAACGCCTCGGGGAGAGTTGCAGAACATTTCGCGCGAACACTCGGCCACAATTGCCGTGCGCTTCACGAAACTTCCCCTCCTGTCCGGAACCTGTTGATGCCACTTCTGCCGATGTTTTTTCCCTCCTCTCCGCCTTCAGTTCCAACCCTCGAGCGAGCATCGTTCGCCTCCTCTCTCAGAGAAATTTTCTCCTCTTTCGTCGCGTTTTCCATTGCGGGTCAAACCTGCAATTTTTCTCCCTTCTCCCCCTTTTTCTCTCCTCTCCTTCTTTCCCTCCCGAAAACGAAATACATAGCAACGGAATCTGCAATTTTATCAGCGAAAGTGGACGCAGATTTCAGAAATTTTTCGTTTCCAAATGTATGTACGACGTGTGTATCGTGTACAACGCGATTAATCCTTCCCTTATTAAATGGCGTAATTAATTAACGGCGCAGCCGCGCGTGCACGCGCGTGCAGCTGATATTAATTAAATTAGTTTCTGTGTTTTCGTAAGATTATACAGGGTGACCAACTCTGGCGTTCGGCCGTGCACGAGTTGCATCGGTTAATTACATCTAACCGGATTACGGGATGGATTGTGCGCATTCTACGAATACCGAGGGGGGGAGGGAGGGAGCCATTGTGCTTCCGCTAACGAACCGGGGCCGCCGAAAAGCTTTTGAAAATTACTCGAATTACTCCGAGACCGGGCCAAATAATTCCCGATAATTAGATGTCGGTTTGTAATAACTCATTCTTAGGGAGAGAGTACTTGGAAGTATTGCCATACCTATCTAGTCAGATTTCGATTCGAATTCGGGGATGGAAGGCGAATGAGTGCACGAATGAATGAAGGCTTAGAGATGAAGGATTAGAGACGTGTTACGTAACACGTAAAAAGAAGATCTTTTCTCTCCCGCGTATAATATAGCTGATCGAGCTCCCATTGTACTTTTATCTCTTCTGGGAGGGGGGGAAAGAACAAGGGAGAAATATGGTTCTATTCTTTTCCTCCCCGAGTAGTTGTTGAGTTGTAACAATTTTGTCTCGTCCTACGAATGCTTAATCGCTTAATCGTTCTTCCTCTCGCTCGGACAAAATCCTTTCCTCCAAGCAACTGCTGCTATTTATCAACGTCCAACGAACTAACCAGATAAATAATTTTTCCAGATTCCTGAGACGATGATTTCCACCCGGTGTTCCGAACTCTCGTTTCAACAGTGTATCTATATATATAATAATCGATTAATCGATTAATCATCACCTTCTCGAGGAAATCGAATCGAAGGTAATTCGTTTGTGCTATTTTTCTTTCTTTTCAGAAATTATAGCGAGAAACGATTAAAAATGAAATTGGGCGAAATTGAGGAATCGAAGACAAACGACAAACGGAAGATCGACAACGGTAAATCGCTTTCTCGACACATTATTCGATCCTCTCCACTCTGCCACTTCGAGGAATAAATCGATAACGATATATCCTCCCCGTTCCAGGTTGTCCTACAACCGTTCGATATTTGTAATTTAAATATATCGGAGCTTTTCTTCTCTCGGGTGATAAATGGCGCTCTCCCTGTCTCTCCTCCTTGCCTAACAGGTAAGTCGTAAAGTTTTTCTGATCATCGGGAAAAAATGGGAGGAGGGGAGGAAGACGCGCGAGGAAATAACGTCTCAACGTGGCCTGTGATGAAACGAACCGGGCCTTCGGGTTGCCACGAAAATGGGGCAATATTTCGAGAGGCACGCGTTGGCCGAGCCAGCAACGCTACGTCGTAATTGGTCTTAATCGGTGAGTCAGACGATTATGTCAGCGTCGAGCTGCTCTTTTTTTTTTCCTTTTTTTTCTATTCTCTCTTTTTCTTTTTTTTTTTTTTTCGTATCGACCAGGTTCTTCTTCCCGACAAGGCCGTGGTTAATTGTCCAGAAAATGATCAGGATGGTTTCTTTGAATTCTTGAGTCTGGACAGCCATGTGTTGTTCCAATCCTCCTCGTTTAAAACGAGGATACATTTTTAATTGTTTTGACAATACTCGTGGAAAAGAGATTTCAAGAGGTAGGTTACATTATATTATTCAATGTTGAATTATCTTGCAATTTAATTGTTAATTACCTTTATTGATTTGTTTAATAGAAAATAACATTTGCATTGGATGTTTAATTTACTATTAATTTCTCCGTATTGGTAATTGTATTTTAATTACAAAAATTAAATTTATTGCTCCGTGTTCCAGCGTGAAATGTTTATCATTGTTCTTATTTTTATATATATATATGTAGAAGAAAAATTACGACAAATTATGATTTGATTGAAAAAAAATATGACAGGTATTCGATATACGATGAATATCGAATGAAACGGGAGAAGAAGAATAGAAAAGAAAAATAAGGAAAGAAAATTTCTATAAGTATTTCAATGAGAATCGTTGTTTTAATCCATCGAATGGCTCTTTATTTTTTATTTTAAAATACGCTTCCAATCGCAATACCGCCCGCGGACTTTCTCTTCGTCGATCGATTGTTCTCGAGTCTTTGTAAATTTAAACAGCTCTAAATTCCATTAGAATATACTCTCCGTTTAACAGCGTATCGAGCGTGTGAATCGATTTTATTTAACAGCCTGTTAATAACAACGATCGAACGATCGGTTTTTATAAAAATGAAAGTTTCGAATTTTCAAAACTTGTCGAGCTCGTCGTTTCGAGTAGATGCAATTAGTAACATTTCAACGGGGAAACGGTCAACAGTTTTCACTTTTAAACCGTACAATTCTCGCTTCTTTTTTTCCTTTTTTTTTTTCTTTCTTTTTCTGAAAGAGTTTACTACACTTTAATCGTAACAATTTGAAGCTGAACTTTCGCTCGAATTTCCCCGTTAAGAGAAATACGAAACCTAGTCTAACCGTTGCAAACGATTCTTTCTTCATTTTCTCTTGATAAGTTCGAAAACCTTCCTCGCCTTCTAGTCGCGCAAAAGAGCAAGGAAAGTAATTACAGATAGGAAATTGCCCGGGGAAAATGAGCTTTTCATTGGCTCCCATGATGGATTGACGTTTAAATCAGAAATAATTATTTGTCGTTTAAATGGTGGAAATAAATTTGCCGCCCGCCCAGTGTAATGCCGCAAAATTATTGTTTCTTGAAAACGTGCCTAGCCTCCTTCGCGAATTAAAGGTAGCCAAGCTTCTTCTTCCATCGATCCGAGTTTTTAACACTTTCTCAAAAGAGTCCCGTCCACCAATCAATTAGATTCGAAGTGGCTTTTCCTCGCCTAAATCCTATAACCGCTCTTTCTTCCCGCGAGCAATTTCTTTTTCGTCGAATCGAAAATTTTTAACGCGTGTATAATTTGCGAAAGAAAGGGAAAAGAAAATTTCTAACGTAAAAAAAAAAAAGAAAGAAAGAAGAAAAAAGAGATTTAAATATTGCGATCAAGGAAATCGTTAATCATCTGCGATTAGAATTGGAATTAAAATGGAAGAAAAAAAAATCGGTCGAATATTATTTAAAATTTCTTGGCGAGAAATTACGGCGCACTTAACCGGCGAACAAGTGTCGCGTACTCGACACCGATTCGTTTTTTTCTCGCGTTACAACGTGACGCATAACTTATCGATAAAAAAAAAACCTGAGACATTCACAAGCTATCGTCGCCGAGGAGAACAATTGCATCGTGTGACCAAACATGTAATTGGTGGTAGGGATTCCTTCGCGCTATAAATGAACAGTATCCAACCCGGTTATTCGTTTGTTTCGCAGCCCTCGGCCGAAGCTCGTATCGATTTCGACCGAACGAAACGTCATCCGGACCGCGATGGATCGCTTCCTGCTTTTCGTCCTGTTGTTCACCGTTTTGCCGTTCACAATGTAACGAAACGCATTCTTACGAACGTTCCTTATCCATTTATCTCGAAAGTTGAGAAGGGAAAAGTGATTGCGTGACGAAAAAATTCCAAATCGAAAGATTGTTATCCGTGTTATTCCTTTTAATAATAGATAAGAATTCGAAAGTTTTTTTTTTATTTTGGTGTTTGAGAAATCACGAAACATTCGCGAAGAGTGATAAAGATGGGAGAAATAAGTATAAAATAGAATGTTTTTGAGAATAATATCCGTAGTTGGAAAATTTTTCATTACAACGAGTAGAATTTAAAAATGGCAATTTGTTAATTTTCGAATCTTTGCAGACAAGAAACAGTGGAGGAGGGAGGGTGCAAATGCGCGGTATTTTCCAGGCAAATATCGAAATCAATCATTGAACGTGCCATTCCCTATAACGTCACGTGCGACAGCGAAGGGGAGGAGAAGTGTCAACAATTGTGCGTTGCTTTGGTCGGTAAATAATCACCGCATGTTTCGAGTAGTAGACTGGCAAACGTCAGAAAGATAGGTGTAATTCTGTGCAGGCCGAGAGCGCCAGGGACCAGGCACCGCAAATGATTTGCAAAAAGCTGAATAACAACGTGGAAAATCTTCAAGTAAGTTTTCTAAAACGATATATATAAATATCCTCGATGAGAAAGATTGATTAAAAAATGAAAATGCGAAATATTTTTTTTTCAGGTCGCCGTATACGCGAAAGTGTGCGAAGCGACCAGCTGGAAATTCACAGGTTTGAAAGCGGCGGATCCAATTTGCTGCCACGAGGGGAAAAGCATAGCTTGTGACGAGCCACTCCCGATGATCGAAAACTAAATGAACTCATTCCCAATTATCCCGTAACCCATTGATTAGTCCATTGTGAAATTTTACATTAACCAACATTTGCAAAACATTTATTACTTTATCGCTGGTTAATGAACCCGCCTGTTGTTTCCAATACCCGTTATAAATGTTTAATCATTATCGATCCGATTATGAAAATAAATACGTAATCCGGTTTAATCTCATCGAGTCGAGAAAAAAAAAAAAATTCAATTTCACCCGGCTCCGAACACTTTCGTCTCTCTCTTACCCAGATCTCGGATTCCAAAGATTTTCCCCGCACCCTTGCCGCGTTTCGTTTCAATATGGGTCGAATGTCAAAGATTCCTCCAGGAACAAACTCGGTTCAAAAGCATTAAATCCCGCAAATCCCTTTCTCTCGCGCCAACCTTAAGGATCTCTCGAAACGATCGATAAACGATAACGCAAACCTATCTTTCGATAGATAGCCGAGTAGAAAAGTATTAGTACGTTTCCACCAGATATCTTCTATTTCGTGGATAGATGTTCCAACAATCCCCTCTCCCCTGAAAATCGAATAGAGAGGTTTGTTATCGCTCTTGTCTCGCTTCGCCCCACCTGAAGAATCCAAACTCTCCTCGTGCCTTGCCATTTCTGGAAGACCATTGTGTGCCCACGCTTTTGTCGTCTTCCCTTCCTCCTCCTTCTCCTCCTCTCGATTTAATGACCGCGCCATTTTCGCCCATAAGTGATTTCCTATTAATTCCACGAATTCTCAATTCGTTCAATTCCTCCGTGAAACAATTCTTCCGAATTTATTTCCTCGGCGAACGAACAACGCGTTTCTTTACTTCCCTTTTTCAATCGCGTCAAAAGAGTTATTACATTGCAGCCAGGAACGTAATACGAGAATCGAGTTGATTTTGCGTTGACATTCCTTCGGGGAGGGGGGTGAAAGGATCGAGAACGACTACTTTTGTAAACATCGCGCGGAGCTTTATACGCTGACTTTGGCTACTAGCAAACGTGGTGGTTCGTCCAAAAATGTGATGATCGATATATATGTTGGAGCGCGTGGAACTGTCGATACGATTGTCAAGCCATTGTATCGAACATGTGCATATTGTCGCAATTTATAGCAACGATTCTTTCTAAATCTAATTTTGGAAAAGCGAAATTATAAACCGCGTTGAATTATAGAGCAACCGTCTCACTCGTTATTCTCGAAACATTGCTCGATATTCTATTAATCGATTGTCAGGTAATTTCCAGTCATCAAACATCCTTAATCATACGATCAGAGATATATATATATATATACAGTACGCACCGGTAAATCCATTCGCGATAATTTGCGTTTCATATCGCGTATATTCCTTCGCATCCTATCCACCGTGTCGTTCTAGCACAATTAAACGAAACGGAAATTAAGGTAACTAACTGTGAGTTTCCGGCCCTATCTTATCGTCCAACCTTCCTGAATATGCGCGTATGAAATGTATTCGTACCGTGCGTTATTTCGGATCGTATTCGATTTAGAGTCATCATTTTTTTTTACAAGGAATATTATTTAAATCGGTGAAAATGATTAAGGAAGAAGAACGAAAAAGGTTTCTTTTTGTATCTTGTCTTTTGTAAAAATGATACGATAAAACTATTACTACTGGTTTTCGAAACCAGTTTTTATTTTTATTTTCGCTAAAAGTCGGCACGAGTTTCATAGGAATTTTCGCCCGAATTTATCCCGTTAAAATACGAAAAGTTTCTCTTCATCGGATAATACGTTCGATAGTGATATATCAACGTGTCGCGGTTATGCATGTTTCCCTTTGAAATGAAATCGTAAAAATTTTGATATACGATTTTGAAAAAAAAAAAAAGAAAGAAATAAACGGAACACGACAAAGAAGACACAAAATACCTTTCGAGGATTTAATGGAGAACCACCGGGGGAAAAAAAATTACGCATGAAAAGATATACATAATAAATCTTTCTGAAAATAAATTTCCATCCAAAAAATATTACTTCCCTATTAATCCTTTTACTTTCTGTTTCAAGCGTGTCACACATATCCAGCCACACTTGGACCATAATTTCATATTATATACCCGCATAAACATCTTCAGACAATGATTGCGAATAATTGACCTTCAACCCTTAACTGCCGCATTGTCCATCGGATCGTTTAACTTATTTATCTCAAGAAAGAAAGAAAAAAAAAAAAACGAGCGTTGCAGAAGAAATTTGTCCTTCTTACAAGATAAATCTGAATCAAAGGGAGGATGAAGCAACGGTAGCTTATAATAATATGCGTGGTGCAATCGAATCTCGAGGGATAATACCGGCACATTTCCGATGAGTGAGCTACATTTGCGTAAATAATTCTACATACGATAGGATCATCGATGCACGTAGGATTACGATGCGCATACAACGTTAGTTTGTTAGCAGGGATATTAGTTTCCAGATGTTTCCGCGCGTGCAAATGAGGACAAAGGGAGCGAAACGATAGAGACTTATGCGGAGGATACGTGTCCCGCCGATCCAATTATCTCGAATCCCTCCGCAAAGCGGAGAAGGAGGAGGAGGAGGAGGATCATCTACTCGATATTTTTATCCGGATATAATTTCTTTCCCCGGCCAAATTAAACATCCTCAAGGTAGCACCGCCAAGGAAGTTATCGCGGACTAGTTTCAAAAACGAGTTTCCAATTTCGATCCAATTTCGCATCCCAAATCGTATCGTCGTTAACTACGAGTAATTTGCCTCTATTAGCTGCGTGTCAGGCTGTGATTAAGGTATATCGATACCTTATCCGCGATAATTAAACCGATAATAATATCTCGAAGAATTTAATTCGGGAGAAATGAAATGTATGCTCGTGTATATTCTCCTAGGTTTACAATTATCGATTTATTTCTCCCTCCCCTCCTCCTCTTTCCTCCTTTTCCGTGAATTCAATTTTGGGCGACGCCTCTCCATTCCGTATTCCCGGATACACACTGTTTGCGTACCTTTCTTCTATCTTCCCCTTCCCCTCTGCCCGTATTTCGATCTCTTTTTCCGTTCGAGAGCATTCATTATGTCCACCTCTGCCAGTGACTTGGAATTAATGGAGCGACGCTGCTTCAAACGATGACGTCGGAGCCAGTCCACGGACAAATTACCTTTCGAGGAAATTTTTCGATCCCTCCCTCCTCCCTTCAAAGCATACGCGAGAAAAAGGGAAAAAAAAAAAAAAAGAAAAGCTTTTCACAAAGATGTTTCGACCGTTCACAATGCAACCTGTCTGTTCATTCGTCGAATTACGCACGCGTCATCAGCTAATTGCTAATCACGATACCGCTAATGCACGTGCTTCACCTTGCCCGTAACTGGGGGGAGGAGGCACCCAACTACACGAGCAGCGCAAACATTACCTTAGAGCCCTTAAACCGGGCTTAATCCTCTGCATGCCTTTCACGCCTCCTTAATGTCGCTTCACCTCGCACGCCACGCTTGTTGCCCCATACGTGGACGCTCTCTCTCCCCTGTGTTCAATTATGACATCCCGTATACGACCGATATAACCGTCTCCCTCCTTCAGAAAGGAGGAGCAAACATATAACGATAAATATTTTCGTTAATATCTTCGATTATACAGGAAGGGGTTGGAGATCGATAAGCGTTGATAAGTGGCAGGCCAATAAATCCCAAGTTTCCAAGTTTTCTTCGACTATCGTATCGAGTCGATGGCTCGTATTACGGTGGAAAAACTTGGAGGAGGAATTCATTCGAACGATCGTCGCGTTGAAAACTTTTCGTTTATGGAAAAAGAAAAAGAAAGAAAAAGTGAACTTGGAAAATATCAATTGCTCGTTAAAATGAACACGCGTGAAATTATTTCTCGCGTAAGAGTTACCTCTTAATACCTGTTTCAACTTTTCAAACGAGTTGACAAGCATTAACAGCGTTCGAAAGCAGGGACGAGTTTCTCGCTTTAACGATCCTCGACCGCGACGAAATATCGTAGAATCACAATATTTTTCCGCCCGTCAACGATGTCGCGTCGCATGTATTCGGTCGGTAATTATCCACGCTCGAACCACTTCTCCTCCTTCTTCTCCCCCTCTCGTTAAGCCACACGCACGCTGTCGCAATACATCCGCGTTCACGTGACGTGCAAACACCAGGTTACTCGCCTTAAGCTCGCACCAGCCTGCTATAAGCTTCCCGTGTCTCCTCGATGTCGCTACAGATCATACGTTACTACGTGTTACCTCTCGGCCGGAAACTCTCTCTATGAAACGCGCGTACGATTCTCTCTGACGCAAAGATGCATTTATACGTATGTGCGTTTACGCATCCATTTAATCTTACGTACTCGGAATTCCTGCTTTGCCGCTCGTGAATTAATAGCAGCGATTGTTACCAGCCTCCCACTGATTGCTCCTCGTTTGACGTTCTCGATATTGAAATTGTAATTCAAGGTGTACAAGGTGCCGTCTTTCGTGGAAAAAGAAGAAAAAAGAAAACCTTGCGAAAATTATTCTCTTCTTCGTTTTGCCTATCACGATTAATCGGCAATCTTTTAAATCGAGATTTATTTATCTCGAGGGAAGGTTATTTTATCCACTTGTTTTACGAAATTATCAAAGAAAAAGAGAATGTTGGAAGAATTGGAAGAATTCGGAAGGGGAAGGTAAAGGTGGAAGAATCGCGTGATAATAATCAGTTAAATAGTTAGGTGGCTCGAAGACCGCGGATCGGCGGAAACTTGGTGGCCTATTAACTTATTGCGTCTTCTAAGTTGCCGCTAAACTGATATTAATTACTGTACTCTCCGGAGCTCTAACTTTGCCTTGTTGTCGCGTCAACTCCCCTTTGACCTACTTTCAAAATTTCCCCTCTCTTCTTTTTTCCCCTCTTTTCTCGCACCCTTTTCAAACGATCCCTCCTTGAAAGACGCTTTTAAGGATCGTTCGAGAGATTCGCTCGCGCAAGGGGCAGCAAGGGGATGAAATTTAGAAAGGAACGGGGGGAGGAGGAGGAGATGAAAATGTCGAACGATGGTTGGAAAATGACCCGATTAATTCGATATCCTTGCGCGACAAATTGTCCTCGCTTGGTATCGCGTTGGCGCCAGTTTTCAAGGTAACCTACACGGGTCGAATTACACGTATATAACGGGTGTACATATAAAATATATATATATATATATATATATATATATATATATATATATATATACATAGGGATAAAGAAAAGCGGAGGGGGAGTTTCTGCGAAACCGCAAAACCAATAGTGTTGCGCAAGCATCTTTCACCGAGAAAATATTTCCCACTAGACGCTCCTACAAGAGTCTTATATACGATCTGGGACCGGATACGAGTAAACACGATTCTTGTTCCCCGCCTGTGTCCCTCGAGATGAACGAAAATACGGTGGATTTTTAACCGCAAACAACCCGTTGAAACTTGTCGTGAGCAACTGATTTCGCGTCTCTTATCGACTGACTCGAGGATTAACGGTGCAGTAGCAGTGTTTGATTACTTTCACGTGCATGGGTAATCTTTCAGGATTTAGTTAAAGAAGAAAAGATCTTTTAACGATCGGCCATCAACGACATACACGGATCAAGAAGACGCGTTGTATTATTTACCGTTGTATTTAAAAAAAAAGAAAAGAAAAAGAGTTTGTCGACACAAATAATACGATGTGATAAATATTAGACGAATTTTAAAAGATTTCGACATTAATTCGAAATGTGTCGGGGCCCCATCGAGATAATAAATTCGTTTCGGGGATCCGTGCAATTTTCCTTCCTTCGAAATACACTCGCCCGTGTTGGCGAATGTAACGGGGAAAATAAACGTTGGATGTGATTTTCACTGCACGATTGATCCGTGATTCCATTGATTCCGGCTCTGAATGCGCAACACATTGAAATAACATCCACTACCACCATTCTCGATTCGACTGGATTCGGAGTATTATAAACCTTTCGTCTGAAAATCGTTAATTGTTTCTTGTTGGACAAAGGATTAAAACGAAATAGCAGGGGAAAATAGAATTGTACGTGCAAAAGGAAAATTGAAAATATTTGCAAATTTTCGCATAAAGAGAGAGAGAGAAGGAGAGAGCAAAAAGCAAAAGTGTATTTGACAGGGATTAAAATTTCCAACAGGAGTTATGTTACAACTTACTAATTGAATTTCATGATAATGTCTCTATAGTCGATTTTGTACGCGTATTATATTATATTATAAACGATAAATTTTGCACACATTATTATTATATCGACACTATGATTTTTCATAGATTATTTCACATTTGTTCACATTTCATCATCGAACCAATTAATATATCCAATTTGAATTTTACATCATTGACATTGCTCGGCCGTTTTCCACTCCACGCCGAGCGTAATTTTCGTCGTTTCGTTTGAGATTTTAATGGTCCTTTAGAAAATATAAATTAAACTCCTCCTAAACCTGTAAATAAATTCCCCCGCTCTCTAAACGGGGATCATTTGTTACACTCCACCGCGATAATACGTCGATATTATTAAATTCAATTAATCGTATAATTAATTCGCTAATTACTTAATGTCAGACATTAACGCACAGCAATTTACAACGCGTAATTCGGTTTCGTTAATAACGTTATCCGGGGCGCATCGCTCGGGAAATATCCTGGACAAATTCATCGATCTGCTTATTGGGAACAAGCAGGTCTCGTTCAATTATGAATTTCCATTCCGTTACTTTCGGCGCTTCCGAAAATTGAACGGACGTGATAAAAAAGATACGCGTCGAGCGAGTAATCCGTTCGTCGATCATCTTCTTTCACCTTCCGAATTTAAACGAATCGAGTGTTATTTTTATCCTTTTTTCGAGCGGCTGACTACTTACCGACTCGTACCACTCGCAAGTTTAGAGACAAGGCACGTCTCGACGATTATCTACGACTCTCTCCCGCCCTCCTATTTCCGAGGAGAATAATTATTATTCTTTCGCATGTTCCACCCTCGACCCTTTGCTTTTTACGCGTTCCACGGACACGGGGCAGGGAGGGATCTTTTCCAACGAAATTCACGGCGCAAAGAAAATCGCCTTAACAATGCCCCCCCTCTTTCCTCCTCAACTCGCGTTTCTATCCCGCTAATTACGAGAGAATTGTATTCCTCTTTTGAATTTGGAATTTGGAATTGTAAAACACGTGCTGTAATTTCTCTACCCGCGAAGAACGAGGAACGAGGCTCGTTCGAGGGGAAAGTAAAATGTAAGATGTAAATATCCGTGTTAAAATGCTGTTCGAAAATAGGAAGGGGATAATATTGTCGGTGAAACAGTTGAATAAAAAGGGATTGAATAATTGCTGGAAAATTGTCATTTTTATAAACGAAACGAAATTATACACGGGTTAATTTTCCTTTGTAAATCCTTTTTATCGAGTAATGCGTTTTAATTGCTCTTTTGCGGCGCGCAAAAAAAACTTTTCACAAAATCTTTTGACAAAATCTTTTTAAAAAGATTTGCAAGGGCAATTATTAGATTCATTAGAGACGGGGGAGGGACAAACGAGACGTCGTTCGATTCTTCCCTCGAATAAACTCTTTCCGTTCCAAACGATTTTGTTTCCCTTTCCTTTGTTTGTACCGCTCTTTTGACGGCTGGAATATTCATTATATTCCACTTTTGTACTTTCAAACTTTGCCCCTATCTCCCTTTTTTGTTTCTATCAAATTTTTTCTTTTTATCGTAGTTTGTTCAAATGTATTTAAACAACGTAGCCAATTTTATGTTTATCTGTAAATTGTGGCCAATTAAAAAAAGTAACAAAAAAAAGAAAAGGACTACGAAACGACGATCGCGAAACTTCGTGAGATAAAGATGGAAGAGGCAATGAGAAGAGAGAAAATAAGATGGAAAGGGAAAGAAGTTGAAGAAGAGAAAAGAGAAAGGGTCTCGAGATTTAACGGTTATCGTTATGCAAATTCGTTGTAATCGTTGGGAATGGGCAAGATTAAGACACCTACCTCTATTCGTTATGAGATTCGCAATTTTGCTTATCGAATCATTTTTTACATTCCAAAGTGGTTTTGTGTATATATATACATATACACGGAAATGTGGAATATTTGAAGCATGAACATCGCTGCTGAATTCAGGGAAGAAAATAAATACAAAGACTCGTAATAACGAGTGGTACGTGGTGAGTGGATGGAGGAAGGGAAAAGAGAGACAGAGAGAGAGAAACAAAAAAACGCAATTGCGCAACGAGGGAAACGAGAAATGATAAATAATTCGATGGATTCGATGGACAAGTTGGGGAAACTGGGGCGGAAAACTGGCGGTGAATTTTAATAAAAATCGACAGATTTTTTTTTTTTTAAAGATTTCAAAGTTGGACCTGTAGTAGTCTCCCTCCTTGCGTGTCCGGCGTTATAATGATTGACGTGTTCGAGCGTTTCGCGGAAACGCGTGGTCGCCGTTCGTTAAAAAAAAAAGAAAAAAGAGGAAGGAAGGAAGGGAAAGCATATTTCAGGCGCGCACCAACGAGTACACGAGCGTTGGGCAGACGAGAATTAATCAGCATTTTCTCCGGCGCGGCCACCGTTTTGAAATGAAATTTCACCGAATCGAACCCCGATAAATAAATGTTTGTAATAAATTAAGGGAAATAAATTCGCGTTTGGAGGGGGGGGGGGGGAACGGTTTTCATCGCTAAATAAACCGAGATGGTAATCGTCCTTCGTCGCGGTCCCGCATTTAAATTCCCAATTAGAGAGGCGGTATCGGCGGATACGGATATTTTTCAACGGTGGTGGATCGGTCTTGAGGGCGGTAATCGCAACGATCTTCCCGTCATGTAAATCTCTTGGAAAACGTTTCCCGGGCCCACTCCACCTTTTTTTCCACCCCTCCCTAACTCTCTTTCCGTCGTTTTTCCTCTCTCCTTCCCCCTGTCATTTCTTTTTCCCTTTTCTCTCCCTCTCTTTTCTCTCCTCTCCTTTTTGTTTCAAACCGAGCCACGTAATGGCGCTCGGTACAGTTGGTTATATCCCCGTCGCGTCGTAATTAATCCTCCTCGCTGGGAGGACGTGCAAAAGCGGAAACTCTGCAACCGTTTTCGTTCCCTTTACCTTTATCGTCCACGCTTCTTGGTTACTCGATCGGCGTTGAAACAAGTTTAAATCGCTCTTTCTGCCTCCACCCGATCGACGTACATTTTAATTATCCGTAACGCGGTTAACGAAGGCGGTTTGTTTAAAAGATAGTCGTAGGGAAGATTGTCGAGAACGGGCGTTGTTATTGATCAGCGAGGAAAAATGTGAAATAATCCATCGGATCGATCACTCATCCATCTCTTCCTTCCTTCTTTCTCTTGTCTTAAAAAGTTTTAATCCGTCATTTCTTCTCAACAATCTCCCTTCCGTTTCCCGGGATCGAACAAACTCGACTGGATCGGAGTCGATTGAAACCGTTATCGCTATACAACCGGATAACAGTTATCGCGTGTCCGTATTCTTTTCGCCTCGATAACGTATAAAAAACACTTGCCAGGGGGAAGGGGAAACACCGGCTGCGTAAACTCCACTAACAATTTGTGGCCCCGGTACAAATTTAACGGAATTTATCGAACTTCACTCGGCCACGATAATTATAATAGACCCCTTTCCAAACGAAGAGAAAGCGAGAGAGAGAAAGAGAGAGAGAAGGGAAAAAAAAGCGTCGAGGAAAATTAAATTCCGGCCTACCGTCCGCCATCAATTTGATCTCTGGCAAGCCAGATATATCGATACATATGTGCATATATGTACACGTATATAGATACACCGATTCTTGCTTAATCGTTTCATTCGGCCAGATATCGCGGCGTAATTTAATTTACACGAATCTAAACGGTTGCTGTTTTCAAGAGTAAATTAATCGGGAAGCTGGAATTGCACGGATGATGCGGCAACAACGGTTAGAGTGTTTTTTCACAGTTGCAGAAAATTCTTGCAGCGAGATAGAGAAACGAATCTTAATATAATTGTACGTTGTGATTTCTTTCACGCAGATAATCGCAGATTCTCGTGCAGATTAATTTAAGAGAAAGGAAAGAAAATTAAATTCGTGGCAAAGAAATGGATTGAATTTTCGAAAAAATAATTTGGCCAAATTGTCGGATTGGCCCCATTTGCCGATTGATCGTTCTAACAATTTCCTTTCATCCCATTTCGGTGGATATGTATCTCTCTCCATCGTCGTGATTCGTTCCGTCGTCGATAAAACGTGTGCGGAGTGCGTCAGCCAAGGTTTATCAGCCCGCAGGTCGAATCATCAGGCGGATTGAATGAACGAATTAAGTTTTCATTGGTCGATGCGTTACACAAGCTACGTTTTCGTTGTCCTCTCCCTCCCCCTTCCTCTTTCCAACTATCCAGTTTCTGTCTACCATCTCGTTTTCCATCGCTTTCATACGTTTTTATTACGTACTTTTATTCGAACCTCGCATTATCTTTCGATCCCACGTTGACACGAAATTCTCACGTTTACGATTTATGTAAAAAAATGTATGGAGAAAATTCAGATATCTCAAAATACAATTTTTTGAAATTCTTGCGATAAAAATTAGGATCGATGAAAAATGGAGAGTTTTATAAAAATATCGGAGTTCGATGTTATCTCGATCGAGTGTTCGAAAACTTTGAAAATTTTTATGATCGTAATTGATAATCGATCGAGATAAATGAGAAATGAAGAATCGAAATCTCACGTAATCTAATTTCGAGAGATTTCTAATTGAGACATTCGATTCATGACTCTATGATCGCAGACATCGAGTCAACGTAAATTAGTGCCATTTTATTGATGGCTGCCATCATTTAAATTTGATAATTTGTTTACGTTTAATCCACGATTTTCTTTCATTTTCTGGAGAAGGAAAAAGTGAACTCGTATTTTCGAAAAGTCGTTTAGTAAATGACATGGCATACTTATTTATTTTGAAAATAGTGCAAGTCCACTTAGTCTAATTAAATTATGCTTCGGGCAAGCAAAGGGGGAAAAATGATGAAATTCGTCAAGAAACGAATGAAATGTCGTTTCTTCGAATCAAAATTATATTATCTCGGATATATATATATATATATACGAAAATATCGCGTATTTAATTAACACAATTTAATACAACAATTATACGTAACATTATATATTCATAAGATATATTCTCGCTTTTAGAATTTAATAAACGACGCGTTTAAAATCGGCAAAAATCTCGCCCGTGTTCTCCTCTATCCGAAGGATACAAAGGAACCTCTATCCGCGAAAAAAGAAAGTCTATATAAATACTTTATCGAAAAAAAGTCGGACAGAAAGTTACTGTTCGTCGTTTCAACGCGGACAGTCACAATTTTATATATATCTCCCCTCCTCAAGTCGTGTCAATCCATCTCCAAAAATACACAAGAAATGGAAGTAAACTCGCGGTACACCGATTCCTCGACTAACCTTGGAATAACCGGTCCTCCTCCCAAGCTTCCGGTCCGGGAAAGTGGACCGGCGCTTTTATCCGGCGTCCATTCCTCCCCCTTCCGTTTCTTACGCAAAAAACGGAAACAATCGGTTCCGCGTCCCGGGATACGAGAGAGGCGAACCACGTTCCCCGTTTCTTTCCTCGACAAAATTGATTCCCTTTTCCCGGTTAAAGTAAAAAGAACTCCACTCCTCCCTCGCCCCCGATAAAATAATCCACCGATTCTCTCGCGTCCATTCTTATTTTCCCGCCCCCCTCCCCGCGCTCGAGCAAGGCGTCGCGACGATCGGACGAGCGGGCGGGCGGGCGGGCGGGCGGACGGACGCGGAGAGGACGAAGCGAGCAGCGGCAGCAAACCAGACTGGGAACGCCAGAGTGCCCTACGACTGCGCCGCGTGCACATCCCTGCCTCCTCTCTCGATCGCTCTCCGTCACCGGGACCACTTACATAGATCATCAGTTTTTGCAACCAAGTGCATCGCGGATCCATCGTCGATAAATCGATCAGTTCTTCTCTCCTTTCTTTTTCTTTTTCCCCAGTGTTTTTTTCAAGTGCGTTCTCGTGCGTTCTATCTTGAACGCGTTGTTCGCTCTCCTCTCCTCCATCCTGCTGGATCTTTCGAATTTTTAGATCCAGAGAGAGAGAGAGAGAGAGAGGTTTGGATGTTACGGAACGGAAGAAAAGATCGTCCACAATTCTCCTCCCATCGGATAACTTTCGTCGACCCTCTATCATTCTCGTGATTCCCGTCTGCAGGAGGGATAAGAGGAATAATAATAATAATAATCGTAATAAAATGCGCGCAGCGTTGACGAGCTACCGATAATAAGTGACACGGAGTTTCATCGAGGGCCTGTATCGATCCTTCTTTCCATCGAGCACCATTACGATGCCAGCTCGACCAAAGGGTTGAGGATAATATAAAAGAAATCATACGCGGGAAGAGAGATTTTTCGAAGATTGCTGAAGAGAGAGAGAGAGAGGAGCGGATCGAAAGCGATGCGTTGAGCCATCGATCACGGAGCGGCGCGGGGATGAGCGAGGCGTTCAATTAAATCGTTCCAGAAGCGCGAGCGACCGAGAGAGGGAGCGAGAGAGAGAGAGAGAGAGAAAACGAAGAAACGGGGGGAGTTGCGTGACTCGGTTGGAAAATATTAGTCGTGGAGACGCGGCTTACGATGTCGCCTCTCGTTTTCGTCGCCATACCGAATCGTCGGTCGCGCTGAATCACGGGACGATCGTTGCTCCTCCTCCGCCCCGAACAGATTCAACCGGATCCGGGTGTACGACGAGATCAATTCCTTCTCTCCGAGATCCTCCTTTCCCCTTTCGTTTCGAGGGTCGAGACGAAAATCCTCCTCGAAAGATCCGAGGAGGAGGCGAGCAAGGGGCAGAAGGAAGAGGAAAAAAAGGAAAAAGAAAAAAAAAGAAACGATCGACGATCGCTCGATCAACGCGTCCATGTTCTAGCGTGGAGCGTGCGTCCCCCGCCGATTGATTTGGCGCGCGCGTGACGGGAAAGAGGAACACGGGACTTTGGAGGTATTCCAAACGGCGGATATACACATCGTGGACGATGAAGTGGTGCTTAGTGATGCTGATTCTGGCCGGTGTCACGAGGGCCGACAATTCGGTCGACGCGGACTATTCGATCCTCAAGTGTCCGGACCTGAATTCCCAAGAGGAGATCGATTTGAACGAGGTAAGTCCCCCTCCTCTCTCTCTCTCTCTGCCCATATTTGCTCCCCTCTTCCCACGATTACGTAATCGCGGATTCCTGCGGTCCATCCGCTCGATCGACGCGTCCAATCGTGAAAAATACCGTAATTGGGATGAATTCGCCGTCTTCCGAGATATTTCCCTCTCGCTAAGGGGGAGGATCGATCACGCGCCGCCTCCTTTTCCTTTTTTTAATTTCCCCTCGTCCCAATCGAACGCTTCCTGTAATCTCTGAAACGTTTTCTCGCGCCGTTTCTTTTACTTTTATTCTCGGTACGCAACCGATCTTCATGTTTCGTCGAGGATATTCCATTCATTGTATTCTCGTCACGTAATGTTGGCGCTTCCTGAT
The DNA here is from genome assembly GCF_003254395.2 of Apis mellifera. Classification (NCBI taxonomy): domain Eukaryota; kingdom Metazoa; phylum Arthropoda; class Insecta; order Hymenoptera; family Apidae; genus Apis; species Apis mellifera. The sequence continues at coordinate 8,307,041 of NC_037646.1, forward strand.
TATTTCGAGACAATTAATCGATCGAGAATTATTTATGGGAGATCAATAATCGATCTCTTCAACTCGACTCGAGTTATTTTATTCGAATTATTAGATTTCGCGGAAAGATCTCGATCGATTGAGAACAAGAGATAAAAGGATGCATTTTCCTCTCCTCGTCTTAAGACATTCCTTCTTAGGACATGCTCGAACCCCTCCACGATACGAATCGGAAATTCTATACAGGCAAGAATCCACATGCTCGTAAAATAATGGGCGAGCTGCTCGTGCCTCAAATTCTCGGGGACGTTTAATCGAAGCGCCATTAAAACGCGGGGATGAAATATATCGAAGGGTTCTGTTTCTCTCCGCATTTCTATTTCCATTCCGTGGAAAGCGCGTGATCCAATGATCTTTATTTCGTCGTTTTTAAACGGGGAGAAGAAAGAGAGAGAGAGAGAAACACGAGGAAATCGCGATTTGCCCCGAATGAAAATGCAAAGATCCACGGCGGGAGCCGCGGGATGATTTGTAATCTTTTTTTTCCCTCTGCCAGCCGGCGAGAATTTATCGCGGAAAAGATACGGGTCTCGGCCTCTCCTCTCCCGATTAATACGATTCCAATAACAAGCGGTGTTCGTTTGTCGCGAATTCGAGTACCGTGACAGCTCGCCACCTATCTTCCATCCTCCTTTCCCTCCCTTCTTTTTCATTTCGTTTCGTGGAAACAAAAATATACATATATCATCGGAGGGGAGAGGAAATACGGCGTATTAAAAAAAAATAACGAGAAAGAGGAGGAGGAGAAAGAGGATGGGAAAGGGAAGGAAAGGTTCGATGCGACCTCTCTCCCGCTGATAAATGTAATATCGATAACACCGCGGACGAGTCGCGGCGTTTTCGAAATATCCACGATTTTCTCCCATTTTTATTTCTACCCTTTATTCCCCTCCATCCCTCGGATCGATCGTCGATTAATAAAAAAATAATTTCACGCCAGAGAAGATGCAAGAATTTTTTTCCCCCTCCTCTCTTCCTCTTTTTTCCTCTTTCGGTTCGTTTCGTTTTTTTTTCTCTCTCTTTCTATTCGATCCCATCCCTTCCCCCTTCTGTTCCGTTCAACTTTGATAGATAAAAATCACGTTGCGTTGTATCGCGAGGGTTTCTGTATATATCGGTGGGTAAACTGTTTTCAATAGGAAGGCCGTCGCGTTTTCCAGAATCGGGTCAGATTTGATTTTTTTTTTTTTTTTTAATGGACGGGCAACGAGGGGATCCGAGCGCACATGTGCCGAAACTCCGTCTGACATCTTGGGTGCGATAATCGATACTCCAGTTTCGATGTTTCCACGCAATTTTCCGCCACGATTTTTATCGGGCGCGACCGAATGGCTCGAGTGAAATATCGTTAGAAGTTTGATTAATCGGCTTTCCGATCGTTTTTTCGCGATTGTTTAGGGAGAGTTCGCGATTCCAAGAACCCTTTCCAGAAAATTAAAATTGACAAATAAATAGAGATATTGAAGAGAAGGGATCTTGAAGAGAGAAAGAGAGAGAGAGAAAACATGAAAATTCGTCGCGCGGAGGAAATTGGAAAGAGGAGGATGGTTTTTAGAAACCGTTTCCGAATGTTTCGAGTATAAAAGTTGAATAAAAGCGGTTCGGAGAGCAGCCGCGTCCGTATAGCTTAAAGTATCGTTAATTCAAAACAATTACGAGTTCCTGGCACGCGGCCTCTACGAAGTTGTCGAGTCGTTCGGGCTTCTGGTTATTCGTAGCGAGCGCATTAAGTGGCAGCTATAATTTAAATGGCCGAGTCGAACAGCTTCGTAATTCGTATCTGGCTCCGTTATCGACACGACTCGATGCACCCTCCCTCTCTCTTCTTCTTTGCCCTCCAATATTTTTTTCACAACGCGATGAATAAGCGGCGGAAACGCGAGTGGAAATCGGGCCAGATTGCGCGGAAAAATATTTATCGAGAATAGCTCCCCGCTCTTTTTCTCCTCCCCATATATTGGAATATCTTGGATTCGCAGACGATCGAAGACACGGCGCGAGATTATCGGGCAGCGAAGATTCAGCGTGGAAGATTCGTGGGAAATATAAATTCAAGAAGGTTAGAAAAATGGTCGACTCTTAAATAGGAATTTTTTTTTTCTTTTTTTTTCCTTCGTTACCCTTTTAAAATTTATGCATCGAACGAAAAAGAAACGTGGCTTAAATTACGTGGTCTGGTGAGATCGAATTTCTCGTAGATCGATATATACACGCAACGCCACAATTTTGACGGATTTCCAATCTACGAATCTTCCTACAGAGAGATCTCTGCTCGAGATAAGCGGGAATCTTATGTAGCGATCGTTGGAGGAATTGAAAGAAGAGGAATTCCAAGAGACCCCCTCCCCGGTTATCTCTGGACCGGTGTTCGGAAACTGGAGAGAGTTCGGAGTGGCGAGATAACGGGAGATACAGAACGAAAGTCGCTCGACTTTGACGACGAGATGCATCGGGCGCATTAGCGAAATTCTCAAAGGGCGGAAATCTTTTTCCTCGGCAACGGATACACAAAGAAACGAAGTAGGGCAGTTGCTTAAATCGTGGACAAACCGTTGTGACGCGAGATTGGCTGGAACTCTTCCCCCTCTCCTTCCCCCAGTGACATAGCCGCGCCGGTGAATGCAACTAACGCATTTGCAGTTCCAACTAGGTTAACCGTGTACTCCGTTTCTTCCCTCCTCCTTTGTCCCTTTTCTTCCCCCTCCCTTTTTGGACAGGATAAGCGAACGAGCGCGAGCTTTGATTTTTCCGAGAAAAGCGTTCGAGAAGTCGACCGCCAGGAAAGGAATCGTTGCACGCGATAAGTGGAAGTAACGAGTTTCGAGTCGAATTTCCTTAAGTCGAATCCGTGATTTAAATTTCGATATCGCGAAACTCTCGCGAATTATCGATTTTCCTTATCGGAAAAGTGGCTATACTTTCGATACACTCGCCGAGATAAACGATTATCCGCGTTATTTATCGTTATTCGGAGAGGAGATTGAGAAAGAAGAGGAGCGAAGAAAGTTCTTGGATTATCGACGTTTCGTAAAGAAAATTATTCACAACAAAATTTCGCGTGACAATTATATCATTATTTCTCTTCCCTCCACTTTTCTTTCGCTTTCGTCGCTCATCGTAAATATAGATCTTCGTTTTGTTCTCACGTTTTCCCTGTTTTTGAAATTTTCCAACAATTTCGCCCGTGGATACTCGGGATAAAGGAAGCTTGTGTATCATTCACCCCCCGTTTCGTTTCATCGGGGGGATGTTTTGTTTTATTTTCAATCGCGTTCATTGCTCTCGCGTCAAATTGTTAAACCATTCATAGCCGCGAATACGTTACACGTGACAAGTTCAACAGTAGAATTGACCGGTTTTGAAACTTCCGCGAATGTTGGCAATTTCGCGTTGCCCCATTGTCGGACAGGGTAAACTTTCCAATCCGTTGGCCTTATACCAACATCGATCACAGAGCACCGCAATTGGGCTCTATATTGTGGACGTAAAACGCCCACCCGTCACTTAACTAATGTTATGTGTACGTTGCTACGTTATATTGGCTTCAATCATAACGATGAACTTGGAACTCTAATGGAAGTAGCACTGAGAATCGGCCCTCATGGCTTATCCTCCCCTCCCTCTCTCTCTCTCTCTCTCTTTCTCGTTCGCTCGGCTTACTATTCCGTGATTGACGACCGTGCAATTGTTTTCAATATTCCTGTGCAACGTTAGTTTAAGAAAGATTATCATCATTATTATTATTATTAATCACAGACGATAAGGGGAATAATAATTATAAATGATAGGATAACAAGCGGATAATTCCCCAGAAGAATTTTAACCGGATTCAGGTGGAAACATCGGCGCGTCACGTTTCCGTTTCCGTGGAATCGAAACATTTATCCCTCCTCCTCCTCCCCCTCCCTCCTTCTCGAAGCGAGATACACGGTTCATCGAGTTATATAATCAGGGGAAATAATATTTCGTCAACGAGGTTGCTTTGTTACGGGATCGCTAATGAATCAAAGCCGGAGGCAAGGCCATTAAATTACTCTCTCTCTCTCTCTTTTTCTCTCTCACGCCTTGTAGTTTCGGCCCGGTAATTGTTCCCTGGTAATAAAGTTTCTTCCGATAGAAAATCATGGAGAAAAAGAACGGGGACGAACAACTCGATTCGATTCGAGAGAGAGAGAAGTGGAAAATCGTCCGGAGAGTCTTCTCGTTGAACGCGTTCAACTCTTTTTCTTTTTTCTCTCTCTCTCTTTTTTCCTTCCTCACGACGAATCGACGCGAATACCCCGCTTTTGTTTAGAGTTTCGCCTCAGAGGTTGCACCGCGTCGATTAGCATAAATTCCATTTAAGGCTCATGTACCGAATATATTGCGCGAGAAGCCGCCGCGAGTTATGGGCAAGCTGTTGCGGAATTGGTTTCAAAGCCGGCTCTGCCTTCTCTTAGCTAGCGCGCCCCTGTGAAAGGCAATCAGTTCGGCTTGGTGGGGAAATTTTCCTACTGCCGCGTTTCTTAATCCTTCTCCGCAAGGGGAATATTCAATTTCCTCTTTTTCTTACTTTTTTTTTTATTGTAAATGGTGAGTGGAATTACGTATTTATACGGGGAAAGAGAAAGAGGGAGAAAGAGAGATTTGATAAATTGAACGTTTACGAACGTTTATTGCGCGTGAAACGCACTTTTGAAAATAATTAATTGGCGGGTAGTATAATTAGTAGAGATATCTGGTACAAGGTCCTCCGAGTATCGAACGTTTCATAGTGGTTTAGCATGTTTGTTTTCAGCCTCGCGTTCGAAAACGAGGTTCTTGCGGAGTTGAAGAATATTTTTCAAAGGTTTTCCTTTCGTCAAGTATTTCTATAGATTATATTACTGTTTCCAGGATTTTCTCGAAAGATTCTCCAGAAAAAAAACTCTTTACAATTGTCGCAAGAAGTACAAAGAAAGTATTTTAAAAAACGAAAAATGATAAAAATCCTTCTTCTTAAAATAAAATATAAAATATCAAATATAATTCTTTAAAAGAATAAAGAACGCAAAAAAGAAGAAGGAAAAAAAAGTCACGTAAAATACATAAGTGAACATAACCGTAATAAAAAAACTACCTCTAAAAGATGACTTTTAAGCACGAGGTCGAGGAAGCGACTAAAAAAGAAGTTATCTAGAAAGTGGAGGACACGCAACTACGCGTAAAAAACCACTTAAAAGATGATTTTTAAACTCGATTTTTTTCTTTAAAAGAGAAGGAGGAAAGTGTCCCATAGGTGTGGTTCAAAGATTACTAAGCGCTCGTGGGAAAACTGTGCGCACAAGTTGCAAATTGACGCGCGGTACAATTGATCGCGAAACTTCTTCCCAAGATCCCGACGGGTGATAAAAGCCTTTCTCCTAGAGCGGGAGAAATTTCAGCGGGCGAGTGGAGGGAGGGATTGCTCTCGTGTTAAAGCTCTCGTCGGGCAAAGTCGGTTGTAGTCCCTCCCCGTATTATGGGCAAGCTGTTGCGAGTCCTGTGTAACGCGATGAACGCTCGCCTCTTTCTTGCACGCGCGGAAAGGAGGAGGAGGAGGAGGAGGAGGTGTCGTCGCCAATGTGACCGCTTTTCACTGGCGGGGAAAGAATTCGATGTTTCCGCGCCGCTGCATGAAAACGCAAGCTTTCTTTGCGGCCACTGCCGATCGATCGATCGGGATTACCGGCAGATTTATTGGAACCTCGGCACGTCTTGGGGCTCTTCTTTCGACGTGTGCTCCACACCCGGTTGAATAAAAAGTCTTATCGCGATGAATTTTCCATTGTAACAGAAAAAAAAAGAAAAAAAAAAAAAATAGGAGAGGAATGGAACAAGAAGGAGTGTTGCGTCAATCAAAATCTTTTAAACTCGACGAGAAATCTTGTCGAGGATCTATATCGACGCAAGAATTGATTTTTCTTTTTTCTTTTCACTATCAGACTTTTTGTAATAATTTGTAATATTAAAATGATATATTCTCGAAGTTTTTTCTTTTCTATTTGGACGATTTGAACGAAGAAGTCGAAGAAGATGAATCGAATTTTAAAAGGAGGATTCCGTATCGATCCCTCGTCGATCAGCTTTTATTTCTGCGACTCGGATTTTATTGCGACTTATCAGCGCCGTTGAGGAGGATATCTGACAATTATCGCGAATCTATTTTACATTCCAGTTTGAAGTAGGGTGAATCCAGGGGAAGAGCAGATTCCCTTCGAGCAGATATGCAGTCGGCGGAGATTGTGCAAGATTTACAGCGTTTAAAAGTAGCTTCATCGACGGATGAAGGAGGAGGAGGAGGAGGAGGTGGAGGAGGTTTTATAGAGTTTCTATTATTCCGTACACGAATAAAACTCGAACTCGTTCTATCCACTGTTTATGAAGCTGCGAAATAAAAGATTCGTTTAATTCCAATAAACGTTTCGTCATTTCCTCATTCACGGGCATACATTTTCATTGCGTAACTGTTGGCCGATAAGATTGTTTCGATAATTGGCCGATCGATCCGCCCAGGATCTCATTCAGCAGAAATGCTGGGCGTGCTGGGAGTCATTGATCCCTCGCGCCGAGTGTTTATGTAACGCGTGACGTGGAACGCGACACGATTCAATTTACAAAGAATTCGAGCAGATTTCTCCGTTTTCGAGAAAACTTTTCGAAAGGAGATCTGCCACCAACTCTCGAACTTTGTACACAGGAAAGATCGAGGAAGGGATATATCGATGCCTCCGACTGGATAACTCTGAAGGATCGAGAGCGAGAGAGGGATATTCCATTTCGATGAGAATTTTCCGCGGAAAGATTGTCATCCCTTCTCCCTCGTGTGTTTTTCCGCGCCGTTAGAGTGGAGAGAGAGAGAGAGACACGTTCGATCCGGTGAAAACGGAGTCAAGCCGACAGGGTTTCGGTGTCACTCGGAACGGATGGAAGAAGGGAAACGATGAAAACTTTTTCCAGTATTTCTACAGATAGCTAAGGTATTGCCGTTCCAGTGGACCCAAGAAACGTTTCTCTCCCCGTCTTTTTTCACGAAAGCTGCCCTCCGTGATTTTTCCGCTATCGATCACCATCTCATAAGACGTATACTATATTCCTCTCTGATCATCTTTCGAGAAGAGTTAATTACCGAGAAACGATACTCTAAAGAGATTTATTTAAAATATATTTTCTACAAGATGTCTAACGATCAAAGAATATTGATATTTTGAATTTCTTCTTTGATCTTCCTAAAGAAAAAATAAAAATAAAAACATTTTGGATTATAAATGGATAAGTGTCTTCTTATCTATCGTTACGTTAAATACAAATTCTTCGAGTTAATCCTTAATGGAACTTTCTTCGAGTTTGATAGAATTAAATTAAAATATTTCTTCACATAATAATCGTCCGTTATAATCTGCTCATAATCATCGGAGACTCGAAAGGAGATATTTAATTAAAACATAGAGGATTCGTAAAAATGGGCGAGAGGATGGCAAGAAGAAGGCGGAAGAAGAGGGAGGAAATTTAAATATGGAAATTTTATATCGTCGCTCGTTTACGTTCCACCGCTTCTCACTTCTTCTTTACAGTCTCGCTTAATAAGTTCACCGGACAAACTCACGTTTTAAATGCTGGAAACGTTACACGTATGCGTCGAGGCATTTATTCCATCTTCTATCCAAGATCTACGGCTCTAATGACTCTATTCAAATATTTCCAAAATAATCCTTATCGGGTTATCGGCGATGATAAAACGGGCGACAAGTTAACGAGGTGTAATCTTCTCTCGCGTATATTTCTGCACAGGGCGGGGGAGGAGTTATAGGTAGAGCGTATTTTTCACGCGATTCGAAGAGGATTTCGATGATGAATCGCCGCACTCTTTTTTTCCAGGGAATATTTTTTGGTAAACCGCGTTGCTCTTGTTTTCAAGGGTATCAAACGTACGATCCTCTTATCAGATTGCATATACTCTTTCATCGATTTTGCGGGAATTGCAAAGAGGCGAAGGCGGGGGGGAAAAAAAGAAAATTGGCGATGGACAGCGCGAACGAGTCTATGTACGAAGATAGGCGAAATAAAATCCCTCCGAGTTTCCGGACCAACTTTCCGCTCGAAGAGGAGGAGGGAGGGGATCGTTTATCTCATTCTCTTGGAATCTCATTTCCCAAAAGCTCGCTCTTGTGTCGCGATCCACGAGTTGCACTATTTTACAAGGAAGAAAAGAAAGGAAAGAAAAGAACTCGAAGAACAAGTTTTAAAAACTTGTTAAAGGATCAGCGATTAATCTATCTTTCTCTTCTATTCGGGAATATTTTTTCGTTAAACAGAGTTTTATCGGAAGGATATATATATATATATATATATATATACTCTGAATCACGATCGAACGAAGGAAGAAGTGGATAAGTTTTAAGAAAGCGAGAAAGAAGGCTCGAGATTCGAACAGGAATAAAATTAAGACCGAAATTTCAAACTTCTCCTTCAACGACCAACTTCCCCTCGAGATTCGATCGTTTATAAATAATTTGGACATTTACAAAGTTCCTTGTTTCCCCCATTTCCCTCCAACTTTCCTGCCTTTGAGAAAATGGATGCGAATAAACAGAGGAGGAAGGGGGTGGTATCTCGGAAGGCGACGATGCGATCTCGTTCGACTGCGACGAATCGATACGACGATATATTTGCTCTTTGCTTAACCCTTGTAAACAAGCCTTTCCCTCCCTCCCTCCCTCCGAATATTAACCGAAGAAAGTTGTTTGCTCTCCCGTCGGATAATATTTCCTCTTTTCGTCTAAGTATATCTCTCGATCCTCTTTCGACCCTCTCTCTCTCTCCCTCTATATATATTCTCGCCTTTACACTCGTTCTATGGAATCGCGACAACGGGAGACGACAAGTTTTCTACGATAATTCCGGTTGTTTTGGAGGGGAAGATGTGCGAAAACGAAATAAGTCGGTAAGTAATGCCCCGCAACACGAAACTTTTTCGAGTCGGGAGAGGAGGGGAATGCATGCAAATTCTTCGCGCGAAAAACTTTCGTTTGCACGAAGTGAAAAAGTCGCACGAGTTGGCGCTGCCTTTTTTCGTTGGATACTCGTCTCGTCCCGTTCGATTCTCTCTTTCTCTGTCGTGGCAAAGGTTTCGTCCGTTCCCGGGAACGAAACTGTGGAAAACTCGGCACGCTTCCATTTTTCCAAGGGTTTCGTTTTTGTAGATTATGATCACGAGGCAGGTACGTGGGTGAATACTGATTCGTTCGCATTTTCGTGCCGCGCGTCGGCGGAAAAAAAGGACGGGGCGGAGGGAAGGGGAGGGAGAAGGAGAAAAGAGAAACGGGACGGTAAAAGCCGCGGTTTTGATTTCAACGAAACGAGAGAGGCATCGCGAACGAATCGAGATTAAAAGAGCGAGGAGGTAGGGACACGTAGCGCGTGCAAATTTTATCCCTTTCTTTGGCCAAAATTATTTTGGATCCTTTGGAAAAAAAAAATACCTTTTTCTCCTCTTATGGAAACGCATCGCGAGTAAAATAATCCCTTATCGATATTCGTACTCGATTCGTTTTTGTAATCGAAAAATTTCCAAAACAAGGAAACCGAAAAAATTTTATCCCGTTTCAATTTTCATGATTATGACCTGTGCTGCAAACTTTGTATATTCGATATTTTTCCTTTTTTGGAATATTTTCAAATCGATCGATTCAGAACACATTTATTTCGAATATCTTTTTTTCACTCCGCGCAAATATTTCTTTAAACGAAAAAGATACGCATACGAGGAAGAATAAATAAATAAATAAATAAATAGAATATTGTTATGCAACTACCGAACAAATTTTTAAAAATAACGCGCGATTTTTTTTTTTTTAAGTTCTTTTTTTTTGCAGGGATCCATAACTCGCCCGCCCATCAAACTTCGATTTTCCTCTTTTCGTTTCCTCTTCCTATATCCCCGTGAACACAATCGACACTTACAAACGCGCGCATTGTACGCGAGGGAGGAACACAGGGAGGGGAGGGGAGAGAAAGATTTTCCTGACACGAGTAACTCTATAGGAGTTGAAAGTTTCCGCTGAAAGCCTCTCGTTGAGCTATGAAACATTTTCCAGACGAGTCGGGGAAGCAGCAAGCTTTTAGCTTCGGGTTTCCCGTGGTTTCGGGGCTCAACTTTTCACCAGAAAGCGATGATGGAACCGTGGAAACACCGGTCAAGTTTGACTATCGGCCGTTGAAAATTATTGTCCTATATTCGAGTGCGTCATCCCGCGCGAGAAGTTTGTTAATCACTGACCCAAACGTGTCATCCTGTAATCGCGTATGAGGGAGGGAGGGGGTGTCTGTTAAATTGATCGAAATTCTGCACAAACTTTTGCACTGTGCTTAAATTGATCGTCGTATAGAAAATCATCTTGAAATCGAAATTTACGATCGTAAATAAAGTTTTTTTAATTGTTAAACGATGTTATTTTGTATCCGTTTGAATGGGAGCTCATTGTGAACGCAGGAAAAGTTTGTTACGTCGATAAACGTTAAGTAATAATCTTAGTTAAACTTGCAATATGTGCAAATAATGCAATGTTTCAATGTTGCTTGGCGAGTAGAATTTAATTATTGAAAAACGTTATCCTATATTCATTTCGTTCGAACATTTCTTCACTCGTCTATCAAATTAATCTAAATTTCTATTGGAACAAATAAATTTATGGTATCGATACACGTGGTAATTAATTAACATCGATCTGTAATTTATCTGTTTATTATATCTCTTATTTTTCACCGTTATCAAATATCAATCGCTTTGTACGAGATAAAAATGATTTTTCGATTCGATTTATTATGCAATAATACAAATGGAAGCCGGAAGCCGGACAAATTTGCTTAAAGCTCGTACGTCGTTCCGGATATTAATATCTTACACGTTATCATCGCGTTTATTTATTAAATGTAACCACTATTAAATAACACGGCGAACAAAGAAACAGAAATTACTTCCGGCATAATAATCCCTCTCTCGATTCCGATGATGACGTTTACGCGCGGAGATGGATTTCCCCCCCCCCCCCCCCTCTGAATATGTATAAATGGATTTGTTGTAACGCGAGATTTTCGCCAGGGATTATACATGCAAACGAGCCACATTTCACAATGGTTGATGCACACCGGTGATAATCGAGGCCACGTTAAAATGCAGAAACGTTACGAAACAAACGTTACGTCTCGTAATATGCAGGCAATATGAAAAAAAAAAAAGAAACAAAATTTTTCATTCCATCGCTCGACAATAGTCCACTTCCTCTTCCTTCTTTTTCCTTTTTTTATCGGAAGATCAGTCATCGCGCATCAATCATCCGACGGTCGTATTCGAACGGTGTTTCAACCTTTTGCCGGAGATTCGTGGTAAATAATAATTAATTTACATCGTGATTTCCAACGTTTGCCCTAGGAAACTAATGAATGTTAATGAATTCCGGCATATACACAGCAAGTTTGCCGCGGCAAAACTTGCCGCGTGTCTCGTTCGAATCGCTTTGCCAAAGCTCTCCTTCTATCCGTCCTCGCTATCTCTTCGATCGAACAGATAACAGCCGAAATAAAATACATTCTCTAGAAAATGGATTTTTGAGTGAAGAAACGAGATTTCGCGTGCATCGCGGATTAATCAAAAAAGAAACCAAACCATGATATTTGGAAGAAGTCATTGAAATCGATGTACGGAAACGCGAATATATCAAGCCTCGAGCGGGTTGGATCCTCTCTGATGTATCCTCCCTCAGGACTCGCCGCTTTGACTCGCTTTGATAAGCTTTGATACCTCGCCTCTCTTGATGTCTTGGCTCCGAAATGGCGGACTCGATAGAATTCGCCTAATTGATGACGATTCCTATTTCGCTTCGCTTCGACTTCGAATCTCCATAACAGATGATGGATTCTCTCGACGATCTTTCCGAAAAGAATAATCGTAATAAAGTTGGGAAACGCGGAGGTTGGAAGGGAAACGCGGAGAAGGAAGGTATGAACAATGGCGGAACAGGAATAATGGTTCGGTAGGAATTAAAAAGCTGGGCGAAAAGGAGCAACGGGTCAATGGAGGGGGGCGCGGGTATCGAACGTGGGTAACATATCGCGGAAAGTGGGTCAGTGTGTTGGCGACAAATGGAAATGCATTTTCAACATGACGACGCGTGTCGTCACGGTTCGACGTTTAACGATCGCGTTTAACGAATCGCTTAACGCGATTCACTTCTTGCTTACGATGATTCGGTGTTCGACGACGGTGCTCGATTTAATATTAATAACGGTTAAGAACTTTCACAATTGTTTCGAGAATAAGAGGGGGGGATAAGACGAGATAAAAATAAGTGGAGGAAACGGAAATAATTAAAAACGAGAGGGAATTAAAAAAAGGGGATTCCTCTTCTATCGATCGAGAAAAGGAGTTTTTGTATTGGATTCGAGGAATTTCAAAGGATTCGAGAGAAGAATATAATTAAGAGGAGAGGCAGTTGAGCGGAGAAGATAACGCGATATTAATTGCAGTGTCTGTCGGAGAGGGAAGGACAGCGAGGAAATTTCTCTCCTTTTTTTCTTTCTTTCTTTCTTTCTTCTTCTTTTTTTTTTCTTTTTATGGAACGCGGACCGAATGTGTAATTACAGGACGATTAATCAGTTTGAATAATTAACCTTGTAGAGAATCCTGCGAGGCTTGTTCCCCTCCCCCTCCTGCGCGTGAAATTAATTGCCAGATATATATCCCGATTTCGCGGCGAGTAATTGGATAATAAGTAGGAGATGCTTCGCAACTATTTAAGTCGCGTTGAAACGGTGTTTCATCTTCATCGAGGAATTTTATTAATCCTCTCTATTAATTCTTACGTACTTTCTTCTCGTTTCTTTCCCAAAAAGGTATTAATTTTATCGCACAGAGATCGTTATTTATGAATTATTCGAAACATAAATCGACGATTTTCCGTCTTTCCCTTCGTGCCATCCCACTTTCGTTTTCGTTCCAGGGTAAATTAATCTAAATATACCAACTACCAACTCCTAAATATCTCGTCAATTTCAATTCGATATGGAATATAGAAACGCGTCAACGCGAGTTTCGTAACGGTTGACGGGTTCCCCTCGAATCCGTTCCTCCTCCATTCGCGGAGGAGATTCGTAATTAACGATTCACGAGACGATTTCTCGTCCCTGTCACCTCGAAATTACGCTTACGTTATTTTCGAAACAAGGGCGTGACAACCAAGCCGTTATCCAAGATAATTAACCGTGACGCGAGTTTATTCGATTATTGGAGAATTGGTTATAAATCTGAAGGGAAGGAGCTTATTTGTGCTGATGCGGGGGACAAGGAGGTTTCTATCGGGAGATTAAGAGCGAGGCTCGAGACGATCAAAAGATCGGCCACGGCTCGACCAAGGAACCAGAAGACTTAATTTAATTATCCAATTAGACACCGGGGCTGAATCGCGAATTAAACGATTCAAGGGTGGAGGTTCCGGGCGGAGGATGTTAATCCAGGGTTAAGCCGTCGACGATTACATCGGACGATGTGAAATGTATCCGTCCATTCCCCTCCCTTAAGGATGTTTAATCTTCCGCCGAGAGAATTATTTATCCAGAAGATCCGGATTAAGAGGAACTTATCCTCCGTAGAAAAATGCGTTTTTACCCGAGGTTCAATAATATTAACGATCCATCTCTGTAATCGAGAGAGAGAGAGAGAGAGAGAGAGGGTATCCATTATCATAGCAACTCGAATACAGTATTGGAACGAGCCCACAAATAGAATGAGCCATTACCCTTGTCGTGGGGAGTGTATTAGGGAGGTGGGTGGTTTAGGTGGAGGTAATTTTATTAAACTGCTCGAAGCCTCGATTTTGCGATAAACTCTATACCGATAGCTTACCCGACCAATATTTGGCAACGGCGGCATATTAGAACGATATATGGATCCCACAGGGCGTTAAAACCGAAAGTACATATACATATATATATATATATTGTGCAGTAAATATAACGTAGTACGCTCGTAAAATAATGCACGAGCGATTAATCTCTGCCGCTTCGACCATTCGAAACGTCGTTGAAAACTTGGTTAACTCCGTACGCGTGGAAGAGAAGATAAACCGCGTTGAATCGAAGCGTCGATTACGTTGGATCCCGACCCGGTGGATGGGCGGAAAGAAGGGTCAACGTAAGGGTTAACGTGTCGATGTCAAACGAGCGCGGAGATCGCGTGCACGGAGACCGTGTTCTCGGAACGAAGCGAAGAAAATTTTTCCAACCGGTTGCACGCGATAAGGCGTGCACGGATACAGTGAAGATAGGCGACGAGTACAACGGGGATTATTGTATCTGGTAGTATAATACCGATTGTGCTCTTGATGCTCGACAGTCTATTTTTAAATAGAGCAGGATTGGAGTTTCCGTCAACGGAAAGGAGGAGAGGAAAAAAGGAAGAAGGGAAAAGATTATTTTCGTGAAAGCAACGAGAAATAAGGACGGGCGCGTTGAAAATGCATTTCCAATGGAAACTGTACGACAACAAATCGTCATAACGGCCGGCTTTAATAATCGGAAGCTACTTAATTCGTAGAATCAGGTCATGGGTGCCGGGGCAATTGCATCGGTGCACGTTAGTCTGTGACCTTATTAATGTATTACGAGCGTAGCAAGGGGCTGGCCGAAGCTTATCGAATCTTTGTGTCAAGGAAAATTTTTGCGCAACTTTCGTCAACCTTCCGTTCTCGATGATTTTTCGAAAAGTCGAATATTTTTTCAACAACGTTATATCCAATTTTCCAGTTTTTAATTCGAGTTTCGCAGCGTTTCGAATTGAAATTTCCCGTGGAGATAGAATGGTAAAATTATTTTTCGACATTAATTTTCCAATTACGATGAAAAGAAAGAGGGAATATTCTCGCGAAAAACTCTTCGTCCAAAAAAAAAAAAAAAAGAAAAGAGAAGACTTAAAATTCGCAGAGTTACACGAAGAAGTCGCAAAGTCGTGATTCGGCTTATCGCAGTCGCGACACGATAAATCCAAGAGACGTCGTCTTGCTGGCAGGTAAATCCGGAATTCCGTCAGCGAGAGCTGGTGGCATTTAATGGCGCGAGTCGGCGGAAGTTGGGCTATAAATTCGGGCGGAAGGGATGCGTGGAAAAGCGTCCGCGGAAGGTGAAGTTGGGGGCCATCCTAATAATATAGGTCTGGCACACGCGTGTTGCGCGACAGGCGCAAGGACTCGGGTCCCATGGCCTACATACGACCCATTTACCTCCGCAATCACCGTTCGTGCCTCGTAGTTATCGTGGTTATTCTGTCTCGTTCGTGTCCGATGAAATGCACGCGAGTACACGCCTTTGAAACCGATCGAGAAGTTTCTTTCCAGCACGAAGATTTCCAAGTGGAAATTTCGCTAAGTTTTCGCGATTATTTCGTGTCGATTCGAGGGAAAGATTTTATTAAAAATTTTATTAAAAAGTGTTTCGCCATTTTTCAGGAGTAACTCGAGAGAGAGGGGCGTTTAAAAACTTGTTGAACAACTTTTCTCGCGTATTCGACGAATGATATAATTTCCAATTTGAATCTCGGACGAATCGATATCTTATCTTCCAACGTGTTCGAGATTGATTTACGATTATCGGGAAAAATCATCGAATTACGTGGATAAAAATTTATATATATATAAGTTAGGATGGCGGAGAAGATCCCAGAAAATGTTTCGCACCGGGTCGAAGATTAAGAGAGCACGTCCCTGTGGAGGTTTTGCAGGCGCTTACAAATTTTCATTTAACTTCCCGACAACCATTAGAAACTTTAAGGACGATGCTTTAATAAGATCGTAGGATTCCACACCGCACAGGGGGAGAGGGGGAGTTTCAAGTTTTTTTTAAACCCGAACATACTGCCACCGATCGCTGAAACTTTTGAAAGGATTTCACCCTTTACGACCTGCTCGCGTTCGCCTCTGTGGTTCTTTTTTCTTTTTTTTTTTTCCTCTCGATAACTACGAGCACTTCCATAACTACTTTTATCCGTTCTTCAACCTTTCGTTCAAAAGAAATTGTCGCCCGAATGCGTTACGAAAATTTTTCTTTTCTCTCCCAAATTTCCTCACAAATTTTTTGAGCAAAGTCATTCTTTGCTTCCTGGCGTCATCAAGCCGCGTTTCTATATCGCGTTAAACATGGGTATATACAGGTTGATTAGGATCTTGTTCGAAACGCGCTCACGTATTTCGTATTCGTATTCGCGGGAGAGACGGGGGTGTTGAACGGGTATTCAACCGTTGAATGAACGGTGTTGTTCTTAGCGAGGGATGAACGCGAGGGCCGCATAAAACGCCCCGTGAAGAGACGGTGAAAGAGCGCAGAATTAACGCGTTTCCCAACGATGAAGAATGGATACGGTTTTTCATCCGCGCCCCAACCTGGAAAAGTGGACGGTGACGCGCGTTAATTTATAATCTTAATAAGCGCGTCGTCGACGTCGTCGACGGAAAGACGGTGTGTTGTTTCCAACCCGGCTCTTCGAAAACTATCCCTCCCCTCCCTCCGCCAACCCCTTTTCCCTCCTTCCTTTTTTATACCGTGAAAACGCAACGCATCTTTGTTTCGCGCGGGATACCAAAGGGGAGGGGGAAGAAAAAAGAAGCTTGGAATAATTTTTTTACTCGCTGGTACACGATATACGTGCGTAACGTAACCGGAAACGTGGCGAAACGAAAGACGGGAAGAATTTTTCTATCCATCTCCGGTTTCTGGGCCAGAAATATCGTATCGGATCGCGTGTGCACAGAAATTGGGGCGGAAGAGGGTGGCGAATATATTGTTCTTTCCTGGCCAAGTTTTATCCTCTGCTCAAAAATTGCAAAAATATTCGATGTATCGGGGAGAGAGAGGGGAGCGGTATCGAGGGGATAAAGGGAAGGGAAAAAGTTTGAATGGTTAGCTCTCTCGAACTGTTTGGAGGGAGAAGCCGAAAAGGGATCGTTTTACGCGACCGTATTTGATTCTCCATCGAGGGCGAAAATGGATGAATAAGAAAGGCCTCCCTTCTTCCATTCTGCAAACTTCTTCTTCTTCTTCTTCCAGAATCGTTATGGTGAGGCAACCATCGAAGTTTACTTAAATACAAAATATAATAATGGGAGCGGAGGAGTAATGGGATCGTGTAGCGTGTTGCCGTCGCCGTAGCCGCTTCAAAAGTTGGCAAGAGTTTCAATGCGGATCTCGTTTGAGAGCCGGCTCCCTGAATCACTCTCCTTCCTCCCCTTCTCTCCTTCCGCCAAGGACGAAAACTTGAAAATCTGTTAAATATTCAAGCGAGATCCGCACCCTCCCGATCGAGGAATATCGTCCGATAAATTTCATCACCGATCCTCCTCCTTTAAAAATCCCTCGAGGAGACTCGAAATTTTCTCATTCTAAATAAATTGCGGGACGACGAGCAAGATGATGCTCCGCAACGTTGTTCCTCGTTTCGCGAACCGCGTCAAACATTCATCATTTTTTTTTTCCTGCCGCTGCATTTCGCCAGCTCGCTGTGTTTGCGTTCATCTCGACCGTTCACTTTTCCCCTCGGGATGGAAGCGCTCGTGTGACCCACACACGCGTGCTCGTGGAAAAATGAAGGCAGGGAGAAGGGTCGTCGTCGTCGTCGTGGCGAGATTTACATTGGGAGGAGGCGCATTCACGGGGAGGGCAAATTTGTCGGCAAAGCGTCCGGCTCTGCTCGGTTAACGCGATTGTCCCCGATCCGTGGTAAAAAGTTTTCGAGGGAATGTGTTGTTCATGGTGGAGGAGGGGGCGGAAATTACTACCGCGTAATTGCTCCCCGAGAGACCAATAAACGGCTTGGTTTCAAACGGGCTCGCGAGTTCGCGCGCATTCGAAGCGAGGTTTTTCTCTTTCTTTTTCTTTTTCAAATGAATGAAATAAAGAATGGAGAAAGGGACGAAGAAATTATGTAGAGAACTATCAGTTCAAGGCGCGCGTTTCAACGTGTTTCGATCGATGGGATTTTCGGGAGAGAATAATTGCCAATGGCGACGACAATTGTTCGCCATTGGTATGTTTTTCTTTTCACGGAGGAGGTAGAATTTTTCGTGAGAAAAATATGGATGAAAATTTTTCCTCCCCCCCCGTATCCTCCGTATTTTGTGAAAAAGCTGTTACTTCGATTGTCTCGATATAAATTGGGTACACTCGATTCGTCCACGATTCCACCGTGAAACGAACGAGGGAGCTCGAGGATTTCGATAACCAGAGACGAGTGAAGAAACGGCGTGGATCGCCGGCGAAACGCGTCCATTGTCGATTTCCGTACCTACGGATTTCAGAATCCAATCTAAACGTGACTGACAACCACTATCGACCTATCTTCTTTCGAGTTGTTCTCTCTCTTTTTTTCTTTTTTTTTTTTTTTTTTTTTAGATTGAAAGGATACTCGTCGAACGAGGACCAGATAGGAAAAAGGGTCGAAAATGAAAGAAGGGGAAAAAAGGAATAAAAAAAAAAAAAACTTTGCGCATTCAGACGCATCCTTTCTTTCTGCCCTTTTATTTTCGAAAGATTCGACGATACTGATCCGTCAAAAGCTCGATTCGCCCCACAAATTGACGAACACGCGTTGATAAGGATTCTCGTGAGATTTGAATTCGTTGAAAACGTTTCTTTATACCCCCTGTCCCCTTAATTTTGTTGTACGGGATCTTCAATAAATGAGACGAAATATATGGAAAAATATAACGAATAACCAAAGCGACAATATTGTGTTTAAAAATTGTAAAATAAATTTCACGGATCAACGTATGCGGAAATGAAATCAAAGGTACAGACGGATTAAATTTCTTTGGTAATTTAATAATAAAACGGGAACAGGATTAGGATATTAACGGGTATTGCATACCTGTATCGTAGAAGAAGGGAATGAAAATTATCGAAAGTGGTTAATATGAAATATATCCGTAATTTTAATATCCACGATTTCAAGTAGAAAATCCATGCTTTTGTCAGACGCGGTGAACCGCGACGGATTTGTTTGAACACATTTGTCTCACATTATTCATTTATCGAAAATATTTTATTCGCAGAGGAACGATATTTTGATCGTTATTAACATTAATTGCTTCGATATTCGTTATTTTGAAATGGCGTGACTTTTTTCCCCCTCTACTATAATTTTTTACCGATATTCGCACAATCATATTCCCAAAGTGAAAGCTATACCTTGCTTGATAAATGACTTATTCCAAGTCGTTACGTGTCTTTTATCGAAGATACCATTCTTTGAAAATTCGAGAAAATCGAATTCAAGTATTCATATATATGATCGTTGGATTGCTGTCATATTTTAGTAAAAAAATTTCGAATAATTTAATTGAAGTTTCTTATCTTATAAGAAGGTGAGAGGTTACAAAAATCGATGGAGATAACTCTGTGTCTATTAGAGACAAAAGTGCGTATATATTAAACGTGATAAAGTTTCCTCCACGTATCAGACAGCAATTTAATCGAGAATCAATATTTCGCTTGAACGTATTCAGAAACTTTCATTTTATTTCACCATTTCTTCGAGGAAGCTTCCCTTCGAGAATATAAAGTTCAGTTCCATTTGGTTAAAGTGAAAGATAGCTTCATCGTTCGAGAAATATATATATATATATACCTAGAGTTACCACTCATCGAAACTGTCTGTCGTAAAAAAAAAAAAAACGAAGAAGAAGCTGAAAATTTTTATTTCACCGGTTTTTATACCGGGTGTATCGAACGTTCGTGATTCCCTGTTTATCTTGAACGTTCCACGTTCCTTTCCATTAATCGTTAAACTCGGCTCCCAGCGATTCAATCAACCGAGCTCTCCGAGTTTTCGTCTTTCCTCCCGCCACTTTTTCACCGCTTGGTTAAAAACTGGTTGTTGCCCAGTCGATACTCCCGGAATTCCCTCGAATCGGTCAAGTGCCGCCGCAACTTCGCCCTTTATTTCGCCCACGATCGACCACGAGGACGCGTGTAACAGGTCCCCGCTTCTTCTCCTCCCCTCTTCCCCTTGCGACTTTGATCCCAAAAGAGATCAAAGCAGGGATTCTATTCGATGAATTTTTTACTCGTTAGTTTCTTTCGATCCTCTCGTCTTCTCGTACCTTGTCATTTCGCGGTGAAAGAAATACTCGACCGTTTCTTTCCATTTTCGCGTAGATAGGAGATATCCTCGGGCTCAAAATAATTACCCTCCCTTTTGCATCGAGGAATAATAGGGAAGAGGACCTTTCGTTCGATGGTAGACGGGAAAACAAAGGAGATATTAATATAAAAGAATAACGAGGAGGAAAAAATCTATAAATCGTAACAGTATGACGTATCTATTCGAGGAAGAATGTTTGTAATAAGTTGTAGCTTCGTAGAAGAATGGAACGTACAGAGGAACGAAAGAAAATATAATTTTCCCAGTTCGAAAAATTTCTCCTCTCGATCCTTGCTTCACGTCAAAGATGCATACACACGTTGAAACGTTGAAAATTGGACGGTTATCGAGATTTCGAATGGCGAGATCGCGTAACAGGTAACGGAAGCGCGTCGCTAATTGCGCAAGTTCCCTCGACGATGCGAAAGTACTTAACCCCCATCGATTCTCGGGCTCGTGTTCTCTTTCATCCTGCAACGCAGTTTCGGGACGCGCCATCAGAGGCGAAGTTTCGCAATATCTGGTGTCGCTTAATTCCAGCCGTCGATTCGTGCCTTCCCCCTGGTATCTTCCCTCCCCCCCTACTAAGAAGATTAGGCTCTCTTTCCATCTCGGGGAAAACAATTGTACGAACGCTTTCGATCGAATTGGAAATTCCACTCCATCCGACAGATACCCTCTCTCTCTCTCTCTGGTAACGAGACGTGCTCTTCGAGAATTTATCTAAGCAACGCAAATTTCGATTATGTTTCCTCCGTATTTTCCAAGCGTTACATTTACCCTCTGCTTCTCGGAAAGAGGGTGCTCTCCTTTAACGCGATCCATTTTTATCGAGTAACTCGAGAGGATCATCAGCCGAGAAATCGCGGGCACGAAATTGGTGAGAGTCGCTTGCAAGAGCTTCCAAGTCGTTGCACGGATAAACGTGTATATATATGTTCCAATCGAAAGAATTATTAGTCGTATTAGTGGTTAAACGTCTATTAAATCGACTAGGGGCGTGTTTTCCTTAACTACGTTACAATATGTTATGTAGTTCGAAGAGAAGAAAAGAGAAATTGTCGTTTTTATGGACAACCACCGAGAGACTCTTTTCCATACACGAAGTATAAGATCTCGCCAAGTTCTTTTATCGATCCGTATCGCTTTTCCTTCCTCAGACTTCTGCAAACTTTTTGCACTAGGCTGCGCACGTTGATTGGATTGCCAAGTTAAGCTGACCGTTCTCTCTCTCTCTCTCTGTCCATCCGTTTCCGTGGAAAGGAAGAATTCGGAGATGCGATCAGCAACAGCCGAAAATAAAGCAAATAGAGATTGAATAACGATCGAAGGAGGAAAGAGAGTTGGATGATGAACGATACGTTATCATATTATGAACAATTGTATCGATCTGGTTCCTTCTTAAAAAAAAAAACAGCTCGATTGATTCGCTCGTTGAAACGGGGCGAGGACCCGCGGCAAAATTATACGAAAGTTTAGCTCGAGGCACGGCTCGAGGAACACCTTTAAGTAGACTAGATGTAAAGTATGAAGAAGCAGCGCGGCAGAGGATCTTAATAACTTCTTAACGAACAACTTCGGACATCGCGTGTTGCGATGGAGGGGGAGAAAGTTCTCGGGCAAACAATCGGGTGCAGATTTAATCCTAACGTGCTCGGGTAATGGCGTGTGTTTAATACGTTTATACGGCAACAAGGGTTGCCAAAATCGAAGATGACGTTGGCCTACCGAATATATTAGAAATCGTGAGGAAAGAAAAGAAAAGTTGGAGAAAGATTCGAATAAATTAATTTTCCTCGAGTTCGATCGCAGAAACGAAAAATCGGAAAACGGAATACTTTCTACGAGGTGAAAAGCGGGATTATTCTTAATATTGTAACGATGATATTTTATTTGGAGGGCAGAAACATGGGGGACATTTGGTAGTCGAGGGGTGGAGAAATCCTTGTCTGATAATATTAGCGGAGTAAAGCGAGGTAACGACTTCTGCTCACGTCGTGTGAAATTTCACCGATATTGCCTCAATATGTTGCTGGTGGAGTGCATTTTATGGACGTGTGGGGTCAGCGCTTAAAAACAGCCAGCGAGAAAGAGGGCGGCGCTTCCTCCGACCCCCTTTTTTCAAGCCTTTTCTCTCCTACCGCGTTCATAACCTTTATCTCTTTTCTCTCCTTAAAATCCCTTCTTTTTTTCCTTTTCCTTTTTTTTTTGAGAAATACGAGGGACAATAAACGCAGCAGCATTATATAGCGCGTGCCGTTTTTTTATTGTACGTGGCTCAATTTTTCTTTCTTTTTTTTTTCCTTTTTTTTTTGGAACTGTTACAGGATTACGTATGCGAGCCTTTAGATACGTGGAAGATCTGAAGATAAATTGATATCGAGGGAGTAGAGAGGGGGAATGATTGATCGTGATGTTAAACTCTCGAATGTCTCCATCATTCATGGTTTTATGAAAGAGGTTCCCAGGATAAAGTTATATATCTTGAAATAATATACCATTATTACCTCAAGGAAGAAACAAGCGAGTAAAATTTCCCAATACTTCACTAAGAATATTCCGAAGAGTATCGAAAAAAAAGAAAGAAAAAAGGAATAAGTCATTCGCCTCACTGTACTTTCTCGAAGAATAAAAATGTTAAGACAAGATCGAAAGATCTTGTATCCATTTATCCAAAGTCAGTTTTTTCCTCCCTCTTTTTGTTCGTTCAATCGATGCTTGAAAGAGAGAGAAAGAGATAATCCAAAACACTTATATCTTTGCGTTTTGTTCGAAATTTTTGAATATGAGCTAGTAAAAATTCAAAAACCCTGCGTTGGTCTTCTAATAATCAACAAGAAAATAACGTGGCGAGGATTCTGAGAGAGGTTGCCGAGAGATTCTCGTCTCCCTTTCACTCGAGATTTTCCGGGGGAACGCGGAAATATAATTTATTCGCGCGGCTCTCCACGCGGTTAAACACAACGATAACAAAACAATGGGAAAATCTCACACTCGATGTGTACACCATGTTGGCGAAGCGAAGATTTTAATATCAGATCCCGGGGGACAAGGGTGGGATTCGAGCCGTTTCCATTTCCCTTTCCCTGCCCCTCTATTTCTGTTTCATGGAAAATCATGCGGGATCCAAGCTCCGTATGCAAATCGTTCTGGCATTAGTTAGCATAAATAAAGGTTCTTGTACAACCGGGGCCGGGTTGTACAATTCAGACAACTGATCTCGCGCATTGAATAGCTTTCCAACTTTCCAGCTGTGCGGATATCAAACGAATAGAATATCCATCTGTCAAGTAGTCGTATTAATTTCAAACGGCTTTCAATCGTACAATCGATACGGGAGGGAATATCTCTCCAACACGTAAACATTTCGGATGAAATTATTGTATCATTGGTATTTTATAATGAAACAAAAAAAAAATACCGAGAAATTTTTAATAAAAATACACTCGTCGAAGGAGAGAGAGAGAGAAAGATCTACCCTTTAAAACGCATTTTATCCCGTCTCGATATCTCAATCGGTTATCGAGATATAAAGTTTCGAAAGTTTAAACGTTGGAAATATGCGAGGAGGCGGCATGAATGGCGAATTCCGAAAGGATCCGTGTAGTGGCTCGATCTACATATCCTTCGTGAAACGCGTACTCACTTGCAGCAATAGTGGGAGGAGGGAGAAAAAAAACTGCTGATTCGACGTCTGTCGTTGACCACCAGGATTGGAATAGGTCGGGGCGGGAGCAAAAAGTTGGCTGGCGCGACAAGGGCAGGGATAGGGGATCGCGCGAAATTGTATTATATGCTGGAAATGATATCGGGACGAAACAAACGGTATTTTGGAAAACTTCTCGAATCTCAATATTACACCGTAACGAGAGATCTGCCGATTTATTTTTAGAACAAAGGGATTCGTTATCCACGATTCGCCGCCAATTTTAACTATCTAAATTAAATTATAAAGCTACTACTAGCTCGAAAGCGAAAGGTTATAAAGCGGTGAAATCCGGATCCGTGGAAAACCGTGTTGAACGGCAGATTCGATTCGAAAGCAAGCTTGTTACGACGCTGGCTAATGAAGCGGATCACGCGAATCCTACGATTCCTGTTAACCCGCTTGGTCGATAAACGACGCGTACAGATCATAGTTTGGAAAATCGAAACGGATGGACGGAAAAAGAATATAACGAACGAGAAGCGACATTCTAGAAAAACCGTGATCGTGCCGCCCGACTCGAGCGGAAGAACGGACGGGAGTTTTTCTGAGTTTTCTTTTCGAGCGATGTAACACTTTACACCGTGAATTAAATTTACCCCCACGATCGATTAAAATCTGGAAACGAGACTGTATCCACGTTTGTCGATCGTGTGCGTTCGCGTGCGATCCACGAATTCGCGGACAATTAAAATTGGCGGGGAGGCACGTATCGAGTAGAAAATGGCAATTGATGTCATCTAATCGGTCGGAAAATATTGAACCGTGCGGCTTCGAGGCCGATTTGATTAATCCACCGGGTTCAAACGCATCGTTCCGACCATTACGTACAATTACACGTGTCCCGCGGACGATGCCAGTTCGGTTGCGGACGGAACAAAACCAAACGTTCGCGTTTCCGCCGGCCAGCATCATATTGAATTGATACCAAGTCGAACCTGATTAATTTTCACGTCACTTGTTTTCGACCGCGTAAACTCGGTTAAATCGCGCGTCGCGATTCGCGATAATGCGATGCTTGCTCTCGATCTTCTTTTTCTTCTTTTTTTATTTTTATTTTTATTCTTTTTTCTTTTTTGAGGGGGAACAAGAGAGTAAGACAATTCATCTTACATCCGTGGTGGGTACACCGCCCAAGGGACGAACGAAAACGGATTGGACTTGCACGGATCCAATTCGTCGGTAGAAACTGCGCATGAAAAATAGAGAAGATCTTCTGTTCGAATTCGAACGTGTATAATGCGGATTACGTAGATTCACGGTTTCATATTTTTTTCTCTTCTATTTCGAAACTCTAAACATTGAGAAAAATTTGTGCAAAATTGTGAAAATTTCCATCCAATCCCAACTTATATCAAAGATTTTCGACGCGCAGAAAGGAAATTTTTTTGGAAATTATTCGTTCACTTCGAGTGTTCGAGGGAAAGATTAAAACGTTCGCCGGGCTGAACGTGAAAAGATTCTCTTTCGCGTTCGAATTCCAGAAACGCGTAATCTTGATTAAACGAGAGTGGCCTACCCTGGAAAGTCGGTCGGTTCGGCTTTTCCGCCGAAAACACAGTCTGGTTTCGTGACGTTACCGTTTCGTGGAAAGCTCTGGAGTAAATAATGGGCTTTTGGAGTCGAGCTCCCACTGTTTCGCTCTCCCTCCAAGGATTCGTAATTTCGTTGTGAGGGGAAAAAAGAAACGAATAGGAAGAGAATCAGACGAAACTCGAAACTTTCCAACCCTCGGTTCGATTTGCAACGAACGACCGTTTAATTCGCGAAGCCTCGATGACGAAAACTCCATCCTCCCCTCTCTCCTTTCCACCTCTGTGCGCTCTCATAAAAAATGCATGAAGCTGACGGGGAATAAGTTAATGCGATTTCCTTTCGCCGGCTCGGCCCACGCAATTTCGCAAAACTTTCGAGACTTTTAACACGTTCTTTCCATCGTTCGCGAGAATCTTCGAAATCCCCGGCACGGATTCCCCATATCTGGAATGCCGGATCGGACAATGTTTGAAGTCGGTTCAAAGTTTTAATGATTAGTTTCACTGGGGAGGGGATGAAGGAGGAGGAGGAGGAGAGGGGAGGATCTAGCGCTACTTAAAGCCTCGCCTCGCCTCGCCTCGCTCGCTTACATCATCAACGAGCCAGCAAATAATTTTCCTAAATTCTTCTTCTTCTTCTTCCTCTTCTTGTTCCAAAGAACGGAGATTAAGAACGATTTCTTGCCACGGGAAAAGAAAAATGGGACGTGCATTTTAATCAACCGAGAGATGTTCCCTAAGAAAAATACAGCAACTTCCTCGAGTTAGTGTAACGACATTCGAAAGTTCGAAGTTTTGAAGACACCGGACGGGGGAAAGTTGGCCAAAGTTGGGAAATTTCAGAAAAATTTTAAACATTAAAGGAACCGTAGCTCAACGATAATAATAACGAAATCATCTCTCTTTCGTAAACGAGAAAACTGTTCCTTTAAACTGTACGAAACTCGGATAGAATCGAAAATTTATCATTGAGCGTGATCAAGAAATAGAAAAAATTTAATAAATCCTCTTAGAATTTCTCCATCCTTACATCAAAATGAAAAAACATTAATAATAATTAACAATTGAAATTATCAATAAATTTATTCCAATAATTCGAAACATAATAACAATAGTTATAAATAATATGTTGCA
This sequence comes from Apis mellifera, assembly GCF_003254395.2. NCBI lineage: Eukaryota > Metazoa > Arthropoda > Insecta > Hymenoptera > Apidae > Apis > Apis mellifera. Next base: position 8,333,634 of record NC_037646.1, read on the forward strand.
CGAAAAGCGGATCAACTGTAGTAAGTAAAGCTAAAGCTAGACAAACGTTTTCAATAAGCAATCACTCGAAGTTAACTTGATTCTCAACTAATCGCTTTTTCAATACTCCAATTCCGATTAAGAATAATAGGAGAATAATAATAGAGAGAGAGATATCGCTCGGAGGATTCGAAATCGCGGGCAAATCGTCGCGCTGTTCCATCCCCGAGAACAGAGAGGGAGCGTTAATTGGTTTAAAAGCGCGTCGGATGAAGGGGCGCGCGGCGAATCAACGGCGTATCGATATCGGCCCCGTATTACCCGCGGGTAAATATAATTTCCAAGTTATTCGAGCGTCTAATGTAAGGTGGGAGGAGGTTGCACGCAGCAAGGGTGAAATTTACGGTGCATCGTATATACGTAGATTCTGCGGCGGGAGTAACGTGCAATTTTCTGAACCGTGTTGAAACGATATTCAGGACGCGAGCGTACGAGATCCCGTTTACGGCACGTATTAAATTAATCTCATCGATTAGGGGAGGGAAGGGAATTTCGCCGTCGTATTTTCGACCGTCTTTTACTCGGCCGTGGTCGAGATTCGTGGCCTGCCACCCCCGCAGCGGAAAATTTATGAAACGTTATTAATCCTTCCTCGGGTCGTGGTGTTAATAAACGTGTTCCGTGTCACGCGTCGCGTCGAGATCTTTTCTGCGAAAACTGATTTATTCGATACCTTAAAAATAATAACCGTTTAAAACCTGTAACTATTCTTCTTTTCTTCCATTTCTTCCATTTCTTCCTTTTCTCTCTTTTTTTTTTTTTCATGTCAGATCTTTTTTTACCCATAAATCTCTGGCGACTCAATAATTCACGATATCGGTGAAAATTAATTTCTCGGTAAGCGGGACGATTTTTTTCATCGAATTCGAGTATAAATCGTGAAACCGTGGCGTGATGTATCGCAAATGAGGAGAATTTTTTATTCATATTCCGAAGTGACTACTTTTTTTAATGTAAAAAAGAGAAACACGAGAATTGAATATAAATCGATCGAGCAGATGGAGGGAACGATGGGATGGGAAAGGGAAATTTTTGGTTAAGCGAGGATATGCGATATCTCGAGCTGGGTGTGTTCATTGATTGATTAAAATTGGAACAGAGCGTAAACCGCGGAATTACAATCGGTGGCGCGCCCGCGTGAAATTATATTACGAACACGGCCGTTTCTCGTTTCGATTATGTCACGAGCACCGACAGCGGTTAAGTGGCGCCGGTTTACACAATGTATAATTAGGCGGCTCGGCGAAACAATGGGCCCAATGGTTTGCCCGAACAAATATAGAACCGTGGGTGATGCCATTTGTCTTGGCCGCTAACGCGCCGCATTTTCACCCCGGCGAAAATGTGTACATCAAATCACGAGGTTATCGTTTTAACTAACTGCCCTTCGGCCACAATCGAGAGAACAATCGTCATCCCCTTTTCATCCCCGTCTCTCCTATCCGTGCGTACGTCGTCCATTCGTCTTTCGTTATCTCGATACCGGCCTCGTTTGTCATCCCGATGTATTCATCTTTCCGAAATTTATGAGTCGAAGCGGCCACGAGTCTTCTTTTTATCGATCCTCGTTTTCGTTGATTTTCACCTTCTTCGCACGTGGATGGAACATCTCGTAACGATAACGATATCTTTAAGGCAGTAACAAGAATAGAATTCAACCGAGTAAACATATCGTAGTATATATTCGTTCGAATAGTCGCTGTTCAATTCGATTGCTCGGCGAGGCGGGGCAGAATCCTATGGAATTCTACGATATGGATTTGCGAAATGGAATGCATCAACGTCGTGTGGTGTGGGAATAAGAAAGTGACTGGGGAGAAGGATGGAGAAGGTTGAATCTGTCGATTTTCGAAGAAAAATCGGAAGGGATCGTAATTATCGGGAAGTGGTAGAAATTCAACGATAATTTCAATCGTCGGGATGCATTTTCGATCCCCTCCTCGCTTCTCCCCATCTTCGATTAAGGCGGATTAAGAGAGGAGAAGAGTGGTAAAAATTTCAAGGGAAAATTCGTTATCCAATTTCATGGAAATTTGATAGTAATGGATGCAGAAGATCCCGAAAGGCATCCGTGGCTTATTCCTGGGAAGAAAACAGACTCGTTTCTTCTCAGAGAGTGGAAATTGGTCCATCGCTCCGATCCTCGGGGGAAGGATTTCTCTCTTTTTCCGCAAATGAAACCTTTCTGAAATCGTAATTGAGACTGACCACCACCCTGTCATCCACGATCATTCACCGTTCCGAGGGAGAAATTTAATCTTGAAATTGATTCTAAGGGGATTGATTCGATCGATCTTCGAAGGATATCTATCAAATCACGCGTTTGAATAAAATTATTTCGAGAAGTATTTTGTATTTTGTCGCGTCCTTAACTTTCCTTATTCCGTTTAAAATCGATATCAAGGGATATGACGTATGGATACGAGGGAAATTTACGGTTGTTACGGTTGCTCCTCTCTTCTTACGAACTTGGAACGAGAGAAGTCTCGAGAGAGAGAGAGATCTCCGGGAAAATAGCTGCGAAATTCTGTCCCTCCACTTTACGAACATCGCGGCAAGGTAAACATTCCCAGGGAAATCCCGATTGCGAGAGGGAATCTTCCGCTCGTTCGGGACGAGCCCGGTTCTAAGCCTGTTTATAAACAGGCAGTAGCAGCCAAGTGCATCGAGTGCGACTAAAACTCGATTGGACTGTTTGATAAGAAGATTGGACAAGAAGAGGACAAGTGGAAGGAAAATATCGAGGAAAAAAGTGCGCCGATAATGGGGGAAAATTTCGAAAAATCGAGAATAGGAAATTGCCAATTTCGAAGTTCATCTAGAAAAATCTCTCTTCTTTTGTAATAAAATAAAACAGGTGTCAAGTTACATACTGTCACAGTTCCATATATAAAGTCAAAAGAAAAAAAGAAGAAGAAGAAAGAAAGAAAGAGAAAGAGGAGGAAGAAGCGGTCAGATAGGCGGAAAAAAAGATGGACTCAATGGGAATCAATTTCCCCGTGGGAGAGGCAGAAACGTCGCCTATCGAGAGGAAGAATAAACGATCTGTTGCTTTGGCGACAGGTTTTAAACGCGGCCGATCGATTCCCCCTTTAACAGAAAGCGTCGTGGCGGACACATCGAGTCCAAAGAGGGGAAATAAACTCGAATGATTTGCGATAAGTGTACGGGTATCGTTCCACCGTTCTTCGAATCGAAGATGTTTCCACGGAAGAGAAGAGAGAGAGAGAGAGATAGATGGAGGACAGAGAACTGGAGAACATCTGTAAATCGTCTATTTATTCGAGGGTAGGGAAGGACGCGAGATTCAATTTTCCTGGAGGAAATCTACCCGTCGGGGAAAGGAATTCGAAGAGTTTCAACCCGGCAGTTTGCCGTTTTAATCGAGGCGGATGCCGCTTTAATGAAACGATCGAATCGCGTTTTTCGGCTGAAAAATGGGCCACTCGAGATGAAAAGTTCAGTCGCTGAAGGATGCTTCCTCCGATCCCGTCACTCCATAAATTCTCTCTTTTTTTCTTCTTCCTTCCTTTTTTTTCAACGAGTTACGTTGAGCTCGTTGTCTCGAGGATCGAGGATACCGTTCTTCGATTATGCTCGTTTTCTTAATCCATTCTTCGATACTTTTCCCATTTCTCTTCAACCCTTTCCCGATATTTAAACTTTCACCCTTCCACGGATCATATTCAAGTTTACATGCTGGCGATAAGGCATGCATTCATTTTTATTGCAACACCGGATTATCTGATCGAATAACAAACAATGGTACGGTTTTTAAAATAAATCGTCGGGGGGCCAGAAGAATTTAATTAAATCTTCGCGCGCGAGAGAGAAAGAGAGATCCTTTTCTTCTCTGTCAGATTCTCTGTCGGCTCGATGACTCGATACGGAGAGCCCCTCTTGTATCGACTCGTCCTTCGCCTTCTCGCGCATTCGCTCGCACGCCTTAATCTGCATTTGTATGCGTCACGTACGCGCCAACGGACACGTTGAAAGCATTCCCGACAAAGCATTCCATAATCCGCGTAAAGAGCGGATCCTACATTTTTCAGGTTGCCAATAACTATTTTTCTTTGAAGCGGATATCCGACAGATGTAGCGTATAGAAATTTTATTTTTATACAGGAGAGGGAAGAAGAGTTGATATCTCGCGATCAATCGACAACCAACAACCATCGAAGTTCGGGAAGATCCTCCTCCCCGATTTAATGATCGTCAACCACCGTCAAACCATTTCGGTTGAAATTGGAACGCGATAAAGTCACGTCCCTCCACGGGGATAATATACGGCCGCGTATCACTCCTCCCCCCCTCCCCTTGTTCGATGGCCGTGCCGCGAGCGAACAAGAACAGGAAACTCGGCATACGGCTGAGATTCATCGATTTGGAACCGTTTCGGGGAGGGGGAGGAGGGGATGACAGCCGGCAATTTTTCCGGCGAGACTCGCATTTGCATCTTTACGACTTTTGATCCTACCCCCCTCCTTCTCATTTTGCCCCATCTTCTCATTCGATTCGTATCATGAATCCGATGACAAATCGCCTCCTAACCGTCCTCCCACTTACGTAGCGCTAATCCGTCGAAGCGAGAGATTCGAGAAGACGGATGTCGAAGCGAAGATGTTCCAAGAGATCGATGGATGGATTCATGGAATTCAGTCGGAAATAGAGGAATGAAAACGAGGGTACGATTAACGATTATCGACACGAAGGAGATCGTTTTTCGCAATTTCAAAGGGATTTCGAAGGGAGCAACAGTTAGGATGTAATAAGTTGCTCTAAGCGAGCACCTTTCGTATTTTCGCGGGCTATCTGTTGGAAAAGCTCGTTGGAGAAGCTTTGAGGGATGAAAAAGTTACGATTTCAAGAGCTCGAGATCCTTGAAAACCGGGCAGGAAAGGGGATACAAGAAAGGTTCTAGTTTGAAAAGTTCAAGGATCGCGAAACCGTTCGAAAGATCGACGATCTCGAAATCTTCTCGAGTGAAACGAGTTCGGGGAAAAGTCTAAATTAGCATTCTGCCTCCAAGTTACGAGCACAGTTTTTCACCCTGGGCCCATCTTTTCCCTTCTCTTCTCATTTTCAATTGCGCGTAAACTGCACTCCCGGTCTCGCCCAAACAGTTGTCGAGACATACTGCGCCATTTTCCTCGAATCCTACTACGTTATTATGCTACACGTATGTATATATTTTCCGCGAAAAAGGAGTATCAGTAGCGCGGGCGTATAAATTATTAACAAACGCGGTAAAGTGAGATACGGAGAGAGAGGGAACGTGGACAATAAACGGAAATTTATCCGCGAGTACCGACACCCCTATTCGATGTCGTTTATATCCCGAAAACTTGGACAAAGGGAATATTTATCGCTTCCTTTTATAACAGTAATTACGCAGCTTTGTACCCCGTTGCCCGGCCGTGTTCCACCATCAGGATGAAAAAGAGAGATCGAGAGGAGGAGGAAAGAGAGGATTTTTTTTTTTCAACTTCGATCCCGAAAGCACGTATGTGTCCCCCGGTTGTCACGACGGTTAACCGTTTTTACATTTTTGCAACGTTTAACGACCTTAAGCTCGTTGTACGCGCGAGATTGGCGAGGCGATTTTTTTCGAAAAGCAAACCAACAACTCCGGTGAAAAGAATTTCGTCGCGTCGCATTGTCGCTCGTTTTTTCCCGTCCGGAGCTTGTTGCTTTCATTAACAACCTCTTCCCCCGCTCGGTGTTCATTCAGGACGAACTCAGTTTTTGATGAAACTGAAAATTTACACGATGGAAATTTCCTCCTCCCTCTGTGTTCTCTGATAATTGGCTTCCAAGTTTTTCCTTTCGTTGGTTACTTCTTTATGCAAAAAAATGTACGAGCTTAATCCGTGCTACGTTCACGGATGAGGCAGGGAGACGATAAAAAAATTAATAAATTGCAATTATACGAATTTATACACGCGTTGCTGAAAAAAAAGTGGCGACTCCTCCGAAAGTATTTGTTCCAATCTTGGAAAGACTCGTGATCTCGTTCTTCCTTCGAAGGGAAATTTTCCTCTGGAAAATCTGGAAAACTCGAGAGCGTTTTAAAATTAGATCTTCTTGAAAATCGTGCCGAATCGCGTGCACTCTCCTTCGCCAATCGACGATCGAATTACTCCTCGGAGCTTCCTAATTAAAATCCATCGTCCTCTTTCCTTCGTTCCATCTGCCCGATATTCAAGATCAATTCCAGACAGACGGAACGGTCGATTCGTTTACGAACAATCAATTAACAAGAGGCTATTCCACGCTGGTGGTTTTATTGGGGCATCCGAGTTCATAGAGGAGGCAGATGGAAATCTTCCGAAACTTTCCTAATTACTTTCGTTCGATTCGATATCAGGGCTATTATATATAAGTGCCGCGTCGCCACTCTTATTCAATCTTCTCCGATTACCTTTTTTACCTATTTTTTTCTCAAAAATCTACATACTTTACTCTCTGGATTATCATGCCATTTAGAAATCGCTTTTGTTCAGAAGAAACAATCGTTCGTATTTCTTGCGAAAATTTTCTTAATCGTTTCTTTCAAACTCGTTTCGAAGAATCGATCATCCTCGAGCTTTCTTTCGCAGCGATAATCGTTTACCAGGTTATTTTCGCTCGTGTTTCCTGAATTATATAAAGAATCACGGACGAATCGAAGGAACAAACGAGATGGTTTCAGCGAGTTTCGAGAGGGTAAGGAAAAAATCGGTGGCACGCACGTGCGAAATGGAGCGACGTTTATTAAATTTCTTCCGGTTCTTTCCGCGACGCAACGTGTCGGAAAACTGCACCACCGCTGCGTGCGCTCGCACGTGTCGCGGAAATAAAGTTAAAGCACCGAATCAACGGTGGCTTGGTGGCGTTTTGCTACGATACGTGACAAATTACGTTGTTCCTTCTTCTCTCTTTTTCGTCGTTATCGCGATTATCAATACCCTTTCTTTTTCTTTGGAAAGAAAAATGAGGGTATGTAATTCCCCTGGAAAATGACACGGATCCAATCGTCGATCTTAGAGAGTTTGCTTTTAAATTTCGTACTTATTCGCCGCGAAGGATTGGAGGATAAGTAACGAGGCCTGATTTAATATCGTCTCCATGCTTATTATACCGGATTATAGCTCGAAAAAGTTGCGCAATTCCCTCGAAAATAATTACTCGGCGAACAGAAATTAAACTTGGCGCGCCCTTTTACCCGCACGACCTCGAGGAGGGCGGCGAGGGAGGAGAGAGAGATAAAGGGGAAGGGAAACCGCCGGAAACAGGCAAAATATTATTTCGAGCGCGGCGGCTTGCATGAACTATAAATTTCCACTTGCGTTGAATTCAGTAGCATCGCAAGAAGCTACGTACACCTCTGATGGTGCGAGGATAGAGCCACGTTTTTCCCTTTCCGGGGAGGAGGAAGGGAAAAAAGATGCACGTGAAAAACAGCGAGGGGACTATGAAATAGACATAATTTTCTCTCTAATGTATTCATAAGGTGAGAGAAAAAGAGCCACTCTACTTAAAGCATTACGCGTTAATTTTAAAGCCGAAGGCTCGTTTCTCCTCCCATATTTCGATGGAATAAAATTAAACGATATTTTCAGAGATTAATAATTCGGCTCGATTTCCCCGATTCGGGGGAGATCGAGAATCATACTTGGTGGGTCGGAATAATTCAGAAGGATACCACGCGATGCACGTTGATATCGCAATTCCGATATCTCGAGCCGCCAATTTATACCTTATACGCGATCAAATTCGGTTCACGTTCCGTCCTCCGTTGGCTAGAAATCGTCCCGCCATTTATCACCGATATTGCTTCATTTACCGTACAGTCACATACCTCGGACAATGTTCTTTTATGGAGGTAAATTCGCGAGGACGCTTGCAAAATTCACGATATAGCGGTGGAGGGAAGTTGCCCTCATCGGACGGGATGGGAAATTAGCGTAAATCAACGTCACCGAGTTGTGGACCGCGGTGGAGAAATACTTATAACGAAATTATAAATACGAATTATAAATACAAAGAGAGATGGAAAATTTGGGTGAACGGGGTGGGAATATCGAAGATATAGAGAGAAAATTAAGAGATAAAAATAATCCGTGTCATTTATAAACAAATGACTGCGTCCTCGTCACTCCTCCCACCCCCGATTTTTCCACGTGTAGTAAATCTGACACGTGCAAGCACGTGACGAATCAATTACCATCCCATTTTGTGTACATCGAAAGCAACGTTTAATCGATTCGAGCACAATCGTTTGATATTAGAGACCGTGTAATTTTCAGTGGTGGACCGTGAACCAATTAAAGTAATGAACAGAAGTGAATTTGCCTACGGGGGATATATTTCGAAATATTTCACCCTTGTTTCGAACTCCCCCTCCCCCTTTTCATTATCGCTGCAAACAAATTATCGGGACAAACGAAATCGGCCACGTACTCCCCCGCCAAATTTGCGACGAATCGAGCTCTGTTTTTTAAAAAATTGCCATAAGATGGGAACGTGATAGGAGATCTTGGTCGCGCACGTATGGCCGGTAATTATATTCTAATATCCCGGCCGACAAACGGCCGAGAGATAGATAGCCGAGATAGCCGAGTTGCAATTACGTTTGAAAAATGGACACCGGTGGTTTGGCGCGGGAAATATATCCGCGAGCTGGGACTAAGGGTCCCGTACGCTGCCGGATACGCTCCTTCATAAAAGCGGCGCGCAACGCAATTACCGGCCCATGAAGCCCGGTTTAAAGTTCGTTTTCCGTTCGCAATTCCGGATCCGGGCCGGAACGAATGGCCGTTGTATCAGCACCACGTTGCGCGGTATACACCCTTTAATAAATCGCCTTCCTCCTCGTTCGACCACCGCCATTTTCGCCTTCCACCCCTCCACCCGTGTTCCTGACATTTGTTATTTTAATTATTTCGCTGGGTTTTATTGCTGCAGTTGTTTGCTTTTTTTTTTTTCTTCTTTCAGCTGGATACCCTGACTGGTAGTAACCAGTGTGCGCGCACAGTGTCTCCTCCCATTTAAATTGGTCAACGACCGTGAACGAGCGAAATTATGGTTCGAAATTGCGTTGGAATATCGCCGTCCGAAACGAATCATGGTTATTGAAAGAGAGAAGTTTTTTTCCTTCTTTTTCTTTTCTTTTCTCGAGGAAAAGACTACGAGTCGTGGGTTTATATCGGGTTTTCGCGTTAATTGCCACTTGAAATCTTATTGCCGCTGCTTCGATTGGCCATCTTCAGGAATAATTAAAAGGATTCTTACGTACACGCAAAGGGGGATAAAATTGTTATTGATCGTAGCGGGATTATAATGGGGAGGGGGAGGGTTCTGGTATCGATTTGATTGGAAGGTAAATTTCATAAGAAGCGGCGGATGAAGTGGAGCGATGGCGCGCCGGTGGTGGTGGTGGTGGTGGTGGACGGATATCGGAATGCCAGTCATTCCATTCGTTAAAATGGCGGCTCGATGACACCGGGCTCGAAATGCGTGTTCATCCGCCGGATGAAATCGCGGCAAATGAGATTCCATGGGGCTGGCAACGTTTGCAAGACTTTTAATTACTTCGGTGAGCCGGGCTTTGTCCCGCTGATTATGCATGTAGTCGCCCCGTTAAGCTGTCCACGCTTCTCTCGATGTAAACGCTCGTGGACCACGATCGAATCGCACACTTGGGGATACGTACCGCGCTTGGCCCCTTTATTTTCTCCTTTCTTAACGAACTCGAAACGTTTCCGCAGTTTTGACCGCGTTTTAAAGAGAGAAAAATTAGGTGAGAAATTAGATCTCTCCTTCGATGTAATTAACGTATGATAAACGGATTTTTCTTTGCGGCCTCGATTTGAATATGCTCGTTATATTCGATTATTAGAGGATTAAATCGGGTAAAAGATTCCACATGATTGCGTTATTGATACCGCCAGTTCGCCCGCTACGAAACGAGCATAACATCGAAATTCCTGTTTCCTTCGAAGCAAACGTTTCGGGATACCAAGATTTCGAGACGATTCCGAATCTTATATCCGATCGATATTATTTCACCTCGTTTAATCACGGTTGACTCGGTCGACCAATAAATCGTCCCTAATTTGATTTAAGCACCAGAATTATCCGTTCCTTGGCCAAAATCTATGGATTATCTCGTCGATCGTATTCGATTTCTGATTCTGAACACGAGACTGAGCATTTCGAGCATTTCATTTTTAGTTTCGAGCATTTCGAGCTCTTCATTTTCATAGTTTTAATAATTATCGTCGTGATCGTCAATTTCATTTCTTTTCCCAGTTTTTTCGAGAATTTTGGAAAATTGTTCCCATCAAATTGTTTCTAAATTTTCGGAAAAATTTTTGACCTGTAGATATTTATTTTATATCGAAAGTCAATGGAAAATGAATGGCGTTTTATTAAACGACCGAAATTTCTCGTTTCAAGCCACGAACGATCTCTTGCGGTTAGTCAATCCTGATTGCTTTTATGGGCTTTCGATTTTACGATTTAACATGTTGTTGAATTTAGAAACGAAACTCTCGATAAATCTGCCGTTTTAATTTTAATTGATTGCACCGTCATGATTCTCCGTCTTTGCGTGTTTTCTCTCCCGATGAAATTAAAATTTTTAATCCCGTATTTAATCGCATTATATCCAACGGATACGTTTGTTCAATCGTATGTTCGATCGTTAATAACCGGACTAATTTTAAAACAACAGAGTTAATTAATATTTGCGAATAACTTTTAAAACTCTGAACCGAATAGACAGCGGATTTAAAAATTCACGTTCCCAATTTTCTAATCGAAAACTGTGTACCGTTCAATCGATATCTAAAATTGAACAGGAAGATCGCGATATCTTAAAAATTCGACGTCCAATTATTAAATTAAAAACCTTTTAAATTTCAAAATTATTGCCTCTTTTCTCTTCTTTTCTTACCATCATTTCAAAAATAATTCTTAACCCAAATTAGAAAAAAAAAAAAATGAAAAGACAGGAAGATCGCGATATCTTAAAAATTCGTCCGATTATTAAATTAAAAACCTTTTAAATTTCAAAATTATTGCCTCTTTTCTCTTCTTTTCCTACTATCGTTTCAAAAATAATTCTTAACCCAAATTAGAAAAAAAAAAAATGAAAAGACAGGAAGATCGCGATATCTTAAAAATTCGACGTCCGATTATTAAATTAAAAACCTTTTAAATTTCAAAATTATTGCTTCTTTTTTCTTCTTTTCTTATCACACAGTTTTAAAAATAATTCTTAACCCAAATTAAAAAAAAGAAAATGAAAAAAAAGACAGAAGAAGAAGATCGCGATATCTTAAAAATTCGACGTCCGATTATTAAATTAAAAACCTTTTAAATTTCAAAATTATTGCCTCCTCTTTCTTTTTTTTCTTACCACCGTTTTAAAAATAATTCTTAACCCAAATTAAAAAAAAAAAAATGAAAGAAAAGACAGGAAGATCGCGATATCTTAAAAATTCGACGTCCGATTATTAAATTAAAAACCTTTTAAATTCCCAAAATTATTGCCTCTTTTCTCTTCTTTTCCTACCACCGTTTTAAAAATAATTCTTAACCCGAAAAAAAAGAAAGAAAGAAAAGAAAAGAAAAAGAAAATGGCAAAAAATGATCCGTTACGCAACAATGGGAAACAGGATTGAAACAACTTGGTAATCTCTGTAAATACCGTGGGTGGTAAATGCGTGCGGGCAGCAACAGTGGGCAACAGTAACATTCCAAGCCCCCGATGCTGCTCGTTTCCTAAATCTGGCGGCCGAGTTTGGTTCCGGCCAGGCTTTGCCGGATCGAAACGCGTCAGAGCGCATTTGCGTTTAGCACGCGAACGTAATAAATCCATTTGTGTCCGTATTGATTTCAGATAATGGGCAAGTGGTACGTGGTCGAGGTGTTGGAGCACAAAGTCGATCCATCGAAGCCCAACGGCTCGTACAAGGTCAATTCCTGCCCGATCGTCAAGCTGAGAGCGGTCGAGAACACGTCCAAGTACCTCTCCTCGTTGAGGCTGTTGTGGACCGAGGAGATCGGCGACCTCGAGTACACTTTCCGGATACCGGACGTATCCAGGAAGCCGGGCTTTTGGATCTCCACCTCTGTGCAAAATGGTAAATCTTCGTGTTTCCAGCGTTTTTTTTTTTTATCTTTTTTATTTTTTTTTATTTATTTTTTGAACCGGAGAGAGATACGTTCAACATTTCGAACGGAGGGAGCGTAGCTTGCGTGAAATTCGATGAATTTATGGAACGATTTCCGAGCTTTTCCCAATTGAAGAAAAAAGAATAAATAAATAAATAAATTCGAGCAATTTTCCTTCTTCTTCTTCTCGTTTCGAGTTATTACAATATCGGTTAATAACCGATTTCCACGTTTTTAATATTTAAAAAGTCATTTTTTTCCCTCTTTGTTTTATCTACGAAAAAAAAAAAAAAATGGTGCGAATCGAATGGATATAAGCGTGATTCCCCCCAGCAAAGATTCTACTATCCGCGATAAATTTACCGAACGATTTTCTCTTCGATCCGCGAGGATACCATTGATGGCGCATAAAACGGAAGAATAATTCCCCCGTGAAACGTCCCAGGCGGTGGCGTAAAGGGGGGAAAAATAAAAAAAAAAAAAAAAAGGAAAGGAAAGGAAAAAAAACGATAGTTCTTGCTCGAATGAAGTTTCCTCCTCGATAGATAATAACGAACAGCTCGATAACTCGGGACCACTCGGTCCGAGTTTCTTTCAAAGACGATTATCGTAAGCTGGCGATTCGAATAATTCACGGGACAGAAATGGAAGGAACGATCTCTGACCGAAGGGAGAAAAATTAAAAATAAAATTATAGGATTCTCTCGTTTGAAACGGAAGAAAAAAGAAAATCGTTCGTCTCGAAACAAATACGACGATCGATATCACTCGTTACAATACAGATTTTCTATATATATATATAAATAAAGTTCCATCTAAATATATGTAAACGTTTCGAAACTATAGAATCGAACTTCTACGGACAGAAAGGGGTGTATCCGTAAGAATCGTGTTTACCAATTGTCGGCTCCGAGTTTCAAAGCAGTTTCGACTCCCGACGATCGATGAGCCGAGTATAAATACGATAGGGACAAATGGGCGAAGAACGGAGGATATATAGCAGCTCGAGATCGAGATCGAACTTCCGTTCCCAGGAAGTAAACATTCCGGAAACTGGACTCCCACTGGATGAAATTGACACGAGAATTTCGAGGCCCGGATCGAAGCTCCACCAAAAAGGAATCACTTTCTACTTTCGATTAAATTCGAGTCTCGAAATTTTTTTTTCTTTTCAAAATCTCCTCTCGAAAGAGGAGATGATCTCTCTCGATCAATCTTCTTTCGAGCTCGATCGAGGACGATAAGGGGATCGAAGAATGGGCGAGAAGAATGGCCCACGGCCTGTGAAGCGCGAGATATGTGGAACAGTTGGTTAAACGGTGATCGTAGGGGAGGACAGTTTCCGGTGAACGATCGCCTTCTAAGCGGCTAATTACCGAGGAGGATCTCTCGGGTCTCCGGGAACAAAGTAGGAACCGGTGGCGGTAATTAAAGTCGTAAGGTGCATCCGATAACGATCTTAATGAATTCCAAGGTAGCGGGCGTGATTATCGGTTAACTGTCAGCAAGAATGGGGCCGAGCGTGGGGTCTGCTCGCTCGTCGGGGGATGGAAGTCAGCCCATCCAATTATGTCTGGGGATAGGGGTAGGAAATCCGCGAGAAACCGTCGACGCGGAAAATAATTTTTCAAAAGCCTCTTGCCAGGCTCCCTTTTTTTTTTCTTTCTTTTTTTTTTTTTCATCTCGCGGCTCCATTCTTCTGTCCCGTATCCACGGACAGCGGGTAGTCGGCGAGAGAACGTCGGCACAATACGTCCGTGAATCGAGGAACCCGCCCTTTTCTCGCTCTCTCTCTCTCTCTCTTCCCCTTTTTTTTTTCTCCTCTTTTTAATACAAATTTATCCCTTAAACGCGAATATCATTCTTTTGGCGAATTTTCGTTTATTACCGAATTTATCCCATTTATTTCCCCGTGTTTCTTCTTTCTTCCTTTCCCCCGTTTTTCCGCGTTTGTTCCACTTTTTCAAAAAGGTGGAACAAAGCGTTATCCGATTTCCACGAGGAGATATCTCTTTTGAGGGTATCAAGCTTTGTTAAAAATTCCAGAAATTCGATAGGCAAGGCCGAAACAATGCGATCACGTCAGTTTTTTAACAATGAAAATTCGCGGCCGGCTCTTTGTCCGCGACGTTTGCTTTCTTCCAGTTGTCAATAGCAAAATTCTCTCTCTCTCTCCCCCTTCGTGTTTGCGTGTACAATCTACGATAAAAAGGGCTCGACTCGGATGAAAATGAAAAATAAATCGAAGGGGATGGAAGGAGAATCGGGGTGCGATGTTAAACTCGTTCCGGGTTTGTTGCGAAGACTACGTCGCTTTGACAACGCAGCATCGTCGAGAAAAATTAAAGGAGAAACGCTCCATTCGCGTTGAAGGTAAATTCCTCGCCTTCTTCTCCTCCCTCCTCCCCAATGGAATTTCACGCAATCGAACAGTCGCTGTATAATTAATTTTATGCGATTAAACGTCAATATCCCGGGGGCTGGTGACCGTTTACACGATGAAACGGCTTAATGGACGACGCTGTAATAATACGATAGTGCTAGGGGGAGGTGTTGACGTTATTGCGATTGGCACGTAACAGACGCGTGACAATCATTTTCCCAAGATAACAACACCCCTCTTCCCCCTAGTGTTTTACCGCGTTTTCGAAATTTTCGAAAATCCGTCCCGACGCGAAAAATATCCGTGTATTTTCAAAGTAATATCCACCGCTCGTGCGGTGATAATTTTTTTCAAACCTTTTTTTTTTCCTTTTTTTTCAACCTTTGAGAGAGAAAAGTACAACAGCTTTTCTAAAATTGACACGCTTCGTCGACGAGGGGCGGGATGAAAAATCGATGGAATCGGCGTGCAGCGCGGACGCAGCGCCGATTGTTGCGAATCCCCTGCGCGACAATCCCTGTAATTCCGTCTCTGGGTATTCCTAATCAGCGGCACTAAGTGCATCGTCAACGACATAATGGCGTGGTAAATGTGACAGATTTCCATCGGGAGCACGCCTGGCATTCCCAGCCGTCCTAGACAATAATCAGACCGATTCGCTGTGATTTCCGTTTCTGATTCCCCCTTCCATTCCGTTCCTCCCCCCCGATTTCAAACTTGTTTCGTTTCGCGCTCGCGCTCAAACGCGATAAATATTATTATTATACACTATTATATTATTATTATATATTATTCTTATTATTATTATTATTCGATACCTTGTTTCGAAATGAAAAACGAAGCCGATTGATGGAATACCTTGATTCAGGCACACTGGTGGAGAGGGGGTACAAGCAATTCAGCGGGAACGTGCACGTGATGAAGGCCGTCGCCTCGGACATGGTGCTGACATTCTGTTCCCGGAACCCGGACAATCAGCTGTACTCGTTGCTACTCTCGCGGGAGCACATCTTGCAAAAGAGCGACAAGCGAGGGGTGCACAATCTGCTCGGCCGCCGCGGCCTCAAGATCGTCAATATCCGGGAGACGTGCATGAACAACGCCGCCTGGAGAAGAGGATCCTTCGATCTGATCGGGTGGCTGGCTCTGATGGGGGTGTTGTCCTCGGTATTCTTCGGCTCCTGGTAGTTGTGGTAACGAAACAAACAAGGGATAAACGAAACGGAATTTTCGTTTATGGTTGAATCGTCGTTAGCTGCGTTGACGTTTCTACGTTGTTGTTGTTGTGTATCCGCGTCATTCTAGCGGACCTGGTTATTTCTGCATTATTTCTCGACGAAATAAAATCTCTACCGAGTAAAAGGAAAGGATTAAGAGGATTTCTCGTTGCCGAGAGGAACATCGAATTCGAACGAAACGAAACGAAGAGAATGTCTTCTCCTTAATTGCCAACGCAGCTAACGATTTCGCGTCCATTGCAATAAAACCCCTCCCCGGCGCGATATCGTAACGAGAATCTCGACGGAAAAAACTCGAATTTATCGCGTTTTGGCCTCGTGTGATTCGACCTCGCGCGAAACCGGGACGGGAAAAGGATGCACTGGTTTGCGGGCGATTCTCGTTATTCTCGGCACGACGCCAGGGAAACGATCCCCGTTAGATGGTGCATCGTTTCGCGTCGTCCTCGCAGGTTCTTCCTGTGCTTATTATCGCGGGGCTTTGTTCCTCCGATGGAGCTGCCGACCCCTCGAGTCCTCTCGACTGAAACAACAACGGGCTCGAACCTTCCCCAACCACGTATCTACGATAATATATATATATACGCGAGATTATTGCATAATTAAAGAGGAGGGACCCGAGTGTTCAAATCGATCGGATATCGTTCGTAACTCTTTCAGTCCAGGATCGTTCGCATTCGTTTGTATAGAATATATAAAAAAGATTAGAGGACGAAGGTGTATCTAATTTTAATCATCGTTGGACGAGACGATTTCTTGGTTCGTCGTATTTTCATTCCTTTTATAGAATTGTTCTCTAAACTCTTTATTTCTTCTCAGAAAAAGGGAAAGGAAAAAAAGACATATCAGACGTTGTCGTTGTTGTTGAAGAAGAGTGAAGAAAAACGGAGAGGACAAAGATTTACGGATTGAAAGAGTTAAACGAAACGAGTTTAACGCGAGGAAACTCGCTGCTCCACCCAAGATAATCCTCCTTTTCGAAAAAATAAGAAGGGGAGCGTTCCCGTGAAGATTAGCGAAGATTAGATAGAAATGCATGTTGTATGTATCTCTCGGTTCGTGGATTTAAGAAGACAATAGTAATGTATCAAATCGATCGCGTCGATGAAAAGAATCGATCTCGAGTAGAACGATCCTAAGATTCATCTGTTCGAGCGAAGAAGAGAAGGGAAGAAAGAAAGAAAGAAAGAAAAGAAGAAGAAAAAAGAAGCCGAAGTCGATTTCTTCCATTCTTTCCATTGTGTACCGTGAAAGTTTAAACGAATTCTCGTTGTGACGCGATCGAAACACGATGAATTTCTCGCTCGACAAAGATGTTATAAATACGAAATGCAACAGGATGAAGCGAATAAATTAAAATATCATCGGGATCTATAGTTATAAATAAATCGTGTTACGAGTTTCTCCGCGCGTTTCTTTCTTCTCTGTCTCCGTTTTAGGATAATAATAAGAAAAAAGTAAAAAAAAGAAAAAAAAAAAGAATTATCCATTCTAAAATAAAATAAAATCGCGATATAGCGCGAAATTATTCGAATATCATCGAATGATACGATGATTTTCCATTCCATTCCAACGACGAAGCAACGGTGTACGAATTGTATAAATAGTTGAATCTTATCGTTATAGATTTATTATTCGTATCGCGGTTGATCTTTCGAAGATTGAACCTAAACAGGACACTGAAAGATCGAGTTAATCGAGTAACATTCGTGTCCTTTTTTCACTCGATCGCACTCGCTTTTTCATTCGTAACGCTCGAACATTCACGCATACACACACGTATACACTCACACACACACACACACACACATATCTTTTTATACTTAATCGAGATTCGTTGAGGCGCTTTTTTATAATAAGAATCTTTGAATTCTGCCAATTTTGTGTCTTCGTATGCCTTTTTATACGAACAAGATCGGAACGTACGTAAAAAAAAAAAAGAAAAAGAAAAAGAAAAAAAATTTTATGCTTGACTTTTACCCTTTTTCTACGCGATCTATACCCGATTTCAATATTATACTACGCTATTTGTGTCCGATATCATCCATCCCTCTTCGAACGATTTTCTATAATATATTATCCAACCTAGGATAATAAAACTGTGAATGAAGACAAACCGTGGCAAGATTATCGATTTATATCACACACGTTACACAGGCAGCGATCATGTTCTCACAAGGCGCGTCACGATATTTGTGAGAGCAGAAACGAATGCGTTTGAGCGAGCGTTTGTTTGATGCGTTGAAAAAAAAAAGAAAAAAAAGAAGAAAAAAAAAACGAAGCAAAGAAGCCCTCTCCCTCATGAAAGGATAGCCTTTCTATCGAGTCGAGAACGGGGAGGGGGACGATTGTTACGATTTGTTTGACAAAATGGAAACCCTATGCGATATGTATATATACGTATCCTCGAATCGCCACACACAAGCCCGGGTATCGTGATCGTGCGTTCTCCACACAAATGGCGATGGGATATACGCATTTGGGGTGCTCGTTAAATTATTGTACACTTTTCGATGCCAATCGCAAGGGAGTACGCCGTGTTATGTTTTAAATGCTCTAGAGTCTTTATTTATTGTACAGAATGCTCGATATATAAATAAATGAATGAATATATATAAATATATATATATATACATACAATACGATCTAGTACCTAATACGATATATCGCTTATTATGTGTATAAATATGGAACAATAAAAAAAAGAAATCACTTGGACGGTTCCGTGGATGACTTTATTATTTTTTCCACCAACCTTGTACTCTTCTCCCGTAAGTTCAAATATTTAATTGTCAAGCGAGGAATAAGAGTGGAATGGAAGAGTTGATGATTTTTTGAAAAGGTCGAGATGCCTGGAAAGAGGTTAGCATTGACGTAAAATCAGGAGGCGAGGAGTTAGGGGCAACCCGTTTTTCGTAAACGCGGCTTTAAAAAAGATTAAATCTTTCGGCAAGCAAATGCCGGCTAACTAACCTGCTACATTACCCGTCGTAGCTAGAACTAGGCGAGAGGAGAATGGAAATGTCGAGGAGATCTAATAATTAAGGTTAATTTTGCAATTAACCTCAGACCCCTACGCAAACTGCATCGAACAAAACGTCTATCCTCCCTCCCTCTCTCCTTTTCTAGCTCCTTCCATCCATTTTCTTGTTTAATTTTCTCTCTCAACTATCCCTATCTATATTCTTTCTATTCCAACCCCCTCCCATCCCTCTTAAAACAAAGTTTCTTACAAGCCCGATGAAGAAGTTTTAACGCCGTTCGACGATTACCACCACTTTGTCCCGATTCTTGGCAACTTCTAATATCGAGACTAATTTCCCATCTCGAAGAAAATTAATGCACCGCCCTTCCTCTCTCTTTCCTTAAAGCGGAGTTAATTCCCGGAAATCCCGCGGAATCCAGGAAATCTTGGCTCGAAAGCTCGATACGTTTCTTCTTCTTCCTCTTCTTCTTCTTCTTTTGGGGGAGGAGATAAATTAGAAAACGTAGCGCAAGGATAGAGTCCGTCGACTGAAAAATCGAAAAAGCATCCGAGCAGAGGATGCCTCTGATCATCCCTCGTCGTCTCCATCTCGGATCCATCCACCCTCTTCCTTCCGTTTCATCCACGATCGTCTCCTTCGGACGTTCTTCCGTTACCCGATCCAGTGTTGCAGTCGACGACGATTTTGCAGAAGAGTCAAAGGAGAGATGTTCCGTACAAAGGAGTACGAAAAACTCGAAGTGAATTTCAACGTAGACAGATGGAAAACGTAACGTTACACAGCGAAGCTGTATAATCTCCTTATAACAAGAATCTCCGACGAGATTGCTCTTTATTCTTTTCGTAGAAAATAGATTCGATAACACGATTGAAACACGAGATGCTTAAGACTTAGTTGAAAAAGAATCACCTGATACATGCTTCGACATATCACAAGTTGCGATTTATTAGATCAAACGAGGAAGAATTAATTTCTTCGAATTTAACGAATGTCTCGATATCGATGCGAATGAAATTTCGAGCGCGAGCTAGAATTCAGCATCGCGTTACACGGGTGTCTCGTGAAACAAGGATCTTCTCGTGAAAAGGATCGTCGAGGGTCATCGAGTTGTTACGTGCGAACGCGATTTTCCAACATTCGAACCGCGGCTGTGACGAACGATTCCGGAACGAATCGGATTCCCGAATTACGATTACGCCGATTAAACCATCAATGAGAATTAGCATTCTAATTGCTAATAACCGTGGGTGTCCCACGATTTTTCGCTCGGGGTTCAGGGGATCACGACCTCTCGGCCAGCCGGAACAAGGTAAGAAATTAATAAATTAGCTAATGGCTCTACCAGTTGATGAATCGGCCGATTCTAGACAGGAAGTGGAACGACGACGTTCTTCGTCCAGGAAATTTTACACGCGTGGACGCGTGGGATTGAGAGAGAGAAAGAGGTGAAGCGGATACAACGATAGGATTAGCGATAAAATTATGGTGAAAAAGTATGTCGAAACTGGTGTATATTTTTTTTTTTCACGTAGGTTGCAGATAAATGTGCAAAAGAGGAATCTAGGGAATTACAGGTTGCTCGGTGGATAATTTTCAGACAAATTTTAATTATATCGCTATTTCGAATTTAATCGAAACGAAGCAAATATTGGTAAAAAGAGAGAACGGAATCGTGAGCAACGAAAGAGAAAGAAAAAACAGTTCGAATGTAACTTTTAATAGGAAACTAACGGGAACAGATAATGAAGGCGAGGAAGAAAATAGAAATGAGTACACTCGAGTTCGTACCAGTTTTAGTGGAACACACGTTCGAGGAATAAGAATTAGATTCAATTACCGGTATTCAGCACGTGTCTAAGTTGCATAAAGTTTGTCTAAATTGCCACTTTGTGCGCGCCGTTGCGTTGTTTTCCAACCAATTTGATGGTTCTCGACCGAGTCGTGAGAAGTCGTTAGTAGTAGAGCTCGCGTTTTGGTCAGCCGTCTGCAGCTAATATTAAACTTGATGATTTACGGTTTAAACGTTAAATATCTACGTGTGTACGTATCTTTTAAAGACGTTTCATGTAATTCTACGTCTGCATCGAGGAGGGTACTCGAAGATTCTTAACGAGAAAGTTAAAGTTACGGATCAAATTTAAACTTCGTCCGTCGTAGAAACGTAGAGGATTCCAACACGCGAGTGTAGTATACGTACATTGCATACGTCATATCCTACGAGCTACTTTACATGCACGTCTCGCTATTACAAATTTTCTGGACAAATTGTATTCTTTGCACGTAGACTTCTCTCGAGAAGTCTCTCTCTCTCTCTCTCTCTCTCTCTCCCCGCTGTTGCGCGGTTTTTCCATCGTGGAAAAACTTTCATCTGCGTCGTGAAATATTAAAAAGTGCGCAAACACTCTGCTCGAGTAAAAACATTGGATTATTATTATCGTTCTTTTCGATTCGAAGGAAAAGAACGTCCTATCTCGATTTCTAACTTCCCATTAAAACCTCACTGTTTCGCGAAAAGCAAAGATCAAGTAACCGTGGAAAAGCAAAATCCTCTTTAACTTCGAATCCGGTGTGCCGGTTTTTGTCCAAGAAACGAAGCCACTTCTCGAGAGATTAAGTTTCGCCGTTGGAACGAGAGAAGGGACAATTAGCTGCGAACGCTGAGCACGTTTCAAAGAAATTTCACGCAACCCCGTGACACGTAGGGACGCGTGTGGGAAACAAGTGGAACGAGAAACTTCCAGTTGACACGAGGATACGTGCGTTTATTCAGGAAAAACCCGTGGAAAAAAATCTTGGCCGAGCTTTGGAAATGGATTTCCAAAAATACATCCATTGATCCTTGAACGTAAAATAAAATAAAAAAAAAGGAAAAAAGCATAAAGCATTTTGAATGTTGTGGAAATGGCTCGATTCTCCAATTCTCACATATATCCGGGTTATCGAATCTCGTTGAAATCGAGGTTCGGCAACATTGAACGTTCGCGAGAGTTTGCGATATTGTTACGCAACCCTATTAAATCACACGAAACAAGTTTTATCTATCTAAGCAGCATCATTACCTAAATTGTTGGCCTCCAGCAATTCTGGGCTTTGGAACGTAGTTACGAACCGTTTAATAATGGAGTCAAACATATCCGATCCTTTAAGCTATGGAACAATGTTACCCGACAACTGTTTCAAACTAAACTAAAGTAGTACAGTGGTATATCAGTGGGATATCGTGTGCAGGTTAAGATTGTATTATCGTCTCATTGACTCTCTCTGAGAGAAAAAAACGTTTGGAGAAACGTTAACGAATTAAGGGATCGATCACTTTTTTTTTATTTGTTTCGATGTATATTTCGACGCATCGAGACCGAGTATTGCAACGAGATTGCTTTTCATCGGTTCTGTGGCATTGATCCGCGCGTTTGAATGGAGGGCGTTAGATATCGGTTATTGCCGGTTCGAGCGTGATCGATCATTCGGCTAGCAGAGCGTAAAGATAAACGTCTATAGGGCTGTATGAAGAGACCCGAAAGATTAGTTAAGAGCTCTTCTATCTGTCGTATCAGTTCACCATCGACTGACTTCTTCAAATCCGAAGTACTTTATAATATCCAATTAAAGGATCCTATTAATTAAACGAAGTAGGAAAAAAAAAAAAAAATATTCGAATGTGTTTCCAAAATGTCGGTCTGATTCGATGCACCCGTACAATAAGCGTTACCGTGCAAACCGTGGCGGAACGAAGGAAGGATCAGGATGAGAAGTCTGTTATTATTTACAATTCATATGCGCGCATAATGCAACGGGAACAAAGAGAATCCGAAGCAGCAGCTTGCGTATTTATCGCTAGAGAGAAGAACTTTTGTACGTAATGGATAATATATATATACACGAACTGTTTAAATATTAAAATAATTCATTTCAGGTGTAATCGGGAAAGGAAAAAAAAAAAAGAGAAAAAGAGAGATGAAGAATGGTTTTTTGCAAATTGGTTATGAATTTATAATGAAAAATTTAGGAATCGCATAATAGGTCGGTGTTTATCGGTATCTCGGGCAGAATTGACGTAGGGAAATGAGAATAATGTTTCTGCAACGGCAAAGTGGATGGAATTACTCGTAATTTGGTAATGAGCGCGGCGAAACGGCGGCAAGAATCACCATAACCCACATCACGTACCCGTGCTCATATGCGTAATGTAATGCGCGTAATGCACGTAGGTATTACAACAATAGGATCTACCGATGCGTCGTTTACCGTATTTCCCTGCGAATTTACACGACCCCGCGATGCGTGTAATGCGAATATATTAGCTCCTATCTCCCTCGACAAATCTTTATTACTTTCTCTTTTTAACGAATATAAAAACACGCAACGGTCGAGTTGAAAATGGATTGAGACGGTAATCGAGCGAAAGAGAAAGAGAGAGAGAGAGAGTAAGAATAATTAGAAGTACAGCAGAAAAATATTTATCCGATTCTTGGACAATGTTCGAACGATAGATGCGTGTGCTGAATATTTTTTTTCGAAAAAAGTTGATCCAAATATGAAACGAGTAACAATATAATCGACGGAGAAGAAGATGGAATAAGAATTCGTGATGAAAGAATACGTCTAATCCCACGATCGTTCCTCAAATAGTTGTGAATCTCTCTCGACAAATCTTTATTACTTTCTCTTTTTAACGAATATAAAAACATGCAACAGTCGAGTTGAAAATGGATTGAGACGGTAATCGAGCGAAAGAGAAAGAGAGAGAGAGAGTAAGAATAATTAGAAGTACAGCAGAAAAATATTTATCGGATTCTTGAACAATGTTCGATGTGTGTGGTAAATATTTTTTTTCGAAAAAAGTTGATTCAAATATGAAACGAGTAACAATATAATCGACAGAGAAGAAGATGGAATAAGAATTCGTGATGAAAGAATACGTCTAATCCCACGATCGTTCCTCAAATAGTTGTGAATCTCTCTCGACAAATCTTTATTACTTTCTCTTTTTAACGAATATAAAAACATGCAACAGTCGAGTTGAAAATGGATTGAGACGGTAATCGAGCGAAAGAGAAAGAGAGAGAGAGAGTAAGAATAATTAGAAGTACAGCAGAAAAATATTTATCGGATTCTTGAACAATGTTCGATGTGTGTGGTAAATATTTTTTTTCGAAAAAAGTTGATTCAAATATGAAACGAGTAACAATATAATCGACAGAGAAGAAGATGGAATAAGAATTCGTGATGAAAGAATACGTCTAATCTCACGTTCCTCAAATAGAATAGAACAATAGTAACCCAACGACAATCTGGTCAGGAACAAGCTTATGAATCTCCCTCGACAAATCTTTATTACTTTCTCTTTTTAACGAATATAAAAACACGCAACAGTCGAGTTAAAAATGGATTGAGACGAGTGAAAGAGAAAGAGAGAGTAAAAGTAATTAGAAAAGTATAGCAGAAAAATATTTATCCGATTCTTGGACAATGTTCAAACGATAGATGGATGCTAAATATTTTTTTTCGAAAAAAATTGATCCAAATATGAAACGAGTAACAATATAATCGACAGAGAAGAAGATGGTATAAGAATTCGTGATGAAAGAATACGTCTAATCCCACGATCGTTCCTCAAATAGAATAGAACAATAGTAACCGAACGACAATCTGGTCAGGAACGAGCTTGTGAATCCGTTAGTAATACCCACGATCGGGATGGGACCGCGATGTTGGAATCAGTGCAACGGCCATTATACCGAGGCAACGAGCTAAAAGAGCCACGGGGACGGACATCACTTTCGGCTAGGTACATTCCCGATAAGGTTAGCCGATCTGTTCATTGCCATTGTCGTTGTCGCGCGGAATCGCACCGCTGTAAACTGTTTACAACCCTCCTGTTCTCCAGTGAGTGCGCGCGCGCGCGCGCATATACACACACACACAGAGACAGCGTTTCGATCGCACGTGGACGAGGCTTACGGCTGGTCAACGAACACGTCCACCCGGGGTGGGACACACAGGTCCAGCAGGCATGGATCGGCCATCCGTGGAAAATTCGCGGAGGCGTGATGCTCACTTGATCGTGAACAATTCCATCACGCCCAGATACACCGTGACCCTCCTCCACCCCTCACTCTTTTTTCTCGTCGATTCTAAGTAGACAAATAACCCAGACACCTTGATCCTCCTCTTCTCTTTCCCTCTTCGATACGGTTCCTCTCTGTTATCGTTGCCGTGTAATTAACTGCCTCGACGAGGATGTGAAATAAACGAGGACAATCGAAGGGTAATGGGAAGGCGTAATTTAGGGTGTGATTACATCGAGTGCCAAGTATCGAGGAAGAAATTTAAAGAGACAATATCGGGAATCGATTACGATACTGTTTATCTCATTGACGCATTTTCCATGCGAGGGAGATTCCAGATTCGAGGCGGTGAATTTTAATATGAATTTAGTTTAGAAATTGTCGATGATGGAGGGGGTAGAAGGAGTTGAGGGTTAATCGATATAATTCTAAGAAAATCATTGGAAGAAAGGCTAGCTTTTAGGGAAGGCTAAGTGAAATTGTTAATAGATGAATTGATGTGTTATTGTTCTTTTTTTTTTTCTGATCGTGGACAATCAGATGATTTGTTTCTGATGAACTGATATTAAAAAAGATCATAAAGTACGATAATAAAGAGAAAATGTGTAAAGATAAAAATTAAAGATATTTCAAAAATAAAGCAAAAAATTTACAATTAATCTTTTTTAAACTATACATGCTATAGAGAGATATAATTAAACGTAATTTCTTGTTTTATCTGTTCTCCATGCTAATCATTCTCATCGTACAAATTCGTTCTTTGATCTAGACTTTTTATCTATCTCGTCGTCTATGATGACGTTATGAATAACTTTATTGATAAATTGTCCACTAACAGATTTCAGATGAAGAATCTTTTACTTTTTTACTCTCTCTTTTTTGTATCTATCATTACAGCGTCATAGATTTCAGTTTCAAATAAATACAATGAAAACTTTTTCAATATTTTTAGTTCATCTATTGGATCGCGAATCTTTTAGAACAAATCGTAACAAATATTCAATTTTTTCGAGGAAAATATTTTCCCATACATCGTATAAATCAAATCTGATCGCGTCAGTACGCGAATCACATTGCTGAATAACGCGCACGAACATAACGGCACAGATATATATATATATATCTCAATATTACTACATCTACTATCTAGGGCTTTTTCTGAAAAGAAAAACGAAGAAAAAAAATGGTACGTATACCTCGGTGGAGGACGTAGAATCGGTAGGGCATCGTCGAGAGATTTTGATTTTATTGCGCGCACGTAACATCCTCTTGTTTCGCGTGAATCGCATGAACGAAATTTCGTGCTAGTGGCGAAAACCGCCTCTGTCCGCTTCGCCTTTCTCGTTACTTCTGCCGTTTTTATTTAGTCCTTTATCCGTTTGACCATCGCTTTTTCCGTTCCTCACGTCTCTGATTTTGGCCTCGTTAACCACCGCAAGTTAAAAGCCAGCGTTTAATATATATTTTTTTTTTATCATTGATGTTAAAATGTTTTTAATGAAATCAATTTTATTTAAAATCAAAATTTATATATATCGGATACTTTTAATTTATTTAAAATTTAAAAATATTTGATATATAGGTTTAATAAATTTTATTTTTTAATAAAATATTAACAAGCTTATTTATGATATATATATATATTTTGTAGATACTAGTACGATATCGTTTTATTTGGAAAAATTTTTATGTAATATACTGATAATAAAAAAAAATGATAAAAGTATTTTTATATTATATTCATATTTCATTTTTAAAAATGAGAGATTTCGAGATATTAAATGATGACAAAAATAATAAGAATTGAATAAAAAATAAAAGATAAAAATAAAAAATTTTTAAATTATAGAATGCAAAATACAAAAAAATTCTAGACTAAATAAATACGAAATAAATAACAAATATTGATATACAAGAAAATCAAAATATTTATGGTCAGTACATATATTATAAAAAAAAAAATCACTTACCAGTATTAGAAAACATGTATCTTATTACTCGTAAATAATATTATAATAAATTAAATTAAAAATTCAGGCACGACTATATCTTCATTTGATAACGAAGTAATTCGACAGGCAAGGTTGATAAGCGATCGTATCGATAATGGCGCAAGTAGTTGCCTACAAATTTTAAATATTATCAATTTTATTATTTTATTAATTTATTATACAAAATAACACTTTTAAATTGATATATTTTAATAAATAAACTATTTATAATATCAATAAAATTAATAAATATAATTATAAGTTTATATAAATTGATATATTAAATTAATAAAATTATAAAATTAATTAATTAATCGTGTGATATTAAAAATTATAAATTTTAATATTTCATATTGCTGATATTCGTTCAATGTTTATATATGTGTGACTTTACGCGCCGAATTATGTGTATTATTGGTGGGGCGAGGCACCAGTTACGCTTTAACCATCGTACAGTATAGACGTGTTGAATTACGAAAATTTTATAATATATAATTACTTACCAATTGATAATAAATAATTATTATCATTATTATATTATAAAATATCATATTTTCTTGCTTCTTATTTCTGATAATATGTGTGAATTAATATACCTGAAACAAATTTATTTACTAAATTAGGAGTTGAAAAAAAATTGATAAAAAAAAAAGTATATTATATATCGTAATAAAATTGTATAAATTGAATAAAATTGAATCATTATTATTTGAATCAAAAAGAACAATGAATAATGTGTATCCATATTTTCTAAAAATTTTAAAAGATGAAAGCAAAAATGTATATCATAAAAATATATAAATCACATTAATCATTATATTTATTGAATTAGTAGTTGAAAAAGAAATTGATAGAAAAAAAAGTATGTTATATACCGTAACAAAATTATATAAATTGAATTATTATTATTTGAATCTTCCAAAAAAACAATGAATAATCTATATGTTCTGAAAATTTTGTAAAGTGAAAACAAATATGTATACCATAAAAATATATAAAACACATTAAACAATTATCTTCGATATCAAGATACAAAAAACTAAAGTCACTTCATTTTTTCTAATGATTAACAATTCAACATGTCACAATTATAATATTACACATATTAATATGATGATTCTTGACAGACAAATGATGCTACACACCATTATGCGGAACAAATTCACCAAACAATTTTTTGATTGGCTATTGCTGTAAACTAGTTCAGCATTCAAAAATCGAACGAAAAATCTGAATGTTGTACAATATATTTTATTCAGAATTTTTATAAGATCAAAAAAAGAAAAAAATAAATAATTATAGATAAATCACAATTTAAATTGATTGATAATCTATTAAAAATAATCATATCGATAATATTTAAATATGAATTCTATCTCTATCTAATCACATCGATCACAATTATAATTTTTTTTTATTTCAATAGTGTTATTATTTTAAATCGATAATGTTGCACATAATCTAATACAAAAATTAATAAAAGCATAGAGAGTAAAATTTAATATTTTATATTTTAATAATTTTTGTATTTTCATTATTATATATTTATTAAGTCATTATCAAGTCCTTATTATTATATTTCTTTTTTTAACAATTATATCTTTTATTTAGAAATATTTTTTACTTCGTTTCTAATTTTTATTTGTAATGAAATATTACTTAATTTATTATTAATTTATTATATTATATAAAATATCAGTTTAAAAACAATATAATAAATTATACACGATTATATTTAAAAATAAATAAATAAATAAAATTTTATTATAAGATGATGAATCTATTTTATATATTGTCTATGTTAATATAAGAAGAACATGGCGTCGATTATTAAAGGTACGACATTTTTTAATTTGATTGTAAATATATCATGATGTATATGTCTTGTTATTTTAATTATTGATTATAATTTAATTTGTATATAATATAATATTTTTAGATACGGGTGAAATTTGGAGCCGATTATTCGATCATCGACCATTTATTCAAGGTGAAATAACATTTTTCCTACGCGAATTTCAGGTAAAGAACTTTTGAGTTCTTGCTATTAAATATACCTGCATTTTCAAAAAAAAAAAACAAAAAAATAGTGATTATATGAAAAATCTACGAACTACTATTTTTATTAGAAGATTAATTGATCATTATATAAATGTACATTAACAATAGTTCATGTATCATCTTGCATAACCTATAATTCGACAACCAAAAAAAATTTATAGGAAAAAAGAGACGATCGAGAAGTGGAACGACTCTTCAAAATACTTGAATATTCGACAGATTTAAAAGAAAGTCAACTCGATCGAACAGAACAACTTGGGGATTGTCATTTACCTAGCTTAAAAGCAAATGTTGATGTTGCCCTAAGTATGTGTGAAAGAGTTCTTCAAAAAGAACAAGATTTTGATAGTGTATGGATTATTTTCATTTCAAGATTTTGATTAAATTTTTAGAAATATTTCACATTTGTTATTAATTTGGACATCCAATAATTTTTTTAGGATGTAGCGTTACAAGCAAATAGAGAAGCAAGGAAAGTAGAATGGGAAAAATTTGTTAATGATATGAGTGAAAAGTGTGAAAAAGTAAATCAAACTTTTGAAGAGAAAGAAAACGAAATAAAAGAATTTTACATTGATTTAGAAAGAAAATTGCACATCACATCATAAACGTAGAATAACTATTTCATTCTTATATAAAGTGTTATAATATTATATTAATATATTTTATGCATATATTCTAATAATTTATAATATAAAATAATACCAGGCTTATATTTAATATATAAATATTTAATGAATATTTTTATTTTATTATTAATATAACATTTTATTATATTTATAAAATACAAAAATGCCAGTTGAATCAATAGAAGATCCTTCTATAAAAATCAAACCAAATAAGAAATTAATAGAATTTATTTGTAAAAATGTAAAAAAAACAAGTAGTACTCCACCTGTTATTATTGCTTTAAAAAAATCAACTAAAGATAAGCAGAAAGATATTTTATTAAAATTGGATGAATTAAAATGGTTAAATAAGTATTTAGAAGAATATAGAACCACCAACATGGAAAGTATTTATTTACATGAGCTTTTAGAAGAAGATGATATCAAATTACCAACTCCAAAAATTATACCAAGAAATCCTGAGTTAGAAGCTAGAACACAAAAATTGAAAGCTCAACAAGATGCTATTAAATATAAAGCTATGACAAAAAATGTAGATACAGCTACAATGAAATTACCAGAAGACAGTATTTCATATCAAAGTAAGATTTTTATTTTAAAAAATAAATTTCCTTTGACATAATTTTCATTTATATCTATCTATCTATCTATCTATCTATATATATATATATGTATATATATGTATATTTTTTTTTTCAGTGAAGCAGATAAATAAGCAACTTATAGCTGTTGCACAATTTGTATTTTCTGTGCTAGCAGGTTTTGCTTTTGGATTTATAGGTGTGGAGTTAATAGTAGGAAATTTAGATTTTGGATTTAGGTTGTTATTAGGTATAATTTGTGCTCTGATCATAGCTTTGGCTGAAATTTATTTCTTGGCAATTAAATTAAATGAGGATGTATATGATACTATTTCAACAGGATCAGCACCTAAAAAATTGCATCAAGAATAAAACTTTATGAAGCATTGTTATTAAAATATATTTTTTTTAAAATTAATATCTTTTTGTTAACTTCTAAAGAAATAATAGAATAAAATTATTATGCCAATATAAGATGATATAAACAATAGCATGATGCAATTTAAAAAATAAACACTAAAAAATTAATATATTTATTTCATATTATATAATAAATCAATTAAAATAATATGGTGCTTCTTAAATCAATGCATTTGAAAAAATAAATAAATTTTTTACTTTATGCTTATAATTTTTTTTAATAATATATCTATAAATTATAAATATGTTTTATTCTGAATAAAAATGTCCTATCTAGAATATTCAATTTATCTAGGTATTCAATTTATCTTTAATGAATACATATAAAAATAGTGTTAAACATCTAAAATTATTGTCTGTATTCAATCTAAAATATTAAATAGTTTCAAATGGTAAGAACCAAAATATTTGCAAAGATATATTATTTTTAATTGTATTTGAAATATTTCTTAAATAATCAGAGAGCCTGTCTTATGAAAATATTAAATAAAATGTTTTTTTTTTTTTTTATCTCTTGGTTTCATCCTCACTGTCACTTTTTTCACTTGCTTCACTTTTGTCACTAATGGAATCACATTTTCCATTCTCTTTTTCTATACTTTCTTGTTCACTATTTGATGAATTATCATCTGCTTTTCTATCATCACTATCAGAACAAGAATCTGTGTCTGATTCACTATCACTGTCAGAGTCTGAACTATTTTCTGATGAACTGCTATGTGAATTCTTGGCAGCCATCATTTCTTTGAATTGTCTCACTGTTATCTTTCTAGGCATTATTTCCCTGAGAAATTCCAATGTATCATTTGTTTGTACCACTTCTGCTAGATGTTTGTAGTCTAAAAAATTTCCTTTGTTGCTTTGCAAATGTGCCTCTTCCGTTAGATAATGTATAAATAGTTCCTATAAAATTGTTTTCATCTTTGTTTGTTCATATTTATCTTGCAAAATAATCACTTAGCAAAATATTTGAATAGAACATATTACACATATTAAACAATTGGTTAGTAAATATTTTAAATATAAAATGCATAGAAAGCAAGAATTTTTAATTAATGTATGAAATAAATTTAGTAATTACAAATGTACAAATTATATTTAAGCGTCACTTAACCTCAATATTTAAAATCAATCTTACCGTAGCTTTTGTGACTAAATACAATCCATCTTGACCGATTGTATCGACGTAAGGAGAACTTTTCATAATTGTTTTTACCCTTGATATAGGTAAACGTAATTCCTTTATTTTAGCAGGTGATCCTTGCGCAGTCATTCTTACTAAAAATTGATTTACCTTAAGTATGAAATGTAAACTAACAGATAGTAACCGTTAACCAATTGCCGCCAATTTTTGAATTCTTTAGATAATTATTCATCAAGAAGAAAAATTTGAGATAAAATTGCAAATATTTAAATTTTATTTTTAATATTGTATATATTTAATTAAATTCTAAGAATATATAATAATATAAAATAATTATATTGTTAAAAAATTAATATATCAGAATTTTTCTTATAGCATTATTTATTTTTATTTTAAAAATAAATATAAAAATGAATAAAAAGATTAAATAATTTTTATTTTACAATTTATTAGTAAAATTAAAAAATTCTGTTTAAAATATTTAAAAAAAATAAACGTGTGTTGAATTCAGCGGTAGAAGTAAGGTATCCTAGTGACATCTTTCATTAAACGAACATTACTATTTCTATTTCTTTTCAATTGGCATATTATATCCGGCTTACAGAAATTTTGGCGAGTAGACAGTTGTTGCATCAATCTGACAATCTGTAACGAGTCAAGGTATATTTAATAATATTTAAGCAATATATAATCAACATGCAGATCAACCTGGTTTGTAGTATTCGCATACGTCGTATCAATTATACTTCGCTATATGTATAACCGTTAAATTAATCGATCAATACGGCACATGGCGGATTCGTGTTAATAATGTTTCAGTGAAAAATTTACTGATTGTTCGTATACAGTTATTAAAATTGTTAGTTTATTGGTTTGTAAATAATCTCTTCTAATTTGTTTCTTTCATTCGTAGAATATATGTTCAATGTAATTATAACCTACTATGAAAATCTTCATCCTTCAATTTTGCAAACATCTGTTTCCTTCTTATGATAATTTTTCGTTGTACAAATTTTATTTTTATCATTTTCTTTAACTTCTTATATTTGAGATTAAAGATATATAAAAGTATTTAATTATTTGTTTATTTTCTTTTTGTTGTATTCACACATGAAAAAAAAACACTATTATAATAATATAGTATAATATAATATAATTTTTTTAAAAGTATTGGCATAGTTGATATTGAATTTATAAATTACAGGAACAAAATACCTATCAGAATGTCAACTTTTCTTGGGCTTATTAAGGAGATACCTGGCATCTCAGTGGATCGTTTTGATGGAGCAAACTTAACATCTTCTATATTTTTTCTTAGTCATTGTCATTCTGATCATATGCATGGTTTATCAGATATGTTTTTTGAGCATATAGATGAATATAACAAATATCTCTATTGCAGCCCTATTACAAAAGCATTGTTAGAAAATAGATTTAAATTTAAAACATCTTGTGTAAAAGAAATAGATATTAATTCTCCTACTGTTATAGAATATTCAATAAAAAATGAAGATAAAATTCTTATTTGTGTAACTTGTATTCCAGCAGGACATTGTCCTGGTTCTGTGATGTTTCTTTTTGAAAAAAATAATATATCAATATTATATACCGGTGATTTTCGTATTAATCCAAAAGATTTTTCCAAATTGAAAAGTTTACATTATTACAATGATTCTAAATTGATACCTAAATCATTTACTAAAATTTATTTAGATACAACATTTTTAAGTACCGACTTTTCTAGTTTCCCTACTAGACAAGAAAGTGTATTTAAAATGTATGAAGTCATTAAAAATTGGATAAGCAAAGACCCAAGGAATGTTGTTATTCTGGAATGTTCTGCTATGTATGGTTCTGAATTTCTTTTTGTAGAATTATCTAAGATGTTAAATATGAAAATTCATGTAAGAAGTGATGTATTTGAAACTTATTGTCGTATTGCACAATTATCTTGTTATGTCACAAATGACCCATATAGTACTTCAATTCATGCTTGCAAGAAAAAAATATCTGTGTCAGGTTTGCATTGTAGAAGTGATGTAAGCAATATGAATATCATGACTGTTATCCCATCTGTAATGAAATGGAGGAAAAAAGATACAACTATAATAGGGGAATGGGACAAAGTTAAAGAGAGAACTTTTAATGTATGTTATTCTACTCATTCCTCTTTTAATGAACTTAAAGCATTTATTCAATATTTTGAAGCATTGGAAATATATCCATGTGTGATTAAAACAGAAGAAGAAGAACAAGTTTATTGTTTGTTAGATATTGTAAAAAGAAAATTAGATCAACAATCATCGAATAGTCAGAAATATAAATTAGATCTTCCTAGACGTAAGATATTAAATAAAACTAAATTTAAATCTGAATATTTTAGTGATGATGATAGTTTATGATATTAATTTATACTTTCAGCTATATATATTAAGTTGTTAATGTTGTTAATATATCTTGTTATATAATAATTTTTATTATAATGTATATTATTATATATCTTTTTATTATATATTGTATATATGTGACAAAAAGATTGTATTTTTAATAAATATAATTAATTAATTTTTTTAATATTTTTATTTTCCATATGTTCTGTATGATACTAAATTATAAATAATATAAATAAGTTTAAAATTAAATAAATAAAGAATAATATTTAATAAATAAGAATAATATTAAATAAAAATCATATATTTTAATATATTATTTGTATTAATTTTATTAATGATTAATTTTATATATGAGATTATTTTAAAATATTCTGAAATTAAAAAATTTCATGTTGCAGATATTTACTTACATCTTTGTTGTTGAATATATCATCTAAGCCCTAAATAATGGAGAAATCAGCATTAGCACAAGAGAAGGTATGGTTTGACAAACCATCCTATGACAAGGCAGAACGACTATATTTTGAAAGAATGGCCAAGGTAAGTATCTTTTTTAATGAATTGTGAATTAATGTTATTGGATATAAAACTGCCAACAGGAATAAGATAAATGTTTCTAAACATACGAATTAACAAATCAATCTTAAGTTTCATTTGTTTTTAATATTATAATATTAAAATAATTTTTTATAAATAATTATAATGTTTAAAAGTATGTTTATAAACATAAATTTTTTTAAGAATCTATTATTATCCCCAACATCCACAGCTAATATTTGTCTTTTTGTTGTGCCTTGTGTTTTTTCTTTGTACTAACAAAAAAACTAACATTTTTAACACACACTTCAGGGAATATCTGGTGATAGGGAAGATTTGATGTGCTTGTAATTCCATGAGGTGTTGGGAATTTTATTATTTTTTTTTTTTTTTTTTTAAGATCTAATTCCCATTTCTAGTTGTGTGTTCAAGTGAATTATCTAATTTTGTATTTCATTTTTAATAAAACTTTTCTAATAAATATAAATATAATCGATATTTAAAATAAAAAAGTAAAATAAACATAATTTTTTTGTTTATTTGTTTACATTTATAATTTTACAATGTATTGTTCTATATTTTCATACATTCAATAAATTTGAGAATGCATGTATTCTTTATTCAAGATATTTAGTTTTTGTGCAGTTGTGTCTTGTAGCGACAATATAAATGAAGCATGTAAAAAACATGCTTTGTTTAATTTCTGTTTTACTCAATTAATTACAAGACATAAGTTCTTACTTGCATAGCTTGATGTTTCAAGGTGGTGTCTCATAAGATCATGGAAAGCTGCTCGCTTAAATCTGAAGTTTCTCTAACTAATAATTGTCATGATAATTCATTTCTGAATAATAACTCTTTGACTAAAACTAAATCTGAAAAATTTAAAGACAATAAGTTATTGATCTCTGAGAATATTTCAAATGATGTAAAAAATTCTAAATGTCAAATAAAAACATTAAAGATAAATAAAGATGAAGATGAATTAAATATACAAGAAAAAGAAAATATAGAAGAAAAGCAAAAATCTGATAATGTCAAAAATGATTTAAAAGAAAAAGAGAAAGAAACTAGTCCTTCTAATGATGCATCTAAAAAATATAATACGAAAGAAGTAAAAGAAAAAAAGAATAAAGCAGATACAAGAAATAGAAATAGAAAACATAAAAATGATACTAAGGAAGTAAAAGAAAATGTTACTCCATTAATAAGGAATAAGCAGCAGTTACCTATTCAGGTATATACTGTAATGCATTTATTATTTTAATGTTTTGTGTGCAGTAATGCAATATTTATAGAGTTTAATTTCATTCATTATAATATACATTTCATATTGCCTAAATCATCATTGAGAATCTGCTTATTACAATAAATTTAAAAAAGAAAGAAAGATGGAATCATTTTATTCTTTTTTATAAATTTTTTATTTCATAAGTTTCAAATTTATATTGTTATTATCTTACTTAAATTTTTTAAATTTAGTAATTGTTGAGTGAACACCACAAAAATATTGTACATATTTATATTATTATTTCAATTCTTTTTAATTAGTTTTAATTCAATATTTTGCTTGTTTTTTGTTATGTGACAAAGGGGATTGTGCTGTAAAGCATGTTTGCTTTTGATTTGAAATAAATTTTATTGTGATCTTAAACTTGTTAACAATATATTGTTGATAAATATTTTTTATTTAATCTTTTATTTTGTAATTAACATAT
The DNA here is from genome assembly GCF_003254395.2 of Apis mellifera. Taxonomy (NCBI): domain Eukaryota; kingdom Metazoa; phylum Arthropoda; class Insecta; order Hymenoptera; family Apidae; genus Apis; species Apis mellifera. The sequence continues at coordinate 8,369,985 of NC_037646.1, forward strand.
TCATTATGCTTAAAATTTATTCACTTTTTAAACATTCAAAATATCTATCTCCACTTAATTTTTTTTGAAAAATTACTTTTCTTGATAAATTTAATACATATTTTATAAATATACATAAATTTAAATATTTATAAAATATTTATAAAATTTAAATATTTATAAAATTTTCTTAATACAAATGATGTCATATTTTCAATATTTGTTTTGTTTATATTCTAGATTATATAATTGTAATAATAAATTCATAATGAATTAAAAATAAAAATTTATAATTGTATGTTTATTTGTTGAATAATTATTTATAAATACTAGTGGAAATGTGATATTGAATTGTTTATAATAGTCAGTTTGGTCTGAGTTGATTTTTAATATTGGATACAGGGAAATCAACAAACTACTAGTCCAATTCTATCTGCTGGTGGAAGTTTAGCCAATGAGGTTGCCAAGGCTCGTCAACATATTAAACAGTCTTTACAGTGTGTGAGTACTGCACTCTTTGCACATCTTTATATAACAAAATTTTCAAATCTGCTTACTAATATGATATCCAATATTAATATAAATTAATGGGTATAAAATCTAATTATTTAATAATAATTGATAGCTTTTTTATTTTAAATGCATTCAAATTTTATTTTTCAGATGGATGACATTGCAGCTGTTGCTGGTTTTGCTACTCCCAATGAAAATAAAAAAGATATTCTAGATTCTAGTGGTCAGTATTATAAATTATTATGCTAAATTATTTTATTAATAATATGGATTTCCATATTTTAAATCTTTATTAACAGTCTTCCAAGAATTGAAAAATACTGTTGAAAAATTGGAGGAACGTGTCAAAGCTCTTGAAATCAAGATTCGTACTTTTGTACCTGCTGATCCAATAGCAGTTTGTCCTGCTAAACCTCAACCAGCTTCAAAACCAACACAAGAAAAAGCTGATGATGATGAAGATGTTGATCTTTTTGGTTCAGATTCAGAGGCAAGTGAGCAGAAATAATGGAAGACACTAAGCAGTTAATCCTCTTCTATTTTCATAAATATTGAAAATCATTTCTGCACGATACTTATACATTTAGTACACTTTACACGTGTCTTCAAGTGCAAAAGTGATAAAATGATACGACATTTACGAAATATAGTACACCAGATATTCCCAGAATACTAATACATTTAAATATAGTTTTCTATTTATTACACAAAATCAACACAAATACTATAATACAAATATTGAAATGTAAATGTTGTAATTTATAATCTATACTGTAAATTGTTTAAATACTTGACTTATTAGGGAGAAGATGCAGAAGCTGCAAAACTTAGAGAAGAAAGACTGGCTGCATATGCTGCAAAGAAAGCTAAAAGTAAGTTGTATATTGTATTTATATTTTAAATACAAATTATTTTATTATATGTAATCATAATTTATAGAGCCAGCCTTAATTGCTAAATCAAATATAATATTGGATGTAAAACCGTGGGATGATGAAACGGATATGAAAGCCATGGAAGAAGAAGTTCGAAAGATTGAAACTGATGGACTTTTATGGGGAGCGTGTAAGTTATCTAAAATATATAATAAATAATATTTTTTTTAATTTAGATTGAAAATAAGATTTATTCTATTATATTATTATTCTTTCACAGCAAAACTTGTTCCGCTTGCCTTTGGAATTCACAAACTTCAAATTTCGTGTGTTGTTGAAGATGACAAAGTTTCTGTAGATTGGCTTACAGAACAGATTCAAGATATCGAAGATTATGTACAAAGCGTAGATATTGCAGCCTTTAATAAAGTATAAAATATTAACGAAGCTTTCTTCGTAGAAAAATATCTGACGGTTCTAATTGCAACCAGGCATTGGTCTGTTGTGCCATCATTTCATTCCATTAGCAATATCTACTTTGATAAATACATGTTCTATCACTAAAAAGGACTGTCTAAAAATAAAAAACATAGCGCTATTGTACTCCAATTTTAATATTCGATGTCAATTTATCAATCGTTTTTAAAATATTCAAGCAAATTTTTAAATTGTGGTTGTATGATCAATATATTCTTTATAAAGAAAAAAATATAAACCATAAATGTTTTAAACGTAATTCAATGTATAAAATTTAATGTAACATCATATAGGTATTTCATTTGCTATCATAATGCTATTCATTAATAATATAGGTATGTAATACCTATTATTAGTATCATTTTTAATTGTTTGTTTTGGAGTATTGTTAATAAATAAAAAATAAAAATAATCAACATAATTTTTTATTTTATTATTTCTTTCTAATTTTTTTTTTTTTCTTTTTAAGAATAAATCTAAAGGAGAACGGAAAAGTACAGTGCTGCTCTCTATATAGTATATATTGTATGTAATACGATCTAAACTACTTGAATTTGTTTTGACGTGTTTTGCATGTTCTTTGTTCTTATTTCTTATAATAAATAAAAAAATATTTGTTTTTAAGATGACTATGGCTATGCTTCAACGAAGAGCTAATGTAAGTACACATATTTATATATAAAGTATAAAATATATAATATTCATAACCTAACCTAAATTTTTTCTGTTATTTTATAAAAATATATTTTTATTCTTTAGGTAAGACTACCTCCAGAAGTAAATAGAGTATTGTATATAAGAAATTTGCCATATAAAATTACTGCCGAAGAAATGTATGATATTTTTGGTAAATATGGAGCTATTAGACAAATTAGAGTGTAAGTATTCAAGTCAATTGAATTTTATTTTTTTATATATTTTTTATTTTAAATTGCTTTCTTAATACTATACTAAATTTCGTAATATTTGATATTATAAAATTAATGTCATACAATTTTTTGATATTAATAAATTATTTATTGCAGGGGCAATACTGCTGAAACTAGGGGAACAGCATTTGTTGTTTACGAAGATATATTTGACGCAAAGAATGCTTGTGATCATTTAAGTGGATTTAATGTTTGTAATAGATATTTAGTAGTTTTATATTATCAAAGTAATAAAGCATTTAAACGAGTTGATGTAGATAAAAAAATGGAAGAAATAGATAAGTTAAAAACAAAATATAATTTGAACGAAGAAAAAAAATAACAACATAATTCTTTAAATTTAATGAAAATGCAGAAGCAATTCATTTTGTAATGTAAATTTTTTATTTATTTAAAAAAATTTTTCTTTAGATCAACATTATAAAAGATTATCATTATAAAATAAGTATATGTAAATAGTACAAATAATTCAATAAATAATTTCATTTATATTCATTTTTAATTTATATTTTTTATATAATTGAATGTAATTATAGAACTTTAATCCACAATAAGGAACGTATAATTATTTTCCTGTAGAACGATGGTTTCTCGTTCCCCGTCCAAAAAGATATAAAAGTTGGAGCGAAAAAATGTCGACACATTAAGAGGCTGTAATTAATACAACTTTCACAGTCAGTGGTGGAGTAGCATTCCATTATTCCCATATATCTTGAATGATAATTTTAATTAAAATTCTTAATTGCAATAAAATAATGTTAAACAATTCTCAATAAAATATGAATGAAGATAATGATTCAGAGATTTTTTTTAAGGATATGCAATGATTTTAAAAAATGGATATTCATGTAAAACCATATTCAGACGAAATTGCGAACTTTTATTGGAATCAGAAAGGATCAAGATTGATGATCAAAAACATCTATGATCGATTGACGACGGAAGTGACCTCCATCAAGGTTGGATAAAAAGATGTACCTGTCATTATAGAGTGCAATACGCGCGTGTCATATGTAATTTAATCGCTCGACTCATCTCGTCGACACTGGCGTTTTGTAATGCGAGCTCGATAGGACTACATTTACTTGTCCGGATACTCGATACTTGATGCTGGTAGAAACGCGCGGTACGGTATACCGCAACACACACAACGATGCACGCGTGCGCACACGTACGCAACTCATATAGGTTCTTGTCAGCGGCTAGCCGGCAGGACATTCGATTTCAGTCGAAAGCGAAAACTCGCTTAGCCCGTTTAGTCGTGTTGTCGCGGCACATCGTTCTATAGTGTGACATTCTTGTAAGTGTTTTCTATTTATTAATTGATTTCAGTTTGTTATATTTTGGGCAATAAGAGCGTTTGAAATATTAACAGGGCTTGGTTAAATGTCGTTCGACTGTTGTAATAGCGGCGAAGTTGCCGGTGTTACATTCGCGGACGTCCTTGAAAACGTGTCACGTATTCTGCGAGCAGTTTACGATAGTTTCCTTCATGATGTTAGACATTTCACGTACGGGTGCTGTTGGTTGTTTCTCATCATTGCTGCTTTCCTATTAATGGCTTTACGTATAATAGGCCGTATTCACGTCACGCCGCCTAGAGACATCAGACTTGAAGAGTAGCGCAATCTTACGGAGTACGCGAAAGACAATTTTTGTTTTGCTTTTTAATCGCCGGTGTAAACAAGAGCGGTTTCAGAGCAATCGAATATAACACCAAGTCTCGTGAGTGTGGGGGACATTCATGCAATTTACTTTCGCCATATCGCAATCCTCGACACGATGTAAACAGTCTGGATGAAGGAATGGCGTCAGTCTGACGGAGTTTTCGTGTTACCTTTTGATATTATCGTATTTGGTTGATACGATTCGATTGATTGGTCGAAAATCATACTTTATTTGGTTAATACATCAGTGTGTAGTGTCGAATAGTGAGTAACTATGATGTGTCGTCTTTTTATGTTTCTGACACAAACATCACTCGAGAGAAACAACGGCGTCGCGTGGAGGAAGAATGAATGAACGAGAAGAGGACGATCGAAGTGTGGCGGGAGGGGATGCGACGACCGTCGTGTTGTGACGGCCTGCTGCCTGCTTGCCGATTTGTATCGAGGTGAGAGTACGTGTATACATATGTGTAAGTGTACTTGCTGTATGTATATGTTATGTGTGTTTATTCACGCGATCAACTGTGTCCACTGTCGTCACAGTCGTCGTACACTTTGCGTACACACAGCGACGTTATTTATGCGTAGTCGCGTTCACGCAATTCGTATGAACGTAATTCGTTCTACTCACGTGAGTCTGCCACTGTTAGCTTGCTCTCAAATATCGTAATGCATCATTGCGACAATGGAATTCTAATTATTAAATTAAAATGATGAGTCGTGCTTATACAATTGACTTTTCAAATAATAAATCATCTGTTTCATATCGATATTATTGCTTTAAAATATCCCTTAATAATATTCTAAAATTTTATAATAGTATTATCTTGTTTAAATTTATCTAGTTTAAATTACTTACTATTTTATTTTTTTTTAACGCATAGTTATTTTTTTTTTTTTACAGTTTATAAAGTATTATGCATTTAAATTTTCGTTTCCATTTCCATCGATATGTTAAAGATAGATTAAAGAAAAAATTCATATAAAAAGAAAGATATATTCGTATTGAGAATTTACCATTTATTGTTCTTTATATGTAGTTTCATTTAGAGTCCTTGTAGTCCTTTAGAAGTATATGAAAGTGAGTGAGCAGGTGTCAAATACTTAAGTGAGAATGTTTGTCTGCTGTCTGGATAAATATGTCGTCGTGCTACCAGCTTTTGAGTTGCTCCTCTTTACGTTAATAGCAAGCAACTTTATGCATTCTCAAAGCAATAAGGCAGATCTTTTGTATGCATTCGTTTCTAATCGAAATTCAAACATCGTAAATAAACAATAAATTAATGTATATTTTTATTAAAACACATATTTTTAAATTTCTAATATTTATCAATTAAAATATTGCACGATATTAATTCGCGTAGATTTTTAAAAATTTTTTTATTTATCGAATTCGCGATTCGTTGGATTTAAAATCATTAAGCATGGAATTAATTGAAGTAAGATAGTTAAAAAAATATTTGCCTTAAGGAGCTTAAGCTTTGTATGCAATCTTATATATTGTAGATCATAGATGTCGCGTCTTGCGTAGATTCTAGAAACAGCTTGTGAAACCTTAACTATATGTCAGAAGTTTTTAGTGGTTATGACGTGCTCAGTTAAATTTAAAAAATGGAAACGAATAGTTTTCTTAAATTATTAAATATAATTATCGAAGTGTCTTACGAAATTTGTGATAATATGATTTGTTACATATTTCAAGGTATTGTAAAACGATTTTTCATCATATAATGTACAATTTAATCTAGTATAAAATTGTAATAGGTTTTGCACGATGTGAAAAAAATATGGAAAATATACATATATTTCATATTATAGATATATTTTCTCAAAGAATTTATAATAAAAAGTAAAGAATAAATTATAGAATTAAAAAAAATTGATCATTGTGATGAAATTTTAATCGAATATTAATCTAGTAGTTTTTCAAATGATGAAGTTCGAAATATATGGTTAAAGTTTCTCAAGTGACGAACTACGGTCTAAAAAAAAGCAGTAGTTATAATTCATTTTATCGCCTTCGTTCTATTGTTTCTCGTAAAACGATCAGTTTTATTTTCAGTATACGATATATAATATGTACGAGTATTGTTTTAGAATTTTTATTTAGAGAATAGTGATCATTTTATAATAATATATCGATAGATAGATGGCGATCAATTTAAATGTGGTTTGTAATATTACACGTAATATATTATATTGTAATTTAACAAGAATAAATTTTTTTAAATTACAGGCGGAGCGTCCGTTCCTCGCTGGAATCGGGCAATGTGGTAAGTCTTGACTTTCCTTCCATATTACTTCGTAATTTTAGATTGTTCGTTGTCGACTATACAGTGGCCTTGCATTATCTACTTCTAATATTATTCCGTAGTTATAGGTTATAACTTTATAAAATAGGTAGTTAAATAAACTTTAATAAAATGCTGTTTATACAATGTTTATATAAGTTTAACTAATCAATTGTGGGTTTCTTGAATGGTTTCTAAATTTTTTTTCAATCTTTCTTGAACATATTATCTCTATTCAAGAATTCCATCGATGCATCTCGTATAAGCAATATATAAAATGCACGAGATGTACTATAAAAAAACATTAAGGCATTATCATTTGTGCAACGATAGTAAAGAGAGTGGTGCAGTAGAAAAAAGTATATAAAATGCATGAGATGCATTATGAAAAAATTAAGGCGATATCATTTGTGCAACGATAGTAAAGAGAATGATACAGTAGGAAAAAATATCAAATTTGAATAGTATGATATTAGATAAATCAATCAAAAAAGAAAAAAAATAATAATAATAATAAATAAAATTTAAATTATATCTGCAGTAAATGTTATTTCTTAATGAATACGTTCTGTTTTTTTTTTGTTTTTTTTTTTTTTTTTTAAATTTACATTCACTTTACTTCTCTTTATCATGAATATTTTATTAATAGTTTTCTCTAGCTTACAAGTAGCCTTAACCCTTTACTCTTAAACCACGAGTAAAAGAACGGTGAAAAGCAAGTATATCGGTACACACACACAGACGTAACAGACATATACGTATCACTCTCTTGTGTGCGTTGCGCGCTGTTATATGCCTAATTAGTGGTTTGCTCGGTTACATGCAGGAAAGTAACTTAATAATTTTTTCACGTAATTAACTGATGAATGCGCGTTAAATGCATCAACGCGTTTCTCTTTCACTATCGTTCCAATTTTTCTCGAATAATTTTAAAATTATTTTATCGATCAACGTTAGACAATTGCTCTATCTATCGTCGCACGAGTGTTGCAATTTAGTTGAAACCCTCGGCATCGTTGATAAAAGGTTATTGTCCGATCTAATTGGCAGTTGAACTCGTCCAGTCCTGGACTCCGCGGTTTCATTTACCACCGTGTGTGTCCTATCTCGATGGAATCAATGCGATCTCGTATATGTACTATTCATACAAGACTTACATATATGTACATATGTACTCGACAAACGGCGTATCACTTATCCTTACGATGCGTTCTGGTCTCGAGGCGAATCCATGTCTGCCGTGAAACGCGTAATGCAAGTCTCTTGTACGCGCTTTAAAGATGAAAAATACGGTTGATTTTGCGAAAAACAAGGGAACAGATGATTTCTTACCGCACACGTTTCTCTCCATCTCAACCGATCGTTAATACATTATTCGCGTAACTCGTCGAAGAAACAGTGCCAACGCGTTGGCCGATCGTCGATCGATTTGTGAAAAATGCCGTTCACGTCTCGATCTATCGGTTCACGGAAGTTGGCGTTGACCATGACGCGTTATAAAAATTCAAGAATTCCACGAAGTTTCTGGTATCGACCTAGGCGTGCGTTTCTGCCCGCGTGGAATGAATCACGGCCGCGATTTGAAACGCAAAATACTCGAAGCCGAAAACGGGTTGGAAGGGACGCGCGACGCTTTCTATACCGAAATTTCCGTTCGCCCCGTGGACGTGTGCATAATACGTCGGAAGTGGCGATCGTACGATCCCGCGTCATTTGCATCGGGTGGAATTGGCTAATCGGCAATTCCGCGTAGGTTAACCAAACAGCCGCCGAGAATACCAGTCGATCTTCCGTGTGAACACGACCACGCGTTCCTCCATCGCGATAATCTTTCATTCATTCTAATCTTCAACGTTGACAATTCAAATCAACTCTATCGAAATTATACATTGGAAATTATAAATTTGAGATATTATTAATCTTTATAGCAGTAGAAAAATTTGCCAATTAGAGAATGAAGAATTTTCGAATCGATATTAATTAGTCGGGCGATATTATCGACGCGATAGGGGAAAGAAGTATAAGCGAAATCATCGACGAAAAAGCATCGGTTGTACGACAAAACGGGATCGTCGTTCGTGCGTTTATGAACTTTACATGTTGTGAACTCCGTCGAGACGTTCGATTCGTTCCGCTGATTTGTCTCTGTTACTTTTAGGAGATCGAGTCTAGTACCGCGAATCATTTGTCTTCATCTCGATCGTCATTTCTTTTCATTTGTCCCATCGGCGTGGAACAAGACCCTCCGTCACCTTATTCTATTAACAGTCACGATCTGATATTGCATATGCAAGGCCCTTATCATTATTGTAGAACGATGTTCCGTTCACTGAACCTTCCTGATTATAGATCTGCCCGCGTATATCGTTTCTTTCGATTTTGTCGTTTCAGACATATTTGATTCGCGAAAAATACCTCGTCACAGACATTTCTCCAGACTTTTATTCGTACACTTTCTTCGAGCAGCAAAATTTGTGATTAGATTAATAAACGAAAAGTGAAAAAAGGAGAAATTCGTCAATTTTTTATCAAAATCGATCGTGTACGAATTTTTCCAAGATTACAGATTATCTCTTTTATCATATTGATCGAGTTGCTAGGTTATGCGTGCCAGGTTATATACACACGTAGTTTGCGTGATACACGAAGCGGATCGGTGATAAAGTCTCGCGAAATCTGTCAATGAAGAGTAGTTTCTATCGAATAGTAGTTGCACGGATGGATTTCTAAATGAAAGAGAGAGCAATGGAGAGAAGAGCACGCGTTACTAGTCCGTCCCACATCTTGGAAAAAAGCGGGTCATGTGGACGATTCGTTCAGAGTCGTCGACAGGACAACATTGCTCGACAAGGACGACCGCCATCATCGATATCGACGTTCATTGGCCTAAATCGCGACAGTCGGTAGCCGCTAACCCGCCAGCATGCTAATTCTTCCACTAGTAAAAATGCTAAATACGTTGCAGCCGATCCTTTCTTTCTTTTCTTTTTTTCTTCTTCTTCTTCTATCCTTTTACCCGAATCGATTCGGCGTAACCAATTTTTATATTTTATCGTCACTCTCATAAAATCTTGTTAGTCTTCGTTTCGCCTTCGAAGATATCGGCTCGTTTATTGAGCCGTTGATACTCTCTCGTGTTTTACGAGTATTACTTGGCTGACTCAATTATGTACAATGATTGTTCGGATCCTCTCGCTACAAAGTTTGTAGTCTTCGAAGTTACTTCGGGATCGTGGTAATGGAATAACTTTGGATTATTAACCGAGTTGATTCCGATATTGGTAAAAAAAAAAAAAAAAGAAAAATTTTCGCACGAGGATATTTTCAAATTGATCAAGTCGTGTAAAGCCATTTCGTAATTCATTGGTCAAAGTTGTTAAAATAATAATACGGAATATCAAGTTTCTAAGTGGCTAAGATTAGGGATTGAAAAGCCTATATATATATGTATATGTATATATATATATATATATATATAGAAGGGAAGAACTTGTATCTCCGCGCTCCAATTCGGTTCACGGAAGTGAACCAATTTCGTGACGTTCCTTAATGGTTAAAGGTGACGTTCAGCGGAACTCGTGCGGAGATTCGCGCCAACTTTGTTCCACGGAACCAAGTGGGCTAATGATTCGTCTTAAAAGAGAATATATATGCGTAACAGCTGCGTGCATGGTCGAATGTCTCTCTCTCTCTTTCTCTCTCTTTCTCTCTCCTCGAGAGTTTGGCCGAGAAACGCAGGTGTCGCAAATCGTTATCAGAATCTATGATTTTCGGAATCCTCCACGTGCGAATTCTATGAGTCGTCGTGTGAAGCGGTTTTCCAATAAAAGCCAAGCAATTGGAATTGTACGTAGAATCGCGTATTTTCGTGGCGCTTTGCGTGACGAAAGACATCCCATTGGATCGTTTAAGAGCCACTCGTAAAATCTAAAACAGCCCTTCGTGCTCTTGTTATTTTCAGATCGACGACGCAGATACGCGTTACTCCGCTCGCTACTTTTCGCCCCGCCTAAGTAGGCTAATCGCTGGCTATTCGTGAGGTACCTACGATTCCATCGGCCGATAACGCGAAGAAATGCGTGCATCCACGCATCTATAATCGAACCATTGTTGTTTCATCGAATCGAGACACGAACGATACGGATAAAGATTAAGATAGGTCGAAACTGAATGTTCTCGAGGCGTTTTTAACATCGAAGACTTGGATGCAATCGCGTATCGGTGTCACTGAACACCGTGATTCGCGTTAAAGAGAGCAGCGTTTCGTTCGTGCGCAAGGCGCAATGAATTTGGAACAACCTTTTATAATACCTCCTCCCCTCTTCCTTTCCCCATTCTCGCCTTTCTTCAACATCCTCCTCTCGATTGCTTTTCCTGTCGAGGCATCGAAAATTGTTTCCGCTCGAAATGAATTATCATCCGCGCCGTTTTTCAGTTGGTGAAACAGATAGTGAAGATGGGTAGAGGGTAGAGGTGGTGGTTGGTCGAGGAAAGAGTTTATTGGCTAGAGATCGATGCTCGCGATTCCGTCAAGCGCGAAAGGTCGAGACCCGGTTTCCTCTTTCTTTCTCTTTCCCTGCTCGGACATCGGGAGTAACAGTAGGAGGCTGTATACGCACGCTCGGATTGTTTTCATTCGACGAAAATGGCTCACCGTGAAAATAGACGACCTCCCCTGTGTGCGTGCGCGCGTAGAAATGGGGATGATGCAGTTGGCCTGGATAAAGGTCAGTGGCCGACCTAGCCCCCCAGCAGTCCGACCGACCGACCACCAGCTCTCCCATCCACCGGTATTGATTTTGTTAACCTTCTAGGTTCTCTAGCCCCGCGCACCCCCCCACCCTCGCCATCGCCACCCTTCCTACCAATCACATCTTCCCGCTGTCACGCTGTTCTAACCTTTTGCCGTTTGTATTTTGCCCTCCGCCGCTTCCAACCGCCGACTCCCCCGTTTATTACTTAGCTCGTATCTCGAAAAATCCCGTCATCTCTTTTTCTTCTTCATTTTTTTTTTTTTTATTTTTATTTTTCTCTTTGCGATATATAGACGGATACGCAAGGCTCGATAACAATTCTTAAATTCTCGGTTGGAGAAGCGTTTCGAGTAAATCGAGTGAAAAGAAGAAAAATTAGATTTTCCTCTCGCTCGATTTTTCCTCGCACGACACGGTTTCGAAAGTGATTCGAAAACGTTGCGTTCGGATCGCGATAGCCTCTCGAGCGCGCGATGCAGTTATCTATTTATGCCCTCTGTCCCGGCTAGTTTCAGTGTCGAGTGCAATCGGGAATGTACTGGGTGTTTGGACGGGAAACGATACGAATCTAAATTGGACGAGCGGTCGGGAAAAAATTATTTCCTTGGGATACTTTTTCTCTCTTTTTTCTTTTCTCTTTCTTTCCAGAGTTAAATCCCTGGAAGAAGAAACGCAGCTCTCTCTCGTTTCATTAACGCGAAATTGAAGCCGCTCTCCGTGCTTCGTGTCCATCTTTTTAAAGAATAATTAGGACCAATGATTCTTATTGGCCGCGATATAACGAGACGATGATAATCTCGGGCGGAATCAAGTCCAGGAGCGGACAGGAGGAGGTGTATACCCCCCCTGGTTCCTCCACTCTCTCCGTGTATCAAAGCGACTCGTGTAATTTACGATGGTGGAATCGCGTTCTTACGCCTACTCGACGCACGATTCTTGGTTAATTGGCGCATTCCTGTGCGCTCCTCTCCGCGAAATGGGGCGGCGATTCGCATATCGTATAGCAGCGCTACCACTACGGGGAGACGTTCCAAGAGACGGATCACCAGTGGCGTGCACCTTGCTTCGCGATCGACGCGTTAACACGCGTGCACGCGCGTGCGTGTGCGCCTCAAGCAGCAGCCAGCGTACAACGGCGAGGCCCGCAAGCGGAATTCTAATGCCGTGTATCTGTGCCACTGTGCGAATTGAATTCCAATTATACGCTTGATTTACTTGTCATTCACCCGCTACTCCCCGAGAATTGCATCCACGATATTTGGCGCCACTCCATCCTCGCCTCGATCGTGCTCGCAACGGTGCTCCTCGCTCGCCTTTTCTACCTTTCGCGTATAAAATATCGGATAAGATGATTGCCCGCGATCCTCGGGGAGGAAACAGGAAGTTGGACTGTTGCGTGACGCGTGACTGATATTTTTATCCTTTGTCTCTCCGTGTCTGATCGTGGCTAACTTCTAAGATTCTCGTGTCATCGATCTTTGAGAGATAATCGTTAAACGGCCGTTGAATTAATCGTAGAGACGATGATATCTACGAGGCGATATCTAATTACGGATCGTTTTCTTTGCGCATGTATCTACGTATCGTGCGTCTGAATGTATGTATCTCGCATATCGCTTCTAACAATAAGCGATCTCTATCGTACGTATATATATATTGTAGCCATTGAATCCATCAGATGATCTTCACGAGCTGTCAATCGCTATCATCAGCCGTGATCTAGTCATTCGATTAAGTCGAAATAGATCTATTCTAACGGATTAAAATGTTCAACGTTTCTCTCTAGAAAGAGAAGGAAAAAGAAACGGAGAATATTTCATTCCGATCTGACATGTTTCTTCTAAACATCCTCCGAACGATGAACGAACACGCGCGTTCCTTGCTTCCTTTCCTTCCAATTGACGAAAGGTGGCAGGAAGAAGGCGAAACAAAGCGTGAGCTCGATAATGACGCGCGATGGACGATCACAGGGTGTTGTCGGGGCGCTCGTTAATCTTGGAAGCAATTCCTCGCGCGCAAAGTTTCGCTGTTGGCGGTTTGATTTGCCGCGCGCGGTTAAGGATATAGGGAATAATCGGATCGACGAATTTGCATGCGCATTTATGCGGATCGTGGCGTGCAAGAATATCGGGCAACGGGGAGATTTATAACGCGCCACGCCAGATACGCTTACGTTACGTGCTATTGACAGTATTGGCCAGAAATTTGCATATACACATATGCAAATGGCGTGGCGCGAGTGTCGAGCCTATTGATCAGCCTTGTATCTCGCGGCAAAACGGTAAATATACCTCCGTTAATGTCGTTCGATCGATCAAGTTTCTCGATATTCCAAGGGACGTGCGTCCCCCTCGCTCTAATTAAGTCCGTCCTTTAACCTCTTTGTCACTTCTTCGCCTCGCCGAGGATCTTGCCGAGATTGTCTCGCTTTTTTCATCGAGCGACGAAATACGCAAGGATCGATCTTTAAATCTGTTTTCCTCCTTCAATCTCGAGGATCGACTTGGATTGCCACGAAATGATTCCAATGTTTCGTTTCGAACAATATGTATCGGGAGAAATCTTGAAACTGGTTTTAATCTTAGCTCAATTTCGCTTGGCTAAACGATTAACCTATATATATACATTTTGTCGAAATTCTTTCGTGGACGAATTATTGGATAAGAGGGGGAGTTAGCAATGTCATGGTCATCAAGAGACGATGTACAACTTGTTTTTAATTTGGTTACTTTTTTCACGTTACGTTGACGGAAGTAATTGCACGATACGATCGTAGGAAGGAATTCACGATTCGGTGAACACGAAATTAGCCAAGGCCGGACGGGCGGAGAGACTTTCATCGATTTTCCTCTCGTTACCAAGTAACGCTTGAGACGTTTCGAGCGTTGTCGTCGAACGAATTGTCCCAATTCGAGATTCTTGAATAATCGTATCTCGGATTATCACGAACGGAATACGCACGTTGCACGCACGATTGGCAGAGGTGATGATGATGATGATAATGATTTAAGTCAGGATCTGGTAGGCGTTCGTCGACTTTCACAACGACCACGTTTTCCTCGATCCGTCATCCTTGGAACGTGTCGCGAACGTGTACGCAATCTATGAATTGGATAATTACCGTTTCCAAGAAGTCAAAGTTTTCAGTTTTCTTCTTCTTCTTCTTCTTCTCAGGGAGACCTCACCTCCCTCCCTTATTATATTCCGTATTATTGTTACGCGATTGTAGTATTGGTATTACAGGTAAATAAAAATGGCGAGAGTGCAACCGCAAGTGATGCTGTAGGCGTAATAAATAAACGGCGACTAATGAATGGAGTTAAAGTGTGACTCTTTAATGAGCATCTCATTCTTTACCACTTGGATATATTGGATATATTGCAACAAACATTGTGGTTTATTGTCGTGTCAGTTATGAATTATAGAGTTGTCGAAGGGAATGAATAGTTTCTTTGATAATAAACTATGGATACTGCGATTATAAATATTCATTCGCGAGTATCTGCCACGGGATGAATGGCTTTGCATAACGTTAATAGGAAAATCCTGGTGGGGCGATTCAAAAGTATCTCGCGTTGCGTGTTTCGGAATGGATAGCGAAGCAATGATCGAAAAATCGACTAGCCATTCTGCGCTCTGGAATCAAAACTCATCCACGTGTGATTACCAGGTTATCTTCTTCTTTCCTTTCGTTCCGTCTTCACAGGATGAGCAAACGAGTCTTTACTTTTTGAGTAAAGCTCAAAGAGTAGTTTTCTCAATTCAATCCAATTCTATCAATCTGTTGAAGAATTGAAGAATTGCGAAGGATTGAGAGGAGAAGTTCGAAAAAAAGAACTCGACTTAGAAACCAAGTGTTTATCAGAGAAGTATCTAAGAAACCTAGAATCGAGCGTACTAAATATGTACGTTTCTAGATCGTTTTAGAATGTTCTTCTTCCTTGATTTCTTTCTAATTATACGTTCACTTTTCCTGTCTATACGATACCGGTATGATTCACGCGGTTGTATTTCCGACGTCAATTACCTCCAATTATCGCACGATAGTCACCGTTCGCCGGATGATAAACGCGTTTTCACTCCGCGCAATATTCTTTTCTCCTAGCCGGGATCTTTAACAATGTTAGACACGGCGAACTGCTTGCAGCACACTCGTTTAACCTTATGAACGGCAGCGAGCGCTCGCTCATTTTCCACTTAGGGAGGAGGAGGAGGAGGAGGAGGAGCATCGTCGAAACGAGAATGAAACTGGTGATACGACCCAATTGTATCCTACGATTTTTTTACGTGTTCTGAATACCGGCCGTTCGCGTAACTCATTTTTTTAAATTAATTTTCCTTACTTTCGACGAAAATTGAAAATTTCATTTCGTTTCATTCCTTCGATTCGTCGTTTCGAATTTTTCTATAAAATTTGTCGAAACAGTTCTCTCTCTCTCGAGAAAGAAACGAGATCTTCAATCAGGAACGGATTAATTACGCGTGAATTTTTTTTTTCCATTCGAATATATCAACAGACGGTGTTTCACGTATTTTGGACCCCGTCGTAACGGAATCATGGGTTAACGCTCACCACGATCGTATCTCTTTTCGAAAAGAGGCAAATTTTTCAGCGATGCGTGTGGCGCGTTAACGGCACGATCGGGATGGGAGGGGGGGAGGGGATTATGAGATGTGCGAATGGAAATGTGACCGGCAGGCCTGTCCTGGTAGAAGACATTCCTAAGGTTTGACGCTGGCTCTAATAGAAAAACTGGGTATCTGCCAGGCCCGTGGCAGTCGTCACGGGAATAACAATACGACGGGACGTGAACGAGCCCGTCGAACGATAATTCCTTCGGTTTAATCGATGACCCGGGGCACGAGTCGCATTGGAAAGAATCTAGCAGTTTCTCGATTTGCATACTCCTCTTCTAGCCGTTCTCCTTTTTTCGAGATGCATAACCGACGGCGAGCGAGAGGCTCTTTAAAGTTAAAAATACGTATAACCGAACTAGCCTCGAACGAAATTAGGCGAAGAGAAGTCAGGAGAGATGGCGAGGTATTTAGCCAGGGTTTCTTATCTCACGATCGCCCACGAGTTCGTCAACTTTTCCACCCACGAGAAGAAGGGAAATTTCGAGAGAAAAGAAAAGAGAAGAAAAAAAGAAAAAGAGACGGCGTTCGATCGATCATCGCGTCCTTCGCGAGGAGAAGAAAAGAACGGCGAGAGGAGAGAGAGGATGACTGGGCATCCCGGTGTTGGAATATCAATGCGCGCCGGTAGCGAATCTTAGTTAGACGCGAGAGGTGAAGAGGAGAGGAGTGGAGAGGATGGTGCGCGAGTTACACGTACGCTCGTGCATAGGAGAATTCCCCGGGGCTGCGAGAGCGTAACCGCGTAAGGCGTATCGGGCGCGAGGCCACCGGTGCATTGTCATCTTCCCACACGCGATGCACACACCGAGAAATACGAGAGGGAGAGAGACGAGCTGCAGCGGCGTGACTTTCCTGCTACGATCGCCCCCTCGCTCCTCGAGCGGGGGGGAAAACTCGGTGGCGTCGATAACCTGGTTCCGTTCGCGAATTCACGATCACAGGCCGACGGTGAGAAATCGTGGGGCATCCGATCGTTCCTCCCTTTTCCGACCCGATCGATCAATTTCGCCGATGAAACGTGTCGTTGAATCATGATATTTATTCGCTGATTGCACATATAATCGGAGATTCTTTTCGAAAAAGGAGAAAAACGGGGCAGAGATTTTTAACTTGGGAGGGTAACGTGGCTTTCTCTGATCGAAGAAGGATGGATCGCTAATTTTTCTCTCTCTCGATTTTCTACATTGAAAGTAGTAAGAAAAAAAAAGAAAAAAAGAAGGAATAAATGGAAAATATATGGAACGGAAAGCGAAGAGGGGAGGGAAAAGTTGAGCCGCGTGAAGAAAAAAGGCTTGGGATATATGCGCCGAGCTACAATGTGATTCGCGGAATGTGTACAGGAGAAATGATATTGGAGAAGTGGGCGTTGTTTGTGACGCCTGTTGGAACTAGTAGGAACGCGCGAGACCGTAAATCTCTGGCCATTTATTTCCCAGGACGGGGGTGGGAGGGAGGGAGGGAGGAGGAGGAGGAGGAGGAGGAGGAGGAGGAGGGAGTTTTGAACACGTAATACTTTCATCCACTTTCCCCGTCGTCGATGTTCCTCGCAAAACTTTTCAAAGCACTCTCTTCACCGGCTGCTTTCCATCTAAAGTAATTTCTACTCCGATCACGCTTCCTTTCTCCCGTCACGTCACACCGCAATGAAACGGAGTCCGCTGGCGATATCGATCGTTAAGTTGCGAGAATTATTACGATCATCCGCGAAGAAATCTTTTTCTCGGGAGGAGAAGGGGGGAGGGAAAGAAAGAATGAAATGGAACGAACTTGATCTCGTTTGTTTTGTTTCGCAACGAAAAATCCGTATACGTGTATTTGTTTCTTGAATCGTTATAATTACGAGCCCTCCACCCCCCAGCCATACTAATATTTAACGAATATCGCGTTCGATTACGCTCTAGCTACCAATTAACGTTTTTTTCAATTGCACCTGATTTCAATATTCCCCCTTAAAGATACCATTTATTCGCTATAAAATTAGCATCGTAATGACGTCCGATTCAGAGATCGTATTACGATACACGGGGATCATTATCACAATGTATCTAACTTTTCCTTCGACTCTTACTTCGCGCGTCGTTGATCGTGTCTTGTTGATTTTTTTTTTTCTTTTCTTTTTTTTTTCTTTTTTTTTCTACTTCGTTAAGTGGGTCGACTTTCGTCATCGACGATTAAAAGAGCCGCGAGGAGGGTAAAGTTGTGCGAAAAAAATTTCATTTTCTTTTTTCTTCTTCATCTTCTAACGATAATTTTTCAGAAATTTTCGCGTCATCGATCATCCCGGTGACATTACGAGATTTCTGAAACGTTGTATTACTGAGTTTAATCGTGACGTCAGTGGCTCGTCAATTTTCTTAATGCGGTTGCACAACGCGAAACGTTAACGAGGGAAACAACCCCTCTTCTTCGCCGACCTCGTGTCACGCTATTCGCGGCAATTATTTTTTTCTTTTTTTTTTCCCTCGTTGATGCATTCTCTTCAATTTTCAAGAATATTACACGCCCAAGCTTTTAGAATATATTAAAAATAAAAGGGGGGAGGGGGAGGGAATATAGCTTCCTCTCAGCTGGAAAGGGTTAACCCATTACGTCATACTATCTAAAAGTATCCTTTTACTCGAGATTAAAACTTAATATTTTTCATCCCCTCTTCAGAGAAATTTTCAAACATATATATATATCCTCGTCGTTGAAACGCGTGCTATTTGCTTAATTTATATCGAAAATCCATTTTTCGATCAGAATCGAAACGATGTTCGAACGAAAATATTTTTTTTTTTTTTGCGGTTTATTTTCGATTTTATTTCTCTCCCTCGCGAATCGTGATCCACATTTGGCCGATAAAACGACAAAAGATGGAATCATCATAGCGTTATCGACGATAAGGTACGTAAGCGTCGAGTCGAAGAAATTATCGGGCTTCTGTCCTTCGATCGCACGTGTCGTTTTGCATTGCCGTGAACGCGACAGGTTTTCCCCACCATCCTCCTCTCCCTCTCCCTCTCCCTCCCTTCCCCCCTCCCAGTTTCGTCTAGGAAATAACGAAAAGGAACCGGTTGTAAATCGGTTTCGGTTCCTAGATTCATTTTCCTGGAACTTCTCACGCGCGGTTTGCTCTACGATGGTGATTTTAGCGGGGAATGAATTGTGTTTTTAAGATTAACGGGACCGCTCCTCGGACCAAGTCAGCCTTGTTAACCGGTATTTGCTTAGCTAAGAAGTTAGAGTGAACGTTGGTGACCAGCGAGAAAAGATGAGAAATCGTTTCGCGCGTTAGTGAGGAGGAATCGTCTATCGAGGCAATTGTCGTTCGATTACGACCGTCAATCCGTCGCGGATTGAAATTTTATTACACCACGTTTCGTAAAACGCGGTTTGATCGTGACATTGTATCGATGCATCTGCCCTTCCAAAAACGTTTTCCCCCGTCTGCTGGCGCGAGGCCCTGCTCGAAAATGGACTTGAACACAGGATACGTAGAAACTCGGGGCCCGTTTCCTACTTGTCGAGTCCTGCTCGTCGTAAGGAAAGGTAACGGGGTTGGGAGAAGTCACGCGAGACGGAACGAGGCAGTTAAAACGGGAAAAGGGGTGGAAACCGGTGGAAAATTGCGGGGAAGGAAACGTGATTGCGAACACCGTGAACAACGTTCGAGATGAGCGTACACGTAATCGCGAGAGTAACGCGATTAGACTGAGGATGAAGTAGCGACGACATCAGAAATGAGGAGGTGAAGAGGAGAAGAAGAGGAGGAGGAGAAGGAGCAAGAAAAAGAAGAAGAAGAAGAAGGAAGAAGAAAACGAAGAAGAGGAATAAGATGGAAAAGACGGTGGAAGAAGAAGAAGAGGAGGAGGAGGAGGAGAAAGAAGGAAGAAAATGAAGAGAGAAGAAGCAGTTGGGAGGCGGGGGCGGGGGAGAGGTTCACAATAGCTCAACTCTGGAATGAGGAAGTCTCGTACGAGACGACACCACGGGAATACTAAAGTCTGGGTTACTAATAGTTGGTTACTTCGCGTATTCCAGCCTCATAGCTTCTCGCGAGGTGGAGCTTCCCGGGATCGCCGATTAACTTTGTATCGGCGCCATTTGTCCACCGTCCATCCACTCGTCGATCGTTCTTCTATTTTTCCCCCTTTGATTCGCCACTCGATTCCGGGAACGAAGGGAACCCGTGGCTGGGACTGGGTCAAGAATTAAGTCGGTCGAGTTAATTTTCGATGCACGCGTCGTCGCGCTCTTCTTTCTTCCACTCTTGTTCCTCCACGGATCGAGGAAATCGTGACGACTCGGTTTCGTGTCCGATCACTTTCCGATTTCTCCTTTTCCCCTCCCCCCCCTCCCTCTCTCTCTTTTTTTTATTCTCTTATTAATTCGAATCTCTTAATCCCACGGCTTAACGGCTCACGGCGCTCGTTGCACAACGAGCGATAAATTCTCGAGAGGGAATTTCACTTTTGACCAGCCGATGTTCGGGACATGACGGCTATAAAAAATCTTCTCCCCGTTCGTTTCTCGAAACTCGAACGTTTATGGACTGTCACTGGTTTCCGTCCGTCCCCCCCGGCTATTTTACTACATAGTTAGCGGTGTGTTTCTATTCGTCGCGGCGCGGCAAAAAAGTAACGCGCGGGTTACGAGTAAATCCGTGCGAAGTATCCCGTTAATCTGACAAGTAATGGCGCATCGGTACGTTATATATCGCGGCCCATAAATCACCTCTGTATAAATCTGTTTAACACAACAACGTGGAGACGATAATATGCACGTGTACCGATCGAGGGGGGGGGGAGGAGGGGAGGAGGAGGAGGAGGAGGAATATTTTCGTATTCCCGTGAAGGAGGGGAGAGACGACTATTTTCGAGAATATCCGCGGTCGAGGAGAACTCGAGAGGCACAGGGGAGGAGGGCAGGTTAGGGATTCCCTGGTATCGTTAAATCGACCTTCATTCGTCAAAGTTTTTCTTTTCTTCTTCCCCTTTTTTTTTCTTCTTTACGACGATCGCGCTTCTTCGCGCGAGGAATCCCATGAATCTCGAGGGATTAATTTGTCCGTGATCACGAACGATCACGAACGTTTCAGACGACGACGACGACACGCACGGTTAATCGCAATTTCCATATATAAATTCTCCCTCCTCCCCCCCCATTTTTTTTCTCGCGATTAAGCGGAATTTATTCTTTATCGTGGCGCGATCAAAGGTCAAGCCTATTTAAAATATCGGCCGCGATCACATTCCGCGAAACGATGACGCCCGACGATTCATGAATTACCAACGGGGACACGGAGTCCCTCTCCCCCTCCCCCTCCCATCGGATTTCGCGATGTTGAAATCGAATCGAGAGGAGGGGAGAGGGAATCGGGACGCGACGCGATATTTGAAAGAGAGACGTTTTATATGATGCATTCGGTTTTTGTTGCCCCGTGATCGCGATTGACGATACGGGGCTCTCGCGTATCCTCGCGTATGCGCAGCTTATATTGGAATAACCGGCCGTGTTGGAATGCAAATAATGTCGCCGATATCGGTAACCAAGATCGAGCAGCGGCATGTGGGCGGTCTTTTACTTTAAACGCGCGAAAACGGTGTCAATTGGACGGATGAAAAATATAGATAGGCGATAAGCTTATTTATCCCCCCCTTATCCTCCCTCCTTTCCCCGATGATACATCCACTTCAATTTATTCCACGATGGAATATTTTTCTTGGATACCGACGGTCTCGTTCCGTTTTTTCGCTCCCTCCGTCCCCGGAACCCCCTCCCCCGAGAATTGGATCGCGAACACGCGATAGGTCGCGAGGCATGCACCGACGGGGGGCGGGGAGGGGGCGGTCGTCCATTATCGAGGACGAGCCATTAAATCGGTTTATATCAATCAATCGATGATTGCCTTTCTTTCTTTCTTTCTTTCTTTCTTTCTTTCTTTCTTCTTTCCCCTCAACTTTCTTTCCCATTCCCATTCGGGTCAGGGCTCGTTCTCCGACTCGAGGTGGTCGGAGACGACGATCGCGCGTAAGAGAGGTCAGAGCGAAACAGGTGAATCAGACTTTTAAAGAGATTCGCCCTTGGCCCTCGTCGCGGCGTCGCGGATGATTCGCTTCGTTAAGTCGATTGTGTTTCAATCTGGCCCGCTAATATGCGAGATCCCGGGCCAGACGCGCTCCCGCGCTGCGCTATCTCTCAGCCCTCTCTGGCCGTCTCTCTGACCTACATACCCGTCCAAAATAATCCGACACCGCCGCCAAGACCTTAACCGCGACCCCTGCTGGAATCGGATCGAGGAATAAACCCCGCGTCGAGTGCGGCTGCGATCGGGCGGGCCAACCACCCTCTTTCTGGCCTGGCCTCTCTTCGAAAATCGATCCTGCCTTTTCCAGGAGTGCTATCCTCGAAGAGTACTGATGCACCGATCGCATTTCGGTGCTTGCATTCGCTTCTCTCTTCTTCTCAAGCGATTCGAGCAACATTTTTCTCTTCCTCTTCCCAATAATTAATCATCGTGAATATACGTAATATTATCACTGTAAAACGAAGGAAAAGGAAGCAAAAGTGTAAATTTTTAAATAAATTTTCTATGGAAAATTCGTCGATATTCGAACAATGATGACGATTGTAAAAAATGCGATCGAAGAAATCGTCTATCGAGCGTAGAGAGTTGGAAAGCGAACGTCATTCGGCCGAGCAAAGATTAACAACGTTTCAAGGATGTCACCTCGACCGTGGCTCGGTGCATAAAATTGAAAGCGTGATTGGCTCGTTTAAGAAGTAGCGACTTACACGGCCGAAATGATTCGACACTGCAGGCCAGACCTTAACCGTGACCCCTGGTGGAGTAGCCCGAAGGGCAAACCTCGTCGTGAGATTTAAAACCAATTGGCGAGACGCATCAGTCGTGCAAACAGCTATTTCGTACGTGCATACTCGTCGCCTAATTGCGGCCAATAGCGTGCGATGCGTAACACGCCTTTTTGCGTCCCTTTAAAAAAAAGAAGAAGAAGAAAGAAGAATAGAAAAAGAAAGGAAAGAAAGGAAAAAAATTTCGATTCGAGGATCGCGCAAATTCGTTTCTCCGCTCTCTAAGTAAGAGAGCTTAGTATTTATGTATGCACGCGTGTATGCATGTAGATCGTTGATCAGGATACGAGCGAGGACGCCGATTTTCTTCGCGTTTCCTAGTTCAATGCACTTTTATGTTAATAATCAATCGTATCGCAATCGCGTATCGAGTGTTGCGCAAGCAATTTTATCGGTGGAAGGAAAGTGGAGTATTAATATAGAAAAATGTTGTAATTCAGAACAAGTATGTACCACGCCTATCGGCGACGAGTGTGTGTAACACGATGCCCATTTAAATTCACGCTAATTTATTAAGTCGAGAAAGTCGAGTATACCACCACCACCACCACCACCACCACCACCACCACCAAGGAGGCAATCATTGTTCTGACATCCAACAACGTGACAAATGTCGCGTTCGTGATTCAACCTCATTAAAAAACAATTATTCTTCGAACGAATTCTTCGTTCTTTCTTCGATAAAAAGGAATTATAATTCGTTATCTACGTTAGAAAGTAAAATTGCGGGAGGGAAAGAAAAAGAAAAGAAAAAAGAAAAATTATGAATGGTTAAATAAAACGATTGGGATAAGTTTCGACCGAGGTAGCATTAACCGTTCCTCGTAATATTCCCCGTGCACATCCGCGTATACACCTATTCGATATTCAATAACGCGATATTCAAGTATCGATTCTTCGAAGTTCGGCAAGGCAGCCAAAGGAGGAACATCGACGGGTGTGGTCGAGGAGTGCGTACATCGATCGGCACTTTAACCTCGACAGGAAAGCACGCTACGTTTCTACGTGGTGGCGGCGAAAGGAGGGATCCCTCGGTGCAACCGTCGGCAACAGGATCCTCGAAAGTCCTTTCCTCTTTCGCCCAGGGTGTTCGAGTGCCACCCTTTTCCTACCACCTGCTCCTCTCGCGCTCGCGTGAACACCGTAAGTTTCGAATCACGTCTCCCCCCATCCACCACGGTATCCATCCACACGTTTAGAAAGAGCGAGGCGCAATAATCGTATCCCGAGTAAATTCGAACGCGAGATGGAAGAGGAATGGAAGAATGGGAACGAAATGGGAAAGGAGAGGGGAAATGATTCGTGTTGCTCGTTGTTATCGTGGAATGAGCGCGAAACAATCGAGAGGAAGGAAGAAGGAGAGGACTGCGCCGAGCGAGCGTAAAGGGCGAGGCTGAAAAGGGTGGAGCGGCGACGGGAGACGCGGGGGCAGCGGTTGTGCATCTGGGAAAGGAGGTAGAAGGGCAAGGGCGTGGAAGAGTGGAAGAAGGTTTAGCGTGGCAGTGGAGCAACGAGCGACGATGCTGGAGGATAAACGCTCGAAGGAGGTGTACGCTCCCTTTGAGAGGAGAGAAGAAGGAGGAGGAGGAGGAGGAGGAGAAACGTCTCTCTAGGACTAGGGCGAGGGCGAGAGCCAGCAGCGGGAACAAGGTCGTCGAAATTAATGCGGGGAATCCAGTGAATCCGGGTGGATCGGGTTGCTCGTCGACATTGCCGCCGTCGTCGTCGTCTTCGTCTTCGTCGTCGTCGTTGTCGTCGTGAGGCTCTCGTTTTGAGTTTTTTAGTTCTCGAATTTAATCCAAGAATGGGGGAGAATGGGGGACATTGAAAGCGGTGGATCTCGTCTAGACGGTCGGTGACGTCACGAGACAAGGTCGACTGTCGCTCTATCCACGGCGCAGCACCGCTTTTCTATATACAACACGCCTATATCCTTCCTCCTCTTCGCGTTTCGCTGTCCCGCTCTACCTCGCCCCCTAGCCAATCCTTCTTTTCGTTCTTCCTTTTCGTCTTCTTTCTTTCTCTTTCTCTCTCTCTCTCTCTCTTTCTCTCCTCTCTCTCGTCCCTTGCCGCAGCAAGAGGGGTGGCGTACCAGACCTTAAACGTCTTTCCATGGAACCCTAGCTGGACCAGTTGGACTAGGAATCGGTCTGATCTTGTTCCTTGCCCGAGCATCGTGATCGATGTGCCTCGCTGGGGATGTTGCCCATCGCACAGAGAGCTTTTATTCCTTCTTAGGGAGCGAGCGAACAACCTATGCTTCGTAGCATGGATTTTTCTTTTTTTTTTTTCTCTTTTTAAGCAATTTAAAGATTTATCGATGGTCGTTCAAGTATTTATTGGAAAACTTTTTCTTTTTTTCTCTTTCTTTTTTTCAATTCGATTCTTTTCAATCATAGAGATTTTATTTTATTTTTACCCGCGATTTCGATTTTCGTTGTTCGATTTCTTCGTGATACGGTCGAAACGGTTCGACCGCCCTTTCCATGTCGTGTCAAAGGTTAAACGGTATTCTCGGATCTTTGCTGCATATCCGCCGATGTCCGGGCTTAAAATACTCCCGGCCGATTAAGATTCCATCCGAAATTCCTCCGAGACGCATTCGTTTCCCGCGTTTTCTGTCACCAAGAAGCCAAGGCTGCTTTATCTCGTCCGGAAATCAGTAGCCCTGGTTTGGACTTTGGTCAAGATGGACGGCGTTCACGTTAAGATCTTGCGGCTCTCTCTCTCCCTCCCTCCCTTCCTCTCTCTCTCTCTCTTTCTCGCCGAACGAATAATATCTGAATTCCTTACGTAGAGGCATAGCCAATCGGGCTCATCAATAATTCAGCGAGCTCGACCGACCGAGAAATTCGAAAACAAGGCGAAAACAGCTGGCCAATCGCGTCACGTACTACAGGCTTCCTCACAAATTCGCCTCCTAACGATTCGAAATTCGAGGATGAATCAATCGAAACGCTTTTGATTCCTCCACCTTGCCTCGAATCGTTGCGGTAGAAGATATTGACGAATCTCTCGAAAATGGAAAATGTTCCCCGCATTGTTCGAATACTCATCGAATTCACGAGATTCTTAACTTAAAGCTCAAGCATCCTCTTTAATTCGTTTCTTCGAACGAAGGACGTTTCTCTCCCTCAAACGTGTCGATGCGTGAATCGATTCTTCTTCAGGCTCGGCGAAAAGAGATGCTTTCGCAGATCACAGCAGATTGAATTTCGATTTTCCCCGCTCAACGGATCCGAACAACGGATATTGTAGCAGCGTAGACGCGGTAAAAACGGCGAGGCCGTCTTTCGAAACGGGGTCGATCGAATTTGTCTATTCAATCTGTCTCGATGCCCGATGCGCGATACGTGCGAGCTAACTTTCATACATTTAAATATAGCCGACAGGATGCACATTTCAATGTCGAATTAAGGTTACACATTTCTAAGCAGCCAGCGCGGAGAGACGGCGCGGGAGGACGAGTTTCACGAGGAGGAAGAGGGGAGGGATGTTAAGGGGAGATTTGAACGAGATCTCAAAGAACGAATTCGAGGCCGAATTCTTACACTTTCCATCTTCGAAACGAAACTCGAAACGAATTTCCTTTCCCCTCTCCTAATAACGCTCTACGAACGAAAACGAAAGGAAAGGAAAGGAGAAGAAAGTAGAGATTGGAATCCAGTTTCGACGATATGCCAAGCGACGACTAATTCACTAATTCAGGCACAATTGCCTTCTCGGAAGGGACAAACGAAATATATCAGGGTCAACGATACACCCTTACATATATCGTGATTAATTAAGACCGATTTGCGATGGAATTCCAGAATTCACGACACCAGGTTTAAATCGTAACACTATCTTTTCGTCTTTTGCTCCATCGGCGTTAAGCTACGCTTAAACGGCGAGGAGTGATCGAAATTGACGAAGAGGAGGAAGAGAGTCGATCCTCGCCGCGATTACCCTTCGATTCGCGAGACGATCGGATCATGATCTCAGCCGTGGCGGCTCCACTCAGCCCCGATCAGCCTCGTTTGCTCTCCGAATGAATAAGTTAATCGGGTTAATCCGTACACGCCGTTAAACGTTATGGACGCTTAATCACTTCCTCGTCGGAGGGGTCACTGCTCTTCCTCGTTCCTCGGCCTAATATACCCGCTGCACGGGTTAACCCCATTGTGCCGTTTAGAGATTGCACACGCGTCGAATACACGCGTTTCGTAATTTCTCCGCGAGCGTGAGATTGGCCGCGTTAGATTGGATCTAATTTTCCAATAGACAGCGCCGTGTTACGCGCCGTATCACGGTGCCCAGATCCGTCGTGGAACTCGCCGATAGCGATCCCCGATCGTTCACCTGTTGATCTGTCACCTCGCTGACATCTCCGCGTTTCATATAACAGGTATATCGCGTGTTTCCTCCCTGCGTTGCGTGTTTCAGAGAGCGAAATGAGTACGTAGTAGATACGGATTCTTCGAATCGGTCTATTCGATCGACTTTTGGTTTTACTCCACGGCAATTCTTATCGGCCGATTCGAGGCTTCGATTCGTAATTCGTTGCGCAATCGATGGGACGAGGCGAGATGGTTAAAGATTCGTATCGATATCTAGGCCGCAATGTCTCCTTTCGTCGGCGAGAAGCGATTCATCGGGATCGGTTGAGTTTGGTCTGCAACGCGTTCGCGCTCGGCCGGTGAATAATCGGCAGTGGAGCGGACGCGACACCTTTCCGTCGAATTTCGGTCGAGCGGCCGTTGAGAGATGGCCGTTTCGGGATTGCGCAACGGAATTATCGGCGGAAAACATGGTGAAATGATTTAGCACGGTGGACGGTAATTAATATATCGGTTGCGTCACGGTTTATTTTAGCGGGGAGAGCAAGAAAGTTTCACCGGGTAGTACGGGTTTTTGGCTCGGCTGTGTTTCGTAATCGGGCAATGAAGATAGCCGTCCGAAGGAGCCGGCCGAATTCACGAGCGAGTCTCGATTCCTACCGTTGGTATCTGGTGGAGCATCTTGCCGTTGCCGCTCATTTGAAAATCATACGGTTGGCCGCGATGCGAATTATGCGCGGCGAAACGGCAAATGAATTCGTTTGAATTCTCGATAAGATGACGCAAGTACGAGCAAACGACCAGTGTTCCCGCTGCTGTGACTATCGGAGATAAGAATCTGAGACTCGTTATCGGTATTTGTGCTGCAGTTGGGCGCAAAAATATATCGTATGCACCGTCCGGAATACCTTTGACCGCGATACATTTCTCGCTGTTGCTCGCCTCGCCTCGCCTCCTCCTACCTTCTTCTCCTTTTTTTTCTTCCTTCTTCTTCTTCTTCGTCTTCTTTTCATTCCCTCGATCTCGTCGTCGATTTACCGCCGTTGTTTCAAAAATTCGAGAATCGTAAAGTTGAGGAGGGGAGAAAAAAGAAGGAAAAAAAAAAGAAAGAAAGAAAAGAAAATTTGCACAACCGACTGCGCGCACGAATACGGTTCATCAATGTTTATCTCGGCGTGGTTGTCACTCGTCGAGATTCGATACGCATAAAATGGAACGAAGGAAGAAGAAGGGAAGAGTTCTCGCGAAGGAGACCAACGTTTCGACGAATCGAGTCGGACGGACGTTTATCGTTTTTTATCGACGAGGATTTTTTTCCTTTTCTACGGAGTCGAGTTACGAAAAAAATCATCAGCCATTCGGTATCGTTTTCGTTTCTCTCTCTCTCTTTCTCTCTCCTCTTTTCCCTCTCCTTTTTTTTCTTCTTCTTCTTCCTCCTTCTCTCCTTCTTCTTTTTCTTCGGGCGGAGGAAAAAACGGGATCTTCGATGACCGACTAAATTATCGGCAATCGGTTTAAATTAGAGTATTGCAGCGATGATAAGCTGGTTCGTAGCTCGTGAAACACACGCAACGCGCGTTGCGAAACGCGCAACGCGGCGAGAGATGGAAAGTGGTTGTGGGAGAGATAGCGGAGCGATGATACAGCGTAAAACCGTTATCGAGTCCAAAGTATTTTCGCGAGCGTAAAAAATGGGTGGTGCATGCATCATCGATGGACGGGGTCCCTGTTTGATGCGCGGACATAATTGTCTCTGCCGCGTGTGTGCCTAATCGTTTTCATCGCTCGCTCCAATGAACGTTGGTTCGTCTAGGTCTACGATGTCGTTCCTATCGATAAACAAATTAATTGTAGAGACGTCTACTCAACTAATCTAAATAGGGGACACGAAGTATTTTCTTCGCCCTTCTACAATGCTCCGTGCTACCGATACTGGATGCTTGGTAACCGTACACTCGTCCGTCCACATCTCGGAATATCTCGGCACAGATTTTAGAACGAGATACCGTGTGCCCGTGTGTCGTCGTGCTCGTCGTCGACGAGGCGATTTGCAATTTTTTTCCATTTTCCAGTTCCGTTATTCCGCGAAAAAATAATAATTGTAAAAATACATGGGCGAAACGGAGAAAGTGAAGGAGCACGTCCGTTGTTCCCGTTAGACGAGGGACGGGAGACAAAAATTGCGAACCTTCGACAAGTGCAATGAAGGCAAGTGGACGACCAGACGATGTTGCAGGCCGCTTGGTGCAATATGTGGGCCAGACGACAATAATTGTTCGACGTTTCCTGGTATATTATACCGCGTGTAATTGATACAGAGGAGCCGCCGTTAATTCCTCCGTTGTGCATCTGCATCCATCTTTAACAGACCCCTCTCTCTCTCTTTATTTCGAGTCTCGGCCGGCCGTTGCATAAATTTTCATTTACAAAAATATTCCCCTTGGAACGGTTTTCCTGGAAACTATCGGGCTCTCTGATCCAGTTAATCTTCCAATGTTGATCGAAACTCTGGAAATGGCGGTAGACAGAGGCGATCTCGTAGCCCTTTCACTTGTGAGGAGAACGTGGCTACCCTTACCACAAATATATACATATATCGATATTTCTTATAGAAGGTATCAAGGTCACGTTATCCTGACGAAGGTCAATCCCCATTCGCTACGGAATGCGGAGCATAACCCTTTCATTTATGTTAATAGGATTCACGTGCAGGTTGCCATTAAAAAAGAAACGTGATCCTCCCTTCTCCTAACAGACCTAAATATTTGGAATTTTTTTTTTTTTTTTCTTTTCCTTCTCATAATGGACGACGAACGCACGTGTTTCGCGAAACTATTGAGGAACATGTATCGATAGATTAGCATCGACGAGATCGTTGAATCGAAGAATTTTGTTCCTGTTCTATATTCTCCTCTCCTGTTAATTTCTCGCCTCAACCGAGCGATAGATAGATAGTGTCGACAACTTAACTTGAACAAAAGTTAATCTTCTAGACTCTCTCGAAATCTTAAATCTCCGCGAGGAAAATCGTGTAGCGTGTTAAACGAGAGAGAGAGAGGCGGGGGCAATGATTAAACGACGACGAAGAGAAAAAGAAGGAGGGGAGGAAGATGGGGGAGGAGAGCTCTTTGATCCCTTTCCCCGTGAAAAGAAGGGAAAGCGCGATATTCGTCCGACCAGGATCCACGAACGTGTTCCGTTCCTCGGTCTATAGAAGATTCCGTGGACGGTGTTCGCATAACGGTACCGTCGGGTTCCTCGCACGTCGTGTCGCGCCGCGTCGCGACGCATACCTGCCGCCGCCGCCGCCGCCGTTCAATCGAGCCGGGGCCCCCGTGTGTCGATGCCTGCACGCGTTCGTATATATACAGATGTACGCGTGTGGTGTGTTACGTCGACGCATGTTGGCTGCGTTACGTGCGCCTGGATCCACGTATACATGTACGAACGCATTTTGCCGCGGCGAGACGAGCTGAATGCCAATCGGCACGCGAACCATCGTGCCCGATCCGCAACAGGACGCGAGAGAGAGAGAGAGAGAGAGGAGGGAAGGCTCATAAAGTTATGCTCGTTTTATTGCGAATATTTTGACTCGGTCGAGCATCGAGACTCAGGCACGTGTTATCATTTGTTGCCGTTGTCGTCTTCATCGATGAGAGTGTTGCGATGAATAACTAAAATCGTATACGTAGCTGACTGATTCCAGAGAGAACGGTCGAAAAAGTTTCTATTTTTGTGTCTTTGATTTGAAACTTAAAGTTAATCTCACGAATTATGGAAGGAAAATTTCCCTTCATAATATTTTTTTCCATTTACATTCTTTATCGCATAGTCGAGGAGTAATGGTTGGAAGCGAAACGATGGTGCGAAATTCGCGTAAAATCGTCTGGCCGCGCGGCCACTTTCAACGCTCTTTGCGAGCGTTAACACGTGGTGGCCACGTCTTGGATGGAAAAAATTCTGCACCGAAAACGCACCGATTCGCATGGTTTGCAACGAGCGGCACGGATCGGGCGAACACGAGCGCGCGTGATAATCGGTTGCGCCGAGAAGAATCCACCGCGCGGATGGATGACTAGCAAAGGATGGGCGGGCGCATTGTGCGGCGTGGAAAGGAGCAAAAGTGTATCGCGCCGCGTTGCCCGCTTCGAAACGCTTTTTGCGCCTCGATTTTCCAGTTTCTCCCGGCCGAGAGAGAGAGAGAGAAAAATTGGAGGCAATTTCAGAGTCGGAGCTTGCACACTTTGTTCGGCTCGTGTTATCCGAGCCGATTGGAAGAATTCGCAGGTGCGAACGAGGCCGAGTATGGGCGTTGATCGAACAGCGTGTAGTACAAGTATCGAAAAGATAATACATTTAAAGGGGAGATCTCGTTCCCCCTTCGATTAAAATCGCGGCGCGCGCGTGCTATTGCCGCAACGAACGTTTCTATTCATCGGTGGGCAAGTTGCAGTTTCATCGGAGCGCGATAAAAGTATACAATGTTTCGTGGAGATAGCGATCGAAATGAATCGCAGCTCTCGATAATCGTGCGATGATTAAAATTGTACGCTCGATCGATTTCACTTTCGAAATATTCCATTTTCGGGATCTCTTCCCTCCGAAATTCGAATAATTTCCCAAGCCTTTCTTTTAATCAACGGTGTTTATAAACGACACGGCGGATATTCTTAATTAATCTCAACTTGTCTCGCCGATTCGGGAAAGAGTCTCGTTACGGTGGATGATTACGTAAAGGTCCAGGAGTGGAATCCAAACTCGAATTTACACGGAAACTTCGAGCGAAGGCGGTGAGCGCGGTTGTTGCGGTTTGAAAAATACCGCAAAGGACAATATCGGTGATTACGAGCCGGACAAGCCGATTGGGAACAGAAAACGAAATTGAATTCCATTGCCGTACTATCGGAAGTAATTTGATCGTAGCTAGGAAGTCGCTTTTTCCTTTTCTACGCTTTCTATGGGAGGACTTTCATCGCCGAGTTTACCTTCGCGCGCAACCGCGCGGCCGCGAATTCCATCCTTCGTTTCCATCCGCGGAAATAAAAAATTAAAAGAAAAGAGAAAAATGGATAAAGAAAGGAAAATAAAAAGAAAATACGAAACGAGGAACAGGAGGGGAGGAACTGTAACGCTCTGAACTGGGAATGGATCAAGCATCGAATGGATTGGAGCACGATCGCCGGCATACCGCATCGCGATCGTACCGTACAATTTACGGATAAATTTTAAACGCAGGCACAATGTCCCGCAGCGATGAGCGTAAATAGCAAAGTTACGCGAGCCCCAGTCAACTTCTACGCGATGCTATGATCAGCATTACCAGCATTACAAACGCTACTTTCACTCGAATTCTTCGGTTTTTTCTCTTCTTTCCTTTCTTTTTTCTTCTTCTTCTTCTTCTCCTCTCCGCATACGAAATATGGGGGAAGACGATACTAGTCGAAACCGTCGTCCCGTTAAAACGATACGATTTCCGTGGGCAAGTGGCGTAGTTAAGAAGAAAGCGCAAAAACGCAGCGGCGTTGGCAGCCATCGAAGGGTAAGAGAGGAGGAGGTGGAGGAGGAGGAGGAGGAGGCAGGATTTTTGGAGCGGCGATCGAGCAGCTGCCAAGGATTCGGATCCCGATCCCGCGGAGGGCCGCGTAAACGCGCATCGGGGACTCATTCCCTCGTCCGAGATTCGTCTGGAACGCAGGAGAAGAGGGGTGGGTAAGTAGGGTGAGAACGATGATCGCGGAGGGGATGGGTGGCCGTGTGGAACAGCAGTCTGGCCAGTTGATTACGATGCCGAAACGAGTGGCGGGCCATCTCTCCAACCAGTTTCGGACAGTGTCTTCGACTCGAACGAGGCCTGTGTAGAGAGAAACCCTCCCTCTCTCTCTCTCTCCCTCCCTCCTTCTCGTGGAGATACGCCACCAGGCTCTTTTGGCCGTGGTGTTGTGGTCGGACGAGGAACGACAGAGAGAGAAAGAGAGAAAGAGAGAGAATCGGGAGAAGGAGGAGAAAGGTAAGAAGAAGGAAAGCGTGTAAGAGGAGGAGGCGCGGATAGAGGATAGAGATAGAAAGAGGGAGAGTAGAAGCAGCAGAAGCAGCAGCAGCAGCAGCAGTACCAGCATCAAGCGGCAAGCAGCCAGCAGCGGCGCAAGAAGAGACGACGGAGGAGGCGACAGCCGAGCTTAAGTTTCGGTTTCGTTCGTTTCGCGCCTGCTCCGCGTCGAACGGGAGCCGAGAGTGAGCGCTGTGGAAAGAGAAGGAGAGGGAGAGAGAGGGGGGAGGGGAGAGAGAGAGAGAGGGAGAGTGAGAAGAGGCGCACGATCGGAGCGAAGGAGACGGAACGAGTTGGGAGAGGGAGAGAGTCGGAGAGACAGGAAAAAGGGGAGGAGGAGAGAGAAGGAAAAGCGATTGGCGGCGGTGGAGGCGGCAGGAGGGTGGAGAGAGAGAGGGCGAGTGCAACGCGGCAACCAGGGGGTGGAGAGAGAGGCGGCAGCCGAGGCGAACAGACTTCACCGGCGCTCTGCTCCCAATAACGACTCTCGCCCTCGGTCAGTCGCGCGCGAACCGCGGAGCCGCGAGCATCTCTCCGTTTCTCTCTCGCTCTGCTCTCGCCGAACGATACCTGCGTTTCGAGCCGCGTGCACGTGCGAATCCGCGAGAGCGCAACGGAGCGAGGGAGACACAAGTGGACGCAAACGCGCAACACACGTACACACACACACACTCACACAGGGGGCTCACGACCCGGTTATTGTTCGAATTTATTATTGCTATTAATATTAATATTATTATCATCATTATCATTAATTCGAATCGAATCACCGCCAAATACCTCGGAGAGGTGGTATCGTCGTCGTGAATCGATCTTGTCTCGTTTCTACGTTTTACACGGTACGAGATATATATATATATTTGGGAGAGACATGTCGGTGCTTACGGGGAATCGAAGCTAGCGGGTGGTTAGTTATTAGGGAAGGAGGATAGGCGAAGGAATGCCGAAGGGAGGAGAGATGGAATGGTCGATGGTTGACGAGTGTTGGGGCCAGCTGGGAGACCGATAGATCCCCGCGAGATTTATCGAGGGAAAAATTTACGGAAGGAGGGAAGGAAGGAGGCTGCTGGTTGGTGACTGTTTCGGCTCGATAAGCTTAAGATATATACGTGTTCGATGGGGGGAAACTCGTAACTCCAAGTTATCTAATGGTGGAAATAGTCGTGGCGCGGTATCGACGTGATAATCGCGTGCTCGCTGCATCCGGAGATACACGCAGCTGGTGACCGAGTGAGAGAAGGGCGCGGAAAGGCGATCGCGACGAAAGGTCCGAAAGGAACACGACGAGACGCGACGACGCATCGCGCAACAACGGAAAAGCAAAGTGACAAGCGGGAACGAGTGCGTGGTATATAAAAGTGCGAACTGGTGGAGCGACCGAGCGAGTTACCGGGCGGTTCGAGGCTGCCAGTGGCGCGCGGACCAAGAAGAAGAAGAGGAAGAAGAGGAAGAAGAAGAAGAAGAAGAAGAAGAAGAAGAGGAAGAAGAGGAGAAGGAGGAGGAGGAGGAGGAGGAGAAAGAAGGGAGGGAGTGCAGCGAACACCATAGAGGACAACGCTGTTGCTATTTTCGAGCCCGCCAAATATCTGAGCGCACGGTGCTGTTCGCTGCTGTCTACGCTGGCCCTGCTACGCTCTTTCTTCGCCACCGTCCACGTTCCTCCAAAGCGCAGCGATTCTGCGCCGATGACGCATGGCCCTGACCAAACAGGGGGACAGAGAGAGAGAGAAAGAGCGAGAAAGAGCGTGAAAGAGAAGCCACATGTAGAGCGGGAGAAGGAGCGAGAGAACGGCGTGTATGACAGGTACGTTTCGACTTTTTGCCTTTTTGCAAAACCGCGCCGCGATCTCTTGACCTACGACGTATCTGTGCCGTGACCGTGAGCGCTGACACGTTTCTACGTTGGACGTTGACGCCTTTCGATTCACGCGTCTCGATCATCCCTCTAGATTCGCCACTTCTCCTCCTCCTCCTTTTCTTCCTCTCCGCCATTAGCAGCGATCGTTGATTTTAGAAGGTAGAAGGTAGGGATCGATTAGTCGTCGCGCGTATAATTGTCATCATCCGCGTCGAAACGTATTTTGGAATCGTTCGGTATGCTTATCGGAGTAGCAACGTTTGAGAAATGAGAGCAAAGAAAGATACGTTCGAATTCGAAATAGAGAAGACGAAGAATAAGATTTGCGATATATATCTTGCTTCCATATTATTTTCTCTTAATGAAATGAATTCGTTCGCGTTCTCGATTGTAAAAAAAAAAAAAAAGAAACACGGAGATTTCTTCACACTTTTCTTCACTTCTCCAGAACGAGGGAAATCTCCTCGTTACGAAATTCTCCTCGTGCATTATCTGAAAAGTGACTCCGCTGCAACCACCTTCGATTTCTTTCGACTCTTCGCGTCGTAACGCTTCGCGAAAACGCTAGAGAATCCTTGATAAAGTGAATTTCATCGGTGAGAAATGCGGTCAAAGTTCGTTTTGAAACTCGGTCATAGACGTTTTATCGCCATTTATACGACGTCGATCGCCACGACGTCGACTTAGCGTCCTCGATCGCTTGTTTATAAATACGCGATCAATGTCTCTCTCTCTCTCTCTCTCTCTCTCTCCCGTTTCGCGGGAATACGAAAATTAACGAGAGCCGATAGAACGAATATTTTCTCCACGCCCCATTTGCCCTCGGCCCTGCATCCTCTCCGCCCGTCCGTTTTTCGATAAAAATGCTTTAAAGGGGCCCGGGGACGGTGCGTGCAAGCTGGCAAGAGGAGGAGACGGGCTGGTAAGAAGAAGAGGAGGATAAAACGCGAGATTACGAGCGGTAAAAAGCTTGGAGAGCGTGGCCGAAGGGACGGGAGGGAGAATCGGGAGCGCAAAAGTGACGTTCTTTAAACGGAGGAAGGAAAAAAAGGTTGGATCCACTCGTCGCGATACGGCGGAGATTAGTTTATTTCTCCGCTCCTCGCGCGCTGGCCCGCGCTCGTCACAATACGGCGGCAGGGATATTTATGTAATACGCGACATGCAAATGAATACATTGTTTGCGCGTTTGTCAGAGATAAGTTACGAAGCGAGGTTTCGTACGAGATTTCTACACTGCCTTTGTGCGTGTATCGCATCTGACGTGGAAAACGGACGGGCAAGTAGCGTGCAATTACAAAGAAATTATGATTGACGCGTTGACTGCCACTGATAATCATTGATGGCTCTGTTCTTCGGCCGGTACTGGTATCGAGGCAATTTTTATTTTTTAATTAATCGGACTTTAGAAAGTTGCATCAACCGTTGCCGTCGTTATATTTTTCTTTTTCAACGCTCTTTGAAAAATCCTTACTTTTCGCAACTTTTTAACTCGCGTTTCCGATCATTATTATTATTTTTCTTTTTTCTTCTTCTTCTTCTTTTATCATCGCGTGTCGATCATGAGAAGTAGTTCGATCTAGCAGAAGAATTAAAAAAAAAGAAAAGGAGGGGGAGGTGGGGAAGAGGATGTTGCCAATGATGTTCGAAACGGAACGATCGTATCAACGATGCATTTCGTGCAACAGGTGAGAAGGTGCACGCGTGAAATTTGCTACCATTCTCCTCCGGTCTTTACACTTTCGCGTGCACTTAACGTATCTGAGTCACGTTCGCGTAAAATTGCAGGATCGACGAGTATCCGAGATTTGTTGCCATCACGTACTCTCGTCAAGACAAAATCCCACGCCCCCAACCCTTCCCCAAATTTGAAACGGGTCGATGAATATTTTATTTCTTTCTCGTTGTTCAACATCGACGTTTGTTGTTCATCGAGTTCGGCCGAGATTGTCGATCATCTAATCGCGAAAAAAAAAAAGAAAAGAAAAGAGAAAAATGCCTTTTCCCTTTATTCTTTTTTCAACTTCAATTGACAACAATTTGGACGAAAATTCATTTGCTGGACTCCGAGGCACGACAAAAGAGAGTTCAAAAGAGAGTAGGATTAAGAACTTAACCGCCAGATATAAGAAAATTCACTTTTCTCGTACTTTTTGTGCCCCCCTTCCTTTATCCTATTCCTCCAACCAATTTTCCCTCGTCCCATTCGCCCATTCTCTTCGACGTGTTCCTCTTCTCCGCTCACCGATATTATTCCTTCCCCGAAAAACTTTTCGAAAAAAAAAAAAAAAGAAAGAAAAAAGGATCGAAAAGGGTGGTGCTAGCTTTCGAACGTCGAACCAACGACCAGGCACTATTTTTTTCGTCGGGGCCAGAGGTCTAATCAATGCGTCAACTGTTCTCGCTGTGGAAGCGGGGACGTTCTTTTTTTTTTCTCTCTCCCCCGCTCCCCCTCCCCACCGGTTGACCGATGCATTTCGTCGGAGGCGCCGTAGAAAAAGCGATTACGAGAGAGAGGTGTATAACAAAAATCGAGAAGCGGTTGCGCGTAGTGTGTTTCATAAGTTTCGCAGCTGGGAAACCGGAGATGAGTCTGGCCGATTCCACGCGATCATTGATCGTTAACTTTTTTTGGCCGTGGATGATCAAAGCCGAACGACGCGGTGGCCGCACGTAAATCGACTTTAAATCGCAATAAACCGTGCAAAAACTGCGCGGCGGATTTGCCTCGCGCGCGTTCACTTTCGACCGCAAAAAAACGCGAAAAACCCGATCCTCCCTGTCCCACTTCGTCAGCTTTCCTCCATCCTTCCGTGTCCATCTCTCCGCCTCTCTCTCTCTCTCTGTCTCCTCCCCCTCTTTCTCCTTTTCTCCACTTTTCTCGCCTTTTTTACACGAAAATTCTTGTTTTACTTTTCGTCGCAATGATGCATGTCGAAATTGCAACTTTACGCTTTCGTCGCGTCACCGTGATACCGCAGCATTAGCATTTATATTGTAAACCTTGGAGGCGAGAGCGAGAGGTTAACACGGGCTCGCCCGTTTCCTCCTTTATGCCGTGCTGCAGTTAATCAAGCAAGTGCAAAAAGATAGATTAAGACAAGTGTAAAAATCCTTTCTCTCACTGTCGCTTTTTCCGAATGAGCCTAGTCTACACACGTGCACATTTTCATTTCCTGTCCTACATGTTGCCGGGGAACGGGCAAAAAAGGGAAAAATAAAAAAAATAAAATTAAAAAAAACTAAAAAAAACTAAAAAAAAAAAAAAGAAAAAAAAGGCGAACGAAGTAAAAACGAGAAAAATACTTGGATATAAAACGCGATACAGAATTCACGCACTCGTACACCTGTTTTGAACGGACTTGTATCCACGAGCCGGTGGAGCCGAGGTATGGGAAAACTGGCGTACGTAATAATAAACGCAAAACGCCGCATTAATCACTTGGTACAGGTGTAATCGTAGATGGTCGTAGACTTTCCATCGACTTTTTTCTTCTCCTTCTTCTTCTTCCTCCTCCTCCCTCCTCCTCCTTCTCCCTCTCCCCGTGGCAAATCATCAATTCATATTCCGGCGAGGCGTTTTATTCAATTTCAAGATCGTGTGTGTGTGTGTGTACGCGCGCGCGTGTGTGATCGATGATGGCGGGAACGGCGCGTAAACATCATCGTGCAATAACTGGTAACAGTCATTATCACACTGTCACTGCCGGTTACCGCCAATGATTTGCATAGTCACGCGACCTGGAGAATTTCGTATTATCGAACGAGCTCGATCGCTTTTAACTTTTACTCGCGCGAATCGATCGATCGATTATCGATCGATTATCGCCATTATCCATCCGCGAGTGCAACAGCGCAAAAACGTAACCGCGTCGCGTCTACGTTGCGTCGTCCTCTTTCCATTTTCCACGCGTTTCGAAATTGGATATAAAAAGAAAAAAAAAAAAATGCGAGGAGATATCGACGGGACGAGAGATGGTTGGAGGCAGAGCAGCGTTGGAGAACGCTCGCGTGCCATTCGCGACCTCTGAACCCCGCGTTCCTACCATCATCGTGCGTACTTCTATTTTTTCTCCTATGACTAAGCTCCTTTCCTTTTCCACGTACGCAATTCCGATCTCTTTCTTCTCTCCCAAGGGGCCACTAATTAGGCACGCTTAAATAACACGTGGCAGAAACCATGTGGCGGATATCGTACGCGTCAATTAGACGATCGTTTTCTTTCTTTCTCTCTTTCTCTCTCCTCCCTCACCGATACATTTCACTCAGAAAATACGCTTCTTCTTTTCGAAAATAATTCCAATTCCTCCCTCTGTCCTTCTCTCGTCATCTTCGTCGCTCCCAGTTATCCCGATCGGCCAACCGATAAAATGTAAAGAAAATCGCAACTCGTGTGCTCCAACGTTCCGGACTCGATTGGACCCCCCCTCTTTTCCTCCCCTCTCCCGAATTTATCGTTGAAGAGAGGAAGAAGGGGAGGAGGGGACCGACGAAAGCACGGACTTTCGAACGGTCAACAATAAGACGAAATTGAGGCGGTTAACGAGTAAAGCTGATAATGAGCCTCCATAAAATCAGCCCGTGGTTCTTCTCGTACCACCATCTCTTCCTGCCTCGCGGTTAAGCGGCTCTCACACGATCCACCGATCTTAATGACAACGAAATTATACACCGGTTTATATACATACATATATATACACACGCTCGTGTCACGATCCGATCATTTGCACGCGTGAACGGACGGGGATCACTCTACAACAATAGGGAGGGAGCAAACGATCAGATAAATGGACGGCCAAGAGGTGAGAAGAGTAGACTTGGAAATTATGGAAAGGAAAGAAATACGGGGCAATAGACGAGACTCTTAAAAGTCATTCTACTGAATGTCTTCATCGATCGAAAACAGCGTAGCTTCTTGCGAATCATTAATCCCTCGATGGATTTTTCATGTTTGATTCAAGTAACCCGAGTGACTTGGCTAGAGAGGAGAAAATGGAGCGAAGTTGAGTCAGAAATGAGAAGGGAAAGAGAGAAAATGGGTCGGTGGAAGAAAGGTTAGGTTGGGGAGAGAGGACATAAGAGAGGAGCGGAGAGAGGAAAAAAAGAAAAAAGCATATATGGCGAGAAAATTAGCGCTTCTTCCTTCTCTCGGGAAGAAGGCCGGCAACTTTTTATGGATTGCGTACTTGCGTACTTTGTTGCAAGCAGAAAGGGGAGGGAGGGCGTGATAAGTGCCGAATGCGATTATTAAGATTCAATCGGTGCTGTGGGGTTCGATGTAATCGGGCGTAATGTTCGGATTATAAATTGCAAAGGAAACGGTGAAAAGGAACCGGCCGTCCCGTTCTTTTTCGTACCCCCTCCCCTCTCCTCCCCCCTGCCACCGTCAGGAATATCGTCGCCCGTAAATCTCGAAATTATACATTCTTTATCTTTTGGGGGAAAGGGGCGTTTCCTTGTGTTTTATGCACTCTGAATGGCGTACCGAAACCGGTCTTCCTCCCTCCCTCCCTCCCCCCCGCCAGACAATGTAGCGAAACAGTGCGAGTGGTAGTGGTGGTGATGGTGGTAGTGGTGGTAGTAGCAGCAGCAGCAGTTCTTTCGGTTTGCGACCAGTTTCGATCAGCTGATAATTTTGAAACGCGTTTAGAAATGTACAACGAGATTCGAATCGTGGACAAACGTTTTATCGATTAATCAATTACCTTTCCCGTTTATTATCCCCGATTTTCCACTTTCCAAAAAGTGGCGAAAAAGAAAGGGAGAGAATTGGAAAGATATGAAGGGAAAGAAGAAAATGGGTTTCCGTCCCGATGGAAAAATGCGACGACGGTGCGTGGACCAAAGGCAAACGTGACTGCCATGCATTCTGCTATCTTCCGTGATCGTAATCACGGATGCACGCAGGGCCGGAGTGGTTATTTATAAACGCGTTTGAGACGGAACGTGGCCGAGAGGCACGCGGTCGGCAATCGTGTCGGCAGAACGGCAGCGGCAACCCTAGCTCCTAGTAATGAATAAATAGTCGGCCAGCGCCACCTTCGATGCCCACTGTTGACGCATTCGTCTATTATTGCGCGAATTTCCACGAAATCGTGTCTCATCCACCGCGACGTGCAATCGTCGTAGCGTAGGGGTTTCACCTTTGCCCGCTTTTCTTCTTCTGACGGAACACGCGTACGATCTTCGAAATGGCAGATCACGTTTAACGTTTAACAGAGGATATAGGCAAATGCATTATATCGCTATTATGAAATTACGGGATTACGATTATTCTTTGTCCCTTCTTTCGATCGATATTGTTGTTCAATTTATTATATAAAATTACGGGATTACGATTATTCTTTGTCCCTTCTTTCGATCGATATTTCAGTCGTTGTTCAATTTATTATCACGAGAGATGTTTAAAAAAGAATATAGGCGAACGCATTATATCGCTATTATAAAATTACAGGATTACGATTATTCTTTGTCTCTTCTTTCGATCGATATTTCAGTTGTTGTTCAATTTGTTATCACGAGAGACGTTTAACAGAAGATATAGGCAAACGCAATATCGCTATTATGAAATTACGAGATTACGATTATTCTTTGTCTCTTCCTTCGATCGATATTTCAGTTGTTGTTCAATTTATTATATAAAATTACGGGATTACGATTATTCTTTGTCCCTTCTTTCGATCGATATTTCAGTCGTTGTTCAATTTGTTATCACGAGAGACGTTTAACAGAAGATATAGGCAAACGCATTATATCGCTATTATGAAATTACGGGATTACGATTATTCTTTGTCTCTTCCTTCGATCGATATTTCAGTTGTTGTTCAATTTGTTATCACGAGAGACGTTTAACAGAAGATATAGGCAAACGCATTATATCGCTATTATAAAA
This sequence comes from Apis mellifera, assembly GCF_003254395.2. NCBI lineage: Eukaryota > Metazoa > Arthropoda > Insecta > Hymenoptera > Apidae > Apis > Apis mellifera. Next base: position 8,412,078 of record NC_037646.1, read on the forward strand.
TTACGGGATTACGATTATTCTTTGTCTCTTCTTTCGATCGATATTTCAGTTGTTGTTCAATTTATTATATAAAATTACGGGATTACGATTATTCTTTGTCCCTTCTTTCGATCGATATTTCAGTCGTTGTTCAATTTGTTATCACGAGAGACGTTTAACAGAAGATATAGGCAAACGCATTATATGGCTATTATAAAATTACGGGATTATGATTATTCTTTGTCTCTTCTTTCGATCGATATTTCAGTTGTTGTTCAATTTATTAAATAAAATTACGGGATTACGATTATTCTTTGTCCCTTCTTTCGATCGATATTTCAGTCGTTGTTCAATTTATTATCACGAGAGACGTTTAACAGAGGATGTAGGCAAACGCATCATATCGCTATTATAAAATTACGGGATTACGATTATTCTTTGTCTCTTCCTTCGATCGATATTTCAGTTGTTGTTCAATTTGTTATCACGAGAGACGTTTAACAGAAGATATAGGCAAACGCATTATATCGCTATTATAAAATTACGGGATTACGATTATTCTTTGTCTCTTCCTTCGATATTTCAGTTGTTGTTCAATTTATTATCACTGTAAATATGCGATATACTAGAAACCTCTTGCCCTCCTTATTACGGATGGATATCCGGCCCTTCCAAAGGTTAAAGATTTCTTCCACTAGAATCTGTGAATCGGTTTGCTTGTCCGCCCGCGTTATTTACACGTTCCTTGCCCCATTCGAGACCTTTTGCCGGATCTTCCGCTTTTAATCTGAGCGTCGCGCAACGATATCGCGATATCTGCCTTTTTTTTCCTTTTTTTTTTATTTGCGCTGCGATAAGCCGGGTCTCGTCGTGGCAAAGTTTGCCCACGGGAATCGACGTTGGAAAACATTCCTGTCGGATGCTTTCGGGATTCTTTTTTCCCCCCTCTTTATCGTTTAATTATCGCCAAACAATGGTATCCGCCCTCCCTCCCTCTCTCCCTTCCTCGAAGAAACTCGTCTCCTCTCAAGAATTTTTGCCTCCCGTCCACCAAGAATCGAGCTGAATTTTCTCTCTCTCTCTCTCTCTTTTTCTTTCCTTTGCACGCGCTTATTAAAAATTATTAAAAAGATCTTGAGAGGGGAGAATATAGACCCGAATATTTCGAAACAAGGATTCTGCCCGTAGATAATGCCCGTTTTGATTAAAATTGGGAACGAAAACTGGAGTTGGGTGAAAAAGAAAAAGGGGGAAAAAATGGATGATGCGAGGGAGAAAGTGGGGAGAGAAAGGAGGAAGAAAGAAAGAGAGAGAGAGAGAAGAAGAAGCAGGAGGAAAGAAAACGCGTAAAAAAGAAAGCGCGAAGGCGAGAGGGGGGCGGACTGGATTCAGCCATTTTTGCGACACGAATAATTATATCTTATCTGACTCGACCCGTGGCCTCGAGAACGCGATGCGTTCGCTTGCCTCGGCTTTCAAAGAAAAATATGTAACCGACCGTTCGTGAGGATGAAGCTGCAGGATGTGCGTCGAATGCGCTTCCAACCTCCTTACGTTTCGCTCTTTTGCGCCTTACTCGTACGATTTCCACGTAATTTTTAACGCGTATAATATAAAAGTGACATACATATATTCTTCGATTCGATTTATATCGAAGAAATTGGAAGAAATTTACTCGAACGAATAAAGAAAGAATATGGGAATTCGAGAAGGATTAATTTCTTCCTCTTCTGATCGAAATGAAGCATCGAACTTTTGGAACAGAAGATTGATCGAAGAAGGGGGAAAAAAAAACCTATCGCGATACCGTGACGAAACCGCTTCGATCTCGATGAAAGCGGCTAAAAATATTTCCACAAGGACGAGGAGTTACGAGGAGTTTGGCGGGTGATCGGCATCGGTGATCGAGTCGTTAACAGCGTGTAATCGTAACATTGGGGGTATCGACGGAAAATCGTAATTTCCTCGGGAATGATTATTCCGTAAAAGAAGCAGAACGACTCGTTGGGGAACGGCAATCGATGGAACTTTGATCTCGGTCTCGTTCCCTCGGTTTCTTTCTCGAGGAACAAACTATCCCGCGAGGAAAAATAAATCCCTCGAATGGTAATATTTCAATCCCGATCTAACAGGATCCTCGTTGTTATTATTGCTAAATAATAATTTAACGCTACGCTACGATAAAATATAATTTAACGCCTATTCAAAAAGCTTAGCTTCTGAATATCATTCTACTCGGAATCGCGGAACAATTTGGCTTTATTTAATCGATTCGCTTCTCGTATCTCGTATCTCGTAGCGGAATAAATAATTGAAATTTATATCGATGAGAGTGTAAGAAGGAGAGAAAACGACAGAGACAGAGGGATTGCACGGAACGATTATGAGGAGAGAAAAATCGATTTCTCCAAGAACGAGAGGAGTTCTTCGTTACTATCCTTAAGAGGATAGGAGAGGCATTTACCCGGATTGTGATATCGCCTCGAGCGGCTGGGTTAATGCGATCGCGTAAATCGAAACTGTGTGCGTTCCATCGCGATAATAAATAAGACTCGAAGAGATCGAATTTCGTAATATCGAGAAATCGGCTTTTATTTCCGTCCGAAATTATTCCAAAGACGCCCCCGTTCGAAACGTGTTACGCTCCACTCCCCCATACGCTCTTGAAACGGTAATTGGTATACGGTGCAATTGATTCAAATGGCATTGCATGGTGCGCACGCATTACGGAACGGAGTTAGGGTGGACTCTTCTTCATAAAGTATGCGAACGGTTGACATTAAAGGGGGATGCGAGGCAACAATTGCAATGGAAGAGAAGGAGGGAAAGGGAGAGAAAACTTACGTCCCGGGTGACGTAACGTTGGTTACATCCGAAGGTAACGAGGGAAACGAGGCTTTCGATGGGATAGGTTTTGAATGAAACGGATTGGAAATCCGTTCGATCGATGGTTCCAACATGGGATCCGTCCCACTTTCTCTAAAATTCCTCGCGCCGTTTCGAGAGGGAAGAGGGAAATCCTCGATGGATCGCGATCGCGACGAAGAGAGCATAAATCAGACGGTGGCTGCGTCCCGTGACAGATCACCGGCCCACGGTTTCGCAGCTTCGCCCGCGCTTATGAATGAGAATTAAAGGCCTCACGCTGGGAGAGACGGCGCATCGGGAATAACAAATACGGACACGCGGCTCGTCCTTATCTCTTCTTTCCCGAACTCTCTTCTCATAAACCGAGTAACGAGAGCTCTTCTTCATTTTAACGACGCGCCTCTCTCTCTCTCTCTCCTTTTCCCTCCCCTTCTCTTTTTATCGCAAAACAAACGGCGATGCGCTCGTGCTCGTGCTTGATTTCCCGGGAGAGACGATGCGGTAAACACGTTTTCACGGCCGATATCAATTTTTGAAAACGAGGGTGTTGGTTGGAGAGCGAGGGACGAAACGTACTCGGAGTCGCCTTGAACCGATCCACGTTCGATGGCAGGGGATGGATTTTTCGATATTAAAAATAACGCGTTGGAATAAACGCGCAACTGTTTGACCCAGTTCACCCGCGAGGATATCGATTTTAGTGGCCGGTATCGTCGAGATTAATATTAGACCGCGTTCTGAAAATAGGTGAACGGTGCACGCTGCAATACTACTGTGTTGCTGCATTCGTTATCGAGGCGGGCCGGGCTCACGTTCTTTCTCTCTTCTTTCTCTCTTTTTTCTCCTTTTCTTTTTTTAAAATATCTATAGCGAATCGCGCTTTTTTCGCCCTCGTTTAAATAAACTCGGGGCTAGGAAGAAACGGCCCTCGACGCGCTAGAAGAAGAGCAGAAGGTTTATTGTTCGAGCGGATGAAAAACACGGTCGAGTCGAGATCGAGATTGTTGGAAGAGTACGCTCGCTCGTGAAATTTGTTCGAGAGGAAGGGAGAGGGAAAAGGAGAAAAAAAAAAAAAGAAAGAACTGGAAACGATGAGGTGGAAAGCCTGCAGAACTGGCGCGAGGAACGCGTCGAGCCACCGTGTATATAGGGAACGGAGTCAGTGATACACTTTTCCACTTTCTCCGCGACCGAGATTACACGAAGCCTTGGGTGGAACACCGCGAGATAAAACTCACCTTCGTTCTGTTCTGAGCCGCGCGGTACTCAATCGACGTTGTCGGCGGCGTTCCCCGAAACGAAGCACACCGGGGGGCGCTTCTCGATTTCCTTTTACTCGTTATCGGAGGGAAAAGCAAAGTTGACTTTGATAGAGTTGCAACAGTTGAGAGAGGAACGCCGGTGTTTTCCTATCGACCATCGCAGCCCACGTGGCACGCGGGTACACGTGTTCGCGTCGAAGCGAAATAAAGTCGTCGACCCGACGACGACGACGACGACGACGACTCCACGTGCGAAACGTTTGCACGATCCTCGTTACATACCTCAATGCCACCTCGACCGCGTTAACTAACCGATTCGTTATTTCGTAACGCAACATTGTGTCATACGAACTTTGCGCTCTAATATTCCTTTATCTGTTCGAACAGATTTAATTGCGCGATAAGAAACATCCGGTTTCACCGTTTATGCTCTCGTAATTTTTATTCTATATACACAAATGGAAATATCCGATCCCTGGGTGAAAAAACTTGAAAAATCTCCGACGAACTTTCTCGCTACGGATCCTCTGCCTCTCTCTCCATAATTTGTAACAAACTTGGTAATTTTTTCCCTCTCTCTCCTTTTTTCTTGCGTTCAGCGCAACAAAACTGTTTCGTTTCGCCTTGAAAACCCAGCTCCTCCCGTCCAATTTATCACGGAGTATGAAAAATGATGGAGGGAATTCGTTTTTCCCCCCACGAATTAACCGTGGCCTCCTCGCGGAGGGGAACGATCGATCGCGAACGTTCCGACTGGCTCGCATGAGAACCACTGCGTGTTCCCATTTCTCCTTTCAGCGGTCGGTCGCTCGATCCGCGGTTGTATAACAGCAATGAAAGTACTCCGACAGGCAACGGGCAACGTCACGTCTCTGTCCACGCTAACCACCTTGATAGTCGTCGTTCTAGCTACCAGCGTGCTCCTATCGAAACAACCGCCGTAACAACGTTGTGCTACACGATGACGTTCCGGATCACCGATCATCCCATCCCATCCCGTCCATTCTCTCCTTCCTCTCCGCCCGACTCGATTCGATTCGATCCGATTCTTTCGATCGGTCGAAATTCGATCGAGAAGAATGGAAAGAATCCGTTTCGAGAGGATGGCGACAATCCCGAGGCGAATCTCATCCCGGCGAGAATCGAGAGAATAGATATCGGTTTCACTTTCGCGTTTTCCCAATGTTTTTCTGCGGTCGCAGCTTGCTCTGCGGCTTCTCGCGTGTGCATCCTTCTCGTCCTCTTTCTTCGCCGATATAATAACGATTGGGGACGTGCGCATGGTGGGCGCGCGTGTCTTCCCACGGTGCATCGATCGGAACGATCGATCGACTTTATCGATAATCGCTCTTTGGACAACGGTGAATTACATACGCGCCGTTTCGTGGCATCTGATATCGAAAGAACGGGACGTTTTTGTCTCCCTGAGAGAGAGAGAGAGAGAGAGGAGAGGCTGACGCGTCGAGCAAACAGAAGATAACGAGCGGGAAAAGGGAAGACGAAGGTTTCATGACTAAGAGAAGACGTTTCGCGGCCGATGTCGCGACACCGTTTCGTCGAGATCGATGTCGCGGAATTGCTTTTATCTTATCGCAGGGTTCGATCGAGGGTGGAAAAAGAGAGAAGGAAAAATGAAACGGAATGCGCGTTCGCGGGCGTTATCTCGACGATTATTTCGCAAACGATGGAAGCGCATCGCGCGATGGGGCATCGATGGCCGCGCGATTTGGGTCAATATTTTTTACCGCATCGTTCGATCGCCGTGGTTGCTCGCCGCTGTTTTGCCGCGTAAACGAACGTAATCGGAACCGAGGACGAATCGAAGAATCTCTTCGTTCGTTTTCAATTTTCGAGAAAGTTGGAAGGTCGATGGAAAATCCGATATATCCCCCGGGTTAAGGATTTCCAGATTAACGGAAATATCGATGTAACCCGGAGGGTGCGGGTAATCCGTGCCAGACAATTTTCTTCTTCTTCCTCTTCTTCTTGTTGACCCGTCTACCGATCACCGACCCGGACTAAACTTGGACGCTTTTATCGAATCCCTGGTTATTTTTATTGCGTCGATGTCGTGGTCGATCGACAAATAATTAGATGTTCGTGGCGTAATACCACGCCCCGATCCGTTTCGATTCCTCTCTAATTTTAGAACGATTCAGCGATCGGAACGGGCATGGAGGCGACGAAACGATGGCTGAATTCGGAAATCCAATGAAACCGAAGATCGTTCGTACGACTCGATCATGGATCCGGGATGGATTTGGCGCGGTCGTGATTCACGAGTTTCTCGAATTGAAAATCGAAATGATCGGCAAATCTATGGAATTCATGGAAAACCGGCCGAATATGTAATAATCGTTGCACGGATTACCCGAATGGAAATTTTTCTTATTTCCTCGCCTCTCGTAGCGAGATAAGTTGGAGCGCAAAGTGGAGGAGCTACCGATTCTTGTTTTCCTCCATTCCGCCCTTTGACCTCGCGGCCCGATCACTGGTTAAGGTCAAGCGCGTATTTTGCACTCGCCATTTCTTTCCCTTCCACGCCATTCCGCTCATCTCTCTCTAAACAATCGGTCAAATTAAAGAAAAAAATCCCTTTGGTCGTCATCGATTACCGGTTAAACGTGGCCTAATTTGTGCGGTGATAGGATGGAACTGTATGTGAAAAAGTCGTGAGCGCAACGAGAGAATCACGAGTCGAGACTGATAACCGCGGCGCGGTGATAAGAGGAAATTTATGGTCGCCTTGCCAAAACAACCGTTGCCTCTGTGTGTGTGTGTGTGTATATATGTATGTATATGCGCGTGACGAGAGAGAGATTTAAAGGCGTACGGTTGTATTCCTTTTCCGAGGGGGAATGTACATTTTGTTATAAGTTGTCAAGTTCCCCCATTTGTTGGGGAGATTTGCGCAATTTTTCCCAGCGATTGGACGATAACGCGGCCGGTTGGTCGAGCTCTCGAGCTTAGGCAGAAAAAGGTGATGCGTGCTGTGCGTGCATATCTGTACACATTGCGATTAAGGCCATGGTCGAATCGCGCCTGGTGGCACGCTTATAAACGCGGACAAGTTAAATACTTTTGATCCAGCCACTTATCGGCGTGACGTTCTGGGGAAAAAAGAAGTTCCCCAGAAGATGAATTCGAGCGTTCGAGCGTTCCTTTTCGAACGCTTGTCAAATTGTCTCGAGAGAGAGAGAGATATATGGAAAACACGATGATCCTTAAAATAGAGCGGAGAAATATCGGTATCTCTCTAATGACGCGGCGATCTCTCTCCAAATTATTTATTCATCTGCAATCGTACAATGCGAGCGAAGAAGAAGAAATAACACGTCGAGTCGATATCTTTGACCGATATCTTCCACGTTTTTTCCCCCCCCCCTCTCTTTTCTCTCAACGATATTTCACGGCTATTTCGAGCATTTTTTTTTAGGAAGGGATTGGCGGAAAATTCTCGAACTCTCGAGTCGTCGATGTTTCTCAAGTTTTCTGAGAAAAGCGATTCGAGCGATCCGACCGAGCCTGCGTTGTTTCTTTCTCGCGATATTTTTACGTGCCGAAAGTTTTTCTCCTTCCAACGGCGCTAGGTCATTTATTTACGTACAACGTTGCACATTCATCATTCCCATCAAAAGCGTACAACGTCGACGTACAACGGTACGATCCGAGAATACAATACGAGAAATTGGCCTACTTTTAGGGATGTTGAAAAATCGTTAATGTGACGCGAAAGTTGCGCTCTCGAAATACGCGTGAAAAGTGAAACGTAGGTTCGTGCGAGCATCGAGATCTGAAGCTTGAGATTTTTTTCGATGCGGAGGATTCCGCAGAAAAGAAAAGAAAAAAAGAAGAAGAAAAAGAGAGGGAAAAAAGCCCACACAAATTTCACCGTGCAAAACACGCAAGTCGTGAAAGAATTCCCACGTGATTCCATCCCACGCAGTTAAAAAAAAAAAAAAAGAAAAAGTTCCGCTCCGAGAAGCGGAGGAGAGCCGCGCAAAAGTTCAACGAATAAAGTTGTCGTTCTAATAGAACGAAACCTTCGCGCTGAAAATACACACCGTCCACCCTTTTCGGATGAAAACAGTTCCACCACCAACAGTTGTTGCCTTCCTTTCCCTTCGAAGATCAGGCTTTAAAGATCGGCTTAAACTTTTCCAAAACGATTGTGTAAAGTATCCTCGTTTTCAACGATAAAATTCTCAAACGATAAAACATTTTCCAGACCGATGTTTATCTGTATACGTTTCGCGGTCCGAAAGTAGATTCGGAAAATTGGACGGAGGGCCAAACAACAATCGTCGAGTCGTAAATCGAATTGATTTCCAATGGTTCCAGGGGGATACACGAACCGCACCTCTCCGATTTTTCGGGCGGGGGAAACGGAGGATTCCTCGAAATTTCGTGAGAAGGGAAGAGCGGATTTGTCGTGGTTCGAGAGTAAAGACACACGGGTTTACGTATGCGGAATACGTCTCGGCGTCGGCGACGGCGGGCGAGTTGCCATACGAAGGTCTCCTCGACGTCGTTTTCGGCAGCCGAAAGGGGGACCCTCGTGAAACGGGCGAAGGAGGGGAGAGTAGACGCGTGTAAAATCGTGCGCCTGTGTGCTCTTGCACGTACAATGTCGAAGAAAGAGAAACTGTATGCCTCTTTCTCCTCTTCTCTCGTCTCTCTCTTTCTTTCCCGATTTCATTTTCCACCTCCTCCACATTCACCGATTTTTCTCTCTTTTCTTTCTTTTTTTTCCTCGGTTCGCCATTATTTTTCCTTCACAATAGCGTTCTTCGTTCCCGTTTTCTTCCCTCCCTCCCATTATTTTCCCTCTTTCTTTCATCCACTTTTTCTCTCGGTCATCCGCGCGTTCCTTTTTTTTTTTTACCTACTTTTCTTTTTCTTATCTTCAATTCAGTTTCTCTCCGTCCTTGTTCTCAGCGTGGCTCATCGTTCGTTTCCCCTCCACTTTGTTCCTGTTCCTGTCTCGCTCTTCGCGCCTTCGTTCAACTAACGCCCCGTCTCTCTTCCACCGCTGTACTCGCCTCGGTCGCACTCGCCACGGCTACACACGCACGCGTGTCCCTGGCACGTGTGTCGCATCTCCGCGTCGTTCCTCCCGATTTTCTGTCTTCGTCCCCCCGCCGCCCGCTTTTTTACGGCCGTTCCTCGTTTTTCTTTCTCGTCCTCTTCTCTTTCTCCTCCCCCTCCTCCACCGCTATTTCCTTTCTTCGATCTACCCCCCTTTCTTTCCCCAACCAATCCCCGCACACGTACGTTAAATATCGTCAGCTGACCGGTATTCCCGGAATACACCGTTTCTTTTTCTGTTCCAGAATCAATGTTATTTCCATTTTCCCATTTAGATTGTGGATCGATACGTTAAAAAGGAAGAGAAAAGAGAGAGAGAGAGAGAGAGAGAGAAAGAACTTTTAACGATAGAATGCCGGCGCAATTAAGGAAATTCGGATAAGAGAAATTGGAAGAAAGGGACGAGGAGGAGCACGGCACCCTAACGAGGGGAACGATATTCTTATCGTTCACCGACAAATTTCTATCCTCCCCACACGACTTCCTCTCCCGGACGGCTCGTCTGCCTGGCAATAAACAGTCGATTTCTCTTTCGCTCCGATGCTGCCGGTTTCTCGTCCCCGGCTTGTGTCACTCTTCGTCGTCGCCGTCCGGTTGGAGCGTGTTGGCCGGAGCGTTGCTCGCTTATACGAAGGGGCCAAATAACTCCGAGGGGTAAACGACTTCCACGCGTGACGGAGCCTCGATGAAGCGCCGTGCGTGCTGGTCGAGGAGACAGGTTCGGGCATCCGGCAAACTCAGCCGATTCGGATCGACGTTCCATCCGCTTGCCTCGATAACTTCGCGCCACCTCGCTCGCGTCGCTCTTCGAAATCGATTCTTTCCCTCCACCCCCCAAAAAAAGACACGAGTCATACATATATTTTCATCTTTGCGAGTGAAAAAGAAAAAAATGTGATTAAAAACGATCGTTTTTTAACGATTTGTCGTTAAAGCGATTAATCGAGATATTCGATAAATAGAAATGTAAAGAGACGATTCTCAATAACACGTACAAGGCACATTTCCCTCTTCCAACGTTTATCGATCGCGATAGTTTTTTCCCCCATCGATCCCCTTCAATTTGCTTAAGATTGCATCGTTGCCGCGTGGGCGGTTCGCGATATCGTGCCTCGTCGACGAGATACCGGTCGTTCCCCGGATTCCAGTGTCTCATAAACGTCTGTTAGTTTCCGAACGACGCTTTCAATCCGGCCGCTGTTCCACTTTCTGCTTTTACCGTGCTTTTCGACGTTCGCTTTCTTCCTACATTCGCGCTATGCGCAATGGAATCCACGATATTTCCCTTAAACTGCTTGGAATGTTTATCGATAGCACTTTTCGAATCGGGCCTGGTTATTCCATTCCCATCCCCTGCATACCTTTTTTCTTTTCCCCTTTTCCTTTTCCTTTTCCCTTTCCTCCTCGAAATATATTCGAAATCGTCGTCCCTCCGCTTTTCATTCCATTCTCGTGAAACGTTCGGATCGAACGAATCGAATCAATTCCCATCTCGCGGAGGACAACGAACGAAAAATAATAATAATCCTCCAATAATATTCTCTCGTTGGGACAGAGTACAAGTCAATGGTCTTCGCGTTTGAATAAAACTCGGAGGAGAGGATCCCGCGCGCGTGGGTGGTGGTTTATTCCCGGAGACGGAAGTGGGTCACAGCAGCCACCACCGTCGCGCCAATGAATAGGGGGTGGAAATGCATCCGTGTGCATCGCGCAGCCAGGTAAAACGTGAATATCTTTCAGGTATATTCCTCCTTTCTCTTCCTCTCTTTCCCTCTCCCCATACCAGCGTGTATTATTTCCGAGCGCGTCCAACGCTTTTATCCGATCGTCTTCCAATGCAACTTTTTATCTTCCACCAGGCTCTTTTTATTTAGAATTATTTTTCTCTCTCTCGCCTTTGCTCGAATAAATGTTTGGAAATTCGTAATTTTTTCTCGAAAAATCTTCTCTTCTGTTTGAATCGATTTTTTTAAACATCCATCATTCGATTCGACTGACTCATTAGGTCAGGTTTCTTTTATTTTTCATCGCCGAAGAACGAGCGATCTGCTCAAAAAAAAAAAAAAAAGAAGAAGAAGAAAGGAATCTCTTCGAATTCCAGAAATAATTCCAAGAAATTCTTCCTAGGAGTCCATTCATCTTCCGACGAGTCGAGCCCCCAAATTTCGCCAATATTTTACAACGAGTCTTAGTTACTTAACGACGAAATTTCTTTAACGAGATTAAGATCCAAAATTCGCGACGATGATACAAACAGCTCCTCCGAATGTGCACGCTCGAAAACACACTTTTTCCATAACGCGGCAACCGGTCGAATATTTTTTATTTTTTTTCTTTCTTTTTTTTTTTTTCGTTCAGTACGATCACCCCCTTTTTGTCGGCGAGCGTTCAGCGACCGCGGCGCGAGTAGTAATCGGCGGGCCTGGCGTGTTTTTTGACGTCATTTCGCAAACATTTGCGGCCCGCCTCTTATTTCGTACGCGATTCCTCCCCCACCTCTCGTCGCACACCCGCAACGCACGATCCGCTCGGAAGAGCAACTTTCGACGAGAGGTGATTCGCCTTTTTTGGGGCCCTGTCGCGGCGCGCGAGTCGTGGTCCCCCTGGTCCTCGACCGCTCCTCCACGCCGGCCCCTCTAATCGCGAATTCGAGACAGCTCGCACTTTCACTCGCTTCGTCCCCCCCCTCGTTCCTCTCTCTCTCTCTCTCTCTCTCCTCTTTTTCCATCTTTCGAGGACCACGCGGCGCGCGGGGCACCGTCGAGACACACGTTCGATTCGGGAATGCGCGAGCACGCCGCGGAATATCGAGTGGAACTTCTTCTGCTTCACGGTCTTCTCCTCCGGTCTTCCACGCTTCTACACACAGTCTGCTGGGATACTACTCGGGGACGGTGTTGCTGTTACGCGAACGGATTTTGGGAAGAGGTAAAAAGAAACAAAAGAAACCACACACACACACACACGCTTTCTATTTTAGAACACTCTTTGGACACTCGCGCCAGAGTGTTCTGTTGCTCGCGAAAAATGTGAAAGTACACGGGGTGCGTTTCAAGAAGGAAAATTTATATTCGTATGTATATATGTATATATACACACGCGTGTCGAAATAAGAGAATATCGTTTCTCGTTTCGAGTTAACGTTCGCGATCCCGTTCGTGCGTACGGCTTCTCGTTCAATTTCCATAGTTCGCGATGGGAACTGTGCCAATTCTTTTATCGATAAACGATTCGATCGGAAACCGGCATCCACGGTTAAATCGTATAAAAACTCGAGAGAGAGAGAGATCTCTCGAGGGAATTTACGAATGTTTAAGGGAAAGGATGCCAAGAAATGGGGAATGGAAGGAGAGAATCTTTGTAAATAGCTGTACGATCTTTAATTTCTTTCATTACTTTTTTCCAATTCTTTCAATCAAAGAAAAATTAAAAAAATCGTACCTCGTCGTGGAAAGAAACGAAAGTATCTTTTCCAGCCCGGAATCGAATCCGTTGTTGATGGAAAAGTTGGGCGGGCAAGCAACGTTGGGAGCGGAAATATTTTCACACGCGTCATTGATCGTCCACCGGTTGAAAGTCCGGGGACGAACTTGCAACCCCGTTGCACATGCGTGTCCCGTTTCGAGATGTTTTGCACGTGCGTCAACACACGCGATGTCGCGATGTCACGGATTGACCCAGTTGACGAGGGTTGCAACCTCTCCCTCTCTCTTCAGCCGAGTCGATCGAGCCCACTCGGCCCAAATAGAAACGCACACGCGTCTATTCTTCCTCGTCGCGTTTCGCGAAACGGTGCATCTCCTCCTTCCACCTCGTTGAACCAGTTCTCGTCGAACCACGATCGATTCCATCGATTCGATGGGAGAATCTGGAGGGGTTGGGCGGCGAATAAGTCGAAAGATGCGGTGGCGAGTTTTAGGAACGCGAGTACAGAACGTCGATCTAGAAAGAAACTCGATTAGGAAGGAAAGGAAAGATTTGGAAGAGATTCGGGCTCGCTTTATTTTCGTGAGACGAATTTTTCATTCGTCGAAAGTGGAACGGGGATAAATGGAACGCGTGTTAAAAAGAGAGAAGAGTTGGTTGACGAATAAAAGGCGATATTTGGAGAGAAAGAATTTTTCAATTTATTTCTCCAGAGTTCTTCCGAAGATTTGTTTTTTTAAACTTAGGGATCTCGATTTCAATTGTATTACATTTTTTACTCGTAAGAGCACGTAAATTTAATTCCTCCTTAAGACGTGACTTATTCTTCCAATAGTCGGGGATAAGTTGCCATAAGCTCGATCGAGTTGACCCAACATCTCTCGTAGATAACCGTGAATTTACAGAAGACTGGACGGATTATTGGTGGATCCGTTTCCGGAGGGACGAGCAGGACTGAGTCAAAGGTGGAAGGACGGGGCGAGGAACAGGTTTCTCGGTTCCTTTGGGCTCGCGATGACACACAGGGGGCGTATTTCCTCGTCTCACCGTTGGCGCGAGGCGCGCGCGAGCGAGAGATCGGTTACCCGGAACAACGAGAAAGTTGGGCAACAGCCGAATTTCGGGAGGCGAATTCTTCGTTAATGCAAATTGATCGCTCGCGTTCGAGCCCCGCTGCTTTCCCTCTCGATTTCTCTTTTTACTTTTAAACCGTGAAGAAGCGACAATGTTTAAATATCGGTGAAAGGATCCTAAAAGTATGCTGGTAAAGGCCGTTAAGATAATCGGCCGAATATTCTTCCGCCCGGGGCGGTCCGTTTCTTTCTTTTCCGTTTCTGTCCCGACGATAACGGGTTCTCGTTCGTTCGTGATTTGCGCAACGATCCTCGTCGGAAGGGGGGGAGGGAGGGACGATTATTCGCCCATCCAAATGCGCAGGGAGCGGCCGAAATTTACTTACAACCGGACTCGAGAGACGCGATTTCACGCGATAAATTAGGTTGAATCCGATCTCTATATATATATATATAGATATATAGAAATCGTTCTTTAATTACCTACTCTACATATTTTAAAAGTCGTTTCTTTTTTCTTTTCTTCAAATTAAATCACTGAGACGTAGCTCACTGAGATGACGAGAAATGATACTCGGTTAAAAGAGATGACAGATTCTAATAATTATGTATTATCTCGGGAGTTTGATCTTTCTTCCGGACACGGACTGCTTATATTTACCTCGAAACGCGAAGAGCAACGTCTCGGACAAGCCAATATCTTAGGCGAGCAGTGAATAGCTCGACGTTTCCGCGTACAGCGTAACTCGAACCGAGAACTTGAACCTGGTTCGCCCCTGAAAGGAATCGAATCGATCGTCGAAACGGAACATCCCACCACCTTTTTATTCCCTGCCTCTCTCTCTCCCTCTCTCTCTCCCTCTTTCTCTTTCTCTGTTCCCCTCCCGAACATTTCTTCGCGAACCTCCGCTTCTGCACGTGCACCGATAAGAGTTTATGCGTCGAAAATCTTTATGGGGTCCGTCCGCGCGAACATAAAGATGGAGGCACACGATCGTAAACGCGGCTTAATGATCATCGATAATTCAGCAATTACGAGCCGTGCTCGTATATCTCTCTTTCTTTCTTTATCCCTCTCTCTCTCTCTCTATATCTTTTCCTGTCTAACGGTGTTAATTGAACCGTTCATCCCGAATTAAACGAACGGTTGCCTCGAACGAGGCAAAGAATTTTCGCTACCATCATTCTCCATCATTTTTCCACGGAGACATCGTCGAAGAAGATTTCTCGATTTATAATTTCTTCTTTCGCTCGCCGTTTGGGCATCTTCCTGGAATTATTATTCCCTTCTCGATTTTCCCCGCGGATGAAGTAATTTTCCTTCGATTCGATCGTTCGACTCGAGGGGAAAAAGTCTTTATCGAGGTTTCCCGTGGTGAATTTCGAAAGCAGGGAGGAAAATCTCGGCGAGAAATTCGTATGAAACGGTGGCGGAGTATCTAGGCCAATGCACTCGAAATCTCTCGATACAGCGGCGGGGATTGGTATCCGAAAACGGGTGAATAATATCGGGAGATGACTCGATCGAAGAGGGTGGTGCAAAAAGTGAGACAGAGGGTGTGAAACGGACGTTGTACGAACGAATGAGACGAGGCAAGGGTTGGAAGGGAGAGGAACGACGAAGGGGATGGTACGTATACACGAATGTACCAGGTATCCAGAGGAATAAAAGAGAATACGAGAAATGAGTGGACGGACGGTGGCAATGGGGGAGGTGGAGTGGAGGGGAAAAGGGAACAAAAAAGAAAAAAAAAGAAGAACGAGACAGATGGGGCAAAGTGGCGGAAAAGGGAGGGAGGGAGGGAGAGATGGACCGCCCACGCTCGAGCATAGAGAGCGAGGAGTGTGCTTTGCTCGGTGCTTTTACTCGGGCGAAGCGCGATGTCGGCGAACCGTGTGTCTCGAAGTAGGTCAGGTCTCAATGACGGTGCCGCAGAGCCTCTACGGTCTCTGTCTAGGTACGTGCATGCGCGTACCAAGCCAGCCGATGCACATGCATCGCTGCTACCCGTCGGTGCAACGCGCTTGCTGCGCTCTACTATCTTTCAACTATGCGCGCCGAACCCTTTTTTCCCGCGCCCGCTTCTTCCATCCACTTCCTCTCCCCACTTGCCTCGGATCCTCGAGCTCTGACGTTCGCTCTTCCTTCCCTTTTCCGGATCACCCCTCCTTTTCTCTCTTCCTCCACCTACTCTCCGTGATTTTCGCCCGAATCCAGCGGAAAGAGAGTTCCCTCGGAACTGCTCGCTCCAGTTTCTCCTTTTTCCTCCACTTTGACCAGGTCACGAGGGAATTGATTCGAACGTCTCCCCCGGTACGGAAGAGCGGAGAGGGAACGACAATGAGCAATCCGGTGGATGGAGCGGGTAAAGATTCGGGTACAAGGGGTTTTTGAAGCGGATACAGGCGCGCGCGCGCGACGCTCGTAGGTGTGTAGGCGGGCAATTAGTAGGGTTTCGAGCGAAACGAGAAACGGAGGAAGAGGAGGAGGAGGAGTGGTGGATTAGGAGCACGATCTCGTGGCTCGAAAGATTCCACCACTTACCACGACACGTCACGGCGTAATCGGAATCAATTGAAATTGGGTGGGAGGGGCGAAATAGAGAAGAGGCATAGAGGAGGAAACTGGCGTGACGGTTGCTACACGGAAATTGGCCTCGGGCCGAAGAATCGCTCGGCCTCTCTTTTAAACGACTTCCTTCAATGAAACGGAGAAGAAAGAACGGGGACGGGTGGAGAGGAGGAGTGGAACGGTAGCCGGAGGGTGTCGATGAGAGAAGCGGCAGCCAGCCTAGACCAGGTCATACCAATTTGTTTCATCAAGCAAAGTGTGTGTAATGCGAGTGTATGATGCAACCGCGTGGAAGCCGGGACCGTGTCGTTCGCGCTCCAGGCTTGCACCTACCTATCTACCTACCTACCTACCTACCTACCTATCTACCTACCTACCTACCTACGTGCTCCTCGATATCTCGATTATCGAGCGTCCGAGTTCACCATGGGAATATGGGACATTCCGCAGCTGCGTACATGCCGCGCTCTCCGTAGTAGAGTAGTAGCTTCCAGATCTCCTCTCCTCTCGGAGATTCTGCGTCTCTCCCCCTCCTTCAACCCCCCTCGGGCTCGTCGTTGACCTCTTTTTCCTTTCATTCTTTTTTTCTCTTAATTATTTCTGCCCCCACGATTTATTTATGCGTCAGTTGTGCCAGGTGTGTTGTTATCGAGTTTCGATACGAGTTTCCACGGGTGGAGATGACGATTGGTCGAGGTTCTTCTTTCTTCTTTTTTCGAGCCAAGCTCTGAAGAAGGAACGCCTCGAGGCGGTGAGCGAGCTTCGTCCGCGAAGCGAGACGACGCGAAGTTTGAATACAGAGTGTCCATTGGTGCCTTTCAACTCGCAAACCACTATTGAGGGACCGACGAAATTGGCCGAATAGCTCGTAGAAGGACATCTCGGAGCTATTTTCCAATTAATAATCTAGGTGGCAGTCGTTTCGATACTGGAATTAGGTGTGGAAGACGCCTCGCTCGTGTGACGGCTCTCAATTGAGAGGTTCGAGTTTCAAAACCGACCGCAACGATCTCTCCCTCATCTTTGTACGTTAATAAACTCGACTGTATCCCGCTGTATTTATATTAAAACTATGACACGGATACTGTTGCGTGCCTACGAGTATATATTCGTGTGAGAATCGTATCGCGTGAAAAAAAAAAGGGAAAGAAGAATATATTGGAAAGTATTCGTGCGATTTGTGCGCACAGTCGCGTCACGTGGTAACGATCCGATGCAGTTTCACGGCTACGTCACCGATGCTTACCATCGATTTAGAGAGTAGGTCGCAGATGCGCACCTGCTGCGTCTAAAAGTTTGCCGCATCCTCTTTTCGTCCTTGTAAACATGATCCTTGCCATACATGTCGCCCCTTAATTTCACTCTTAGCAAGATAAGCAAATAACCCATCCATTGCGAATACTTTCGTTCGAAAATTTGTCTAAATATATCGCGTACGATTGTTCATTCGAAATATTGGCACGGTCTCTGATCCATCAGAGTAAAAAGAAGGTTTGGAAAGACGAAGCGTGTGTCCCGCGATAACACGCAACTCGTCCTGAAATGTTTCCAACAATCACTTCTCCACTTCGTTCGGAATAGACGCGGAGGGATGGCGCGCAAAAGGATGATCCTCGGTGATCTATCAATTACTTTTACTTTTAAACTGGCTGAAAGCCGCCGTGACACGGATCGACCGGCGGCCCTCCGCGTATTCAACAACGGAGAAGAGGAAGGAGAAAGAGAAAGAGAGAGAGATCTCTCACACCTACGCCAACGTCAGCCTCGACATCTGGGACAGGCCGCAGCTGCGAACCTGTCGCACTGCAACTGCAACTCGGCGACCGAGGTCATCCGGCCAGTCTCGCCTCTCTTTTTCTCTTTCACCCGTGCAGCATAGCTGCTGCCTCGGCTTTTTCACTTTCTTTCGCTCTCCCCGCCACGCTCCATCCGTGAATTTCGCGCGCTCTATCGCCGCTTCTATTGTCGTCGGTGGATGATCGATCGAAGCGACTCTCGTTCATTACTCGTCTCTGATATTTTGGTTTTATTGGATCAAGGGGAGTCGATGATCTTCGATCTTGAGGGGGGAAAGAAAAGTGGATCGTTCGTTGTGGATATTTTATATCGGAAATTTCAATTTTCTCGTCGAAACTCGAGTCTCTAATTTTCCCACGAAGCGAAGTTCTCTCTCGTGGACGCGGAGCGTGCTCGAGAGAAGTTTCATCATCGGCAGGATCGTCGATGAAATCGGGTTGCAGGTGGCCACTTCTTCCTCGGTCGCGGGAGACAGCTGACGGCTGATTTATTAGCGACAGCTCTACTTGCGAGCTCTCGTTCGCGCACACATTTAAATCAAAATCTATTCTCGTCCGTTCCGAAAACGATTCGCGCGGAAAATAAGCGACAAATCGCGTTTCCTCGATAAATCTCCACGTCTCTAAATTTCACGTGACTTTAAAATAGAGAGAAAGAGCTCCGTGTCGATTAGATATTTCCTCGTCCCAACGAGATCGACCAACTGCTCCATCGAGATCGATAAAAACTCTTTCGATTTTGAACTTTTTTTTAATTTTCCCCCCTCTCTCTCTCTCCATTTATCTGGAGGAAGATTGGAAACGCCAACATCGCCATCCACTTTTCCACGGATTCCAAGAATATTTCTGGACGGTTGTTAACGAACGATTCATTTCGCATACGCTCGGCCTTATGCGCGCGCACCGAAGAATTCGCGGGGAATGAGATTTCCGCGAATTCATTAAGGGTACCGCGCCGGTAGGCCCCTCGCGCCGGCTGCTTACATAGATGCTGAACGCTTGAAATAAATACGTGCATAAAACTTTGCGAGCGGGCAAACAGCTGCACGGGTGCACATCGGTGCGCTGCGAATGCTAGAGATGGGATCAAGCCGCGTTTAATACCATTCCAATTCTTCTATCGAACGATCTTCGGCAATTAACTTTCTTTTCGGAGCCCGGGTCCTCCTCAATGAAAATTAACCGCGATACACGTTCCATCTAATTTCGGGCGAATCGTTCGATGGATCCGTTCTTCTTTTTTCACGATTATGAAGAGAGAAATCGGGATGATCTCGAGATACGGATAAGGATGTCGTCGACGAATTATCGGGCGTTATCACGCGGGCATTGTTCATCGATCTAATCGCTCGTTTCGATCCCATCTCTCCGGCACACCTGTGCACCGTGTTCACCTGACTCGCATAATCCGCCGGCTAGAATGTGTTCGCGATACACATAGCGAGCGCTCGGTGTCCGATCGTCGAGAAGGGTACGAAGGGCGAGGAATAGAAAACCGCGCGCAAACTCTCTCTCTCTCTTTCTGCCCGTCGAATGCATCTGGACGTGGAAAAATTTCTCCCCGTCGCAAAATTAATTATGGAATTGCACGCGTTCCATAAATTATCTCTGGCTATTAATTAAAAGCTTGAAATTCTTCGAACAAACTCGAAACTACCGTAGAGAGAGAGAGAGAGAAAAAGAAAGAAAAAGGGAGGGGAAAAAAGGAGGATGTTGAAGGAAGGCTTTCAACGCTATCGGCGCTATCGGCGATAAAACCGTATAAACTCGAAATACGAGTAATTATAAATCACATCGGTCGATGATGGGATCGAATCCATACACGGCTCGGCCGAAGCGTGAAAGTTTCGAATCGATTCGTATCGCTTAACGCTCCACGTGCAATCCCCTCGCGTTTGTCGCGTTTGGGTGTCGAAGAACAGCCAAGTTGGACGCACGTGGCCGGCCACGCGAGTTGCGAACACGCCAGAAGCGGGGGTCGCTTTCGATCTTTTATCTCCTCTTACCTCGCTCTCCTTCTCATCGAGCAGTATTAATTAATGCCCTTAATCTCTTGATCGATGGAATTATATATATATCGATGCCAGACCTTCCATATTTTTCCCCCATTCTTCCATCTCTCGTTTTCGAATCTTCGTTCGTCGATTTTCTTCCAATCTTTCTTCTACGGGATATTTTTCATCTTCGCGATACGTCAATTTCCGTTCAACGAGCGGCGGAATGCAAATGAAAAATTGTTTACCAGGGGACGAGGAAGAGATGGTCTCCGCCGATTAGAAATTTTCCTTTCGTTCAACATTGACACGAGGCTCGGATGCGTGCATCGGGCGGCCTTGATTGCGGTCTCGTTGGCGTGTTATTCGACCAAAAAAGATGCCACCGATAGCGGAATATGATTGTTGTATGTAATTTGCGGCGAGGGGCAACCGACCGCGGTCGCGAATCTATTATTATTGCGTCGCGCTGTGTCCACTGTGTAATGCTCCCCGGTGCTTGCTATCCAACTTTCGCGATATCCCATCTCCTCGCGCGTTTATATCTTCAATTTTTCGAACGATCCTTCGAAAAATTCTTCGAAAAACGTCGAATCTTTTTCTTCGATGAATTCTCGATCCGTGGACTTGAAACTCGGTGATGAACGGCGATTCGAATCGGATGTAACACGTCGCGACGGCCTTCGCGCTCGTAAAAGTTGTCCGAGTATATTCGGAATAACGTTCGAGCGGAGCGGAGATCGTCCTTGCGCCAATGTTTTTTCACGACGCCAACTTTCCAAAGGGAATGTCGGATTTTACTGCTGGATCGAGAAATCCGTCGTTCCGGTTGTTTTGGGTTTGGGATAGGCAGTGGTAGTAGTTTCACGGTAGACAGTTTATAAAGATTGGATTGCGTCTCTGGTTGCGGCAATTAACCGGTTAATCGAGCCCCTCGTGTCATTTCAGGAACGATGTTTATTATGGGTTGTAATTGGTTCCTTTGATTTCAGCGAGTTGGAATTTTTGTCCGCTGATTAATTTGAACGAACTTGTTTCCAGTAATTTTATCCAGTAAATAAAATGCCTTGTATTCCCTTCTCTTCTTCCTTTTCTTTTTTTTTTCGCGCATCCATGCTCCGTTGCTACGAATAATAATCGAAAGGGGAAGAGAAAGACAGGCGGAAGAGGTTGTCAAGCTTTCTTTCGAGAAATGCAAAGAGAAAGGAAAAGGAAATATACACGGAATCGTATATATATATATGTATACAGAATTTGCTTTACGATACTAATTAATAACCTAATCCGGGATTGGAATTGGAATTTGCCGATTCGACGAGTTTTTTCTTTTTTCTCTGATGCGCGAAAGGGGTTGTATCCTCGGGCTCGTATCGTTGTTACAAATATTAACGAGATTCGAGTGGGGTGTATAAAAGACCGCGTAAAGAAAAAAAAGAAAGAAAGAAAGAAAGAAAAATGAAGCTTCGAGCCTTTATTACCCGTAATTTCCGTGCAAGTTTATTGCCGGACCGAATACCGACTGTTATTAATATAGGGACGTTTATCTATCATTACGAGCCGTATCGGTTCGGACTTGGCTATTAATGGCAGCGCGAGATAGTATAAATTTTCGTGGATCGACGATCGAAATATAATGCGCGCGTTTGTAACCGGTATCTCTCGAGGTGTGGTGCGCGCTGATCGATGGTTCCAGCGAAAAAAATATAGGACGGGGCAGCTCGGAAGCGGCATTTATCATGCATGCGTCGAATTACGCGCGCTGATCGCGGAGGGAGCGAAGGGAATCGACGAGGAAGAGAAAAAAAGGATAGAGAGAGAGTGAGAGAGAGAGAGAGACGAAAGGGACGAGTTTTGATTTTGGTTGCACCGGTTCTTCGTTTCGTCTTCGTGCCGCTCTAATGACACGATTTTCATGTTCTAGTTTCCATTAAACTCTTGCTTTCTTTTCTCGCGCGAACGAGATATCGAACGAGCTCATCTTTCACTCTTATTTTCGTTCGATTCACTTCGCCTTGCCTCTTTTTTTTCTTTTTCCTTTTTTTTTTTTTTTAAAGTCTCGTTATCCAACGCTCGACTCGTATAAAACCCGTGGAAATCGAGCTTTCGATTTAGGCTTCGTTTTTTTTTTTTCTTTTTTTGCACGAGACCCGATCCCCATTTCGATCTTAATTAATGGCACGAGTTAACCATCCCTCTGGCCGAGTCCATTAACGATAATCGAGCTCAATAATCGAAATTCGATGCGAATTCGATCCCGTGACTCGCGAGAAATTGGAACAATAATCATCTCTCTCTCTCTCTCTCGATTCTTTTTTCATTTATCGTTGATTTGCGAGTTGATAAATTGGAAAGGGGGAGAAAAAAAAGACAAAGGAACAAAGAGATTTTCACTTTCTTAGGAAATTGATTCTCGATCTCTATTTTTGCGTTTATCGCTTTCGAAGAACGAGATCGGGATCGCGGATTCCCCTCCTATTGTTACGAGCCACGGGAATTACTTTCGCTGCTTTCGATTTTGCCACGACAACTGTGATTTAACGGAGACAACTGTTCGAAACGATTGTCGCAAACGACTTTCATCCACTCTCGATTACCACGGCCGATCCGCCATTATTTCGGATGGGATCGACGATACGCCTTTTCAGAAAGGAAAATCGGCGATCCTCGCTTCTTCCACTTTCGTTTCAAGAGAAACGAATCCGTCGCGGTTTAATCAATCGTTCTTTCTTCCAATTATTTCTTCTTTTTTTTCTCGAATCAAAAAATCAACGATAATCAATTCTCTGCGTGTTATCTCTCTCCGATCCTTCGTCCTTCGTCCTCGATCGTTCGATCGTCGAGAAAACGTGAACGTGACGCGATTGAATTTGAATTTTCCACATGTTGGCGCGCGCTCGTGTAAAAGTGTAATTTGAGCGTGGAAGATTAAACGAGGCCTCGCCGACGAAAGCAGTTTCCCACTTATCGGCCGATTCACTTTCGATCGGCAGCTCGCAAACGCGTGTCGCAAATCTTTGCAATTGCCCTCAAGAAAGTAAGTGGAAAGCAGCGAGATTTATATTCTACTTTGATGTTCCCAGCAAACTTGTTGAACCTGATCTTGAATCTGGTTTACGTTCACGTTCGTGTATATGGAGCGACGTATGGAGAACGCTCGAAGAATAATTTGAGCTACTTTTCCGGAACAATAAATAATAATGGTGATCGAAACCGGCCGGTCGAACAGAAATATAGAAAAAAATAGGTTTTGCCGCTTTTTTCTTCTTCTTCTTTTCTTCGTATAAATATAACATAACACTCTTCTTACGATACTCTTCCCTTCCACGCGATCTCCTCCACGGTTCGTTCCGCGATAAATAACGCGATGTTCCTTTTTTTTTTCTTTTTATTCTTCGATTAGACAATTATCGATTATATCTTTCCCCGGTGTGGAGAACGTAGAACGTTCCATCGTAGAACGGAACGTCTATCCTCGAAACGATCGATCGATCGATCGATCGGAATGACTTTATAAAGGCTGTTCAAAAAGGGGAAATTGAGCGTGAAAAGGTAGCAAAAAGACGCGCGGCATTGTCCATTGCGCAAAGGCCGACGAGACACGGGGTTCTCCACTTCGTCCATCCATCCTTTTCTTCATCCCGTTCCATTTTCTCTCCGTCGAACATTCCGAACTCGTTCGTTTCGTGCTCTATTTTATAACTTGTATCTTTTCTTTCTTTTCCCCCCAAGATTTCGATTTGAGAGAGAAATTTTCTTTTATCCTCTAGGATTTTCGAATCCGGAAAAGATCGAAGGGGGATCACGAATGAAATGGAATCCGAGGAATTTCGCGGCCGCTTTTACTACTCTCGATTCGAAATGGAGGATTTTTTTCTTTTTTCTTCTTCTTCTTTTTTTCCTCCGATCACGTGCTCGGCCTTCCGAGCCGGTAGTTTCTTTTGGGTCGCTCTGTACGACAACGTGTGCACGCTGCTGGCATTGAGTTGTAGTCGTAGTAGAATAGAGCAACTAACCAACTAACCACGAGACGTCAGTAGGACAGTGAAAGGCGACCTAGACCAAGTCTCTCCGGCGGCGCAACGCTGCTGGAGAACTTGACGAAGGAACGCCGATGTTTTCGTGCACGTGTGTATACGTATATATATAATACGTGAGCACCGAGCGTTCGCGCGTGTATTGCATCTCCGGAGGCGAGCCGATCTTTCTGACCCGATCAACGGGAAATTGGGACAAGTTGCGACAATTGTCCACTCAACGACCTCTAACCATCCGTGGAACGTGTGCACTTGTTTCGCATCTGCGAATTACAACACCATGTTTATCGTTTATTGTTATTGTTATTGTTATTGTTATTATTATTACTCATCATTATCATTAGAGGAGGACGGGTTTACATAATTCATCGAGGGACGAATTTATTGGGGGCAAACAATCGTCTTGTTAGTTGGTCGGATAGCCAGATGCTCGTTTTTATGGAGGGTTAAGGACGAGTCTTTCTCTAAGTCGAATGAACGACCGATGGAAACGTGTGTATATATATATATATATATATATATATATATTGGAAGATGGATAATCGAATAATATATAAATAATAAGTAAGCTGGCTCGTTTCGTCGCGGCGAGGCAAGCACGTGGGCTCCCAGCAACAGCTCTTACGAGATATTTGAGTCCCCCATTCAAGCCTACGGCAACATACCACGGCAATTTATTACCGGAAATTTCTTTTCTCGTTGCATCATACCTGGTTCCACGGGAGTCGTATCGAAATCCCCTCTCCTCCTCCTCCCCTGAAAATCGAAATCAAACGAATGTGAGAACAAGGCGATAGGAATTGATAGGAATGGGGGGAGGGGGGAGCGTCCTCGCCATCGATTTCGATCCTCGGAATTTTTTATCCCTTTTTCTTTTATTTATATCCGAGACGGGGACGAAATACGGGATTTCTCGGGTTGGGTTGTCGATCAAATGGCGTTGATCGGCGAACGGCGAATGGTTTCACAGGTTTCCTTTTTTTCTTGTTTTTTTCCATCACCTCGATTAATCTTTTTGAACGAGACAGAAGAGTCGAGGAGGAGGCGAGTAGCAGCCTCCTAAAATTATCCCCGATTCTACCGGTGCCGCTGATAAACAAACCGTTTTTCGTTTAAAATAACATTCGGTCCCGAATGGAACGTTCTCCTCGTGTTATCCGCCACAAGCCCGTGGATAAATATTCATAAGTCTGGAGAAAAAGCTCGACGAAGAATCGGGGAGGGATGGGAAAAACGGCGGATCTCGAATCGGATGGAAGAATTTTTTCGTCAAAAGAAAGAATTCGGGATTTGTGGATTTAGGATTTAGAGGGAAGGGAAGAATGGGATCGAGAAGGTGCGGAGAAGGTGAGAGAATGGGGACGTTCCCCCCTCCCCCTCGAAGGAGGGCGCCCTTTCGATTTCGTTCCGATCCGAGTCGTGGATGCAGCGCGACATTGCCCTCCTTAAACGGGGAAAGTTTCGATCGGTTAATCGAGGCTCCGGTCGCTCGATCGCACGTAAGGCACGGTTTCAAATTTTCCTTATGTATGTATTTTCCAATCTAAGCAAATAAATACGCTTTGGAACGCGAGATTTTTACTTTATATATAGCAGAAGATAGAAGGATTTCTCTTCCTCATGCTTGCTTAAAATTTTAATGACTCAAGCCATCAAAGTTTATGTCGATTTGTCACGAATGGATTCCTCGCTTAGATATTGTTCTCGTCCATACGTTGGGAACGTATAACAGGGTTCAAAGATCGAGGCAATCTCGGCCGGGGGAATTAACGACGGAGGATTTTAGAAGGAGATTAAAGAGACAATCCCAACGAGGAACCCGTACGAAGGCCTCGTTCCTGGAACGCGTTAACCTGTTCCGGAAATAGGTCCACGTCAAAACAAACGTTAATGACAATAATTAAACTTTTTTTTTTTTCTCTTTTCTTTTTTTTCCTTTTTTCTTTTTTCTTTTTTCTTTTTTTCCATTTCCATCAAACAGCGCGGTCGCCGCGCTTTAAAGAAACGCGTGATTTATCGTTCGACCACTTCCTGCATGGGATTAGACGTCAAGGTTACACGTTGAAGACCTCTGGGGTCGTAAAATCAACCGTTGAATTCGATTAGAAACACGCGTGGAACAGAGAATTGTCCATTGGTTGACGGAAATCGCGAAATACCCTCGGCGTTGCGAGCGGTATTGGACGAGTTAATGGATTTACGGAAGATTGTTCCCTGGACACATGTGAGATACACCGAGGTATATACACCTATCCGAGGCAGACGCGCGACGTTTAAAACATTAACGGGTCAATGGCGCGGCGAAACGACGCTGCACCGTAAACACATTCGTATTCTTGGACAGGGTTTTCGGAGGTCGGTTACCGCGCGTGGCCAATTAACGTCGAAATAAAATCCGCTCGTGCGCCGTTCCAAAGAGTTTTATTATCATGCGCGGGGCCATTCGACAGGAAGTTTCTTCTTTGCCTCTTGAATCATTTCGATCGTTAACGAAATCGTCTCTCCCTCTCTCTCTCTCCAATCTTCTTCTTTCGTTTCGTTCGTCGCGAAAATAATATCCTGATCGAGATTACGAGTAGCGGTGCTCGAAGGATTTTCTCTCTTTTTTTCTTTTTCTCCTTTTTAAACTTTGTCCCAGAGAGAGAGAGAGTGGAGAAATTGTTGAGAAGTACTTTCGGGGCACCCGGTGTGTGGCTAGACGCGAGTTCCAGCCCGCAGACTCCTACTCGCTGTCAGTGAAAACCGCATCGATAGGATATAGTCGGTGGAATGGAACGCGAGGGAAATGAGAAAAGTCGGGCACCGATGAAAGTGAGAGGACACGAGGCTACAGGCCGTTTCAACCTTCTCGTTTCCTTTCTCGTTCCCTCGTAGCGAGGAGAAAGGATCTCTATCCGTTTCCTTCTTCTCTTTGTCCTTCTGTTTGAAAATTGAATCGTATCCTACCTAGCGATCGCTTTCTAAATAATATCGAGGAATTCCGCTATTGTTCCATAGAAAGTTCACTTTTACTCGAAATTTCGCGGTATGGGAATGGGGGAAAAAATTGACGATTTTCTTTCTTTCTTTTTTTTTTCTTTTTTAAATAAATATATATATATATATACGTATATATTTATTTTTCTCTGTAAATCTTGGCGCAAGATTTGAAAAAGATGGCGGGGAATTTCATTACCCGTGGAACACAATGCTAATCGCGATTTCGCAGAGACACAACGGACGACCGGAGAGAGACCGTTGTTATAAATAATACCGTGACGTATGTAACTTAGTTATTCAAAAATACAAAGTGCATCTCGAAAGCGTTTCGAACGGATGATAAATAGCGACCGCGAGTTTGACGATTTATTCCTGGACACTTTTCAGCCATCTCTCTCTCTCTCTCTCTCTCCTCTCTCTCTCCCCCTCCTCCTCCTCCTCCCTCGACGATCGCCTCGTAGAGATGGTTACGCAAACGCGTAACCGACCTTTAAAAAACCGACAACAACGGATAAAGATCGCAGAAAAAAAGAGAAGAAGAGACTCATCGCCATCCTCCTACGAAATTCCTCGAACGTCGTGTATAATCGTGTCATCGGCATCGTACTAAATCTCGAAGCAAAAAAGGAAAAAAAAGAAAAAATTAATCATTCGACGCGTAAAAACCAAGAATGTTATTTATTTAATTTATTCCCTCGCCGAAAAATCCGAGGATCGAGGCGAGGAGGGGATTTGACTCCTTCGTCAAATCAGGATACTCGACAAAAGATATTCATCATCGGCTGGACTGATCGGACAATTTTTTACTCTCTCCTTTTTTTCGCAGGTTGACCGTTCGAATGGAAGTCGTTTGAGCGGTCGAGAGGATCCTCCCACGAGGAAGAATCCCGGTTAGAGAGCGAAGAGAGCTGCGAGGAGAGAGAGGGAGAGGGAGAAGAGGAAGACACAGGGTAGCGGATCGGTAATAATCGAGACACGATGGCGGGCGAGGACACGCAAATGTTGGCGAACGGAAACGTGGAGGCGCTCACGATAATTCCACCGAAGATGGCGAACGGGAACGGGCTGATCTGCGGGAAGCAGCAGCACAACAACAATGGGTCGATACCTAATGGAAAGTTGCACGAAATAACAGCGGCGGAAAACGGGAAATTGATCATGTCCGACGAGAAGTCGAGCAGCCTTCACACGGAGTTCGACGATGCCGATGTGTCTTGCGGCTGGGGCCCGTGCAGGCCACACTGGCTTCAATATTTCGCCACGAAGCAGGCCTTCCTTGTCACTTTCTGCATCACCTGGGTTGGTTTGGGTTAGCTTTTCATCTCGATCGAGATCTAATCTAATCTCGAGGGAGAAGATTAATGTCGTAGCCGAATAATAATCTTTCGAATATAACACTTATTATTACTTATAAAATAAAGTAAAAAAGAGATCTCGAGAAAAGGTTGGAAAACACCAAACTTTTTTTACTATATATCTCTCTTTTATATTTTTCGTAACGAGTCGTTCGTGAAAATTTTTTCGTTTATTTAATTAACGTAGTGATTAATATATAACGATATAAATTTTATATATATATAATTGAGATCGCTCGTTGTGTTTCCATAGGTTCTTCAGGGAATGTACTACACGTACTTCGTCTCGGTGATCACGACGATCGAGAAGCTGTTCCAGATACAGTCGAAGACCACCGGTATTATAATGTCAGCGACGGAGATCGGGCAGATCGGTTCCTCTCTCCTGCTTACGTATTACGGGGGCCAAGGTCACCGGCCTAAGTGGATCGCTTGGGGCATGATCCTGTTCGCGGTGAGCTCGTTCACCTGCTCGATGCCCCATTTCATCTTCGGTGAACAGCTGATCCATCAGAACGAGATGTTTCTCAGCGGGGTCGAGGGTGGTGACCCGAACAACACCCATCCCATCCCTGCCAACCTTTGCAAATTGCAGGAACGATCGGAAAATTCTACGGTCGCCAGGTAACGGACGAGTAAATCCCTGCTAAAGATAATTTCTTTACCGATTTTTCGACATTTGTCGATTATCGTTCGTTCGTGTATTTTTTTTTTCTCTTTTTTTTTAAACTCTCGATCGATTCCTCTCCTTCTCCCCTCCTGAAATTGTGTCGCAATTCTGTGCAACCCATATCTCTCTCTCTCTCTCTTTACCTCTTTTGCCTTTCCACGATGTATCGATCCTACCTTTTTCTTTTTTTTTTTAAATGGATAATAAGGTCTCTCCGTTTATAAATATAATAGAAAAAAAAAATTACACGAGTCTCGAGAAAAATTCGAATCGATCTCCGGACGACGACGGTTGATTTTTCTTTTTTCTTTCTTTTTCTCCGTGATTTCTCCGAAGCTGGATCTCGTCCACGGCTCAAACGACTCACACGATAAACGACTGCAAAGGCGACTCGTTGACGGAGCAGAGGATACAGAGCAAAATAACCACGGTGGTCCTGGCGATATTTTTCGTCTCCTTGTTGGGCGTTGGAATGGGTCAGACGGCGGTCTACACCCTCGGTATCCCTTACATCGATGACAATGTGGCCAGCAGAGAAAGCCCGCTCTATTTCGGTAAGAATACCGATTCCTCCCCCTGCCTACCGTTTCTATTGTACCGCGAACGAGGAGGGGAGCGAAACAGGGTTCGAGAAAGCTTTTGCTTTCGCGTTTGGACGCGAAAGAGCGTTTCGCTCGGGGCCGAGGGGGACTATAGCAAGATCTTTCACTTCGATTATTTTGATTCATCGTTGCGTTATCGTCGTGCGGAACGTTCAATGTTACGCCGGGAATTTGCATACTCACGGGACACGTTGTCCCCGTACTTTGTTGCAGCGATCACGATCGGAGTGAGGATCCTCGGTCCAGCCCTGGGCTTCATTCTGGGCTCGTTGTGCACCATGATTTACGCGGATTTGTCGGCGAATCCGCAAATCACGCCGACGGATCCGAGATGGGTCGGGGCATGGTGGCTTGGTAAATTGAAATTTCTCCTTCTTATTACGCCTTCTTGTATCAATTCGAACACAATTGCGCAATTTTACACCATTCTTCCTTCCTTCCTTCCTTTCCTCTCTCTTTCTTCAAAATTCTTGAAAATCTCGCGAACGAGATTGGAAGAATATTGGATGTTTCAGGTCTGGTGCTGATAGCAGCCATGCTGATGTTGGTAAGCATAGGAATGTTCGCGTTCCCGACGCGGTTGCCCGCGAGCAGGACGCCGCCGAAACGGGCCGACGCGAAAAAGCCTAGTCTCCGAGGTAAGCGCTCGATTTATCGCCAATTGTTCGTTTAAGCTCCTCTCTCCCCCACCGCCGCATCCGATCACAGCGATTTAATTCGATTTTACGGCCTCCTCCCTCCCTCCCTCTCCTCTTCTCTACCCGCTCGAAAATTGGCCGGGGGAGAGATCGAACGGACGAGATAAAAGTACCATCGCCTCGAAACCGTCTATTAATCGCAACCCCTTCCAAAGCCCTTCAAAAGCGTGCGCATCCGCCTCGATTCCTATCCCAGACGCGACCGATTCCTTTCGAATTTGCTTCCACGTTTCGAATAAGTGAGATCAAGATCGAGGAAAACGAGATTCATTTCATCGATCCTCTTCTCCGTCGTTATCTCTTTTATTGTCCTTTCGCTGTTTAATCACGTTACGAGGATTTTCTTCTCATTTCGCGGTTTATTAATTTTCTCGAGACAAAAACGGCGAATCGATACGCACGCGATGCATCGACATTGTTTGCCCCGATACGAATATTTCTATTCGTCGCATTGTGGATTGGCGGAGAGAGTGGGGGGGGAGAGGACGGAACAGTGGGGCCATTATGTATTCGGTGGACGTTTATCGGGAGGAAAAGACGCGGGCCAATAAGATGATCTTTGAAGCGTGAACTTGGCAGTCAAGGTCAATGGCGAAATTTAGGCTCGCAGAGAGAGAGAGAGAGAGAAAGAGGGAGAGGAAGAGAGAGGGAGAGAGAGTCGGCCGGCGTGTCTGTCTGCTCGTTCGATCGTGAGCGCTCGCCCCGTTGCTTTCTGAAACACGGTCGAGCCCTTTTCTGGGAACCCTTTCCGCCTAGGATTGCAGGGCGAGCGTTTATCGAGTTGGTTTGCGTTTATTCTCGATCCGCTTCGTTGAAACGTTCTGTTTCTTTCTTCGAGAGAGAGGAGATCGAACGGGAGCGGAGAAAATTGTAAATTCGGTTTGTTTGTTTGAAAGAAGGAGGAAATTCCATAAACGTGACGTATCGATCTTTCACTATACCTTTCCCGCCCTTGACCGACAATGTTTCGGAATGTTGTTCCTGAAAGAGGCAGCCTGTTCAAAATGCGGCACGAGTCGCATCGATAATGCAACTTGGACGTCCCACTGTACCACGTGCGCCTCTCCTCAGCATCGTAGGGACGCGTTACTTAAAAATAACTCCCTCCCTCCTCCCGCTAATTGTCCAAGCGTAACCCCCGCTTAAAGGAGAAGAGGAACCTCGTTGAATTAAAATTCGCTCGCTCGGAAGAGGAAACGTTTAAATTCAACTTGACGAGTGCCCGGATGAAAAGAAAGAAACGATGATTCCTCCCATGATTCCCTGAAAATCCAATTCGGCTAACGAATTGGGAAGCAAATTGCTCTGTATTTTCGCCGTGGACCGAAAACCGAGAGTCCGTGCATCCGGCCGACCGTACGAGGATAATTTCCCCGCGGGGTCGTGGATCACGCGAGGAAGAGGAGGAGGAGGAGATTTAAAGGAGAAGGAGCGAGAGAGAGAGGGAGGAGGGTAGGTATGGCGCGCATTTCTGGTGCGTTAGGTCGGTCGTGTTATGTCGAGGTGCACGAGACAGCTGAGATAAGTCCTCTCCCCGCAAGAGGAACAAATCCACGCGCGCACGGGCAAGGAAGAACGGCAGGGCCGTATACGCACGCAGAAATGCAGAGGCGCGCGTGTGCCTACCGAGCGCTATGCACGACGCATGACCGTGAACTTGCCCCACCTAGTGCACCAGTCGGTCAGTCATCATTATTAACGCACACACGCGGGGCCCGCCGCGTTCACGCGCGCGCTCGCACACACACGAGCACGAACGCCCGATCCTTTACTCCTACGTGCACATGGCACACCGGAGAGACGAGAAATCCGGATACGTTTCGACGAGCCGTACGAAACTCGAATTTTTGCCGGCAATTTCCATGCGAAATAATCCGTGCGAGCTTCCCAAATTAATGTTTCCCGCCCCTGAAACTTTGCTCCTCTTTCCTCTCGTTGCAGGATCCAGGAGGAATTTTGGAAGGAATGGTTTTTTGGAATTCTATCCTCGCACGAAGGGACGATACACGAGGATATCGTTAGAAATTTGCGCGCGTGTTTATTGGAGAGGACGGTAGAAAAGATCGCCTCGGAGGAGAGGACGGAATTGGACGGATGCACGCGATTCTCGTATTACTCGGTTCGTCAGCCCCCTTTGAAGACTTCATTCTTTCAACTTTATATAACTCGCTGTATCGATCGTATCTCGATAAATCTATTTGTCTCTTATTTTCTCGTCGTAATTTTATCCCGTACGATATATATACACATACACGTCTTTTTCGATCGATGATTTCCGTGCAAATTTCTTCGCGTTTTTTCTTTTTTCCGCGCTGATCCGGAGAAGGTTGGAGGAGGTTTTCGCGATTCGAAGCCACCCTGTATGTGGCCGGTGCAGGGTTGTCGCGATAATACACGGAGCGCAATGTTAGTCACGTTTGTCTACTCATGGTCTGCAGGACTTCTCTATGCGGGGTTGCCACGACTCTAGCCCGGCCTTCCTGGAAGCCTAGAGCAGTCCTAGGCATCCTTAATGTCAGTTTCCACCGAGGGTTTCTCGAACAGAAACCTCGCACGAACGAACGCCTCATCGTACATCTCGTTCCTCCTCTCTTCTCGTTTCTTTTTCCGCTCCTTCCCTCCCCTTCCCACTCCCCTTCCCTCCCTTCCGTCCCATGCAGGAATTCGCCTTTTTTGCCATTGCTCGAAAATCGATGCGCCACGTCCTCTTCCCTCTTTATCATTTCACCCATACGCGATTTCCAATTCGACTCGACGTTATTAAACGTTTTGTTCTCGTTCGAGTATTTAATCTAATTCTAATGTGTAAAAGTAGATCTCTTAAATTTTTCTATACTAAAGTTTTGTACTAAAGTTTTGTATAAAGAGAGAGAGGGATTAAATTTGATAATACCAGTAATCTTAACGAAGATATAGCGAGGATATATGGTCCTTTGGATGTCAATTATGTCGTAACTCGAACAAATGGAGAATATTTTTTCTCTTTTTTTTAAAGAATTCCACGAAAGTTTTACTATCGGTAGCCGAAGATCGGTCCAAGTTTTTCTCGCGCCGGTGCAAGTATCGACGCCGCGCTTCCTTTTTCTCATCCGTTTCTCGTTTTTCGAGCTGGAGGCGATCGCACGCTGCAATCCCTGCTCCCTCTGGCTCGCGCTCTCCTTTTGCCTCGTCGTTTCGCCTTCGAAAATAGAACGAGGGGAAACTCGATCGTCTCGTAATTAGCTCGTCGTTCGTAATTGATTTCATAAATATAGAAGAAAATCCGTGTGGTTTCGTTCGCGTTGATCACGTTTCACCTTTGGATACCTAATTTCGAGGAAAGGATGGGAAATAAAGAGGGGGAATAAAAAGTTTAGCCGAGGATAAAAAGAGATTAAATATTTATTTCCTCGAAATTCTTCGCCGCTCTTTTTTTCTTTTTTTTTTTTATTCGTATACGCGACAAGGACAAAAGTTGGAAGTGAAAAAAAGTTGATGAATTGTTTTCGCGATTTTTAAGGAATGATCTTCGGAAGCAAAAAAAAAAAAGAAAAATAAAAGAAAAGAAAGAAAGAGAGAGAGAGGGAAAAAAGGGACGAGACAAAGAGGGAGGAGGCAAAAAAAAAAAAAAAAAGAGGAGGAATAAATTTCATGTAAATGGTTTCGCTGCAGGTCGCGATGCACGGCTCGCGTCGCCTGCACGATTCGATGCACTCGCTACACCTCGCCTTCTCTCTACCTGTTGCAGACTTCCCTAAAGCGGTGAAGAGGCTGTTGAAGAACGACATTCTTATGTTCCGGACGGCCAGCAGCGTGCTGCACATCCTACCGATCGCCGGCCTCTACACCTTCCTGCCAAAGTACCTCGAGAGCCAATTTCGCTTGCCAGCTCATCATGCGAACATGATCTCAGGTAATTTTCGCCAATAGACACGCGAGCAAACTTTCTCGCCCCGATCCTCCTTCCCTCCTCCCCCCTCTTCTTTTTTTTCCATTAACATATTTCGATCCTTCCAACCTTCCTTCCAATCTTTTTCTTTCTTTCTTTCTTTCTTTCTTTCTTTCTCTTGAATCGAAAAAAGAAAAAGAAAAATAGAGAGAGAGAGAGGGGGTATTTTATCCGAAATTTCTCGAAATTTAAATCCGAGACAAAGAGACGAACGTGAACAATGAGAAACTAGAAGGAGGAGCGATTTGACGATTTTGATGATTGTCCTTTTTTTCGCAGGTGTCGGTGGTATTTTAGTAATGGGTTTGGGTATTATAATTAGCGGAGTGTTTATCCTGAGGGCAAAGCCTAACGCCAGGTTCGTCGCAGCCTGGATCGCCTTCACAGCTGTAATATACGCGATCGGCATGGGTGTGCTGATGTTCATCGGTTGCCCTATGGACGATTTCGCTGGTCTAGTTTCCCATTCCGACGGGTAAGTGTTTCCCTCCGACAAATCCATCTCCAGTAAAGTTGTTAAAAATTTCTTTCGAGCCAATCCCTTTTCTTTCCCGATAGAGGATAGATTTCGAAAGAGAGAGAGAGAGAAAAAAAAGAAAATGACGAACGACAACGATAAATCTTTCTAGATTGTCCAGGTTCGAGCAGACCTGCGAGGCTACATGCTACTGCGATCGGAACAAGTTCAGCCCGATTTGCGGTGCCGATGGTAAAACGTATTTTTCCGCGTGTCACGCGGGCTGCTCCAATTACACGATCGTCGATGGCAAAGTTGCATCGGTGAGTACCACGGACATTGATCGTTATCTTCGAGATCTTCTCGAGAGATCCGTTACGGGGAGGGGGGAGGGAAAAAAAAAGAGAAAATTTTAAAGGAACGTCGACCGCGTTATGGTTAAAAAAAAAAAAAGAAAAAAGTCGATACGAGGGTAAAAAAAAAAAGGGAACACTTTTCGATACACTACTCGCGAATTGGTTCCAACAATTTAAAAACGCGTAAAACCCGATGCGAAATTTCATCGATTTCATCGTTTCATTGTCGATTTATTTACGACGTTACTCCGTGATTCGAATCGAATAATCGTTTTCGCTATTTCTCGCGCTGATTGCATACAATCCCCTGATAGCGCGCGGACTCACTGACGTCATCGCGAAAGAGAGAATATCGATATATATATATATATATATATATGATGCTCGATCGGGAAATAGGCTCGATCGTAATTATCGGTGACAGTGGCATGCAACTAGGCCAGAAATGTGCCGTTTGCTCCGACCATTTACGAAGGAAATCGCATTATTCGAACGAAACAATGCTTCATTGATTGCGCAACCAGGCGAGTCATTAGTTTCGCAATTGAAACATTCCGCCTTATCGCGAACATTTCAATTTCCAATTGTTCGGATTTCGCGGGGATTAAACGAAATGTACGCGGGTAAATATATATATACGTACGCGTAATGCAAACAGGTATATCGCATTCCAAATTTTCTCGCTTCCTTTCGCGATGCATCGAGAATGGCGCGTTTCTCAAAATCTTAGTATTCGACGCATCGATCGATAAAACGTGTCGAACGACCGACACGTGCAAAAGTCCAAGATCCTCGCGCGCGAATTCTCAGTGATAGTTGGATCGAAAGAGGAAAGGAAACACAACTCGCGAAACGCAAGTTTAACAACGCCTGTGCTTCACGATTTTTTTACAGTTTTACAACTGCCAGTGTATCGGGTCGAATCTGACAACACCGGAAACGGCAAACACTGCGACGATCGGTTACTGCGAGCTCGAGTGCAGTAACTTTTGGGTTTATATGGTCCTGTTCTCGGTGTTCGTTTTCATACACTCGACCAGCGAGGTGGGCTCCATGCTGTTGATCCTCAGGTGCGTGGATCCACGGGACAAGGCGATGGCTTTGGGCCTCATACAATTCGCCATCGGCCTCTTCGGTAATTATGCCTTCCCTCCCCCTCGTCCCTCCCATTTCCCCCATTTGTATCGTCTCTCGTGATCCACGATCTCAATAAATCGCGGAGGGGATCGTGGATCGAAATCTTCCATTTCCTCCCCCCGAACGATGGAATCGGGAGAACTTCATAAATGAATTTATCAGGCGGATGATCCGTTGGTCGGTTGGTTCCAGGTAACGTCCCGTGTCCAATCGTTTATGGTGCTGTGGTGGACTCCGCTTGTCTCGTATGGGAATACGCTTGCGGCGAGCGAGGTGCCTGCTGGCTTTACGACTCGAATGTCTTTAGAATGTTCTATCATGGTACGTACCGCGGTTAAGAAGAAATCTGCGGCGAGGAGAAGTCGGAAATATCTGCATCTCGATTATCCGACTTACTACTGCTCAACTCTTGCCTCTCTATTATATATATATGTATAATATATATATATATATACCGAGGCTAAATTTCTCTTTTCCGATATTATTTATATCTCCCAAGAGATGAATCGTTTCCCATGAATATGTTGTTAGAAATTTAACCTCTTCACGATCGTTTTATATATATATATATATCTTAATTAATATAATAATTATAATAATTTCTCAATCGATCAACCGATAATAAATTGCACGGATTGTCCAGGTACCACTGGCGGAATCCTGATTCTCGCTTTCGTGGTGGACATAGTGGTGTGGTACAAGGCCGGGAGCATCAGCTTCGTGGAGGAGCAGGAAGCGGAAGAGGGCACGGTCGAGGAGATGGCCACCCTCAAGTCGCAGGATGCGCAGGCAGTTGACAACGACTATTTGTGAAAGGGTCCCGGCCGACTTCGATGGTATCTCATGAAGCGCAGGCCTGAATATAGCGTCGTAAAAAGCGGGACAAAGGCGTAACGAGGCGTTCCTAACTGACGAGAACTCGGTGCCAGTAGCTCGAGACCGGTCGGTCGACGGTCCATCTTCTCGTGTCCACGTATTTGGAAAGGGAGGAGGGTTCCTCCTTCCTTTTCTTTTTTTTTTTTTTTTGTGGAAACCCACCAAGGGTTGTGTCCATCCCTTTTCGCGAGGAGGAGCGAGGGAATAATCTGAATTCAAGTCCCTTCGACGACACTGGTGCTCGCGTCGATCGGCCACGAAACCAGGAGTCCAGGACGATGACGGAGGAGGCGGTGCCAAGCCCTTGGAAAGCCCGTGATTTCCACGGAAAGGCTGTGCCGTGGTTTCGAATCGTATTGTACAGGGAAGAAGGAGGATGTAATGGTTAAGGAACGGATCGATAATCAACGATTATTTGATTTTTCTTTGAGTGAGCGATATATACATATGTATTGAAGATGCGAATGAGGGAGAAGATTGTCTTCCGGAGATTGGCATCGGGGAACAACGATTTGAAACGTAATCGAAACGAAGTGCACGACGGAGGAAGGAGCAAGTATCGAGAGCGAGGAGACGATTTTCGTGCGGGGGAAAAAAAGGAGGATTGGGAAAAATGGATGATCGACACGGAAATGCGAAACGCACCAGCATATATATAAATATATATCTATTTCTCTCGGCACGCGAGATTCTCGGATCTTGGGCGAGCTTCTCTTAGGCACTACCGTCCGTGTTTCATTCTGCATATTACACCTAGGCGTAGGCAACCTGTACAAGCGATGATTTACGATGTGTGCATGCGTGTCGGTAATAATTCGTTTTGTTGTTTGCAAAAGAAAATGAAAAAAAAAGGAAAAAAAATGAACAATGAACGGAAGAGTTAATAATTATTGGAGAGGAAAGGAGGAGAGAATCTGAGTGCGAATGAGGGCGAAAATAATAAGAAGAGAATAATAAGACATATTTTTTAGACGATTTGACGATGAGAAAGAAAAGAGAGATAAAAGGGGGGGAAGGGGAAGGGAGAAAAAAATAAATATCGATACGGTACACGTGTACGGGAAGAACGGAAGTCAGGGAAGAAAAGCGAGGATGAATAAAAAAAGGAAAGGAAAGGGAAGTGGAAGGAAATAAGAAAGAGAAATTATAAAATTAACAAAAGAAAAAGAAGAAATGAAAAGATTGAACAGCTGTATTTTAATACGATACACTTTACATTCTCGTGTGGGACACTTGTCGATGTATGCGCGTCTGCCGCCTGTGTGCTTTTAGTGCTTTGAGCGTTCGTCGTTTTTCTTTTTTTTTTTCGAATATCTTTGCCCGATATAACTCTTTTTACTTAAATTTTAAACGATTATCAATAATAGTTCTTTTTATTAATGATCTGGAAACCGAATTAATTTTTAATCGAGATATATTTTCGACGAGTAAGTTAAAATTGCTTACGCGAATTTTATAATCGAGGAGAGTTGGATGGACGATCGTTACCTTGTGTAATACGGCGAAACGAGAGAAAGGAAAGAAAGTTATTGCGGAGAAGGAAGGAAGAGGGAAGGAAGTGAAGAGTTGAAAAGCGTTTAGGGTGTGCGTTAACGTATGCTATGAAATTCGCGAATTATTCGATTCAGGGGCATTGTTAATTATATATTACGCATCGTTTTGAGTTTGCCTCGAAGAACAGTTTGGCTAAAAGATAATTGAATTAAGATTGATTAAATAAGAGAAATTAAATAATATTCTAATTCTAAATTTCGACTCGATTAAAAATTATATCTTTGAAGAAATTTAATTTTGGATTTCAAAAGACTCTTGAAATCGTATTTCTTTTTAAGCTCCAATAGAAAAATTGTTCGCAAAGCTACTAAACAAGCATTACACAAGAGCCAATTGTTTCTTCGAAATTCCAAAAGAAAAAAAGAAAAAAGAAAAAAAGATACATAAATATATATATACATATACACACATATAAAACGTATATAACGTCGGCTCTAAACGAGCTTTCAGATTAATAAACGATCTATTGCCAGTCCAGAAGCCATCATGATCATTTTGACACGAAGAAAAGTATACCTGTTTTCTTTCTCCAATTCTATCATTTATTTAGAAAAATATCAAGAGAAAAAGAGGAAAAAAAAAAAAAACAGAATTCAGAATTTCTTCTGGACAGTGGTAGAACGTAATATCTATCCCTTTCATTGTTAAGGGTAGTTTCTCATGTTTCGCACAGGATAAACCACCCTCGCATCGAAGGGGTTGAACGAGTTACATATATATATATATATACATTGTATGTATCGTGTGTGTGTGTGCGTATGAGTGCGTGTACAGTCGTACAAGTAAATCATTGACGATGCGATTGAGAAAGGATTGCACAGGGGCGGATACGGCTTTCCGTGCGCCCGTTGATCTCCATCGAGAATTGTATTTTTGTATTTCGAAGCGACACATAATCTATATTTTAATCGATCACAAGTCGTATATATATACATATACATACATACATATATATATATAGAACAGCACGATAATTAACACAGAGCCAATTCCACCCTTCGACGCGATTCATTTCTCAGAGAGTCATCAGCTCTCGACTCGTGTATCATCGATGTACGATTCGATTCATCGAATTTTCCATTCTATTTTTCGCTCGTCCACCTCTCGATGGAGGAACGAAAATGAAAATGTGAACGATCCCAGGGTGTATTATATTTTCGTTTTCTTCTTTCTTAATGTCAACACCATTTGTGTAAAATTAAATCGCGATACTTCTCGCTACGATCGACGATATATATTTATATATATAAAATCGATCGTGACACCGAGCTCTTGGACTCTTGGAGCAATCGATGAGATAACGAGCGATGACAATATTTTTGCAAGGAAAAAATTAGGATTGCTCTGGATATCCGCTTTACAACGTGCCGCTCGTGTTCTGCTTATCGGGGCGAGGTGGTTATCGCGTGGGACGATAAAAATCGAGAAGAAGGTGTTTATTATATAGTTTTATTATTAGTATATATATATATATATATATATATATATATATATATATATATATATATATATATATACGGGAACGAGAGATATCTACGTACAATTTAATCAAGATAATCGTTTAACTCGCGAGACATAGTCCGGATGGATGAAGTGGGGACGCGTTTTAACCCTCGTCTTGGCAGAAGAGTTTTCGAGAGTCTCTCTCTCTTTCTTAGAATGAGCGAAGCTATTTTAAAAGTTCCAAGATTTATCCTCCCCCCCTCACGTAGACGTTTAATAGATCATTAGAGTGTTTGCATGCAGTTTTACGCGCAGAAAATTCACGCATGTTGCCTGGTGCAACTTTGCCAAGAGGAAGGATCAAAATCTACGTCCTCCATCGTTGCGGCTGTTAACAAATTAGATTTTTTTTTTCGATAATTCGTCGTCTCTCGATGATGATATTTAATCGATAAACAAAGTTTTAAACACGGCCTTTATTATTACGGAAGATGAACGGAGACAGAGAGTATTTTCACGATCGAAGCCGTGTGCGTTTTTACAAGTTTTATGCTCGTTCGAGTTATTTTTAATCGCATTTTTTTATTTTTTTAATTCTTTCTCCAACGAACGAATGCGTCCGTCATAGACATATTTTTCTTGCGAACGAATCTGGAAGGGAAACGACGACATATTCAGCGAAGAAATCCGCAAAACTCGAGAGACGCAATCTGGATTAATTCGAATTTGACGATTAAAACGATTTATCGGCGAGGATAAATGCGATTACGTAAAAAATGAGCACGATAATTTTTTGAACGCATCACGAACGTATGAGGATGAAAGTGAATCTACGAAAGGATTTTTATTCCGTTTTATTTCGTTTCCTTTTCGGGATGGGTAGGAGAAGGGAGGGGAGAGTTAGAACCTCTCATGAATGGTGTGTACTTGTGCGTTTGCCTTTCAGTGCTCGATATATACTGTATACATTACTGTATATTATGTGTACGATAGAGCTGTACATAAAGTACAATAATTGCTAAAATAATCATGGCGTGGAGCGACAGAGTCTCAATCTTTATTCCGTGTGTTGCGCCAGTAAGTTTATCCAGGATAGGCGAATGATCCTTCGCAAAAATTGAATTACGATCCAATTTTATCTCAATATTACACAATGATTTTGATATCGATGAGGAAGTTTTTTAAAACGCGGCGAGACGGAGAATTTTTATTCCGATCGTATCCCTCGCCTCCCTCGGATCATTCGTCTATCGTCAATAAATAAAGTGCTAATTGCGTCACTGTGAGAATTAACGATGACAATGATGACACACGACAATGGAAACACTGCCCTGCACTATCCGCTACTACTACTGCCAGTATCAATGAAAACCATCCGTTTCGATGAACCATCGATTGAATCGACTGCCAACATTTGGCCAATATTCACGATGCAATGAACAAGTTCAAGAATTCACGCTCAAAACGCGTTGGCCTTAGGAAAGCGTCGTCCTCCCAGCCTAGGGCCTGCAACTTGAAAGAAAAACAAATCTCAGTGCAGTGACTTTATTCCTGCATTTATTTTATATTACTTAACTTTCGCTTAATTCAAGAAGAGTACTTTTTTCTTCTTCTTTTTTAACGATGAATAATATAAAAATTGCAAACGTTCCATTTTTCACGTCGATCGCCTTTTTCTCGGCATTTATTCATAACGAATTACGAATATTAAAATTATAACGTTGTACATCGTTGTATGTAATCTTCACAGTTTCGTCGAACAGATTGACACAGTTTTATTTAAGAAGAAATAGAAAGAATAAAAAAGAAAAAAAAAAAAATGAAACGATCACTGGCGGAACACAGAATACCAATAATAATTATATTTTAGTAAAAAAAAGAATTTATCAGTAATATACTTGTAGGATATAATCGGCCGCGGGAGCGGACACTACGGTTTTACCTAATTACGATGTAGTTCTATAAGAGAACCATAATTGCTAGTCTTTAATTTTCGACGTGCTCGCGTGTACCCGCACGTCATTTGCGGATTATATAATGGATGTTTTAAGAATCCCTCTGTCAGAGCAACTTTATCATTTCATGCGAACGAATTTTTTATATTTCTTTCTTTTCTTTTCTTTCTTTAAATCCCTCCAATCATTTTAATCGTGCTTCTAATTATTATTCTTTCCCTAAATATTTTAATCGTTCTCTTTTTACGACGAATCTTCGAATCTCTGTTAAATCAATCTCTATATTTTTAATGGAAAAAAATTGTACATAAAGAATAAAAATTTATTTCTTTTAAAAAACGCCGCGAAAAATGTTAAGGTTGCCTCCGACATTCTAACTATTCACGTAACGTATATATACGTGTGTGTATCAGGCGTGTGTAACAAGGAAGGATTAAAAAGTTAACGAAGAGCAGGGAATATGATAAACGACGAATAAGAAGAAGAAGAAGAAGAAGAAGAAGTAGAAAAGAAGAATATAATGCCATTTTTATGTATACATATATTGTACTAATGATTATTATAAATTTTTTTTTTTGTTTTATTAATATTATCC
Source organism: Apis mellifera (assembly GCF_003254395.2). Lineage (NCBI taxonomy): Eukaryota > Metazoa > Arthropoda > Insecta > Hymenoptera > Apidae > Apis > Apis mellifera. Next base: position 8,454,775 of record NC_037646.1, read on the forward strand.
TTACTACTACTACTACTACTATTACTACTACTACTATTACTATGATTTATCGTCATCGGATATCGATCCTTGTTTATCGATTATTGCTATTAATTGATAATTCGCGCGGTCGCGAATCATCACCGTTGTAATGATCATGCGCTTTGATTTTTATACATAATATATATCTATATATTATATATATATATATATTATATAGAAAGAAAGAAAAAAAAAACGGATTACTCTGTAGAGGACGTAAGTGTATTTTGATATAGTGCACGATGCCGTATATGAGTGGGTGCGTGTATCCGTGTATGCGTTTAATTCTGTGACATGAATTCTACATGTGCCCGGCCCTCAATCGTCGGGCATACGCAGAACAATGTTCTTTAAATGTTGTTAAGTTCTCGGTACGTCTGTTTTTTATCCTTTGTTTTTTATCCTTTGTGCTTTATTTTTTTTTCTCTCTCTTTTTAGCCGGATAGATCAATATAGTACATGCAGTTACTTTTCCATCGAGGCGAGCGGCATTTCGCGTATCGTTTCCGCGTGAAAAATAATTGAAATAATATTGAAATAGGGAATTACTTTCTCGTGTTGGTTCTAGTTCATTTCTAGTTATTTTTTTTCTTCTTCTTTTAATTTTCGGATAATTTTTTTCATTTTTAACTTCGAATCTTTACATTTTGCATTCGAAACAATTTCCTTTTTCTTTTTTCCCCTTCTTTTGCGATTAATTATTAATCTCTAATTTCAAAATTTTCACGAGAATGATGCGCGACGTTCCGTTCGTCGACAACACGATTCCTCTTGGAAGATGTAACACGCGTCTCAATCAAGACTGTAAATAGCAAATAGCAGGCGTTCGATGGACCTCCACCTTAAGGTTCCCACATTTAACTCCCGACGTTTAAGTGCCTAAAAAAGAACAAAAATAAAAAAAAAAAAGAAAGAAAGAAAGAAAGAAAAAAAGAAACCGGAAGAAAAAAATCCTCCTCGAACCTTTGTTGTCTAGTTTCTAGAAGTGGGTAAGATACTATTTTGACGGCTGGAAGTCACCGCGAGTTGATATTAGGAATTTCAAAGGGCTAAATATACCGTTTCAAGAGTGCTGCAACACACACACACACACATACATACATTCACACACACACACACAAATACACAGATTCTTTCTCTTCGTCGTAGAATCTCTTGGAGTTAGTAAAAAAGGAAAAAGAAAAAAAAAAAGAAACACTCTAAATAAGTAGCAAAGCTAACAGTAGCGGAGAAGAATAAATAGATAAAAACAGGCAAATAAAAATAAAAAAGGAGAAAAAAAAATGGAAAAAAAAATCAGTATAAAAAGGAATATATTTACGAGATGATCAATGTTTAAAAGAAGAAAAAAATAATAATAATAAAAAAAGTTATTACAAGATAGAGAAACGTTTAAACGAGGATTATAAATGCAAAAACACGTAGAGACGATGAGGAAAAAGAAGAAACAGAGAGGGAGAGAGAGAGTGTGTGTGAGAGAGAGAGAGAGGTAGAGAGAAACGAAGAAAAAAACATCATTCCCACTTTGATGAATTAATATACGTATGATATATATATATATACACACAAATATATGTTATACATATGTACGTAAAAGACGAAATAGTATTTTATCTGATTGCTAGTTTCACGTCACAGTGAATGGATAAAATGTCATTCGACACACCCTCAGCAGATCTCAGCACTCTGACGAAACGAACGTGGATCGTTTATTTTTTATTCGCGCATAAAAAGTCCCGATCGTTTCCGTGGAGCGCGTTTACGAACACCGGTGTTCACAGGGTACATCGGAAATCGGGATTCACGACTAATATATAATACGTAAGGTTCGCAACGTTTAAAATAATAATATGTATTATTATCACATTCTTCGGGCGGATATCGGATTTTTCGAATAAACTTACCAACGATTCCTTTTTTTTTTTGTCTTCTTCTTCTTCTTGTACGAGCGTTTCGATCGCGATAATTGTCCGGGATAAAAATAAATATTGTACAACTGTTAGAGCACAAAGGATCGATGTACAAACGCGTTTGAAGCTAAATTGAAATAATTTCTCCCTTTTCCCCTCTCTCTCCTTGTTTGACCAACGAGGATAATCTCTTTTTTCTCTTCTATATTTATTAGAAGAGATAAAATTATTCGTTAAAAATCCGATCGCCTTCGGTACAATTGAATCTTTCAACCCCTGTTCCAGTGATTTATATCGTACAAAGAAGCCGCAATCGATTCGCGATGCAACCTGTGAACGCGCGAGCGCGTGCGTGTATATTAATTATTACAGAATATATATATAACAGAGTATATATATATATATAAAATAAAAACGAAGAAGAAGAAGAGAGATATATATACACAGAAAAGAAAAAGTGTATCCGTGTGAACAATGAAAAGATGGAACCTTGAGGTCGCGGCACGGGTCCCTGAAACCGGAAGTACCGCGACGACGAGAGCCGATATTTTGTTGCGCGTGCAGAGAAGTCAATTTTTTCGATTTACAAAATAAAAGAAGAAAAAAAAACCCCTTTGCATCACTGTAACATACCTCTAGAACGTTTCATAGTTTAAATTAGCCTTCGGGTTATCG